>NC_067117.1:7544511-8198886 GCF_021347895.1 Acanthochromis polyacanthus | reverse complement strand
GGAACTCCAAATTTGCAAAACCCAACGCAGTTATCTTCCTCGAAAATAAAGATGTAGAGGGAAGAACTTCCATTAGTCACTGTAATTAAAGATATGCATCACAGCTAAGGGGCAGAACGTCTCCTGTCTTGTTTGCATTATGAATTATTATACCTTCAGTAACGGATATTAGAATTAAACAACATCCCTGTTTTCTAGGGAATAAGAGTTTTCAGTTACAAGGACATGATAACGGGTTTAATTGGCAGTAGATGCAGCCAGCTCAACTCACAGTAATCTCAGAGTGTCTGCCACTATGTCTGAGTGTGACACAGCTATGCCACTCACCTCTCGCTGCAACATTACCCTTGGTGTTCTTTCACCGAGTGCATAAAAACATTGAACTTCACATACAGTAAGGGGTTCAGCCACACATTAACTTTCCGCCATAAACTCGTGAATGAGGTGTGATGTAATTACCGTGTTGCCGGATTCATCCAGTGGGGAGTTTGGGCCTCGCACTCAGCGCTTTGCGTCACCTTCTCAAGCTCAGTCTCAGTCGTCAGCTCGCCTGCCACATTGCTCTGATTGCAGAGGCGGTGACAGTAATGAGTCCTCTCACTCTCTGTCACTCACACTCTTCCCCTGCTTTCCTCAGGCCTTTGCTTGAATCCATAAAGTAGTTATTATAATTCATTTGAGGAGAGAGAACTAAATTGACCTGGCCATTAAACGCCCTGTGGGAGACATTAGGCCCTGTAATGTTTCCCTGAGGCTGAGCTGTAAAAGAAGATGGTCTGTTTAGTGGAATTTTTAATAGCCGAAGTCACTTTTTTTTTTTTCTGAACCTCGAATGGTTTTGTGTTTATGAGAAAAGAAAAATTGCGGTCAGCCGTTATTCTTAAAAGTAGATTAACATTTGTAGTAACTCCAGCTTTAGCTAAGCACACCCAAGTGACTTCTTCACAGCAGATGTAATAAAGAATAGAGGCTTTGCTGGAATTAGGTGCATGTTTGGCAATACCCAATCATTTTGTGTTACTTTTCCTACGTGTTGGTCTTTGTTATATCCGACAATCTACAGCTGTATTGTAGAAACGGTTATTTTTTCTTGAACTGATCCGTGTTATCTTCTGTTTTCTGACTTTATATAGCTTTATTTCGCTGTGCTTTTATTCTTGAGTTCCAAGCTCTGACCTGTGTATACTGTGTCTTTTCATACCTCTCATCACCCTACACACCCTCTCCTATTGCTCTCACTCTTAGATCTCCTTACTTGTGTAAACAGCATTGGTCGGGAAAGAAAGGTGCACTGCGTTGTTCAGTGTGTGGGTGGTTGACAGTGTAGCCGTTCTAATACTGACACCGCTGCAGCCTCTAGATGGGCTGATTTGTTGTCATGTATGCAGATGAAGGTGGATCAAGGAACTATCGATCCTCCCTAACATTCAGCTTCCTTTCTTTTGGACCGTATGATGTCTCATTGAGCAACATTTAGCCCAGTTGTATAAGCTGCAAGTGCGTATGCCTGTGTCTACTGTTGCACAGTGGTAGATGCTGGATATTGAATACTGTTGCTTGTGTCATCACATGAGTTCTGTTAGCATCGTCTTAAACCACTACTAATCAATATTTTAACAGCGGATCACATCACTACCTGTGTGTAAAAGGTGTTGCACTTATTGATGAATCCACAGACTTGGAGTACCTCCACATATTCTTATTTATTCAGTCTCTTATTTATTCAATGACAACCATGACATCTATTTGGGCTGCAGAAATTTTGAGCAATAAATCTCCATAATGGTATTGTAACCCTACAGAACTAACTGATTATCATAGTTGAAGCATTTACCGTCGGTGAGCTGGTAGAGAGCAGAGACAAAGGTAAAAGAAGAATGAAAATATGTTTTCATTAATGTGACGACACTTAGATTTGTGTGATCCCATTTGTGGAAGTTTCCACATTTAAGCACCAATATTGGTACAGAAGCATAACAAAGATTGACACAGTTTGCATGCCAAAATTAGCACAAAACATTCTTTATGTATGATGGCTTTTGCCTCACTCACTTTGCTGTACAGTTTCTGTTATAACCGAAATGCAACGCCAATAAAAATGCAACTTTATTGCCATGAAGACAGTCTGTGAGAGATTAATAAACATTACTAGTGACTTAAGTTTAGGTTGTTGCATCCAGATGTTTGTAGGAGTCTCTTACTGTGTTTATTAAATGTCTGTGACAGCAGCAGGACTTGTATGTGTTTTTTAGGGTGGCAGCTATCAGTTATTCTGGCGATTAATCGAGTGATTGGATTTTGCACTTGACACACACGTTACAGCATCAAAAGCAGAAGTGAGCGCGCTGTGCAACAGAAATAACTGCCCTGACGAAACAGGGGCAGACATCTGCTGTGTATTGTACATATATAGTATAGTACAAGAGTTGTTCAACTAAAACTAAAACCAAGGCAACACCCCACATGTATTTCGTTGGTGAAGCAGAAATCGCGTAAATTTGTTTTTAAGTTTGGTCCGTCTACACTGCTGGTACTGCAGCTGATAGAACACAAATAGGAAAACTATTAGTATATTAGTATTTCTTACAGAGAATATTCAATAACTAACTTTAGTTCCACTTTGATTTGGCCACAAATTAAAGTGATTTCCTTCATTATGAGACAGTGTCAGACCTGCATGCACTTCAGTACAATATCACGTTTGAATAAATGAAGTTTGTTTGTTTTATTGTGCAGCATTGTGAATTTTAACCAAAAAAAAGATTTTAGAACCTGAGTCTTTGGCCAGAATAGCTCATAGCGTGCTGTATTACTTAACTGATCACATAAATGTAGAGTTGAATTTTCAAAATGTGTACTCGGTGTCTCATCCAGTGTGATTTAGCAACAGTTTTCTTCTCTTGTTTGTGCATTTGTTACTCTCTAAGCTGTTTTTGCTGTTGTTTCTCTCCAGATACAGGTGTCATACTACCCTCCTGGTCAGTATCCCAGCTCAGGCCAGCAGTACCGTGTGCCCCAGCCTATGTCCCACCAGGTGTCTTATCCTGCCCAGCGCACACAACCCATGCCTCAGCCCACACAGCAGTCAGGTCAGTCCACTTTGTTATGCTGCGCTGTCATCAACTCTACCTCAGTTCTCTGTAGGTGAATAGATACCGCTGTTTTTGAAGTAGGACGTTACTAAGCACTGATTTTGTAGGATTCCCAAACTGTTTGCACGTCACTATTACTGTTTTTAAGTTGTAAAATCAAGGTAAACAGTGCATTATTATTTAAAGAAATATTGAATTTATAATGTGAGTTTGTGACAGAGACTGTCACTTGAACATTAAAAAAAATGCTTTGAAATATACACTTTGCCCAGGAGGTAATTAACACTCAGACTTTCCTGGGTTTTCTGTGGCATAATATCTATATTTGGTATAACATTCACTTATTTCATAAAGTGTGCACCTTACTGTGTGAGGTGCTATGAGATGACATGAACTGGTGCTATATAAATAAAATTAAATAACATAATGTCCACATGTATTTTTTTCACTGGAAATAAAATAAAGTGAAGTTAAGATATAATAATTTACTTTTTCAAACTGCAATCCAAAATGGATTCAGCAGTAATTAAAGTCCACTTGATTTTATTTCTGTTTTACGTTGTCTCACAGCAAAAAGACACAAACAAACAAACAAAAAAAACCTGCTAAATCACGCTTAGTTTTAATTCTACCTGGTGAAAGGTCGAATTTAAACAACCTTGTCCCTGTATTGTCCAGCCAAGTCAAATATGCACGGATAAATATAGAGTTCTTTACTTTATCCTGGCAGGCAGCAGCTTCATCTTTCACGCTCTTAATTTGTGGTTTGTGGCGGTCGCTGCGTGTTTATACAGTAAGAGAGAGATAGACATTGTTGACAGCCTAAATGGACTTCAGATCATAATGGAAGGCTGCCAGGTCCACATAGCTCATGAACAGTAAGGTCTTACTGACCTTGCATCACTCCATAGCTGCTGTCTGCTTTGAAATATACGTTTTGTAACAGTGAAGATTCAAACTTACACGGAGTGTGAACTAAAACCCTTTGGACTGTAATATTTTTCTTCCTTCCACATAGTCTATTTGTTGTTAATCTATATTGCAAACCACCAACTTTGCACAAATAAAGTGCCTTAAAATACATTTGATTTAAAGAGTATGCTTTATATATCCTGTAAGAAGTCCCAGTTACCTGTTGATGGAACCTCTTGTTCTGCACTTTGTCTTCACCTTCCTAAAATGTTCTATTTTGTCCTCAGGTCTCCAGACCATGATGCCCAGCCAGCAGCCGAGCTACCAGGGCATGATGGGTGTGCAGCAGCCCCAAAACCCTGGTCTGCTCAATTCCCAGAGAGCAGGCATAGGAGGACAAATGCAAAGCATAATGGTCCAGTACCCACAGATGCCATCATATCAGGTATGGACTGTTTTCAGTCATCTGTTGGTCGATATATATACAGCAGTTTTATTGTCATTCTTTACTAAACATGATGAATGAATGATTGCAGAATTGTATGTGAGCCCTGCCAGATAAACTGAAAATTCCTACTGGTATCCATATACACATGACTTATTTCACCAGAATGAACAGCTCCATCTGGTGCAAAGTAAAGGCAACATTTTATGCTAAAGTGCTCAAACTAAATGAGCCCTAAATCTATTTTTTGGTCTTTAGTTTCGATTACAGTCAGTGATTAATAAATTATCTGTAATTATGTAGATCTTACAGTCCTGAAACTACGACAAGCTTCACAAAAAAAAACTCACAAAGAAAACGGTGTGCAAACGGTGTGCAAGTGTTTTTTGTTTCTAGTTGGGTGTGGAGCTAAAGTAAACTACCACAAACTTCACAAAAAACTCACAAAGCAAATGGTGTGCAAGTGTTTTCTGAAACGTTTGATGCAGGAGCCAGTTTGAGCATCTGACAGTGAGGTCATTGTGTTTCTAGTTGGGTGTGGATCTAAAGTAAACTGCCATTCTTTACCTGCGTAGTTTAATGTGTGGTATTTTTATGAACTATGTGAAGAAAACCTGAGGGTGTGTTATCGGCCAGTAACGCCTGCGTTCACGATCTACAATCTTCCTAAGAGAGCAAAGAAATCCACAGACATTGACATCATCAGAAGGATGTTGCCTTTTAAAATGGCTGCTGTTCAGCATCAAAAAAATGGTGTCTTCATTTTTTGACACTCTATCAGGTACCAGTGGGCAATGAAAATCAGCAGGTGGTGCAGCAGCAGTACCAGCAGCAGGTGATGGTACCAGTCAGCCAGTCTGTCCAGGGGCCCATGCCCGTCTACTACAGTGTTATCACACCCACACAGCAGAATAGCACAAGGTATGTATGCGCACATCCTTTTCATACCATCGATTTGGCGAGACTGTTCAAACATTTGACATTTAGCCTTCTGTAAATAAAAATGCATTAAATATAAACATCATGCGCTGTGAAGACTAAAACACAAATACCAAAAGAAATTTTGAACTGCTTATACTGTGTATGCATGCATGCATTACCCTTTAAACTGTAATCACTTTCCCCCCTTCTTGTGTTTGTGCTGCAGCCCGTCGGTAGGTTACCTGCAGCCCCCCAGCTCTGAGCAGTATCAGATTACACAGTCGCCGTCCCCCTGCAACCCTCCACAGTTGCAGCAGCAATATTCAGGTGAGACTTGATGCACAGAGATTGCATTTCCAATTTTCACCACTACAATACTGTGTGGGAACAGTGTGATTATCCCGACAAATCCTATAGTGACTGATGGCAGTGTTGCAGCTCCGCTTTAGTAAATGAGGTGAAAGGTATTCAGGTAAAAGTTCAGGCAAAGGTACATAGAGTTCACACATTAATGTCCCCGAAGAGGTAATGTTTAGAGAAATCTGGGAAAATCCTACATTCACTTGTTGATTGTGCTCCCCCTTTTTCCTTAAGTAAATGTTGATTACCACGGTGGTCACGTTATCCTTTTAACCTCGTTTCTGTTTAAGTATGTCTTGTTTATATGTTGAAAGAGTGATCTGAGACCCAACTATGTCAGTGGGAACATTTTCCTGAAAGGTATAGTTTCGTCTGTTCACAAACTTTCACCTACTTTGAGACAGCGGGTGTAAACACTGTGCTTGATTTGACCAAAATGTTGTACTACGTCTGTTTACTGTGAATGTAGTTTGTTTTCTGGTGTTTGATAGCTTAAGCTGATATACTAGCACACATCAGGTGGTGATCTCGAACCAGGAAACCAGCCATCGTGGTAGTGTGTATTACAGGTTGTCTGCAGGTCGTTAAAGGTGCATTTCACAAGATTCCAGCCTTATAGTTACTAAAATATTATTGAGTTGTTGGCTTTTGTTGTGATTCATCACTTAACGTACCAAATGTGAAGCCAACATAACACATGCTAGGTCTACTATCCTTGCTGTGAGCTTCTGTTCCTTCTGAAACTAGATAAAACCAAACTTCATTCCCACCTAAATCTGTTTGATTACCCAGCATCTGTTTATACAGAAGGATCAGTTGTTGTTAAATGTTTAAATGCAGTTTATAAAAGCAAAGTAAGATGGCTTAAATGCTCCAATTCCTCTGTCAGTTTTAAAAGAAAACTGTCCTTTTATTCTTCTAATCAGAAGTTGCCTTTGTGCCAAATCAAATATTTATCTTTATCTGTGATGAAACTTAAATATAGACCACTAGAGCTGTGCCAGTGCTATTCCCATCATCTGTTCATCTGTTAATCTACATGTGTGCCTGACTGTCTGTGCTCCCTCAGGAGTACCTCCTCCTGGGCCCGGGGTGATGGTCATGCAGCTCAGTGTCCCCAATGGACCGCAGCCTTCCCAGAATCCTCCCCTGGTCCAGTGGAACCCATGCAAGTACTACAGTATAGAGCAACGGCCCAGCAAGCCAGGAGAGCTCTACAAACCCGATAACACTCCACAGGTACACACATCTGAACAGAAACGTTCTCAGTCAACTCTCATATCCACTCATTCGTGTGCAGGATCCATCCACTCTTTCTTGAGCCTTTCTGCCCCCCAGTGGCCATCTGTGATACTGCTGATTATTAAAGCTCCTTTATGGCAGTATGTCCTCCAGAGCGTGTAAAGATGATCAGCTTTAGATTATAGTATTCCTTTATTTGTTGTTTTCTCTGTGTACCCAGGCCAGTACCCAGCTGACGAGTCCCCTTGCCTCCCCCACTCAGTCTCCCACCCCGTCTCCCTCCGGCAGCGTTAGCAGCGTCTGTCCAGGCCTGGGACCATTACCCCTCATCTCCCAGTTTCCCCGGCCAGGAGGACCAGCTCAAGGTGTGTATGAACAGGAAAAATGAAGGTTTGAATACATAAACAGATATTTTGTAATAATTCCTGAACAAAACTACAGTAAAAAATGCATTTGAATTGTTCTAACTTTTTGCATCAATTCGTTCAGGGTCTTGAGCTGACAATCAGCTGCATAATTTTACCATATTACTTTATTTTAATCAATAAATACAAGCACAGGCTAACTGATTGTCAGTCTTTCTGTTGTAATTATCCATTAGTTTGTGTGCAGCGTCTTACACTAAATGCATAACGGCAATTGTCCTTCAAATTTGAGCACCATAGCTCAGACTTGAGAAGATTTTTACCTACAAATAAGTTAAGGTAATGCAGCAGAATTATTTTGTGTCATTATTTGAATTGTGCTCTGTGTGATTGTAGTGATTTTTCCGCTTTCCCCCATTTTAACAAACAACATTAAAGTAATATGTTATCATAGCAGTTAGAAATAATTACAAAAATCGAAACCAGGTTGATCAAAGCAAGATTTTATTTATTGTATAAGACAAACAAACAAACGTGTCCTACTTCTGCACCTGTGTGTTTTAACCTCTCATCAGGTTTATGATCTTTCACCCATTTCCACATCAACCTTCTGAACTTTGTCATTTGGTCACAAACTGTCACGTCACCTCAGCAGATTCACATGACTGGCACCGTGCCACCTGGTCAAATCTTCTGCAGCTACATGTGAATTTAGCTCATCTTTGTCCTCTGACCTGTATCTACACACAGTACTTAACAGATAAATAGAGCCCCACTGTTTGGGACGCGTGATTGCACGTCCAAACAAGGTCTTGCATCAGTCTGCCGTACTTGTCATGTGACCTCCTTGCAGGTCTTTTTTTGATTTGTCTTTAAAACACCAAAATAAATATATTTAATAGCAGTCAGTCACATTCATCCTCATGCTAATGATTTCATTGCTTTGCAGGTTTTTCTTTTAACTCTCCAAGTTTGAAAACAATCTCGTAAAATAACTGATTAAATCTGTTATCCCCCTCATTGTTCCAACTCTTGGTTCTGCTGTTTTCTTGACCAAATCTGTAAAAAAAAAAAAAAAAAAAAAAAAAGGAATTTAAAATCGATGAGACCTCAATGTAGTGTGGTATTTGAGTCCACATGACTTCTGAAACGGTGAAGTGCTGCAGTAAAAGATGTAGGGTTGATGACTGTGGTTGTAACTGATGATTTGTGGTGTTTAGGTGATGGTCGCTACTCTTTGTTGGGGCAGCCCCTCCAGTACAGCCTGTGTCCTCCACCCCTCATGCATGGCCAGTCCTCCTACAGCTCCCATCAGGTCAGTAATGGCAGGCCTTTGGACTGAATCCTCTTTTTCAATGCTTTACAGTTCGTCAGTGTGCATTAATCTTGTGTTGATAATTGACTTTTTTTCCCCATTAACAAGACATTTTATTAATAATAGTAATAACTTTATTTATACAGCACTTTAAAGTCAAAGTGCTTCACAGGGCAAGCAACAAATTACAATAAAATGATAGCAGATAAAAACAATAACAATAGCAACGCTAAAACCGATAAAGATAATATCTAAGAAGACACAGTGGTTATGATTCATATGCAGCAGAGAGCAAATAGGTCTTCAGCTTTGCTTTGATCACCCCTGCTGAGGAAGCTTGCCTAATGTCAGAAGGAAGAGCGTTCCTTAAAGACAGTGCATTGAAATAAAAAGCCCTGCACCGACTGTCTTCTTTTTAACTCCAGGGACAGTCAACATACCCGGCCCCTGGGAGAGTAAGGACCTTGCTGGTTCATATGGGACTAAAAACTCTTTTAAATATGATGGCCCAGTCCATTTGCAGCTTTGTATTTTGATCATGAAATGCCCGTTTCAGTTTGTCTAGTGTAATAAATACAGTTTTAAACAATAAGAAACATGCCACCAGCTGCAGAACTTTTTCAAAAAGATGCAGTTTTAGCAGTAAAAAAAATCCAGATGCAATTCACTTCCTTGCTTTTCGACTATTGATGTGGTGCGAGTTTCTGAAGAAAAGTGACATTTATATTCCAGTGGGAACACAAGAAGAGAAACTATAAATTATGAATGATTATTCTACATTATTTAACTCCTTACTGACTGGCTAAGCACCACAGATGATCCTTGGTGAATATTTCGAGCCAACAACAGCTTTTTACATCAGTCTTTAAATATTGGCTGTTTGGAAATTTAAAAATCTATTTACAGCATGTTAAGTAACTTAAACATTTGCAGAAATGTCAAGTGGAAGCTGCAGTCATTGTGACCTGTCCTGTGACCACTGATGTGCAGTTTGTGATGATGTGTGCTGCCATCCAGCTCAGACTTTAGAGTTCCTGCTGATTGCTTATACCCCCACCTAGTGTGCTGTTGTGTTACTGCATTGTTATTTTATGCCACATAATACTGGTTGTTGTTGTTCAGGCACAAGGAGTAATGAAACACGGGGCACGAGGGAAAAAGCAAACACTCAAATCAGCATCCACAGATCTCGGCACCACTGATGTAGGTAAGTTAGAAACGCATCATCACAGACCAGAAAACATCTCCGTAAGTGTTTTTATTTCATTTCCTGCAGGTATGTTAAGCACTCCCTTGTGGTCTTGCATTTTTAATGAACCTGAGAATTTGTGGTTTTAAGCATGCATGAGATTTCCACGTAGAAGATTTGATGTGCTCTCTGGCTCACTCCGTGTCCTTTTAGACTGCAGTGTTGTTCCACCACCTCCGGTTTTGTTCTGTTAACTTATTTAAGTTCTGTAAAATATTTTGGCTGAAAGTTCCGATGTTTTCAGACCAACGACCAATGTCGAAAAATTATTTTACCTGGATAGCCATTTTAAAGGTTCAATATCTCCACAAATAAAACTTCCACAGCCATGAAATTTGGGGCAGAGACGGACAAAATAGTTTGCAGCAGATCCAAGTGATTGACTGGCTGCAGCAGAGGCTAAATAAAACAAAATATGGACGTACACATGAAATATCACCGATCAGACATGACATTATGATCACTGACAGGTGAAGTGAAGAACGCTGATTATCTTATCATCATGGCTCCTGTTAGTGGGTTGGATATATTAGACAGAAAGGGAACCTTTTGTCCTCAAAGTTGATGTTAGAAGCAGGAAAAATACGCAAGCAAAAGGATTTGAGTGAGTTTGACAAGACGACTGGGTCAGAGCATCTCCATAACTGCAGCTCTTGTGGGGTGTTCCTGGTCTGCAGTGGTCAGTATCTATCAGAAGTAGTCCAAGGAAGGAAAAGTGAACCAACAGGGTCATGGGGGGCCCAGGTTTACTAATGCATGTGGAGAGTGAAGGCTGTCCTGCGTGGTCCGAGCCAACAGACGAGCTACTGTTGCTCAGATTAGTGAAGAAGTTAATGCTGGTTCTCACAGAAAGATGTCAGAATACACAGTGCATCACGGTTTGCTGTGTACAGCTGCAGACCAGTCAGGGGCCCATGCTGACCTCTGTGCACCGCCGAGAGCCCCAACAATAGGCAGGTGAGCTTTAGGACAGGACCACAGAGCAATGGAAGGAGACGATCTGGTCTGATGAATGTTTTCTTTTGCATCACGTTAATGTCTAGGTGCGTGTGTGTCGCTTACCTGGGGAACACACGTCACCAGGATGCATTTTGGGAAGATGTCAAGCCAGCGGAGGCAGTGTGATGCTTTGGCCAATGTTCTGCTGGGAAACCTTGGTTCCTTCCATCCATGTGGACGTTACTTTGACACCACCTACCTAAGCATTGCTGCAGACCATGTACACTCTTTCATGGACATGGTATTCCCTGATGGCTGTGTCCTCGAGCAGCAGGATAATGCGCCATGTCACAAAGCAGAAACAGTTCAGTAATGGTTTAAGGAACACAGCTATGAGTTTGAGGTGTTGATTTGGCCTCTAAATTCCCCAGATCTCAATCCAATCCAGCATCTGTGAGATGTGCTGGACAAACCAGTCTGATCCGTGGAGGCCCCACCATCTCTACTTACAGGACTTAAAGGATCTGCAGAAGACAAATAATCTTGGTGACAGATACCACAGCACACCTTCAGGGGTCCAGGCTTCGACAGGTCAGAGCTGTTTTGGCAGCAAAATAGGAACCAACACAATATGAGGCAGGTGGTCAAAATGTTCTGCCTGATCGGTGCATGTTTCTTTCAAAAAACAATCTTTGGTTGACATGTTACCAACTTTTGGGGACTCTAACATCAATCCAAAGCGTCTGGCAGGTATGACAAGCCAGAGTTAAAGTTTTGTGACATTTTCACAAGTCAAATTGTGATGTTAATTAATTCATAAGGCCACAAAAACTGTTGTGCATAGAAATCTATATATTGTAGTCATATTTGCAAACTTACAAAACTTAAAGAAAATGCAAAAATCTTCATGTTGAACTTGAACAGCATAGAAGGCATATTTTAGCTCCCAGATGTTTTCATTTATTATGAACACTGAACAGTGAAACGGATGACCGTTCAATATACATCACAATAAAGCTCACGTTTATTGAACAAGTGCTTTAACAAAACAAGTGAAACAAGATCAATGCTGCACTAAAAGCATCAGAAGAAAACCATGCAGAAGAGTCCTCATTCCTCAGAGGATTTACATCCATTATTTACAGAACGGTGATTCTCAGAAACCATTGTGATGTCTGCGTTGCTCTTAATGCCACATTTGTGTCGTCTCCCTTCTTCTTGCTCAACAACAAATAAAATCTTAAATCTGGGACTGTGAAGCAACATATTTCCTGAATTCTGTGGGATTTGTCACAGACGTGGTGAAGCATGCTGCACAGGTTAAAGTGTGAGGAGACGACGTTAGAGGAAAGAGAAGCATATGCAGACAGTTTTGTAGATTTGGCAGCCAGTTTTTCTGTGATTTCTCTCCTCAGATACTCCTATCTGATGGTGATGTCATTAAATAAACGATGAATGGCTGTAAGTCCAAGACATGTATTTGCTGCACTGCATTGGAGTGCAGTTCTGCAGCCTTAATTAGATTCCCTTTGGAGTATCCCTCTGGCCTCAGGGCTGTGCACGCTGTAATCCCACCAAGCTGTGCTCAAGCAAAAAGTCTCGAGATTAAACAGACAAGTCAACATGTGGAGTGTCTCTGGAACAAGTGCTTCACGTCTCTTCAGATACAGCTCAGGAAATCAAGCCTGCCTAACATGCTGTCTCTCTCTGACTCTCCTTGTTTCTTCTTGTCCAGTGGTGAGTCGAGTACTCGAGGTAACAGACCTGCCAGAGGGGATTTCACGGCCAGAGGCTGAAAAGCTCTTCAACCAGCTGTCGCTGTGCGGTGCCAAGATCCAGTGGCTGAAGGAGCCCCAGGGAGGCCGAGGAGGACCGGGAGGCTGTGGCCCCTGTCCTGGTGCGGGGCCTTCTGGTCCAGGAGCCGTTGCTGGGCCCGGGGCCAGCATGGGAGCCGGAGGAGTGAAGGGCGATGGCAGCGACCCAGCTCACCTCTACACAGTAGTGGCAGTGTTTCCCAGCACCATGGCTGCCCAGAGTGCTTCCTTCAAACTTAACAACAGCGGGGCCAGCCTCTTCAAACTGAGGGCCGCCAAAAAGAACTATGACCTGCGTGTGCTGGAGAGAGCCAGTTCTCAGTGAAAGGAAAAGAGAGGGGAGGAAAGAAAGAAAGTAAAAGAGACAGTCAGACAGACAGAGAGACTCGGTGGAACGGTGGAAAAGGAAGGAGGACTGAGGGGGACTGCTCTTAGTGTACAACAAAAAACTGAGATAAATGATGTGTCAAATGTATAAAAGGGAAGAAGGTGTGAATCATGAGGTGGCTGGTGTTTGGTTGCAAATATGATTTTGTTTGTTTTTACTCATTGTTTTTGATTTGTATTTATATAGCAGAAGAGCACACAAGACACGTGAGCATGTGTTTCACTGTTGCCGTGGAATGTGTGCCGCCATTATACAGAAAACACGCGCAACTCCACACTCACACACACAGTCAGACAGACACGCAAGCGCAGGCAACAGGGTTACGTAGCACACAACAAAAACACACTGGACAGTCGACCTCAGTCAAACCTCTTCCTCCTCCTCCTCCTCCTCCTCTCCCCTCCACTCTCCGACCCTTCTTCCTTTTTTCTGCCGGCGCTTTCTCTCCTGCAGCTCTCCGTCACCCAGTCGTCTCTCAATCTCACATATTTATAAATTTTCATACGCACAGTTGCGCACTCTCTCTGCTTTTCCCCCTGCCGCTCCCCGCCTCGTTTTCTTGCCACGTCTCATACCGCCTCCTCTCTTCCTCTGCTCCTCTGTCCCTCTCATGTACTCTGTCACTGCTCTCTCCTCTCTCTTGCTTTCTGTTTGCCTTACTGCTGTTGTGGGTTTCTGTATTGCGCTGTTTTTTTCTCAAAAAGTTTTCTCTCTCTCTCTCTCTCTCTCTCTCTCTCTCTCTCTCTCTCTCTCTCTCTCTCTCTCTCTCTCTCTCTTTCTTTCGTTTTTTGGGGTTCAATATATTTATATAAGTGATGTAAGGAATAAAAGAAATCTATATATTCAGTGATTTTTCTTTCTTTCCCCTGAGTGACAAAGTTTAGGCCTTCCTTTCTCCTTTACTCCTCCCCCTCTTCATCCCTGCTCCTCTTGCCCTCATTCGTTCTCCTCCTTACTGCCCTCTACCTCACTTCTTCTGTCCTCTCCTCTCTCCCACAACTGCCCCACATTCCCCCCGGCCTCCGCCCCGACGTCCCCCCCCCGTTGTGTTTGCGTTTTTTCGTTGACAGCTGTGCAGAACGTATCAGAAGAAGTAGTTAAAGTGCACAATGATTGCATATGTCTACTGTAAATTTTATTTAATCTGTTATTTTTTGTTTGTTTTTAAAAATATAAAAGTCAAGAAAAAATCTATCAAAACATGTTTCGTGTCATGTGGTTTATTGTTTGAGTTTACTGACGCCGACTCTGAAGTGTGCGTGCACGTACAGGTGGCAGAAAAACGTCAGGAAGCGTCTCGGTGAGGTGAAACCCACCAGCTGCAGAGCTCCTCGGTGCTGGTTTAATAAGTCTTTAAAACATCTCAGTGAAAAAATGACTTTTGCACACTTGTGCTGTAGATTTTACTCTAAAAGCATAAAACGACCTTTTTCTGCCATCAGTCTGCACTCAATAACCCATAATGACAAAGTGAAAACATGTTTTTAGAGTTTTTTTTACACGGATATTACAAATCCAAAGCTGAAACTTCATGTTTGAAGCATTCAGACTCAGGAATCTGCACCTCTTAGGAGTCCCTTTGGCAGTGTGTACAACTTTTAATCCTCTTGGGTGACTCCACACGTGTCGCACAACTCCATTTGTGACATTCCACCTGTAAGATCTAATTCATCAGATTAGATTATTTATCTTTTTAAATGACTGGTGTATGTTTGACAGTGTATTTTATGATGACATGGCCTTTTCCGTACAATGACCATCAGGGCAAACTTTAAATTATAGATCTCTAAGACGAATAACTGTGTAACCCTTGTGTTGTCCTACGGGTCAAAATTGACCCGGTTTAAAGTTTGAAAATGTGGGAAAAAAATATATTTTTACAGTGAAACGTCTGATTTCCACATTTTCAATATTTTTGGGGTGTGGAAAAAAAGAAATATTAAAAATTTTCTTAAATAGGTTTTACTGATACATTTGTAATTGCTTTAGATATTTTTAGGATTTAAAAAAAAATTATATACAATCCAGGCCAAACGTGGGGAAGCCGGATCAAATTTATGCAAAAAGAAAAGTTTGAGGCGCTGCGGCACACAGTTTAAGCCTCAGTGACGGCCAAACAGCAGCTCTATCGGTCACGTGACTTTCCCAAAGTGCGCGCACCGATTCGCTGGATTTTGGTTGATTTTTTTGTGAATGTTCTTAAACATTTTTAATATTTTTTTTTCCCACCAAAAGGTGAAAATGTGGACATGAGAAGTTTCACTGTAATTTTTTTTTTCCTCCACATTTTCAAACTTTAAAACAGGTCAATTTTGACCTGCAGAACGACACAAGGGTTAAATGATTCAGACTCACTGACATAACTTTATACTGTTTTCCTGTTAAGACGTTCTGTCTTCTGGGTTTCTTTTCCACCTCTGAATCCAGCTCAGCCCTTAATATTCTAACTGCGGGGTTAATTCAGTAAAATCTCAACCAAGTCAACTGACAAAGTCCACAAATAGTTTGTCGGTGTGATACTTTTGTAACGCTGAGCGGGGAGCCGGTAGAAGAACACGCTAGTTTCTTTAGCGCTCTACTGGGGGAGCTTCTCAGCATCTGAAGTGCTCAGCTGTCCCAAACAGTCACATGGATGCACATACAAACCCAGGGCTGGGCCGGGTTGGCCTGCTGGCATTACTCATCCCAATCTCCCACCTGTTGGAGCCTCATGTGGAAAGTTGGGCATGTTAAGGACCGAACGACGGGGCCGATAGAAAAAGCTCCGAAGAGTCTCTTGAAGTTTGTGCAGGTATCTACTCTGACAGCAGGGAGGGTGTGAGAACCACGTCATTGTGGAAAAGGAGTGGAATCCAAGTTTGACGGTCAGTTGACTATTTATTTTTCTACACAAACATGCTTTTGGATTTATGATCTAGCCTCATTTTAATCACTTTAAACCCCTTCCTAATGCTAGCAAGCACTTGATAATTGTGGATTGCCGATTTCTTATTCAAGTCCTGAACATGGAGTCGATCATGTAGAGGAACCTGAGAAGGGGAAACCCTCTGAAGCCTCTGTAGACACGCTGGCCATATATCTAGTACCAGGTTACAAGTGAGTCCTGTTTTAACTTTGCTGAGATCAAGTTTCCTTCCCAGATCAGACCTCCAGAGGATCTAGAAGATAACTCCAGTTGGTTCCCTGATAACTCACATGTTGAATATTTCAATGTTAAAACAAAAACAGTGACTGGAACTCAAATGAGAGGAATTGCTTTAATATTACACCCACAGAGGACATCCCACAGCTCCTCACTTTACCTATAGCAGTGAGGCTTGTGTTTTTTCCATCTACAGTGCCATCTACTGGCCCAAACTCTCAGGAAACCTCAACCACCTGACCATGGCTCATTATGACTCGTAAGTTTTAATGCACTTCTGGACAGGTTTCCTGACTCACTTGAGTTTCCTCATGTGTTTGATGCTAAAACTACGGTGAGATAAAGTTTTCTCCTGTGTGGGAAATTAGTTCTTTTATGTCTCAGTATCAAAAATAATCTAGAGTACTAGTAATGAATATTAAAAGGCAATCCAATTGCTACAAAAACGAAGAGAACCCAACTGAAGTCATCTTTTCAAACTGTGCTCCAGAAGACGTAAAACCCTGCATGTGAGGCAGGCGACTGTTTGTGTTCCACAGTCAAACATTTGCCTCTCAGTGTGACATTTGCTACCTGTTGCTGACAGGCTGGATGACAAGGACTCTGTGGATATTCATGACAACCCAGCGCTCCCTGAAAACGTGGTGAAAGAGGACAACACGGTGAGACGTCTAATAGCAGAGTGACACGCACATGAAAGGGCTGTTTGCAAAGCAGACACCAGGGAAACTGATTTATTAACGTGTTAAAGTGTTTGAATTCTCTTTCAAAGTAAGAATTGAAATAAATAAGAAAAATAAAATAAGATATCACAAGTATAAGACGTAAACTGTATAATAGCCTGTATATTTAGGACTGGCTTTGTTGCATTCATTTGGGAATGTTGTTGGTCTCTGCTGAAGGCTTTTTTTGAGATGTTGAGCTCTTTTCTGTACGTCCTACCTGTGGTTTCTATGAGTCTATCTCCAGGTGAAAAGAGTCTAGAACAGCAACTACCTCCTAAACTGAATTAATGAAATTTAGCTAATAAAAAAAAAGGAAAGATCTCAACATTGAAATCATTATTCATGGATCTGGCTCCTGCTGATACAGTTTGTGTGAGACCAGACGGGCTCCATATGACTCAGACCGCATATTAATAGAAGCGTTGTCATATAAATCTGTGGGTGGTTCAGGATGCTGCGACTGTTTGGGTTAAATGAAGAGACAAACAGAGGAGAGAAGAAGTGGAATCCCAAAACTGAATCATTTAGTCTTATTGTTTACAAGCTGCACATGAGCTAAACGTGTCAAACAGTTCCATAAAATGCAGCATCCGCTTAGCCTAGCTTAGCTAGACTGTATTCCCGTTGTAAGGTATACGGAAGGAATACGGTCTAGCCCTCCTCCATTGACACATTTTGACAGGTTTTCAAGCTCCGAGCAGATCAGACCGAACCAATCAGAGCACCAGAGGCGGGAGTTAACGATGCGACCGCAACAGAGCGAGGTTTCTCTCATGCGCCTTCCTCTGTTTTGCACGGGCTGAATTTGTCCTTAAAACCTCAACAAGAAGCAGCTCTTAAAGCTTTTCTTTTTAAAAAGGATGTATTTTTAATTCCGGCAGGCTGTACGATAGAATACGTAATGCTGCCCTCCACTGTTGAAAGGGAGAGCTTAGATTTTCCTCAGGACCCCTGTACGGCGAAGGAAGCTGTTAAAACTACAAAACATCATGGCGGAAAGGCAATTGTTAGGTCGCTTAGTGATTGCGTCACACATGTGTTCCGCTGATTGGCTCTCTCCAATTCAAGCTGTGCTCGGTAGTCCCGCCTCTGGGCTAGATTTGGTTCAATGGAGCAGTTCCAGACTGACTTTATGTGTATTTGTAATACACAATATAAAGGCTGTCTGGTCCCCAGGCAAGCATCCACTGTCCTCTTCTGGTCTGTAATCTTAAAGTGCTCACTTATTTCCAGGTGTATTTCATCTATGATGAGGAGGTAGAGGAAGAAAAGGAGGAGCCTCCCCCTCCAGAACCAGTCAGACCCGTCAACGACAAGCCTCACAAGTTCAAGGACCACTACTGCAAGAAGCCCAAGTTTTGTGACGTCTGTGCACGCATGATTGTTTGTAGGTGTCTGCCTTTGTTTGGCTGACATTAGCGGCCTGTGAAAGTTTGTTCTCCTCACGTGATTTCAGCTTCATTTTGCCTTTTCTCTCCAGTGAACAACAAGTTTGCATTGAGATGTAAGAACTGCAAAACCAGCATCCACCACCAGTGCCAGTCCGACGTGGAGTTCCAGAGGTGTTTTGGCAAAATTGTAAGATGCAGAGCGCTTTAAGGAATGAGCTGCAGAGGTTTTTCTTTCTTCTGATGTTTGGTTTACGTGCTCTTCTCCTGTCCTCCTCATCGTCTGCTGCTTTAGCCTCCAGGCTTCAGAAGAGCCTACAGTTCTCCTCTCTACAGCAGTCAGCAGAATGCTACAGTCTCACAGCTGCTGCCCTTTTGTGAGTCCCGCTTACGCACATCGCTGTTACTGCTGCTCTTTCTCTTTTTCTTGCACTAATTCTTGTATTCGCTGCTGCAAATTTCCCTGCTGCGAGATCAATAAAAGTTTAATCTATCTATCATCCATCCATCCATATAAGCAAATGCAAGTTAAATCATGTCCCTTAGCTCAAATATTTAGTAAGAGTTACAGTTTGTCTCACTTTTATGTCGTTTTGTTTCTCGCTTTTGTCATCTTGTGTCTCGTTTTTCTCATATTTTCTCTTGTTTTTGTTGTTTTTTGTCTAGCTTTTGTCGTCTGTCTCATGTTTTTGTTTTGTGTTTCCTTTTTGTCTCGCTTGTGTTTTTTCGTCTTAGTTTTGTCATTTTGTGTTTTGCTTTATTCATTCTTTTGTGTAGCATTTTTGTCTTGCGTTTTTTTTGTCTCACTTGCGTCGTTAACCACGCCTGACCAACGTCAGTGGGGTTATTGCATTCGGTGCGGTATCTGGCTGGGTAAGTATGTATGTGTGTACGTATGTATGTATGTGGCTATGTCCGGTCCAATATCTCTGCAACCACTGAAGTCAGGATGATCAAACTTGGCACTGAAGATCGGTCTAAGGTCCCCTGCTCAGTTGTGGAGTTACAGGTCAGCAGATCAAGTAGGGAGGGAGATACGTACATGATCAAAATTGATACATATTGCATCAGTTGTAAAGGGAGGACAGGGTTTTCGCCAGCAGAGGGCGTGGTTCTGCCCTCTACTGAGGGCTCATCTAGTTTGTCTATTTTTTGGTTGTTGTGTTTCTTCCTTTTGTCAATTTTTTTTGTCTTATTTTTGTCACTTTGTAACTTTTTTGACTGCTTTTTTGTCTCTGTTTCGTTTCTCGCTTTTGTCGTTTTGTCTCGTTTTTGTAGCATTTTGTCTTGTTTTTGCTGCCAGAAATGTGATCACAGAAGTGTCCTTTTCATTACTAGTAGATCAGGTATTGGGTTCTTTAGAATGATGAAAAGCTTGGCTCTCTAGTCTCAATAAAGACTGGTTCACAGAATTAAATATAACCAGTCGAGATTGTTGGTTTACCAGTCAGTCTGTCAGTGTGGTAATAGGTCATTTGTTCGAATGATGTTATCTCTTGTAATGACAGCAGGTACGTTTTCACTCATTTCTGTGGTTTTTGTGTTTAATGAATGCTGATGTCTGATTGGCAGCACAGTCAAACCGCACCGACCCCGTGTTTGAGACGCTGCGAGTCGGTGTGATTATGGCCAACAAGGAGCGCAAGAAAGGCTCAGAGGACAAGAAGAGCGTGAGTAATAAGACGTCCGACTCACGCAGCACAAAGTAAAATCACTGGTGTTAAACCTACCGAGAATTTATTTTTTTCTACAAACATGCAAAGAAAGTTCTGCAAAGTTCTAGTAATGTTTTCAGCTGGATCTCTTCTTTTAGTTCCCCAAAATGTTGTTCTGAACCCTCCTCTTGTCTTCATTTATGGGCACCAAAAAATATTGTTTCCAAAACTTAAGGAAAAAAAAATTTCCCAGTTTTCTGAAAATTTGCAAAACCTTCAGGAAAAAAATTCCAATAATTCCTTAAAAGTTTCTGATAGAAATTTTATTTAACAAAAATAAATAAATAAAGAAATCCCCCAAGTTTGGCAAGAAAATTCTTGTAAATATTTTTAAAAATTGAGTAAAAGTCTTCCAAAAAAAATCCTAAAAATATCTAGAAATACCAGCAAACCTTCTAAGATTAAAAAAAAAATCTAACAAAATCCAGCGAAATTTGATGGATTTTGGTTGATTTTTTGTGAATGTTCTTTCAGAAACTTTTTCTATTTCCACCAAAAAATATTCAAAATTTTCCTGAAAATGTGGACATCAGAAGTTTCATTGTGAAAATAAATTTTTTCATCACATTTTCAAACTGTGAAACGGGTCAAATTTGACCCGTAGGACGACACGAGGGCTAAAGGCCGGATAAAGATCTTACCTTTTTTTAACCTCTGGCGGTTCCCCACTTACCTTTGTACCATTTTAAACCATTCACTGGACTGAACTATTTGAATTTCAGTAAAATAAGCTAAAACTTTTGACTGGTGGTGTATATATCGCTGTTCCTTGTTCAGATGATGATGATGATGGAGGAAGATGAGTCCCAGCCCAAGCAGCAGGATGAAGGAGGTGAGAACAAAGCTGTTAGCAGAAGCAGCCTTACTGTGTTTGCGTTCTCTGTTTTACTGTTTATTAAATACAGTCAAAACATTCAGTATAGTAAAGGAAAAATCAGATGAATAACTGTCTGTTTTCTGTCTTGTTTTTGTTGTTTTGTGCGTCAGCAAACACAGAAGGAGACAAAAGGGGAGACAAAGCTCCTGCCGATCACAAGGTCTGAAAAATGCGGAGATGGAGAAGATGGAAAATGATCAGACAAACTATATTTATCTCAGAAGTGTCAAACATGCGGGCCGTGGGACAAAATCGTCCCTCCAGAAGGTCCAATCTAAATGTAAAACTTACAGAGAAGATATTTACTGCAGTTTGTAGATTTGTAAAACTATACATTTAAAATAATTTCTAGACCATGACAAGTTGTTCTGATCATGAAGTAAAGTACGAGATTGCTTGTTGTTCTTTTGTCATTTTGTGTCTTGTTCTTATAATATTTTGTGTGTTTTGTTGTTTTTTGTCATTTTGTGTTTGTCTCCCTTGCATTGTCTATTTTTGGTCGTTTTGTTTCTCAGTTTTGTCTTTTTTGTCGCTTTGTAACTTTTTAGTCTATTTTTTGTCTCTGCTTTGTTTTGTTTTGTGTTGTCTAATTTTTTGTCATTTTGTGTCTCCTTTTTGTAACATTTTGTCTTGTTTTTGGAGTTTTTTGTCTTGTTTTTGTCTGACTTTTGTGTGTCTCATGTTTTTATCATTTTGTATTTTGCTTTATTCGTTCTTTTGTGTAGTATTTTTGTCATTTTGTGTTTCTTTTTGTCTCACTTGAGTTGTTTGTCTATTTTTTTGGTCATTTTGTTTCTTAGTTTTGTCATTTTTTTGTCACTTTGTAACTTTTTGTCTTATTTTTTGCCTCTGTTTTTTGTTTTGTGTAATTTCTCGAAGTTTTTGTTGTTTTGTTTCTCACATTTTGCCCTTTTGTGTCTCGTTTTTGTAGCATTTTGTCTTTTTTTTTGTTATTTGTCTGACATTTGTCATTTGTCTCATGTTTTTGTCGCTTTGTTTCTCATTTTGCATTTTTTCCTCCTTTATTTAGAGGTTATTATGTTCTGACTTTACTGGTCCGGCCCTCTTGAAATCAGACTGGGCTGAATGTGGCTCCTGAACTAAAATGAATTTGACACTCCTGATCTAAACCATGACGGTAACACCAGCAGTGATGACGGTGACAAACAACATGAAGGCTCTAAAGTCAGTTTTGT
Source organism: Acanthochromis polyacanthus (assembly GCF_021347895.1). NCBI lineage: Eukaryota > Metazoa > Chordata > Actinopteri > Pomacentridae > Acanthochromis > Acanthochromis polyacanthus. The sequence continues at coordinate 8,176,801 of NC_067117.1, read as the reverse complement.
GCTTTGTGTTGCTGTGTTTTCAGAGTAAAAAGCCTCAGCCTGGGAAGATCGGCGTGTTCAGTCAGTCTCACTACTACCTGGCTCTGTATCGCTTCAAGGCCATAGAAAAGGATGATTTGGACGTTCAGTAAGCGTCTCCACACCTCATCCTGTCTCCCTCGACGTTTCTCTTAATCACTTTCTTTCCTGTTCTGTTTTTTTCCTGGCTGTCTCTCGCACCACACACCAGCTTGTGTCATCATTTGATATTTAAATCCTCCAAAAATACCCCTGTCTTGTTTGTTCCCCAGTGCTGGTGATCGCATCGCGGTGATAGATGACTCCAACGAGGAGTGGTGGAGGGTGAGTCCCAGGTTTTTGTTTGTCTTTCATACCACTCACACTGACTATTTCAGTGTACACACGGCTTAGGTGATGCGTTTTATTTTTTAAAACCCTGTGTGTTCTCCAAAACGTATGAAATTTTACTGAGAGACGGCCAGATGGCTTCAGGATCAATTCATTAGATTTTTGGTCATCATCAAGGTCTGGGATTTTTGCCATGAGCTGATGATGCTTTTTGAGCCAGAACAATTATGCCAGTTTTATGTGCTGGAAAAAAAGTCCAACTGCCATAACTTGCAAGTCGGCAGCCTGAGAGCTTTGATTTTTTTTTTTTTTTTTAATATTTATGTAGTCGTTGAGTAAATGTAAAATCATGAGACAAGCTGGGGAGCAGTTCTGTTGTTTTCATTTTCTTAAACTGGTAAAAAGTCACTGTGATTCTCAGAACTGATGCATCATATTCAGGTTCTGGAGAGACAATGCAGAAACACAAAGGCTGAGTTAACTTTTATACATTCTGACTGGGATCAGGTGGGATTTCTACAGGTGAGTTTAACCCCCGTGTCGTCCTGCGGGTCAAATTGATCCGTTTAAAAGTTTAAAAATGTGGGGGAAAAAATAAATAAATATGTATATATATGTTCACAGTGAAAAGGTCCACATTTTCAACATTTTTGGGAAATTTTTGAACATTTTTTGGTGGAAAAAAAATGTTAAAAAATGTGTCTTCAAGAACATTCAGAAAAAAATCAACCAAAATCCAGCGAATTTCGCTGGATTTTGGTTGATTTTTTTCTGAATGTTCTTAAAGAGAATATTAGAACTTTTACTGACATATATGTAATTATTACTTTAGATATTTGTAGAATATTTTCCGGAAGCTTTTTAGTCATTTTTTTAAAAAATATTTACAATTTTTATTTTTTAGTTTTTTATTTCTTGCTAAATTTGGGGATTTTTATTTTAAAAATAAAACTTATAAGGAAAATTGTTAAGGAATTTTTGGAATTTTCTTCTTGAAGATTTTGCAATTTTTTTTTATACATTTGTGGAATTTTTTTGATGAATTTAAAAAAAATAAAAAATTCAGACAAGGGAACAATATTTTTTAGTGCCCATAAATGAGGACAACAGGAGGGTCAAATGAGCACCACATGCTTGAAACTAAATTATTTACCCAACGTTTTAAAAGGGTGCCAACAATTTTGTCCGGCCCATTTTTTGAGTTTTGTGTAAAATTATGTCACTTTTTTTGTTTTTTTTCTTCTGCTTTTTATGTGTTTTTCCGATGCACATCAAGGACATAAACACGTGTATACCAAAAACATTTATAACTGCAACATTTTCTGAGAGAAGCGGTGCTTTTTCTGGAAAAATCCCAGGTGTGCCAATAATTTCATCCATGACTGGAGCTTCAGTAGCTTCCCAAGAGGTAGTTTAGCTAACAATGACTTACATTAGTGTCTAAACACTCCCTGTTTTGTAGTTAAAACTGAGCAAAAAAGGTTTCCGCTGACTTTCTGAAGCTGCATTTCTTCATCCAGGTCTGAAACATTTCACTGTTTTCCATATTAGTTGGTTATTGTGGAGAGAGCTCCCCTTCATTAGTTCAGCTATCTGCTGTCAGTCTCTCAGGTTTCAAAGCCTGCCTGGGCTGTATGTCCGTGCTTAAATTGAGCCATCTAAGTAATCTAAATTAGACCCCGGAGCTGCAGTAGCTCACCGTTCAGAATTTTTTTCCGACAGGGGAAGATTGGAGGGAGAACAGGCTTCATCCCTGCCAACTACATCATCCGAGTGCGAGCGGGAGAGAACGTCTACAAGGTGACTCGCTCCTTCGTTGGCAACAGAGAGATGGGCCAAATCACTCTGAAGAAAGACCAGGTTAACACACATTTACACAGTCTCCTACACAGACACATCATTATATAACCAAACCATAACTGCCTCCACTATATTTACACCTAGCCCCGGTCTTATCTGCCCATCACACGGGAATACAGACCTGAGAAGCTGAAATATGTTTTTGTATATCTTTCTATAACTGTGGGGACAGTTGACCCTCATCGCCACAGAAGCACAAACACACTTAACATGCAGCCTAAAGCCTGACCAGTTGTATTTAACCCTCCTCTTGTCCTCATTTACGGGCACCAAAAAATATTGTTTCCTTGTCTGAAAAAAATCCAGAAGTTCAGCCAAAAAATTCACCAAATTTCTGAAAATTTGCAAAACCTTCAGGAAGAAAATTCCAATAATTCCTTAAAGGTCTACCTTAAAAGTTTTATTTTTTTAAATCCCCCAAATTTGGCAAGAAAATTCTTGTAAATGTTTTCAAAAAAATGAGTAAAAATCTTCCAAAAAATCTTGTAAAATCTTAAAAATATCTAAAGTAATTACAACCAAAATTTCAAGGTTGGTTGATTTTTTTGTGAATGTTCTTAAGAAACATTTTTAACATTTCTTTTTTTTTCCACCAAAAAATGTTCAAAGATTTCCCAAAAATGTTGGAAATGTGGACAGAAGAAGATTCACTGTGAAAATATGTATTTTTTGTCACATTTTCAAACTTTGAAACGGGTCAATTTTGACCTGTAGGACGACTCGAGGGTTAAAATCAAATCTCTACAGATGTACGTGCTTAGTTACTAGGAAGGTTAGGTAACTGAACTTGAAGTTTGCACATCTCTTTAGCACTTATTAGACACTGTTCGCGTGGATAAAGGCAAAATTAAAAAAATATATAATTCTGTGCACAAATGCTTAATCTAACCCTCATTGCCTTCCTGTTTAATGAATGTATTTATACTCTAGTGTTGACATGATGGCTGTAAATGACGGGCCTGGAAACATCACAAGCCCGTCTCACTTTGACACAAAGAATGCGTCACTGATTTACATTCACTGGCCTTCAGCCCTGTTGTTAAACACCACAACCCTCAGAAGAGGTTAACCTGAGCTCGAATTTTAAATTCTTTTGCCTCAAGTGAAGACATAAGAGCTACTCAGCACCATGTGTTGCTGTCTGTGACATGTCATTGCTACGTTACCACCGAGGAGAGGTGTTAGAATTGGAACGTTTTCTCACCTGCACATAGCGGCTCTAACAAAATCTGAAAATCAGGATATAAGACCCAAATCTTGATGCTCTGCACACTTCTCAAAATCTGTTCTAGCTTTTTCTTCACTATTTTTTGCAGATTCTGAGCATATGAGATTGTGAAATAGTTCATGAAATCACAAATTTGACCAAAAATTTACGTCTAAATACAAACACTGGGGTGACTGGGCGTTCTCTGGAGCTGCAGCCAGGCTCTGGAACAAACTGCCCCCCTGACATGTGCACCATCACTGACCTGGGTTGTTTTAAACCAAAACTCAAAACCTTCCTGTTTAAATTGGCTTTTAATACCTAGCGGAATGGTGACATTTTATTATTTTTATTTCTTTTACATGTATGTTTTATTGATGTTTATTTTATTGTCTTATTGTATATTTTACGGGCTGCACAGTGGGATAGTGGTTAGCACCGTCGCCTTGCAGCTAGAAAACCCCGGTTTGTGTCCCCGCCTTCCTGGGATCTTTCTGCATGGAGTTTGCATGTTCTCCCTGTGCATATGTGGGTTTTCTCTGGGTTCTTTGGCTTCCTTCCACAGTCCAAAAACATGCTGAGGTTAACTGATCTTTTGAAACTGTCTGTAGGTGTGAATGTGAGTGTGGTTGTTTGTCTGTTTAGGTAACGCTGTGATAGACTGGTGACCTGTCTCCTGCTTTCACCCTACGTCAGCTGGGATAGACTCCAGCCCCCTACGACCCTAATGAGGGTTAAGCAGCGTATAGATGATGGATGGATGATTTCAAGAGAGATACAGAAGCTCATGGATCACACTCAGAGTATCATATATTTACTCAGAGAGTGCAGGGATCGTACTTCACTTTGAGTTCAGATCAGTGGATTTGCTCCGCCTGACTTGGAAGGAGCAGGAGAGATAAAACATTTTAGAGCCTACACTGTTTAATTTGCTCTGCTGTTTGCTCACTTGTGACACAATTCCTCTCACAGGCCTCAGACATGTCTTACATGCACAGTTCTGTTCTCACTTGCTGCTGAGACTTGTTTTGCATTTCTAAATCTGTCACAGCACACTCTGGAATACTGAATTGCAGATTCATTTCTCACCGTTGCTTAATGCTCTCTGTCGTCGCTGATGAATCACAGAACACGGATGCAGGAACACGCTCAGGTGTGCAGGAATGCATGAAGGAAAACGTGGCCTACACCTGCAGAAGACAGTTTAGAAAAATATGCCAGTGAAAGATTGTTTGTTTTGTGTGTCATCAGATTGTGGTGAAGAAGGGCGAGGAGGTGAACGGCTACCTGAAGGTCAGTACAGGACGAAAGCTCGGCTTCTTTCCCTCCAACCTGCTGCAGGAGATTTAAAGACAAGCAGCAGGTGTTTCAGAAACATCTGGCCAGGCCCCATGTCACTTTTATCATCAGCTGTGACATTTTTTCTGATAAAACGTTTCTGAACAAGACTGTGCACAGGCTACTTTCACAAACTGATTTATAACCACACCTTAAAAAATATCTCATGTTGTCTGAGGAGATTACTGTAGAGTTAGTTTTACTACTGTTAGGTTTCCTCTCACAGATTATTCTAACTGCACGTGCTGAACTGCTTTATCACGTTCTTGTGAGTAAAATTACGTTCAGAAGAATTGTGTCACCCTGAAAACTTGACCTGGAGAACTGTAAAGGATCTTTGTGTATTTTGCTGTTTTGTACCGAGCACTTCCATTAGAAACATGATGACACCTTTTCAGTCAGATTTTTTAAAAATAAATGTAATAATATGAATATGCTGCTGTTCCAACAGTTATTTCTCGTAACAATATTTGGCATTCTCCTGTAAATTAAAAAAAAATAGTTTAAACAATAATCATACCTTGGAGTATTCCTTTTGCATTTGTTGCAAAAACAAGCCTGCAATTTGTTTTGCCATTAAAAGAAACTACATTTTTATTTCACCAAAAATCCCTGGACATGCACCTAAAATGTTGGTTTAACTGAGTATTCCATCCAAAATACGCAAAGAGATCTGAGGGGCTGGCTAAAAAGAATATTCCATCTAAAACCTCAAATATAGACCCGGAAGGGTGGTTTAGAAAAAAATCCTGCAATGTAGACCAAAAAAGTTAGTATGGAGGAATACTGCACCTGAAATGTAGACCTGAGAAGTTTAATATTTTTGTTTAAAAAATATTTAATTTCATAATTACTTATTTTCATCAGTTTTTTTAGTGGAAGTCACAAATAAAGGAGCTCTTGGTTTTTGCCAGCGTTACTGAGTCAAAAGCTGCAGTTTTAACACAGACACGTTCACACGCATCCTCAAACCTCTCAGCACTCAAACACCCACAGACAGGCGGCCGGCTGGGCCAAGGCTCAACTGCGTCCTCAGACCCAGGAATCGGGGAGTTGGTGAACTTTGAAGGCCTCCGTGTGGTCCAGTAGAAGTCCACGTAGTCGGTATCGGCTTTGAAAAAAAATTAGAATGTTATGAGGTTAATAATGCAACTAAATCCTTTCAGATGGAAGGATTTACTGCTAAGTTCTAGTTCAAATTTCAGTTGGAGCACATTGCATTCACAAAGAAAAACAGCAATATCTTCATAGCAACATTTAATAAACCTAAAGCTTCCCTGTTGGCTCATTGGTGGAGTTTGTTCCTGAGAATCTGAACCTTAAATCCGGTCAGAGGACCATCTTCAGTCAGAGAACTTCAAGACCTTCCATCGGATGGACCAGATGTGACTTCATCTCCCTCTGAACATCTGGATGACAGGAGAAAAGACAGAAATCAAACAGATCACAGAAACACAATGGATTCACTTTGATGATTTTATAAGAGTAGCGTGAACTTTATTAAAACTTGACAACATCAGTAATGAAAGTCAGTGTTTTTATCTCATGTTGAAGCTAAATTTAAAGTCAATTTTAATGACGGTTTATCCTGAGAGGAGTGAGAATGGAGCTTCTCTTTCCTTTTTAGAATATTCCCTCTAAATATTCAGTTTAATATTGGCTGTAGAAGCATTTTTCTTTACTTATTTAGATACCTCAGACTGATGCACTTTTCTCTGTTATTTGTTGTCTTTGATACTGACAATGTTGAGAACTGAAATATTGAAACGGTCAAGAAATTAGATTTGTTATTTTTTCTTTTAAACAGTAAACAAAAAAATATAGAATTTATATCTGTTCGTGTCAGTCTAAATGCAGCCACACCTTTTGAAACACACAAAATATTTTTCCACAGATATTTCATGATAATATTTCAGATTGTGTTTTTTCGACCACTGCATGAATTAAGGCTCCTGTGTACTGTATCTGTCAATGGTAAGAAAGATCATTAACTTGATCAAACCTGCTGGCTCGGTACCAGTTGTCCTTACATCAATAATGTTGGGAATGTCTTTCCCAGATGAATACTATGTGATTGTGTTTCATCATATGCGGATTCATAATATGTAAAAGAAGAAGAAAGAATCGGTGAAAAAGTGCAGAATTTCTTATCACTTCATTATCACTGTCACTCTCAGCAGAGGTAGGACGGCATTCGTTTCTTTCACACGTCGGAGAACAAATGAGAGATTCAAAATAGGCCGAGGTATTTCCAGATCTTCAAAAGGATGCGGAACTATTTTCTGTTGATACTCTGAGTGCGGTGTAATTAGCCAAAGGGAACACTGTGAGGACGGCTTGCTATGTTTGGTAGCGGCTCAGGGATGAGGAATGCAGGGAATGGCATCTGTAGGTCCGAGGAGACATTCTAGTGGTAACTACAGGCCTGATTAACATGAGACTGAGACAGACAGACAGACAGACACAAGTTCTCTATACATCTCTGCCTGCTGTCTCGCCTTCGGATCACTGTTAAAAAAGTATCCTTCTTTCATTTCTTGCACTTTTGCTCCTTCAGAATTAGACTGAGTTTCCCATTAATTACTTCCCTGTCTGGTTTCCTGTCCCTAACACGGGTTCAGATGCAGATGATGAGTTGCTTGGTCACATCTCCTTCCTTCTCTGTTGTCTGTCAGATGAAAGCAGCAGTGTGGCCCAGGCAGGTAGGCGCTGCCAGGCTTCAGCGGTCCTCTGATTGGACAACAGAGCACCCCTTCAGACACGGGTCACTTCTTCCTGGGAAACGGCCCCAGCTTCTTGCCGCTCTCCACTGAGCGACGGCGTGGAAGATACCACAGCTGCCATGTTGTCATCCCCGACCCCCTGACCCTGCCACTCCAGACAGGCAGGATGGAGGACGGCCGCAGAAGTGTTTGTGGATTTCTGTGGGTGGATGATTTTATGTGTTTGTGTGGGAGTGTGAGTGTGTGTCTGTACACACACATATATACATGTGAGTGCACTGGTGAGAGGTCCAGGGCACGGAGGGGGTGACAGCTTGAAGCTGTGGCAATGAATCTGCTCAGTTGAAGAGAATTTTACTTTGCTGGGGTTCAACATCAAAGCCAAACTTACAATCTTACAGCTGCTGGTAAACTTTGAGATTGATTTATTTTCCTTAAGGTACCATGAGTGACACAAAATATCACTCATTAGCTCATTTATAAACTCTACATAAATCAAAAATTATCTCACCTTAAGGTCAACATTCCTGCTTGCTTGGGGCTTATTGAGTTTGCCCTGTTGCTACAGAAACATAGTCATAGTTTAAGCTTTACATGCCACCTCTGGCACCAAAAAGTTAAGCTTGACAGTCAATTTTGGAAAAAGTTTTTAAGTGCTCATTTCCAGGACAAATCCAGTTAGCTCATAAAGACCATTTGACATGTTGAAAAACTTTAGAATAACCAAGACACTTGAGCTTTAGTTGAATTTGCTTTGTCATCTCACTTTTCACATTGTCAAAGATTTCCATGTTTTTTTTTTTTTTGAGTAAAACAAGCATTTTTAAAGATATAATTTTGCCAGAAATGGAGGAGGAAAATGATCGACTCTGGATGAGGGATTGTATTGAAACTGACATTTGCTAGAATGATGTTTGAACAGATGCAGATTTAAATGCCTGAATAAATTTTCAGAAAAACATTTTTACAACAATCAGTAATATTTTTAATGATGTTTAGCTGAGTAGGCTGCACTGCCAAATCCAGCAGATAAACACCCAGACAAGGTGCAAATGAAAGCAGAGTGACAAAGAGAGAAAATGATTTCCTTGTGTAAAACCACCACATGCTCAAACAGTATACTCATATATATATATATATATATATATATATATATACATACACACATACATACACACATACATACATACGCTCTGAACTGCTGTACTGTGGCACATTTACAATGTCATGATGATTTTACCCAACAGAGGTCCCTGTTGCACCAGCTTTAGAGGAAATCATGCTCAAATTCCCACTGAACCAACTCCACACACCACAGGGAGCCAGTGTGTGGGTATTGTTAATAACAGCTGTGAGGCATGTGTGTAGTGCAGTCCTGCACAGGCAACCAGATACCAACCTTGTTGGAGGGAAGAAATGTTTTATTTGCAATGTTATAAACCTATGGGCTAAAATAAACAGCACAGGGCTGCTGGAAGGAGCAGATTGGTCTCTAAAATAAGAATAAATCCCATATATATAAAGTATTTGACTGATTTTCTGTCCATACAATCAAATTCTGATATTCAATCAACTGTTAATGCTATTAATAGTTTGCAAAAGTCAAATGTAAGTTCAACAGACCATCTTCCCTTCATTTGTGATTCACACCTAAGGGTGCAGTTGGAGGCCACACACAGCTCAGTATTTCCCACTAATAACGGGAGCCTCGTTGAATGTGTGATATATCATTTGCAACCGAAGTTACAGCGGGATTACACAGCATCAGAAAGTAATATAACTTCGCATGGTGTCAAACTGCACTTCTGAACGTTACGAAAGTGACGCATCCCTTTTTAAGAGTGCAGGCTCTGCATCATCTCATTGAACCACCACATTCAGAATCACATTTACCATCCAGTCGAAGAGAAAATCCATCTTCCCTCTGCCAGCCGCTGAGAAATGTAGCAATGTGTGAGGAAAAATAATAACATAAAACTATATTAGAGATCCTCTTTGCCTAGCAGAGAAGGTATTGATTTTTAGAGATATGTTTCAGAAAGTCTCTTCCACGGGCCAATGCTAATGTGGCTTCTTCACCCAGACCTCAAAGCAACAAACAACATTTTAGGCCTTTCACAAAGCTTCGGGCTTATTTTTAGAATCTTTTTTCTTTTCTTTTTTGCTCTCTTTCATTCTCTGTTTTTGTGACAGGCAGATGTGAGTGTTTGCACGTAGTAGCATGAATGTGTATCAAATCTCATATTTCCTGACAGAACCTCTGAGGCGTTAGATTAAAACCCCGACACGATTCTTTTAATAACTGTTGCAGAATAACACGCTTTTTATTTCCAACCATTTTTCACTGAGAGGACAAAATTCAATTATCTAATCTGATTGTATGATTATTAATCTCCATTACTCACACGTTCAAAATGGATTTGCAATCTTGTGAGATATGAAACGGTGTCTTATTTTTATTTTAAAGTGGAAATGTAATGAGGTAGGTGATGGCTGGAGATAGGCTCGGCGGAGGTCAGAGGTCAGAGTTACGGACGAGACAGACAGATAGAGGGATGGGAGCAGCTTCCTGTCTGGCACCATTAAACAATTCAGGGTATTTATGCAACTGGCTGCCAAACAGACACCGCAGGGGAAGACAGTGGCAAGATATTGGCAGCCTGTTACCACAGTACAGTACATAAATGTCTTTGTGTGAGTGTTTGTGTTTTCACTTTTGTCCATCCGTCTGTGTGAGCAGAGAGAAAGTGTTGCTGTTACACATGTGATTTCAAGCTTGTGCAAGAATCAAGTAAAGATGGTGATGACACACACACACACACACACTTACACATTACGAGAAACACAAGTTTACCGAGTCAGTCCCGAGGCCATAGGGAGGGAGGAGGCGAGAGGAGAGAGGGAGGGAGGGAGGAGAGGGAGAAAAGGCTGCAGAGAAGACTGCAGGGTTCGAACCAATTAGGCCAGGAGAGGCTCCCTCCACCTGCACGGCGAGGCCCCCGGGGGAGAGCCCCAGTGACAAGATGAGGGATCATCATCATTACCATTATTTATTTGCTAAGCAGAGGCCGACTCTGGGGCCAATCCTAATAGGATTCACGAATTACAATGAGCGTCTTGCTTTTGGGGCAGGTAGGTTGCTGGAGGAGGAGAAGGAGGAGGAGGAGGTGGCGGTGCGGATGCTCGGATAAAAGTGAGCATACATTTGGAAACAGCAACAAATACGGCTGACTTATGCTAAAACAAATGGCTTTAGAAAGATTATGGAGGCCTATTATAGGCCCAAAGCATCATCAATAATATATGTGGTGTCCCTGGAAGTTTGGAACAATAAGCAAAGGAGTCGAATCAAACCTACCCCTGAAATCAATCGTGCTGATCCAGGTTCTTGTTATTGAATATACAATCACAAGACGATTCATACTTGTACTGACATCCATAATGTCTCCGAAAAATTTCAGCCACCTTGTTTGTGCACATTAATTTAGTTCCATATTTTAAAATATAAAATATTTTATTGCCACTATTGCTTTCTAAATGTTCAACTGTCTGCTTTCTTTTCACCCTCTAACTGCCATTTTCCAAACATTACAGTTCCATCTTGTTCAATTTCCTCTCCAGAAATTTCTGCCATTTTAATTAGATTTTTGTTGATGTTTTATTGTTTTTCACATCAGGTTTTGGTGGTTTGGGCCCATAAATGTGATATCAGAACATCCAAAATTTGGCTTACTTGAATAGCTACTTTCCAATGATTAGTTTTTTTCTCCTTTAATCTTTGACAAAGATCTGTGCAATAAAGATAAGATACCACTTCATTTTCTTTTTAAACTTTTCAGCTGTAATGCAATGTGTGTGAAAGCATTATTTTTAAGTAAATCTGTCCATCAATTTGCACAGAACATCTGTGCCTTTGAGTGGGATTGGTTGGCAGAGCCAGAAATACTGAAATGGTTTCAGGCTGAGCGCTCTCAGAAATGTTTGTGGTTTCATTTAATTTAGATTTAATTTAGAAAATGCTTTGTTCTAATTTGCCGAGAAAATAAAAAACAAGGAAACATGCATTAGAGGTTTAAACAAGACAACAACAGCAAAGTGAAAGTGTTACTAAAGAAAAGAAAAATGATTTCTGTGGATTTAGAGTAAAATATTTAGGCTTACAGAAAAAAATCCGGACTGATGTGCTGGTGTGTTGGAGAGCGGGGACTTCTGGAACCCAATGGTGGTGCGTAAACGGAGTTAAACAGAAAATGGCTTTCATTAAGTGTCTTTTCTTCATTGAAGCTAATTTGTGCAATTGGAGTTGGGAGGTCAGAAGACTGAACACCTGAGGAGCCAGTTTGTTTCAAAACTAGAGCAAAAAATAAAGAAAATCAGCCGAGTTCATTGCTAAAATCAGATGAAGCTTTATTGCACTTCATGGCACGACACACTGTGGTACTAGTGGGGTACAGTCCTGTGGTATTCAGAGACTGTTGGGTATTTTGTGGCCTTTACCATCCGATTGTTCCACACAGCTCAGTGATGCTTTACCACAAGTTCTACTTCCACAGTGTTTATGTTATAAGTGGTCCTGAAACATCACACTGCAGGAATACCAATGGAACATTTTCCAGAATATTAGTACAAGAAAATGATTTTTTGAGGAGGGCAGCTCCTGTATTACTTGTATGACTTTAACTGATGTTCTGGTGCGTTCATTTGTTGTCCGGTGGTGGAACAAGTGTTCATATCCTTCCATTAATTAAAACTACCAAAAGTGGCATCACTACGCTATACTAAAGAAAAATATTCACCATTCAGAACAATGAACTCCATGGGTCCCATACAAGCAGTGTGAAGTTGATTTCAAGTTGGCTTCTGTCCCCTCTGAAGTAGTCTTGTTTTGCAGTGATTCTCTGCTTCCCAGTGCTCCTGCCACACTTGCCACAGGATCTCCTCTGCTGTGGATGTCCTCTACTGTATCTACTTTGTTGTTAATCATGTGCTAGATAGATTTTGATTAATAAGCTGGTAGTTTCATAAATAAGCAGTAGAAATGGGAAATTCATGTATAAATTTTATGTCATGTAAAAAATTGAAAAACTGCTATAAATACACTTGAATATTAAAAGCAGTATAAAAATCTAATTTTGTAAAAGAGTTTAAATGCTTGTTTAAAAAGGCCTGAAAAGACTTCAAAAACTGTAAAGACGTTATCAGCAAACAGAGACATTATCAGGATCTATGATCCACTTATTCAGACTTGAGGGTTGATGATCCCGATTGATTGCTCATGCCTGCGGAGGCCGGAAGGGGGAGCTCTCCTCAACGATGCTCCATTCGGACTGAAGCTATCAGAGATGCTTTCTCTATCCCCTTCTTCAGGTATGAATTGTATGAAATGCAGTTGTCACGGTGTTTATGTGTATTTTGTTAATTCACTGAATAAATTGTGAGTGTTTTTGGAACGTTATTCTGCCTTTTAATGAGTTAAAATGTTTAAATGAGCTGTCTGCTAAACAGCTAGCGAAAAGTGCGTCCTGGCCGCTAACATGCATGTTAGCGTCCTGGCCGCTAACATGCATGTGTGCAGCATGGGCAGCAGCAGCATGTTGCTAGTTTTGGTCGATAGGACAAACATGCAATTTGAGGTTGTGTTTTGGAAATGCATGTGCTACTGTGTTATTTTAGAAAAAAGACTGTGTTATCTGCAGTCCTGTGATTATTTTCTAGTCCTTGTTTATTACTACGCCAAAGAAGGCAGCAGCGTTATGTGATGATAAGCTTTGTCTGTGCACAATATGATTAAAAACCAGACCAACGGATTTGGATGAAATTTTCAGGGAAGGCCAGGAATGACGCAAGGATCACCTCATTAGATTTTGGCAGTGATGCGGCTTATAGTCTGGATCTGCAGATTAGTTAAGAATTTACATATAGTGACACTCAGCTGCCTGTAGTAGGATCACATGATTGCGATCCTGGAACAAATCGGCCTTTTCAGAACTTAAATAATACAAGGAACAGTTAATTAAATTGTGGAGGTTTTTCTGAATCCCATCAGTTCCCGCTGCCCACTACATATTTAGGTCACATGATTTGGTATCTGTACATAATGTACACATGTATAACACACACTTGTGCTCAAAGGTAATTTTGTTTGTCAGTACATCTATATTAAATGACCACATTCTATGTTGCCGTGATTTCTGATGATCAGTAACTAATAAAAAAAAAATGCTGCATTTCTGACAATGCCATATGGAGGAATGAACAGCCTTGGCGGAGTACTGCGCTCTTTGAGTGCTTTTCTTTTTGTCATTTGTTTAATTGTTACAAATATCCAATAGGTTATATTTTGATATACCGGTAATAACTACCTGGTTACTAGAAAGCAAATGTCTATTAGTTGTTTGAACACTTATGTGAGGATGATTGTTGTTTGTGCTTATGTTTATTATTTGTAAATAAATTCGAACTGAAGCTGCCAGAAGAAGCATGGCATAACCTGAGCGTTCTTATCGTATCCGCTTCTTCAGGCCGTAACACTCACATCTCTTGCATGCACATGACCAAGCCATATTTGTTGGCATGCATCAGAAACAGAATTAAAACTTTTTGACTGCACCTCATGCTTGATATAAAATTGAGTAATTAATACTGACCTGTTGAATTTCATATAACCCATTTTATGAATCACAAATTTGCTGCACAGTGCACATTCTGTCCTCAGACCCTTTATTTGAGGGAGTGGTTCTTTTTTTCGGACCAGCAAATGTTTGATAGATGCAGTGTGAAGGGCAACAAAGGAGATTCACATTAAAAACACTCGAGATGACAAAATTATAGTGTTCAAGTGTAAGATCCGTTCAGCTGGTGAAAGACGAGCTGGTTTTTACTTCTGCTCATACTAATTAGTATCGTCATCTAAATCTGTGTATCACCTTCAAAGAAACTAATTACCGAAGCTGTCAGAACTGTAGTGGGTTAAAAAGTACAATAGTTCTCTCCGAAATATAGCAAAGCAGAGCTATAAAGTAGCGTAAAATGAAAACACCCCAGCGAAGTACAAATTTTATTTAGGTGTGGTTCTTGAGTAAATTCTAAAGCTGTTGGTACAAAACATTTACAAGATTTACTTAAGTTGGTTGTTTAATATGACAAATACCACACCTGATACTATATAGATTCGACTTCATGCTGAGTGAAAACATTTAAATTATTTGTCATTTCAAGTTATCGTTCCACTATTTTCTGTCTTATTGATATTATTACTGATTGACTTTAAAATGTCAGAAAAATTAAATTTACTTTACTTATTCAACACTCCCCTTTTTTGTGTATCTAGCAGGTTCACCATAGAAGATCTCACATTTGTGAAACTGAAGCCCCTGAAAATTGAGCATTTTTGTGTTTTAAATGCTCAACCAATCAGTCATTAAAATAATAAGTTGTGTGATTTTTTGAAGTGAATAATTTTAACTATAACACTCTGTTACTGCTTGATTGCCTGTTTGCACCTCTTCGACAACTTTGAACTGAAATATAAGGTGTGAATAAAAGTTTGTAAAATTTGTATTTCAACACAGTTTTATTTAAATGGACTAATTAGGTACCACTACTGTGTTGTTCACACTGGCGGTCCTTTTCTAGGACCATGGATGAGCCTCACACATCAGAGATGGGATGCTGCTGCTAAACTCGGAGACAAACCGAATTCACAACAAAAAATCTACGGTGGTTCAGCACCAGCACTCACTGTGTTCTTCTGTTTCAGTGGTGAGTATGACAGTCTTTTTTTTTGAAAACGTTGGCGACATTGCAAGTCTGCCGTCTTTTGCAGATTCATTTGTACTTCACACACATCTGTGGCTGTTCACGCTGTTGAATCATGGATGTATTATTAGTCAAGGATGTGTGATACACATTTGTTGCAAAGGGAATGGGGGAAAAAAAAAGAACTGAAGCCACTGTTATATGCAATCTTCCTGAATGCAAATAAGCGGAAGTGAAACCACAAGAGGATGTAAATGGCATCTTTAAATTATACCTTTTCTTCCAATTAAGTTGTGTCCTCAATGAGCATCAGATCATCTGAGTGTGTGTGTCAGTGGCATGATAAATGTGTGCGTCCTTGTTTTTGTGCATGGGGCGGTTTGCATTGAAAGGGAGCTGTGTGTGTGTGTGTGTGTGTGTGTGTGTGTGTGTGTGTGTGTGTGTGTGTGTGTGTGTGGATGATCCCATGTCTGGCTGTGATTCAGGTGTTGTGGAAGAGTGACTATAGTTAGTCCATAACTCATGATGCTCTCCATTCAGAAGACACCTTAGGGCCCGCATTACACCCAGTGAGACTCAATCACAGCCTACGCGAAATCGATAATCCTGGAGATAGTTGGTGGGAGGGAGAGAGAAAAAGATGGAGAGAAAGTGGCTGGGGGAGAGAGAAAGGAGGGAGGAGGAGAAAGGAAGACAGGGGATGAAGAGTGGGAGGGTGGGTGGAGGGGGGGAGAACAGGGCCGGGATGGAAAGATGAAAGATGAGGACTGGTTTTCCCACAAACTCCCAAAGGCCCCTTTGCTGACTGTGTTTTTATATGAGGATGTGAGGACATTGTTGAGGTGAACAGAGAGAGAAAAGAGAGGGAAAGGAGAGAGTGAAAATGAGAAAAAATGGAGGAAGTAAAGGAAAATGTTGAGAGCAAGTGGAGATGAACTGAAACAAAACAAGTCTTTGAAAAATCGAAACACTTTAGAGATTTTGCTTAAACTTGATTCATGAAATCCTAATATATTTATTATATTTTATTACTTTTATGTATTTCCTTTTTTTGGAGATATCTAGAGAAGATAATGCGTTGCTATGCGTTATCTTCCATTTTTTGCCATATCACTGGCATTGTGAATCCCATGAAAGCATCACATCTAACAATGTGCTAACACATCTACCACTGCTTTGCCACTTCTCTACACTGTCACTTTCTTCCAAAAACACTTAAGTACTCATAAATATGTACATTTAAAGAAAATGGATCATTAATATATTGTTTCATTTCGAAAAGAGGCTGTTTTCTGCAAATGTTACTCAAACCAGCGTGAACGGTGTAGTTGTCGGGGGCCGTTTTAAAGACATGTGTGGTGATATTGGCTCAAAATAACCCACAGTAACCCGTGTTTGGCGAAATGAACCAGTGTGAGCAGCCTACTTGGCTTCAGTGCTTTTGTACAAGCACGGTGGGGAAGAGAAGAGGGCGATAAGTGAGAGAAGTGTTGCTCTGGTGAGATTCGATCACGGGCTGGTGGGAGCTGGCAGGATGCTTTCTGTAAGACATCTGTGGGCACAACAGGGCAACATCAACAGGTTGGCTCAAAGATGGGCACGAGGAAACCGCGGAAAATCTCCATCTGTCTCTTGCTTTTTCCTGCTGCATTTCCTCGTCTCTGCATCACCCCTGCGCTCTGTCTTCATCCTCTTTCCCTTCATTTACTGATACCCTCTGATTCTCATTCTTGAGCATCCTGATTTCTCCTCCTCCCCACCACCCTCTTTCTCCGTCTCTCTCTGTCTGTCTCTGAGGCATATGCCCCCCTCTCTCCTTCCTTTCTCCCTCTCCCTCTCCCTCTCTCCATGACTTGCTGTTGTTTTTGAGTGATGTGCGGCTGATGGCAAACGCTGGGCGATGACAGATGGATGTGACAAGCAGATGGTTTTGCTTGTCGTCTCTTTAATCACACAAATTCAGTCGGCCATGAAGTCGGAGCTCTGTCTTGTCAAAGCAACACAAAGTGGAGACAAATTTATCCAGCACGCCATAGATTTTGATACAGAAAATGCGTAGGCATTTGTGGAGAAAAGAGGCTAAGCATAAATGGGGGTCCTCGTGTTGAGGTCTGATGTTATTCTATTGTGCCAACTGCTGCTCGGTTGCATGACAAGTGGGTGAACTTTTGATATGGCGTGATGTGAAAGGGGGAAAAGCAGGATAAACAAGTGCCTCCACCACTCAAGAATTATGTGTGTTAAATGCAGTGTTATGCTAAAATGTTTGGTATGGACAAACACACCTCGGTGCAGCTACACATCTGTCTACACTTAATTTGACAACATCTGTTCCCTGAAAAAATCCACAGCGTGTATGAAGTTCTATCTCAGTCCTGTACATATTCTGGTATAACTTTGTGGCGGTTCAACTGAGGAACATTTTATAGAATAAAACAACCACATTTATTCTCTGTGAATAAAATACCTGGTAAATTGAGGTCCTTTGTCACGTCTGAGAATCCTGCCAATCACACATTACATTAAGATAGTCCAGTTTATTAATTTGCAGCTCTGCCCTCAGTGACTTCAGACAAGCAGAAATATGTAACCTTTGTATAATTGATCCTGCAAAAGACCCACAGTTGATACATTTTGTCATATCTGTCATCATATTACCCAAACCTATTGTATGATTTAACTACAGATACAATGATACCAATATCTGTCAGATCAAGTACGTATACTTACTGGGTTCTTGCTGATAGAAAGTACCAGTATGAGTACTTAATAACAGCGTCACAGTTTTAACAATGAGGTTTCATTATATCATCAAACACCTGCCATGGCTTGGCTCATGGGCAAACCCCAAAACTGCTCTTCGTGTGGAACGACTCTCTGTGGAAAAAATCTCAATCGTTCTACTGCACAGTTTAACTGATTGGAAACACCGGATGGACTCTGCTTGTCTAAGTATTCGTGACAGCATTCAAGGGTGGAAATGTAAAGAAAAATCCATCAAGTGTGACTAAACCTTTCCCTTTAGGACACCCCAAATTTTCCATTTTTTAATTGAAAATTATGCATGTTAATATCTGACTGTACTCTGAAATGAAAGCGGAGAACAAATGAAGTAAAAAAAAATCTTTTTAGAAACCAAAATGTATTCTAAACTTTTGACTCATCAAAGTAGCCACCTTTGGCAGATATAACACACTCATAGCATTCTTTCCACCACGGAAAACGAATATTCTTCAGAAAGTTCTTCCTAACTCTGTTGCAGAAGTTCCCATAAATGTGTGGCACTTGTTGGTTGATTTGCTTTCTCTCTTCTGTCCAGTTCATCCCAAACCAGCTCAGTGGGGTTTAAATCTGGAGACTGTGCTGCCACTCCATGTTTTCAAGCTCACCGTCTTGTTCTTTCTTCCTGAGGTAGTTCTGGCAGAGCTTGGACATATGCTTTGGGTTATTATCTTGCTGTAGGCTGAACTCCTGACCAACTAGGAACATACCAGAGGGTACTGCATGGAACTGCAGAATGCTGTGGTACCGTTTTGGTTCAGGGTTCCTCTCACTCTGTACAAGTCACCGACCCTGGATCCAGCAAAACAGCCCCAGACCATCACACTTCCTCCTCCATGTTTGACAGTTGATGTCACAGACTGAAGAACCGTCCTTTCTCCTACTCGACAGCATACAAAAATCCTGCATGATGAACCAAAAACTTCAAATTTTGATTGATCAATCCATAACACCTTCTTCCAGTCTTCAGTAGTCCATTGGTGGTGTTTCACGACCCAGGCGAGCCTCTTTTTCATATTCTGACGTCTTAGCAATGGCTTTCGCTGCAACTCAACCTGTCAAACCTGCAACTCAAAGTCTTCTCTTCACAGTTGAAACTGAGACTCCTTACTACGACCACTATTAAACTGTGCTTGACGCTGCTGACTTTCAGAACCTTGTCTTCTGATTCTGTTGTGGCTTTGGGTCTTCCAGACCTCTTCCTGTCAGTTTCCCCCAGTTTCTGAGTGCCTTTTGATGGTGAAGAAAACTGACACCTTGACTTTCTTTGCAATTTCTCTGTAGGACAGACCTACATTTTTAGGTGTTATGATGGTCTGTCTCCTTGCCTTGCCTTTTCCTCGCCATTTTTATAGCAACACACTACTTTCTGCAGTGCAATGCTGTTCAAATAATGCTCTGGAGGGTATGGTGCCTTTGTACCATTTCAAGCTATTCATTGGACTTGAACTGCTTGAATTTCAATAAAAAAAAAATTGAAAAATTGGGACGTTCTACAACTTTTGACCGGTAGTGTATATGTGCAGTTTTATTCCCACTGAATTCAGTATTACATCACAGATAAGTGTTTGTAAGCTGCCTTGGCTGATTCCTCTGCTCCTCTCTGCTGCTCAGGGCGTTGTGAGCTTCCACTAGCTGCTACTGTATCTTGTGTTTTGACTCACAAATGTTTTTACACTTTGTGACTGGCTTGTAGGATTGAGTCACTGCAGTTAGTTTTTCTTCTATTTTAGCTTCTCCTGACTCTGAACAGGCATTTCGGGGATGATTACACATGACAGGAAGCATGAGCGGTTCTCGTACTGTTAAGGCAGTCCATGTGTGTGCTACCTTCTTCCACAAAAATCTATACTTTTGTCTTTGACTATCTCTCTCTAAAATTCCTCTATAAAGAAAAAAGCCTGGGTAGTATTTTTTTTGTAGAAAACTTTTTTCGTGTGGGTTTACTGGATATTGGTGCATTCCTAGTTTTAGCTAAACCTTGTAATCTACTTTAAGTTTAGGAATATGGAAAAGGTTAGCACCTATGTTGATTGAAATAAGCATGCACACCAGGATTTCATGCAAATAAAATCTAATAATACCAAAAGTATGATATAAAGTGGAACATATCTGATGAAAACATAAAATCATTCTCTATTCCGGGAACACATTTTTAGCCTCCACCGAAATTGTTTGATTTTCAGCCCCGGATTTAAAATGATCTCAGACATTGGTGGAGTGACAGCTGACACTGAGCGACAGATTGGACAGGTCAGTATTCATCACACGGCGACACAGAGAGCCAGAAAACCAACACGAAGACATTTACACTATGGCCAATGTACGATCACCTACACACCTATTAGCCTACTGTGCATATCTTTGGACTGTGGGATAAAACTGCAGCCTCATGATTTTTTTTCCCATTCAAAAAACCTGAAAAAATCATCGTCTGAAGATTTATTGTTAGCTTTTAAACTATGCAGTCCTTTTTTTATAGCATCATGTACTAAGTGTACATGATGTACATGCACTGAGTGTTGTCGATGTATAAAAAAAAATAAAAATCCCGTCCATGGGAAGCTTATGATGTTCATTAAGTTTTGGTGGTGCTGATTCTCATTGACCTCTAT
Source organism: Acanthochromis polyacanthus (assembly GCF_021347895.1). Taxonomy (NCBI): domain Eukaryota; kingdom Metazoa; phylum Chordata; class Actinopteri; family Pomacentridae; genus Acanthochromis; species Acanthochromis polyacanthus. The sequence goes on along the minus strand of NC_067117.1, from coordinate 8,156,171 downwards.
GGCAATTTCTGTTGTAGTTAATGCTGTTTTTTGAATGTCAGTATTTTGAAAAAAGTTTTAAATATTCATCCCCCTCATGTATGTGTGCAAATGGCAGTGGACAGAGCTGTGTTTCTACATAGATATGACATAGTCTGGTGTGACGGGACCACCAACAGCACTAGAAGAAATAACCATACAGCAGAATTAATGCCTTTGTGGTGGCACAAATCAAAACAAATTATTACAAGCCTCAGAAACGTGGTATTTATTGCAGGTTTGCTTGATTATATGGCCACATGGTAATGATAAGTAGACTCCTCAGACTTTATATGAAAAAAATGACTACGTACAATAGATATTTTACTACTTACATTTACAATTTGTATCCATATCCACTGACTCTTGTGTGCTCCTGAAGTTCAGCCGAAAAGTCCCAGAAAGAAAGCGTAGATTAGGATTTTTTCCCCCAATGAAACGGCATACGAGTTTCCGCCATGGTCTGGCGGAAAGTAAAAAATCGTATGACTCATCCTGTTTTCACAGTTTCTAAGTTAGTGTGTAATTTTGGCATTATTGAAAAAAACAAGATGTATTTCAAACCAGATGATGAAGAAATGAAGGAAATTTTTCTGGTGTTGTTCTGTCAACTCTCACACACACACACACACACACACGCACACACACACGGCACTCACACACAACACAAACTGTAGCTAAGATGAAGTGTAATTAACACCTAAATGATCAACTCAGCAGAAAAAGCTGGTAATTGTCTGATGGGGTGTAATGTTGAGCACAATAACAGGCCCAAACACATCCAGAGGAACATAATCCACACCACCAAGCAGTCTGTCCTCACACTGACAAGCAGTCAGACCAAGTGATTTCTGCTGGTGCAGAAAAATAATCTATCATTTACCTCCATCCTTTCCAGGCTCTTCTTCTTCTTCTTCTCCCTCCATCCCACCATCAGCTCTTCGCCTTGGTGCCATGACTACCACAGCTCTCAATCTCAAGGTTAGACTGGCAAGGTCAAATTGACTTTAGATTAATTAACTGTCAATTACGGGAGTAATTGTTTCATAATGTGTCGTGCCCCCGAGACAAGGTGTGTGTGAGCGGGGCCGGCCCTGTCAGAGCTGGTTTAAGCCGATAAGCTGGTGAGTGAAGCCTCTCGAAAGCGAAAGGATACAGGTGTGTGAGATCTGTAAGATCTGTGTGTTTGCATCAAGAGGACAGCAATAGAGGCCTATAATGAGAGAAGCGAGTGATGCATCCACCATTATCCCATAACAACGACGCTGCTGGACCCAAAGCTCTCCTCGCTGCCGTCAGGGAGCAGCAGGTCACCCTGAGGTGGCTCCGTATGCACCACACACACATGCAGACACACACACATGCACACACCAAAACTCTCACACGGGGTTGTATTCTTCACTCAAATCAACATTCATCAGCTCATACGGAGGCTGATGAATGGATGTCTCCACCGCCACAGTCGACGAAGGGAAGGAGAGTGGAGCTCAGAGAGGGAGACCAGTGATGAAAACAGAATGAAAATGAGAAACGGAGAAGGAAAAACAACTAAAAAGAAAGAAGACATGAATAAAAGAGAGTGGGGGGAGGCCGTGCAGTGAACGCTGATGAAATGGTGATTGCCTCTTGCTTGCTAATGGTTGGCCTGGAGGGGTGTCGGAGAATGACATGTGCAGCTAAGCTCTTCCCTCCACATTTGTCTTTCCTCTTCCCAATATTATCGCTGAGGTTTGCCTGTGCAGACAATTGCAGATGGTCCGTTGAGGGAACACGGGACAAATCAATAGGAATTCAATAGTTTGTTAATTGTGTAAAATGGCAAACGTTGCAAATATCTGATATTCAGCTTTTATTCCCCTTAGGGCGATGCAATACAGAGCCACAGCCTAACTCTGAGCTTATAGAACAAGTAAAGGTCTTTTCATTATCAGGTTTTATTACTGCTTTTTCTTCAAAATCCAGGACAGATGCATTTTCTGAAAATGAAAACTCCTCTTTTGCAACCATTAAAAAAAACAACTGTATAAAAAAGATATAGTAAAAGTTTGTGTTTTCTTGCATGATAGTGACTTAACTAATCTTTGGTTAAGTGCTGAAATCAATCTACTGGTCTGAATAAATCAAAAGGAGTGCTTGTGAGGTAAGATAACGTACCATTCTAATGGTACAAAATCAGCCTCTGCTTTTTGTAAAAATCAGAATATACTTATGTAAAATTTAAAAAAAAATCTGTTAAATGTAAAAATGAAAGAATAGACTTAATGTTAGATTTCTAACAATGTACACTACTACAATTAGAACCATTCAGTTTTTCAAAAAAAGATACAATTTTGACTCCTTTTTATGTTAAAAACAAAAGAAAATAAAACATTTCACATATATCAACAAGCAAGAATAAAAACAGCCATTTAAAAAAAACGATTTCAGAAATAGAGTAACAGAATAGCTAAGCAGCAGTAGAAAATGTACTGTTACCTGTCTTAAAGGCTAACTAGCTGACTTTATACAAAGCTAGTAATATTCTGCTACATTAGCTCGCTGTAGGTGCACTAGCAGGCTTAAATTCTGTGCTACTGCTGGCTAAAAATCTCTGCTGTTATTTTTATGTCATGAATCTAAATGCCAGTGTTAGTAAAGTATAGTTAGATCTTTCCTCCTTGGCAGACTCAATTGTAAATTAATCCTCAAAAATAAACTGTTTTAAAGAAAAGAAAAATATGAAATAAATTTGATATGTGTTACCTATGTCAGTATATAATTGAGGGACTTTTAAAGTCCATGGGGTATATCTTGCATACATTTTTATTAAAAGTGAAAAATTAAAGTTTTTTATGTTCATTATGATCATGTCTTTACAAATTGCATAACTATTTATTACGGAAACAATCACTTTTTAATAAAAATGGCTAGATGTCACTAAAATGTCAACTAAATAACTGTCCGAATTTCATAACAACCACCTTCTAATTAGCTAAACAATAATAAAATTAGCTCATTCAAAAATAGTTTCGATTGTGTTCGTTTTATTAAGTTGAGATAATCATGACAGATGCTTCTTCTTTGGCAATATATCAAATTTTATATAGAAAATAACAAATTGTATGTGTGTGGGAGAAATCACTTTCAACTAAATTACCCATTACAGAAACACCTCTCAAGGAAGTGTGCTAATTCCAGATCACATGACCTGCTCCACATGATGTCATTTCCTCCTGGAGAAAAGACTGGCAAGACTCCAAGGCTTTCTGAGTTATTTAATATAAAGTGGTGTGCGAGTTAAGTGTGGATTTGTCACATGTCAACAGGTTTACTATATCTTTATAAATAACTTTCAACTTCAATTTTATTCAATTGTGTATATAATATTTAGAAGACTCTTTCTGTAAAAATACCATGTGGTGTTTGGTTATAGGCAGCCATGCTGATTTTAAGCCAGAAAACAGCAAAAAATATCAGCTATGATCAGAGTAACATCTGAATTTGAGAACATAGTCAATCTTATGCATAAATAGCAAGTTTGTGTTGATCAAATTGACTTGTGACTTAAAATTACCCACAGGGGCATCTTCCCCAGGCAGTGACGAATAACTAAACTGTAGTCCATTTTGATTCAGTTACATTCTAAGCTGGTTTACTTAAGCATACATGTTTTCTTCATATTAATCTCCCAAAAATCTGTCTTTAGAAGAAAATATACATTGTTCTTAGAGATTAGATTAGAGCTTACCCTGGTCCATGCTATGTGTATTAACATCTATCACCGAAATGGAAATGCTGCACACTTTACTTTGCCAATAAAAATGTGCTTTCTGGTAACAAAATGTAGCCATAGCAATAATTATTCCCTCCAAGGACAAAAGAAAGACCTATCAAACCTGACATCCAAGCTGTCACTTAAACATCTACTTCACGAGCCCGGTTTCATACACCACTTAAATAACAGGAAGTACAAATTAAAACGAACCAGACTAATTAGTGTGATCCAGTTGATCAGAACAGCAGCTGGCAGTTTGTAGACGCCCACAGAGAGCTACACTGCATGTCACCTCGGGGGAACATCATCCTTTTTAAAAAAATTCCCAACTCCCACAATTAACGTTAATTCATTAAACTGGAGTATGTGTCTTTTAAGAAAATCAAGAACGTTGGAACTCAGCATGCAAACTGAGAACTAATACAAAGTTAAATGAGTCATCTGCTTGTAAAGAAAAGCAAACACCTTACTTTGAATTTAACCGCTTGGAGGTAATAATTTACGTCAAAACGTAACACTTGGTCGTAATACGGGCGTGTACAGACGACCTATGTGGTCATTTTTTGTTTGAGGACAGGCTCCGCAAAACCATGGCAACGGTCGTCCTTGAACCTGTCTCACAGTGCGATGTATTACCACCAATTTAGAGTCAAGATCAAAGATATCACCATGATTCTCTCATTATTGTTATCTTTTATCTGGCACGGTCGAAAATTGCACTGTGTAGCGCCTTAAGGTGCCACGTGGCAGACCTAGACCAAGTATGAATGGATGGAAACCTTGTACCGGCTTTAATGTGCAACCAGTCGACAAATCCATTGTCCAGCAGGCCGCCAGCAGCATAGGTGAAGGTAGTGTGAGACACATGGTTACCAGCTTGTGGGTCTTCTTAGACCATCTTGCAAGGGCAACCCCTGGACCCTGCTGAGTAAAGCCTCAACCAGAGGAGGTGTGTGGGCGCAAACAGAGATGACGAGAGGCCCAGTTGACTGCAAAATGGTGCACTTTTGGAAGATTTCCACAGGAGCCGGTGGAAGAGAGCGACAGAGTGAGACGGAGCTCCAATATCAGAGATGATATGGTGGAACGGAGCACGTTTGGAGATCCTTCATTATGCGTTTTCATGGCAGTTTGCATCAAATTAATTTCAGCTTAACTATCAAACATTCTATCAAGCAATTTTCCTCTTTGTACCGATGCAGCGTCTGTCCCTTGTACATATCTCTATCGTTAAATCACCAAGGCCTGTTCTGATACTTCCAGGACATGCTGCCTGCGTGGAGATTTGCCTTTGAACAGATCCAGTGAGCTGTTCTACCCCCACAGCAGACTCATGTTTAGTGTGCAGACATGTGAGTGGTATTGATTTTCTCACCACCTCTCAGTAGCAAATTGATATACACATAAAAACCGGTCCAACTGTTCCTTTAATCTGGAAAAATTCCAGATGCAGACAGTTGTCGACAAACACTGGCTGACTGTACATGGCACCAGAGAATAATCCTCCAACACTAATCCATTTCAATTACAGGATGATGCTATGAGCTTGTAATTGATTCCAACAAGAGACTCTCTTGTTAATCAACTCCATCACCCCGTGCCTTCGGACTCCTCTACATTGTTTTCTACAAGTGCTTTTAATTGTTTTTTGCGTTTTCCCAGTACTATTGAGTCACATGAGCGATTGCAGCTTTCTCCCCCCCCCCGACTATTGACTGAAAAGCTCGTCTGTTTTGCATTTGTCTATTTGGAAGTCTAACATTACGGCCTGTTGTTCATGTGAGGCACTTTAAACAACTGAGGTGCAGTCCTGATGGCGCGGCTGGAAACTGATGGAAGCAGGCGTGTGTGTGACGATGGAGGGATGGATAGATGATAGACAAATGGATGAATGATGGGGAGATAAATGGATGGGTAGATGAATTGCTGGATGGGTGCACAGATGGATGTGTTGATGGACTGATTATCTGAAAGATGGAGGGGAGGCAGAAGAATAGTGGAACGAACCGGGTGGATTGTCATCAGATGAGCTGATGAATAAATGGGCAGACAGATAGGTAGATGGCCAGGGAGAGATTGATAGGTGCTTTCCTCAGTGGGCCACCTGCATCCTCAGCATTTAGAAGAGGTTGGAGAGTAGATACTCATCTGTAATAGGGGTAATGGGGCTCAAAATAAACTCACAAACAACTCTATTTCTGTCCCTCCTCCCACCCTCTCAGCACACCCTCACTCCATCTCACACCGTCAGTAAGAACATTTCCCATGTAGCAGTCACTCCATTCGGTATTTTTTTTTGAGGGGCTACACATGCTCTAAAGTGGAAAAAAGCTGAAACACTGGAGAGAGAAAAATGGAGCATGCTTTGTAAAAATAACAGCCCACACAGCAAAATGACAATTCCTCTCCAAGCCATCATGCCCTTGTGATTTATTTTCCTTCGATTTATTAATTTGCACAGGATTTTTAAATAAAAATAAACCACCTCATGAATAGCTAATAATAATCGATCAATCTACCAATTTTTTACTGAATATTTCATTGTTTTGTTTATGTTTAAGAAATACGTGAGAAGTGCTTGTTCGGGTTTTGGAGAGTGAAACGGTCAAAAACACAAATACATCCAATCTACACTGAAAAAAATTGAGAAGTGACAGCACTGAAAATGTTTGAATCATAAATGTTTTGTCTTCTCTTCATAGTTTTTCTTGGCTAAATGACAAAAGTGTTTATAAACCCTTTGATGCATAAACGGGTCAAAAATGACCCATGAGGTCGTTTTCTTGCAATATCTTTGGAATTAAAAGTTTTATCATTTCTCATTCAAGATATTCCTCAAAAAACTTGTTTTTGATATCATTCTGTTTCCATTTTTAAGTTACATTTTATACTTTGAAAGAAATTGTAATATTTCTAGTACTACCCAAAGCTCTTTATCAGAGATAATATCATACAAGAGGAGATGAAGTGCACAAAACTGGATGGATGGAGAGCAGCAACATCTGGAGGAAAAGAGTGGAAAAATGTCAACAAAATGGATGTCGACTTTCTTCTATTGCTGCTCTGTGGAATATTCTTCTTTTCCAACTATCAAAATGTTCAAAATCTCCTTTGAAGTGAAAAATAAACATATTTCAAACGTGAAATCATTCTTGTGTGAACCCAAACATTATAAAAACAATAATACAAATGATTATTTTTCCCCAAAATGACAATAATGACATAAAACACATTGATTCTAATTCTACAGGTCATTTTTGACCCACTTATGGAAGAGTGTAGGGTCCAATCACTCGTGCGTATCTGAAGGTTAGATTCATTATTATGCCTGTGAAATTCTTTTTTCTATTTCTTAAATCTTGTTGGTGTATGATGGTTGGACATTTTCTTCTCAGTCATACATGTAAATTTCATGGACAGCTGATGCCTCAGTCACACAGAGGGCTGCATAAAACTGCTCGTTATTTTCACACACAGTTGCATTGATAGGTGTTCCCATAAATGGTTGTTTTGGCAATTTGTGTGAATGTAGAATGCACATACATATATATCACACAAGTGGTTGAATGCTACTATTATGTTCCATGAGCAGAGATGTGCCAGAAGAAAAAGTGTGTTTATGTTTGCGTTCTTTGCATATGTTTGTCAGTTTTCTGTTATGTTCAATTAGAAATGCTTCGTGCTCTCGACAGTGATGGTACCACTGTAACACGTTACTGTCATCCTTTCATTTTCTCTCCTCTCCTCTCCTCTCCTCTCCTCTCCTCTCCTCTCCTCTCCTCTCCTCTCCTCTCCTCTCCTCTCCTCTCCTCTCCTCTCCTCTCCTCTCCTCTCCTCCCCTCTCCTCCCCTCCCCTCCATTGGCTCATTTTACTGTCCTCTCCCAACAGATGGGCTGGACACACATTGGTGGCTGAGTGTGTATAGAAAATGATAGAGGCAGGATGGTTTAACTGGTGTGTGTGCATTTTCTGTAAGACAACATGCTATTTTTCCCCTTCACTCTGTCATGTGTATGCATTAATGTATGTGTGTGTTTGTGCACACTGTGTGTAGACAGGCGGAGGTGGTACAACACCAGCTCCACATTCAGAATACATTTCCGTCTCTCTCACCCCTCATCTCCTTTAATAGTTGTCCCGGCGGCTTCTGCATTCAAACCCACTTATGTTAATGTGTTTTTGGGTTTCAGCCTGCCTGATCTTAAACCATTTAGTATTAGCTCTATTGATCATCGCGTCGCTACAAATATCTGTGCAGATAACTGTTATCTGCTGGTGGGAAATGCAGGACATCCAGATGGGCAGAAGAAAGTGAAGAGTCGACAAGAATGGCAGAGGGGCAATAAAAAAAAAAAAAGAGAAATCAATAGAATGTAAGCAATTTTTACTCTCTTGAGAAAAGTTCAGGAAAACTGCCATGACGTCTTTCTGCAAAACACAGTCATTCAAACCTGTGAAAAGTTGGAAAAGCTGATAAAAAAAAAAGTTTAAAAAAATTACTGATCCAATTGCAAAATATGTAACATATTTTTGTAGCTGCGATATGAGATGTTAGTTCAGTTTGTGACCAAATAAAATGTCTTCTTTTGTGTTTCCTGTGGAAATATTCAGGTAAATATAGGTGTTTAGGATTCACCTTACCATGCCTAATTTATTTATTTTTTTCAGAAAACCTATGCTCAAATAGTAGCATCCATTTGTGCTTTTGGCTTGGCTTGGAAGTCTGAATTTTTTAAGCGGCAGCACTAGGTACACGTCTTTGAGGAAACACTGGAGTGACAGACTGAAAGACTGATGGGCACTGACTGTACTGTTTCAAGTCTTTGTCTTCAGGTAAATAACTTGTATTGCTGAATGACAGAATGGTGCCAGTGATCAGCAAATACCCTCAGGAGAATATAGCAGCTCTCTATAAACAGATTCTGAGAGATGAACTGTCAAATAAAACCTGATGGAAGTAGTTTTGTGGAGACTGGTCGTTCAGATTCTACACGTGAAAATCGGCACTTAGGGAGCAGATATTGACAAGGTTACTTTGCTTCCTTTGGTTAACATCAGACACCAGTGGCTATTATACAGCGATCAGACACCACATTTAAACCACCTTCTAAAACTGTGTGGGTCCTCTTCTGCTGTCAAAACATTTCTGTGCCATCGTGGAATGGACAGCGGAACCTCAGCAGTGAATCCTTTGGATCGTTCGGTTGCAGCGTCGGGCCTTGATGGTTTGATCTGGTTGGTGAATTTGGAGACCAGGTCAATGCCTTGGGCTTCTTCTCGTGTTCCTTGAGCCATTTCTGAGCATTTTTTTGCGTTGTGGTGGGGCACACTGTGGTGCCAATGGTCTGGAACGATATTTAGATGTGTGGTCATGTCAGATTGACACACATGAAGGCCAGGAAACAAGGTATTATAGCGGTATGATCGCTGACTGCGCCTGTGAGTGGTTTAAAAAATGTACCAGATCTGTGTATACATAAAAGGAATTCTGCAGCGCTCAATCCAATCATTATACTGACGTTATTTTGTATAGGTGTTCATGATTTCCCACAGAGTCCTATGGTGATCCCCTGACTTGTAATTTTCCCACTTGTTGATTATAGAATACCTTGCAAACTAATCACCTTTTTCTGCTCAGCCTCAGCAGTTCAAAATTCACTGTTATCAGGCTGATGTCAGTGGGGTATCGTGTACGATACACAAACTGCGATTTCAACTGGAGTGACAAATATGACAGTGACTATGGACCCTTTGTATTTCAGCAGCCATGCTCTTTTTAATCCAGACAATGATGCTGATCAAAGGGAAAAGTCACTCTCCTTTCTTCATCCAACATTTTTGTGCTTTTGGAGTGCAATGAAGGATGTTTGGTTTATATCTAAATACCATGTTTCAATACACACCAATGGAAAGACGTGATAATCAGCAGGTGTACACTAAATAGAATGGCAAAGGTTTTTATTCCTCTTTTATCGTGAGAATGCCACTTGTATAACACTAAAAATAAGTTAAGACAAATAGAAAAGCAATAGAAAATTCCATCCAAGTCACAAGTATTCTAATCAGAATCAACTTTATGAATAACCCTGTATAGAAACGTCTTCGGCCACGGCATTGTGGAAGTCCCCTCTGTGTAAATCCTTCATGTCAACCCATTCAGTCTTTACCATTTGGGCACCTCTTGAAAAGATAGAAAATACCTTATAAATTTCTGATATTAAAGAATTGAGGACATTCTTTATCTTTCCTTGTTAGAAAGAATTTAGTGGTGACACATTTTTAAAATGCCGAAGCATTAATTTATTTGCTACAAAAGTGAAGAAGTCAGGTTTTGTACCTGTTGTGTAACAAAGTGTATGAATTTATAACACGTCTTCTTGTATTCTCTTCATATTGTACTGTGAAGCTTCATTCTTCACAATTTTCTCTTTTCCCTCACCTGTACCTTTGATTTTTTTTTTCCCATGAATTTGATTGTGGTGAAGTGAAAGGAGAAGCACAGAAGGTTGTGTGTCAGTCATGGTTGAGCAGTGCCATGCAACTTTTATGACTGGGACCACTCAAACCTGTGCTTAACACAGGCTGCCTGCTCAGATGGAAGGCTTTGTTTCTATGCTAGATGTGTGTAACTTTAACAAGAAGTACTCCAAAATATTGCAAACGCTCGCTTTTCACTCTAAATATATGAACACGTTGCTGCAGATTGAAGGATTGTTATAAAACATCTTGTACCTTGGCAGGTTGTACTGTACAGTGAGTACAGCGTCTCTGCGTAAGTGAGGGCTGATGGTCTCTTTTCTATACTCAGGCTTTTCATGCAGACTCTCGGCTTTCTTCATGTCTTGGCTTAATATCACTGAACTCTGAGTCAGAGCTGTATGTTAACTAAATGTGTTTTCTCCTCCCATTCAAGCTGTCATGTATATGCTTAATCCACATCTACACCTGCTGCATACTGGGGAAAAAGACCTCTGAAGAGGAGCTAGATATGCACTTGACGTCATATCTCTTGAGCTCAGACTAAGTTCACTGGGAAACAGCGTCTCTGTTAAATGGTGTCTACTAGAGAGCTCTGACATTATTTTTAACAGTAAAATTCTCGGCTCATTGCTAATCTTGTTAACCTGCCTGTATTAGAAAATAATTGGGGAATTCTAGTCGAAATATTGGATAGCTTTCATGTTAATCCTTTAAAAAAAACATCACCAATTTTTCACAGAAGTTGTGAATAGCAAAAGATTTGTTGGTGTTTCAACTTTCCGACGGTCTATGAACTACTCACCAATGACTTTATTCTACTCATCTCAATTTAAAAATTTTCCCCCAAAAATTTCACTGATACATTCTGTAAAATAGAATTTCTGCACTCCACAGTGCAAGTATAGAGCCATTACTGACAACAGTTTGTATTTATTAGCATAGGTAGGCTGAACTGCAGGCTGTGTTTACGCAGAAAAGATAGTAGACAAGAATAGAAAACATATTAGTTACATATAACAATTTATTTATAAAAAATGCAAGTAGCATGTAGAATCTCCATTCCCCCCCCTAATATTAGTAACACCTGTGGACCAATCCTGTATTCAAGGTTTTATCAAATTTTGTGAAATAATTACAAAAAATCTTTTTTCTTTCTCCTTTAATTTACAGCAGTTTTGAGTTATTTCTAATTCCAGCCATTGTTGTGCTATTTCCATTGAATTGCAGGACTTTATATCGCAGTGAAAAATAAGCCCACAGCGAGTAAAAGTGTGATACGAGCAAATAACAGCCAGAAACTACTAGAGGATTCAGAGGGTTAATAAACAAATATAGAAACTACCAGGATGTTCCTGTTAATGCACTCAGCCCATTCATTCTCTGCTCTCTTTTTGTATATAAGAGGTGCATCAGCAGCCACAGGCACATGCGTGTAGTTGTTAAATATGTGCACACACACACAAACACACACATCTGCAGATCTATTGGACTTCTGCCCCAAAGGTAGTACAATCAGTCAGGGTCGTATGTGGGGCGAAGCAGGCCGACCTTCACAGCCACGGGACTGCTAGGACACAGTGGGAGGCAGGCAGGGAGGAAAAAGGCAGACAAAAAGTGGAGTTTAGAGGCTAGATGTAAAAGGATTAAAAGATGCTCAATGCTGAACAGTGCTTTAAAAACTTATGAGAGGGGCTTTGGAACAAACACACACCAACAAATAGCGATGCTATTAACAACTTGAAGCAGTTCATTTTCTCTAAACTGAGAAACAGAGGCTAGTTTGGCAGCGGCTTCCAGCTTGTTGTTACTGTTGAAACTGTTGGCAGCTAAATTTGGTAAAAAATTCTGCCTGAATATGGAGCATTCATACCCAAAATCCAATCAAACCAATTGTCAGGCTGTCTATCCAGACTTTCTGCATTTGAGTTAACCTTGAGAAACATAATAATGTACAGAGCACTGATGTTATGAACAAATGAATGAATGTAGTCAGATTACATCTCATAGTATCAGGAGAGAGTTGAAATAGTCGCATCCAGGTAATTGCATTAACCCCCTAGATGCAGTCATAGTGTCATACCTCTTAGAACACACACAAAATGCCGTACATTTATGTGATAGTGTGATGAAGACTTTTCAAACTGCACTGACCATGTTCAGACCATTTCTTTCATTGCCAACATGACAGGTCAAGGTTCTTGCCTTGAAACTACCCATAAGTCAAAGGAACCACATTATGATCATCTTAGTGGAGTCCTCATCGAAAACTTCTGTGGTCAGGATATTTTAATGCTCACTCTGATTAGCAGAAACAGTTAACGTCTCCTTCTCATGCTGTGGAAATACAGCGTTAAACTATACACACAAAAAAAGAGCTCTAGAAGTGATGACTCTGCCTCACATCACCACCACGCAGTCACAATCATATCTTCCATTCTTCACACACCAATCATGTCTTGGGAGTGTCGTGTCAGTATTTATACAGGTGTGACCTTCACCTCTGTAACCCTCTGATCCTCTTCAGCCTGTATAGTTTACTGTCCACCACTGGATAAATCACATTTGATCTGTTCCCTCTCTCTTCCAAATACCGCTCTCAAGAGACGACACGAGAACTAAACGCAAAGACACGACGGACTGATGCCGGCTTGACATAATCAATGGATTCCAATAGCTAGCAAACAGCAGGGCGGACAAAAAAGAGGATGCAGAGTAAGGGATTTATTTGCATTTGTTTCTCTGTGTATGTGTGCGTACTTGTTCTGCATGTAAAAGTACAGAGGTGCCTTATCTAAGGGAGTGTTCATCCACTACGAGCCTTCAGAATCAGTGGTGCAATTTTTAATTAGCTCAAATTCCACTTCCATGTTGCTGCTGGTAGGAGAGCCTTGAGAAGAGCAAATGGATGTATAATGTTTTAACAGCTAGAGGGAAAAATCCTGCTGCTTGAAATTAATTATTAATCCTTTCCATACTCGTTGATTGTGAAAGAGAACATGCCCGACAAAATTAAGACAGATTTTTGGGTCGCAGGATCGTCAGACGCACATCTCAGGTGTTAAGGTACGCGCAACCCTGACACAAATTCTCCATATGCTTGGAGTCAAGAGCAAAAACTTTTCCACATTATTTATTTTTAAAGAAAAAGCACCTCTTACCTGTTAAAAATGAAAGTGTGAACACATTCAGGGTTAAGCCGTTTAGGAAGCGGGGATGTGCACCCATTTGCTAACTCAAGTGAAGTTAAAGAAGGGGCTTCAGGGCATTTGAGGCCTCGGGAGACAAATGTTGACAGGAAATAATAAATCAGGAGGAACCCTCTGGAGATTCAGGAGATGAGGGGAAAGATGGAAAGAAGGACGAGGAGGAGATGGTGTGAGATGAAGGGAAAGAAGAGGGAAAGGTGAGGGAGAAAGATGAGTAAAAGATGGCTACAGGCAGCTGGAGTTAAAAATCCATCTGTAACTGCAGTAATGTGCACAGATGTATATGAATGTATGTGAAGCCAACACTCTGCAACTGTGTGCACAACGTCATTGGCAGATCAGCTATCTTATTGGGAAAAAAAGAATCTAAACATCTTTCATGGGCAGACAGACGTGTCATATCAACATCAGATAAACAGATAAGCATTTGTTTATCACTATTTTCAGAGAGTGAGTTTTGCACGGTTTTGTTTTCCCCACAGGAGGTAAAATGAAGAGGCAGCACTATCAGATAAACACATAATACTGAATCAGACAAAGGGCCAAGAAAATTAATGCATCTGTCAGTGCCACATTATAAATTCAGTCAGTTTACTTACAGAAGTACAGAGGTGATCATCAGGAAGCTGCCGTTGGAAATAAAAAAGCATGAGCAAGCCCCTTTTTCCTCATTTTCACTGGAAAGAAAATCTGATTGTGCGTCTGTATGTTTCCCAGTAATGGAAGATAAATTCTGTTTCTGGAAAATGAATTAGTTAGAAGACAGGCACTTGGTGAGAAATGGCTCTGTCATGAAGAGAAGGCACGACGAGGACGGCGATAATAAAGCAAAATGATCCCAGCAGTCTGGCTAGTTGCAACAAACGCAACAACAGCAAACAGTATGAATACAAGCGGACCATCTGGTTACTTCCAATGTACAGCGAACGCAGCAGTGAAGCTGCCAGTCCTTCTTTTTGTGTCTGTTGAGTAAAGGATTGTGTAACAATTAAGTGACACTATTGATAATAATTTGTTCCTGTAAAATAGAAAACATCAGATTTCTTTAAGTAGTATTTTTACGATGGCATTTTGTAATGGTTAAGAAGCAGACAGACGATATTTATTTTGAAGGAGAGTAATTAAACACACATCACGAGTACAAGACTATACACTGCCCGTCCAAAAAAAAGCCACACACTCTCATATTTTGTTGGACCCCCTTAAGCTTTGATTATGACACACATTCGCTGTGGCGTTGTTTTTAGTAAGCTTCTGCAAAGTTACAGCATTTATTTCAGTCCAGATGTGCTAATTTTCTGCCAAGATCTTATATTGATAATGGGAGTCGGACCGCTGCACAAAGTCTTCTAAAGAAACATCCCAAAGATTCCTCTGGGACGGACAAAGGTCTGGACTCTGTGGAGGCCAATCCATGTGTGAAAATGACGTCTCATGCTCCCTGATCCACTCATTCACAGTGTGAGCCCATGAATCCTGGCATCATCATCTCAGAATATGCTCATGCTATCAGGGAAGAAAAACTCCAGTGATGGAAAGAGATCGTCATTCAATATATTCAGGTAGTCAGCTGACCTCATTCTTTGGGAGCATAACGTTGCAGAACCCGGAACTGACCAACTGCAGCAACCACAGATCAAAACACTGTCCCCACAGGCTTTGTAATGTGGACACTAGGCATGATGAGTTCATCACTTTCATCTGCCTCACTTCTTACCCTGATGTACCCTTCACTTTGGAACAGGGTAAATCTGGACTCATCAGACCACATGACCGACCACATTTCCTTCCTCAAAGTCGATGGTTCTCCACTATCCTTCAGGTTTTCATAATGCATTGGACCGGTTCTTAACCTTGATTTTAGTCGTTTCCAGAAATCTTTGTCGTTGTTTTTCTTTGGCTTGTTGCAGGCCAATAATTCACCCTTCTGAAACAGATTAACATCCTTTCTACAACCACAGGATATGTCTCCAACATGGTTGTTTTAGATGAGAAGCTCCTCATACTGCATCAGCTAGGGTTAAATAAGTTGTTGGAGCTGAAACGTATTCATCGCTGCAGTAATTATTCAATGAAAGGCTCTTACCTATTTTGCTTAGTTACATCCAGGTGGTGGCTTTTTTTTGGACAGGCAGGGTGGTATACAGCTATAACCAAATGGGAGTTGCACTTCCTGTTTCTAGTGAGGCTAAGAACTTTTTGAAATTACTCTGGTATATGAGTCTTTAAGTTGACAAAAGCAAAGTGCTTGATGTTTGTGTATTACTTTGTAGCAGGAGGACTGTACATGTAGACACATTTGCGTCATTTAAAATATCAGTATCGTTGTCTTTCCCTTGTTTTGGTTAGAACACCCAGATGTGGAGCGCTGACGTCAGCTGGTCTTTACTATATACTTCGTCTGTGCTGATGTTGGAGCACCCAGACAAGCATGCACATATGCACAAGCATGCTGGTACTTGGTTTACAAATGGCATACAGGCCGAGTGCTGGCTCTTTGGCCCCTGTCCTGCTCCAGCTGGGATCTTATCAGTGTGTGGTGGGTGGTAATCAGAAAGATATAATACATCAGGGCCAGCCGCCGGCCAACCACAATGGAGGGAGCGTCCCAGCTCAGCCACAAAGCCATCACACTCTCAGCAGCCAGTGTGTCCTTGAAATGGAGAATGAGACTGAGGTGAGAAATTACAGTCCAGCACCCAGCAATGATGAGTTTGGCCAACCCTGTCTGCACTCTGATTTGCTCTTTTTTCTTACTCTTCCTGTTTCTTAAAATCAGATTGGATTTCACACGTGGTCCTTGTCCACTGTAAGGCTTCTGTGACTTCTATGCTAAACATCTGGAATACCTGAAGTCATTGCATAATCGACCTGAGATTCGTAGGTTGGACTTTCATGTCAAATCTCATTTTGATACACTCTGGGTCACTATTAATGTGTTTTTGAGCAATAAGCAGTTAGTGATATACCTTAGTTTTTATGGTTACCAGTGGAGTGCCATTTCTTGTGCAGCTTATAGATTACAGACTCATGCACGTACCGGTAATTAATGACTATTGACAGGACAAGCAAAGAGAGCTCTACTATTATCTGTAATATTTTAATCTAAACGATTGGTCTTATTTTTTTTTAACGCCTCTGACCCCCAAACCCACCCAAAGGTTTCTGAAACGCCAGAATAAACATTTATTCAGAAACAGACGCAGAGTATTGCCTAACTTGGCACTCTGGGGCTGTATTTGAACCATTCATTTATGATGTGCTGTTGTGTTGGAAAACTTAACCCAAATCTAACTTAAATTCTGTTACTTCATCAAAATCACCTTATTCTACATCATTAAACTATTACTAGTTCTGTAAAAACTAAAATTCTGTCCTCCTCAGCCCAGGCTGGTGCTCCTTTTTGACTTAACATAAAAAAAATTAAAGTACTTTCTGGCTGAACTGCAGGCTGTGTTACACAGAGCAGATGAGACCACAAATATTGAAACAAAATTAAAAACACAAGTGATAAGTATATTATGTAGCCATTTAGTTTTTTCCAGCACTGGACACTTGAAAAAACGTTGTTCATTGTTGAGTCCAGTTTTTTAAATTTTTTTTTTTAAATTAAAATAATCTGAGAAAACCAACTGTTGCTTTTTCTTCTATATAATTTATGGCATTATAACTTTCTGTTTATATAATGCGTTAGCTATCCTCTTCTTCTAGCCACTTGTGACAGTATTTCATTGGGTGTAGAACTTTATATGCAGTGAAAATGAAAGTTGAATAAAATTTGATAGAAGCAAAGAAACGCCAGAGACTACCTGGGGTTCAGAGGGTTAATTTCTGCTAAATAAATGAACAACCTCAGCCTCTATGGAACGGAGACACTCAGAGAATTTTGAGATCTGAAAATCTCCAGCAAAAAAATGTCATTTTTTACTTCTGCTGAAAACACAAGCCTTGTAAATTATGCAGGTCAGTCTTGAATCAGTGAAACACTGATGTCTTTAAACCTGTTCTCATATTCTCAACTGTAACTCTGTAGAGGTTTGATGCAGCAGAAATGAAGCACAGCAAGCTACATCCATTTTAGACGTGGCAGTACTGGATGGCCATGTCAATGAATGTGCCATGCGTGGTTGCATTTCCATACAGATACAACCACTATTGTACAGTGACCTGCAGGGTGGAAGGGGTTGAGTGCCATATTTAGAGATTAATGGGAAATCTACTCATACTTTATTTGCAGGTTTCAGCCATTAGTTAGCCTTAATTTAAAAAAAAAAAATCAGCTTTGTAATGCATTCTTTCAGAAAGGTTCTTTCCTTCAGGTACTAAAGCCTTAATATTCACCTCTAAATAAGAGAACAGGCAATCAACCATGGTGCACATTGTGCGAGTGTGAATGTTAAATCGTAAATTCTCTTTCTATCTGCTACAAGTGCCCTCTCTCGCCGGGGGTTCCTGCTCATACTCTGGTTGCTGGCTGTCACTGCTGACTTCCCTGCCTGCCTAAATGAACAAGCCCTGCCTGATCTCAGGGTCACCTTCTCCAGCTCAGGCCCCCACCTAACCACTCCGTCTTTCTCTCTTTCTCTTCGGTTTTTTTACCCAACGCTAGCGTCTTCGCCGTCACAATCCTTAAAACTGCAGACGTTCCCTTCACTTTCCTTTCTGACAGGCATCAATGCATTCATGTAAGACTAGAGGATTGGTTGCAGGAACCGTGTTGTATTCACTGGATGCGTTGTCAGACATTGATTGTTAGGTAACATATTGCCTGGATTGCCCATCTGTAAAAGCCAAGCTGGAGTAGCCTTCTGTTTCTGAAACTTCTTTGTTTATTGCTGGTATGGATAGTAAAGTATGGCGGTGCATGTCAGCATGAATGTAGCAGACATGAATCAGAAGTAATGTGACAAAGCTCTGGTGCTATGATACAACAAAAAATGTTTTGACTCCTGTTCTGCAAAAGTCCTGGCCTCTGCTCAGATCAGAATTTTTAAGTTCACTTATGTGCCTTCAACACGCGTTACCTGCAACTATGAGAAATGCGTTTTCTCTTCTTCTTCTCTGGTACCATTTACTTGCCCTTGCAGTTGCAGCTGCAGCACACTGAACACTGAAAACAGCTTACATGTCAAGTTTTCCTGTGAGACTCAACTTTTAGTGCCTTTCCCCACTCCACAGCGTCTGCAGTCTGCTGTCAGTGTAAGAGATTGTACTAATGTGTGGTTCAGACTAGTTTAGCCAACTTCATGAACAGTAAGCTTTGTCACTTTTAGAGCAAGGAGCAGGAAGAGTCATGCTGATCTGGATGGTGCTGCCTGCTCTGTCTCCATAGCAGTTCATTTTGCTGTTTGGTCATTGTGAGACAAGGCTCGGCCTGTTAGTGTTGTAACATTCAGTGCTGTTAACCTGCATGTAATGATAAAATTGTACAGTTATGAAATGGTCAAAATGAGATTCGACTTGGGAGATTGTGGACTTATGATTGGAATCTTCAGCATTTAGGAGCAGCTTTACATGTCAGCACAGCACGTTTAATAAAGCCTAATTGAGCTACTTTGATGACTTCAGCCTCCAAGCAACTTTTTAAAGTGTGCAGTTGAGTCACGTTGAGCTAAAAAGAATTACTAGCACTAATACTTTATTTCTAATAGACTGTACAACAAATGTTTGTACATCCTGCAAAAAATCATCAACACTGACCTCGGGATCTAATTAACCCTTAATATTCCCAGTAATTACAGAAGGCTGAGACTTCCTACCCAAGAGCCTTTTGATTGATCAGTGGATCAATCCGGCAATTAATCACCTCATTAATTACATTAGGTGCTGATTGTGATCAGGTTGAAGGTCAAACCTGAGAGAGAAGAGAGGGTATACAAACTGAATGTTGCTGTTACAGCAGCGGTTTATTAAATGTGTTTTGGGTCAGAGTTTCTCCAAATGATAATAGATTTTGTGCTTTTTTTCAAATAATAGCTGAAGGGTCCATATTTAAGTGTTATGGGGGAAACAAAAGACACTCGTACAACCTTTCGTACAGTGATGTATTCAGGCCATTATACATATCAGATAATGTTAGAGTATTATGTAAGAATAGAATCACCACTGAAATATTAGAAAAATGGTTTCAGAAGTTGTAGAAGTAGGTGACATTGTGTCAACATAAGACTCAACTTAAGAGCATTTTCTACACAGTTTCATGACACCTGGCTTGAATTAGTGGAACAGCACGATTGGCTGGATGTTTTCTAGGTTGATGATTCGCATTTTGGGAGTCGGCCATCTTTGCTAGTGTAGAATTCTCACATCCATTTCCATCAGGATTCTTTAAGTGGTGAGTTTCTCCCTTATAGTGTCTGTGTTCCACATGGTGCATGGTTGATTGACCTGAATGGTGTTACCAGAGAAGTCAAAGATTAGCCTAGCCTCGCTAGACCCATGCTCTGAAGGCACAAGGGTCTAGGCACACTCGACAGGGAGGGAGGCGGGCTAAAAGGTTGTCTATCAAGTCACTCTACAGCAATTGGGTAGGTATACAACCAATCAGCGCAACGAATAGGCTCCTAGAGCGCCGGAAATCAGAGGATGCGGTAGTTCGGTGAAGCCTTATTTATACAGTCAATGGGTGAAGCTCAAGTATATTAAAGACATGTTAACAGAAAGATTATTCAGAGTCGGTGCTAATGGAGCTCAACGACTGTTGGTTGTTTTTGTTGTCGACCCTGGCAGAGAATTAGATTCGTTGCCGTGTGTTGTCTAGCGCGGCTAGGCTAGTTGTTTCCGGTTGTTTCTGTCAGAATCATCACGCCTCTGTCGTCACTTAGTTACGCCCGCCTTCTGACTCTACACTTCATGGTGATTCGTCCGGCCAGTTTTAGGAGCATCCAGCCTCGAGCCTTATGGAGGGTAACTTGACCCACCCTGGCAGAGAATTAAATTTGTTGCCGTGGGTTGTCTAGCGTGGCTAGGCTAGTCAAAGATACTAGATGAGTCTGAATTTGTGTTATGGTTAATAACATTGGCATGAGGTCTGTCAAGCTTTAAAGTGTAGCCCTGCTAGCAAGATGGGCAACAATTGCTGCACCGCCAAAGTGTTCCAGGTGAACCATAGACTGTATATAAAGATGGACGTAGCATCTGGCTCCAAAATTGAAGCCCACCCAGAAGTGTCAAAAATTTGCAATATCACGCCGTCCGCTAGGGTTGACTCCAAAAGCTTTTGCTCCATAGACCCCAATTCATTTTTGGAAAAAATAAAATTTGATAGACTGATTTTCTACAGCTCAGGATTTTTTCCCATTAGTTTTCATGGTCAAAATGAGAGATCAGGTGGCCGATCTTAAAATAAATCAATACTGAATTTTAAATAAATCGTTAAAGTTGGCGGAGCCAGGGGGCGTGGCTATACTTGATTGACAGTCCCATTGACTGGTCCTGCCCCGAGTTGCTCTCCGGTCCAGCCTGTTTGATGACGCTTTTTACGTCACTGGCTCCAAAAAATCCAAAATGGCGACCAGAAAGTAGCAAAATCCGGGCTTCATTTTCTCGGCGTTGAACCCGTCACGGTTAGTTCACGCCTGGGTGAAACTCACACTTGAGAATTTTCATTTAAGGAGCACAATCATATTGACATAAACAGACTTAAATGTTTTGCTCACAGGATGGGGAAATTTTGTGCTGAATCAGTCATCATGAACTGAATGGTTCAGGACAAATACAATAAACATGCACCTACTTGCATACTATAATATTCCCTTGTTCAAACAACACAAACTGCTTTACATTCCATGCATATATAAAGTATTGTGTATTTTTGATGCTATAAGGTGTCTGGTGTTTTGATCCCAGTACCCAGATATGCACACAATTATACAGTGTACATATAATTGAGCCACTGGTGAAAATTATTATTCTCCCTGGTACAGGAAAACCATAGTATTTCTAAGCTTGTTATCTCCAGGTTATGCTTGTGTGGCAGGAAAAAAACATTTTCACTGATGGCATATCTCTGCCAGTGTGAACACTTCATAAATGTAGAGTGTTCATCAGATAGTGAGGACAAAGCTGGCAAATATCACGTCAGATAACACCCTATCCTTTGTTGATAGTACACCTTTCTCGTTTCTATCTTACTCTCCTGCCCTAACCTCGCACTCACGACTTGATAACACCGAGGCTGTATCTCCTTCCTTATTCTCCCCGTCCTTAAGAGCTCATTGTTTACGCAGCGTTCCTTCCCTCTGGGCTGCGCTCACTGCTTGTGTAAGTGATATGGTTGTTGGATGCTAATTGCATTAGCCCAGCGGGTTATTGGAAGTTTTGCTCCACAACTTGTGGTCAGCACAGAAAAGATGACCTCAGTCACCAACCCAATCAGCAGGCTGAGCATCAGTGAGCGCAGGCAGGGCAATGAGTTGTGAGGCACAGCGTGGTTCCCATTAGTGTCAGCCACACAGGGAAATATGGAGGTTATTTAGCTCCAACAGAGGGAAGCAGAGATGGGATTTTAACATTAAACTGTAATGGTTAAGAGGCCAAGTGCTCAGTAGATTCTCCCCTGCTTCGATCCTTCAAGGAATGGAGCTTAGATGATGATTTAGATTCAATTTTACTGCTCTCAACACTTCTTGTTGTTGCATAAAAATTCACAAAGTGTGCAGTTTACAGTATGTCAGTTAAAAGCCTTTGAAAGATAGCTTACATCAAAAGTTTTAAAGTATGCTTCCTCAACGAACATTCCACCGATCTAAAGCTGAACGTTTCACCAAAGCAAACTAAAATGTTCACCAGGATGTGATCGGTGATTTCTGTGATTGATTTGAATAATAACATTGGTGAGCAGCTAATTAAATTGTATGACTGCACGCAGTGGGGGCTGATTAAGAGCGCTACTCAGAGGGCATGGAAATGACAGCAGGTTATTATCAAAGCCTCGAGCAGTCTGTGTAGATATTTTTAAGTTGTGGGAATTTAAAACTGAGAGGTAAACATACACAATGCACTTGCAGATGGCACAAACCCACAGTTATTTCATATGCAGGTAAACAATACCCGATGGCTCAGATGCTCCTCCTCGTGTTTATGAATTTCCATTAAATGCAGGTCAAGCTTCAGAAAGGCTTCGCTCTTCAGAAGTGAAAGTGAGACTTAGTGATGCCAGCAGAGTTTAAACACACACCACCCGAGGCCAGATTTCCAGGCAGCTGCAAACATACAGCAGATGTATTCAGGGATGTTTTTTATTTAAACAAAGCATTTGTTTTTATCCTTCTTTTCAAAGCCGCTAGCTGTCAGTGGGTAATTGGAGGCGGGAGACCATTCACAGTAAAGAGGAGAATATATTTAGTACCTGACATACGAGGAAATGAAACGAAAACAATGAAGAGTGATGCAGACATAGTAAAAGTGAACTTTGGGTTAACAGTGTAGAACAGGATCAGAGATAAAGGAAAAAGGTCAGTTCACTATTCTACTTTAGACCCACATTTATTTTAGATTATAAAAAGTATAGTAAGAAACGTGTAATATGAATGTAAGATGAATCAGAAAACTTTTAATGATGCAGGAGATCCTACACCCTTTAAAACATATCGCTAAAAACACCAGCAGTACAGATGGGAGTGAAGGAAAGTGAGTCAGGCTATTTGGGACGTGGTGTCAGGTCTGATTGTCAGAGAGAAGATTAGAGGGGAAATGATATAATCTTTACTTTCACTGGACTTAGTGCAGAAGAGGCCGAAGAGAGAGAAATCAGGGCGCCGAGGCAATTCCAATTTGTCGCGAGGGTGTCGCTCATTGGTCACACAGAGTTAATGAGGCGAGGCCCCGAGCTCTAAGTCATCCTGCCACCGCCGCCGATCCCAAGCCTGATTACTGTAATGAAATGGTCAAGAGATTATTAACCAAACGCCACTATATATCCACATACGCGCGCACAATACACAGATTGAATCTCAGACACACACAAACAAGACAAACGCAGACCATATAACAGAAAAGAAAAATAAGTGATGCAGAAGTGATGGAGAAAATACATATCGCAGAGAAGACAATATCACTGAGTCGCCCTGAACATTCTTCTATTTAGATAGAATGGAAATGGTATATATGCTACTCTAAAAAACATGTTGTTGTGTGGTGCAGGAGGATGCTTGAGTGCTTCCTGCTGCAGTCAGGATTTGTTTTGATTCCTGTGGTGTGTCTGAGCTGGTGGCACAACAGGTGACTAAAGAAGTATTTTTGGTCTCATGTGACTTCTGCTCCTGAGTTTACGACATGGCGTATAGAAAAAATGTGTCTATTTAAAGGACTTTTTCTGTTTTCCAAATAGCATGCTCAGCAGTACTTGTAAATGAATTTACAGTAACAGTTTCTAGCTGTGTTCAGTGTTCGTATGTAGCAGCGTTGGAGTCGACCTTGATGATCTCTGATGGACCGACGCATGATTGCTCATCTCTTTGCCTGTTTGTCTTTACCTGACAACAACTACTTCCAGATTGCTTTGTGAGCCAAACAACAAAACAGGAAATACACTGTTACCCACAAACTCTAAATTTCTTTCCACCTAGTTTTTCTTCTTTCACACACATACACACTTTGTTAGTGACTACTGCCTTGACGCTGGTCCAGAGCCTAATGCGTAACCCGCAAAGATTCCATACTACGCAATTTGGGTTTTTACTCTCCACCAAAGCTCTGCCTCCTTGGCAGAGGAGTTATGCTATGTATGCTGTGAAATGTGGCATTAGTACATGCATCAATTCATCTGTACAAATAGGCATTGAATAAATTACTAAACCTGTAATTCCGAAGCACTCAATACACTCTAAAAATAAATCAACAATCAACAGTTTGTGTCAATTTATTTGAGTTAAAACAACTTCTAATCAAAGCATGCTCATTTAGCAAACTACATTCAGTTTGGTTATTTAGGCTTCCCTTTTATATTTTTTTCATTACTAATTGATCGGTAGCATAAACACAAGTCCTTAAGTTGATTTCTCCTAAATATTCAGTTGTTTCAACTAGTTTTTCCATATTATTCAAAATACATTTTATGTACTTAAATACTATAAATATGAAAGCATATTTTTAGTTTGAAACATTGTAAAATAGTACTTGCTCCAGACTGATTTTCTACAGTAGTTTTGGGCTTTTTCATATTTACCCCATTTTGTAACTTTTTAAGAAAATAATTATTTTCATAACAAAATTGTGGGTGATTATTTTTTTTATTTTTAATTGCAATTATGTATTGCAACACACACATTTTAAATCTTGAAAATGAAAACAACAAATTTTACTTTATCTTACATGCAATATTAAGTTGATGCAATTACCAATATTACCCAGCTCATCAAATCAATAAATGGAACTTGAACGGTTTGTCAAAATCCGTAAATCCAAATTGTAATTTAATTAAGTGGAGGGAATAGGTCCCGTGGATTCTAATTGAGAGTGTATAACACTGAAAAATACATCTAATATAATTCACTGAAGCAGTCCATGTCTGGTTTGATCAGGTTTGATTGACAACCTCATATCTCTTGTCACATTTTGAGTCAAATATTGCTAAATCTCTATTAGTGCACAGACAGACGCATCATCAGCCTTGTTCAGCTGAATCCAGCCCACTTCACAGCTGAGAAAACTGCAGACAAAATTACATTAAAACAATCTGCCATGGGAAATAAAAGAAGATTTAACACATAGCTTTTCTTGACTTTCAGTGTGTCCAAATATCTTCTGCTTATAGTTGTGGAATACATGCAGAGTCATGGAGTAAATGGTCATTCTTGGTTGGTTAAAGCTAGTTTTAAATGAAAAAATGTACAAGTCTCCTTGCCCAACGATACTAGCAGACAGTAGACAATCATTTCCTGGCTGCGTGTCTTTTAAATCCTCATCCTTTAACCTGCATAGTTAGGCCTGTGTGACATATTCTGCACCGAGGAGAAGAATTGGCCTGTGTACAGAGCAGACCGTTGGTCCGTCTGCCGCTTTGCTGCTCCCACAGAGAGCAGAGGCATTTTTCACTGAATTATCTCCCCTTAATGACCAAGGGATTCTAATTAAAGGCATGATTAGGGATCGCTCTTAAGCACCTTATTGGAAATTAAGTACAATCCATTCTGCCTGACAGCAAGTTTCGAGAGATACACTTTTGCTGATCACCAGGTGAACAGCAGGGGGGAAGATGCTAAGTCTTGCTTTTTTTGTTTACACTGGCACAACAGGCCGGGCCTTTGGCCAGTTTTTATCCTCAGAAATATTGTTGGGATGCGTATCTTCAAGATAAATGAGGTCTTCTCCTCCCTTTCCCTGAGAACTATAGATTTGGATATTTCACCCTTTTCTCTCTCCATTTTCTTAATTGTCCCGATCCTCCTTGGGAGTAAGGTTAATGCTTCATGTCTCATCTAAGTTATTTCACAGGTAAAACCCTCCAGCGTACACGAGTTATGGTAGGTGAGCTCCTTTTTTAAGGTGTAACTCGAATTTAGTCATTTCAGCATTTCCTTAACTCCCAGATTATTTACTCAGTAATCAAGCCTAAAATCTCAGCAAAGCCTTGTTGTAAGCGGGTAATAAGAACATTTTCAGGACAGTAAGGACGACATTGTGGTGTAACGGTAATTAAGATGATATCTGCTGCTCAGTGGCTGATATGTTTGGATTGCCTCTTCGTAAACACTCGTTACACGAAGAACAAATGTAACTGATGAAAGAAATACAGAATTTGGATTTTTTTTTAGAAGTATACGCGCATGTTTTGAGTATTAAAAAAGTTGAGAATAGCTTTTGAACATAAAAGCATCCTTGAATTTTTTTGTCACCTGAAAATAATAAAATGAATTTATTCTGCAGTCTGCTTCTATCGAGCCTGTCTCATCTACTGTACATACTGTACACAGACACACGCTTCAATAACCCTCCAGCTACAGTATCATCTCCACACACAACCCAAACAATTCTATTACAGTCTATTGATTTGCTCGATGCAGCAATAACAACTGTGGAATATTGATCCCATCTAATTCAGCTATACATTATTTGAAACGCATTACTTGGGGTCTGGGAATGCTTAAAACTCACCGTTTCCAAATAGGTGGACGTCTATGTATAGTCTGTATTTCGTAAAATGACTTTTCACCAGTTTAAATGTTGTTTTTATTTCACGTTCTCTGTCAACTCCAAGAACTTTGCTTTAAATGTTTTATTATTATCGCAGTATGTCATTTATAATGTGTTAAAGAATAGAAAATGCTACACTGTCACATTGACGGTAACTAAGTTCGGGCCCTCTGCCAACTATAAGACCATTTGTCATCAGAGAAGAAGGAATAATTACTTGATTTTTAATTAAGACAAAATGCATGCGGCAATCCTTCTGTCAAAACAAGAGAATCCATACTCTAATTTTAAAGATGCATGCTCTGCAATTGCCGCATCCCTCACTATTCTGACAAAGTTTCTTGAAAAGGTCATTTCTATCCTGTTAGAAATGAAAATCCTTTAGGAGAAGATTCTCTACCCTTTTGTAACCTTTACACAAGAAATCCCATTGGGTTGACTCATTGTGCAGTGGAGGGGCTCATAAATCTATATCCTATGGAATGGATGTCTCTAATCAATGGCTTTTGGTGCTTGTCTTGTCTAATCACCTGGTCGCACCGATTGATCGTGACAGCTGGGTCAGTATAGAGAAGCAATTACCAATCACAATGCTTACTGCTAGTGAGCTGCTGGTGCGTACGTGTAATTATGTGCATACTAGAAAGCTTGCAGGGCCTGCACTAGTGGCCGTACGTGTTAATTGAGCTGCTGTGGGAGTAAATGGAATTGTGGAGCTTTGACTTTACCAGCTCAAGTGTGGAGAGCGGGTACGGGTGTGAGTGTGTGACAGGAAGGGTCAAACGTTCCCTGAGGGCCGCAGGCACTCCTGACCTCCCTGCAACACCAATTTAACCGTCGGTTAGTCCGTGTGTGGCATGGCGTGGGCTGTCAGCGGGGGGCTGCTGCCACGTCTGAGGGCTGCAGATGTGTTCAGGTGACATCTTAACTAACTCTGCTTCTATCAATTAGAGTGAAGAGGCAAGAGGCTGCAGCACTGAGGGAAAGCCGGGAGTGAGAGAGGGGCAGAGAAGGAGCACGGTGACGGAATAATGGGGCAAGACCCGACGCTGCCGAGAGGGAGGTGAGTGTTCAGTGAAGCTCTCAGGTAACTACGGTGGAGCTGAAGTGCTTCTTCACTGACTTGTTGAAATTGTGGAAAAGATACAGATGCAAATAATCATTAAGTCATTCATCAACTGTTATGAAGAGCTGGTTTATTTAATTTTGTTCTCAGTTGATCCCTGCATCTTTTAAAATAGTGTTACTGTGTATTACTAGTAAAGCTTTTCCCATGAGTACACTTTATGTAGAGTTATGTCATCATATCATAACACCACAGTCCAACACAACACCATGCTAAACACGTATAATAATAAGCTTTAAATCAAGTCTCAGGTTTTACCTGTAGAACACATTTTTGTGTATTTTACTAGCTTGGAAAATCCAAACTGAATCTCCATGTAATCTCCTATCTCCATGTTAGGAGATACAGGAGAATCAGTTTGGCATTGGGCGAATTGAATCGCGTTTCCCTCCCGGCAAAGTTTGGTACGACCAATCATAGCACGGGAGGCGGGAGTTAATGCTGCGTCATCTTCAGCGCCTGGATTATCCATAAAACACCTGCGCACCTCCCGTAACCAAACACCGACTTGGTTTGGCTCCGATTTAAAGTTATTCCTAACACAGCTAATCATTCGGAAGGAGTCTTTTGTTACGCAGCCTTTTCAAAAATAAGTGTTGTACTTGAGAGTACCCCATGTATTCGCAGATTTTTGTGACAAAAACGGCAGTAATCACTCACCGCGACGCTTTCTCAGCTGCATGCCATTGTTGTTTGGACTACATGGACTTCAAGGTCGATTTGTTTGTGCGTCACATCCGTGTTACGCTGATTGGTTCTTTCTCGTTCAAGCTGCATTCGTTAGCCCCTCCTTTTTGAAATCGTCTCGTATCATCACAATGCCAGACTGCCTTTATTTGTATTTATATTAATACATAAATAAAGTCAGTCTGGATTTTCCAAGCAAGTATTTTACTGTCATCTGTCATGTGAGAACATCAGTTTGGCACAAAGTCAAACAATAAACTGCACTTTACTGCTCTGTATCATTCTTTTTGCATGGAGCTGCTCTTTCTTACTTTTTTGTCACACTTTACTTACAGCTTTTATAACAGCTAGATTTGCAGTTCGGTCACTTTGAGACAAAGTCTGGTTTTGACAGTTTGTAAGATGAGATCTTATGTTTCCAAGTTTGTAATTTCCTACACTACACTTCCTATGTTTTTTCTGTGTTGATCTTAATACAGCAGTCTATTCACATCAGCCTTGTCCACTTGGGACACTGCCTTTTTGTCTTCAGATAAGGTTTGTAGGATTCATATGTCACAACAGAAACATTTAATAATGTTATCTAACTGATGTGAATTTGGCTGATGAAAGTGTTCCTTTTTTTGTGAGTATAGATGTGAAAATGCATCAGCATGCAGAAACATTCTCTGTAAATGTTTGCTAACACACAGGCAGTGGTGCCAAATTTATCAAAGTAGAAGGCTCAGATAAGACAGACAGAAGACCAAATTTAGATTTTGGAAATGGGAACCTTCCCTGCTGACACTGTATCTGTATTTTAACCAAAGAAATTCTTCAGTTAACTTCTGCCCAGTAACAGTTATACTCTAGCATTCCTTGCATACCCAGCATTAGCCTTACTGCTACTTAGCCTACAATGATGCTTGCATTCAAAACGCACACAGAAAATGAAATATTCATAAACAGAAGGCCCAGCGCTGCTGAGAGGAAAAATGAGTGATCATTGAAGCTCTAAGGTAACGATATTCTTCAGTGATTTGTTGAAGTTGTGTACAAAGCTACACATGTCAGTAATCAATAAATAATTAATCAGCTGTTAGGAACAGCTGGTTTATTTAATTTGTTTTTGAATTGATCCCTGCATTTTTTAAAATAGCGTTACTGTATATTACTGCTGACACTTTTCCATCAACACATCTTGTGTAGGATTATCTTATCTAATGTTATCTTAACACCACAGTCCAACACAACTGCAGACCAGCAACCCCGCACTACCCATCCATCCATCCATCTGTACATCTGTACATCTATACAATGCTTCGTCGTTAGGGTCGTGGGGGCTGCTGATTTAGGGACAAAGTCAGGGGACACCCTGGACAGGTCGCAAGTGTAGCACAGGTCTACACATACAGGCAAACAATCACACTCACATTCACACCTGTGGACAATTGATAGATAGATAGATGGATAGATGGATAGATGGATTACACCTTTATTGATGGCGGGGAAATTTAGAGTTACCAGTTAACCTGAGCATGTTTTTGGACTGTGGGAGGAAGCCAGAGAACCCAGAGAAAACCAATACATGCACAGAGAGAAGATGCAAACTCCATGCAGACAGATCTCGAGAAGGCAGGGACACAAACCAGGTATCTTCTGGTTGCAAGGCAAAGGTGCTAACTACTACGAGAATGTGCAGCCCCATACTAAACATGTATAATAGTAACCTGTAAGACAGCTTATTTTATTGTGATCTGTGATGTGAGAACATCAGATTTGCTCGCCGTCAAAGAAAGGATGGTGCACGTTGCACTGTTCTACATCATTCTTTGTGCATGAAGCAGCTCTTCCTTGCTTTTCCATCACACTATTTTATTTACATAACAGCCACATTTGCAGTTTGGTCACTTTGAGACAAGGTCTGGTTTGACAGTTTGTGAAATGAGATCTTATGTTTTCCAAGTTTGTAATTTCCTACACTGTTTTTCTGTGTTATGTATATCTGTCTATACACCATAAGTCCTCTCCACTTGGGACATTGCTTTTTGTCTTGAGATAAATCTTGTATGATTCATATGTTACAAGAGAGAGGTTTAATAATGTTGTCTTTTGACTTTTGTCTTTTTTTGGGTTGCATGCAAAAATGCATCAACATTATGCAGCAATGTTCTCAGCCAGTGTTTGCTAACACATGGGCAGCATAATCAAATTTACCAAAATTCAAGGTTCAAAGAGCAAATAAGTCAGACAGAATACCAAGTTTAGATTTTAGAAATGAGAATTTGCATGCTGACATTGCTCCTGCATTTTCACCAAAGCATCTTTGTTGACTTGAATCTGTCACTTCTTTGATCACTTCCCGCTAGCTTTTTCTCCAGTAACACTCATTTCTTGCAAAGCCAGTATTGGCCTCACTGCCGCTTGGCCAACAAATACGCTTGCATGCAAAACAGGAAAAAAGATTAATAAATGAAATAAAATATGAATAAACAGAGCGACGCAGTTTATAATATAAAAGCTGACATCTTAATACATACTGGCCATTTAATGGGTGTTCCATCACAATCAGTCTCAGATATAGATGTAGTGGGCTTCTTGTGTATCAGACAGTGCCTCATCAATCTTACCAGCGCTGTCCCCACAACAAAAAGGAGAGGAAAGCAAATTGCTGCATTTAATTAATGCACTGCCTCCTTTGTTACACTGCTGCTCAGCATCTTTCAGTCCACAGTCGGAGAGAAAGAACAAGAGAAACTCTGCACACGCAGGGAACGCAAAAGAGAGAGTGAGAGGTAAAAAGATGGAGATGGAAAGAGAGGTTGGAGAGTGAGAAAGAGCAAGAGAGGGGGGTCTAAAAAATGAATGGCCGAGCAGAACGGGCTGCATCCATCGGCAAACTTTATAATGAATGTCTAAGTTTGGCAAGCATGATGGATGAGTCGGGAATCGTGTTTGTCACAAATGCAATCTTCTTTGAATCGCTCCGCTGTTTCCCAGTTCAGGGCAAGGGCTCATGTGCTGTGCTGAACCAGCTACAGCGTTGCCCTAATAGTGTCATTAACGTTTAATGATCTGACAATTAACTCAACGACTACAGAGCACATACATATAACAAATTTCTCATATCAGTGTGTGTAAATGTTAATCTCGTTAGACTTGTTTACAGTAACATATTGGACAATTAAGGCCGAGCCGCTGCATATTCAATTACATTTGAGTGATGTGCTGTAGCTGTGGAGCTAAAGTGACATAAAGCTTATATGATGGTCATCTCGCACTGAACCACACAGCTGGGCTCTGTTTCGCTGGTAATGCAGTCCGTTCAGTCAAAGGTCCCTCGATGGTAGACAGAAAAACACATTTATACACATTTGTTTCTGACCTTAGGTGAGAAAATCTTACTTATATATGGTTAATCCAAAAGAAAAGTCCCATATTTATAGTTCTTCAGTCTAATCAGTGAATCTGGAAAGCTTGGCACGACCAGTCTGCTGTCATCATCGCTGTGTTAATCTCAGTAATTGTTTTCTCTCACATTGTTTTATTTCTCTCATCTGCCTCTGTGTATTTTTTCCTACATAAGTGCACTTTGAACTGAGGACACAGAGGTCATGACCATCTTTTGTATTTTTCTATCAAATGAAATTAATTTAGAAGTGTAATGAATGCTCTTTATTACTTTTTTAGACTGCTAAGAGAAATTTTGGAGCATATGCACAGATTTTACACCATGATGGCGACATCTAAACTTTAGGGATGTACTTATCTAATCTACCACATAAGGATCAATATGAACACATTTATTAACCCTTTATGCTTCAGTGCGTCGTAGGTGTACCGCCGGCGGTACACCTACTAATTTGCATAGGAATTTCAAGAATGTCCGACGGCTGCAAACCCGATTATACAAACACTTTACGCCGATGGAAAGCTTAGATTCTC
Source organism: Acanthochromis polyacanthus (assembly GCF_021347895.1). Taxonomy (NCBI): domain Eukaryota; kingdom Metazoa; phylum Chordata; class Actinopteri; family Pomacentridae; genus Acanthochromis; species Acanthochromis polyacanthus. Next base: position 8,123,841 of record NC_067117.1, on the reverse strand, counting down.
ATGAATCCGCCGGTATAAACCACTTTCAGATGCGATTACCACAGCTGGTGAGAAAAACACATTTGTCCGACAAAAACGAATATTCATCCATCCGTTCTCTATACACGGCTTCAACGCACACAGCGCGACTCACATTTCCGGGTTTATTATTACACACAGAAAAAAAGATTCCACAAAAAACGGCCATAATCCAACCTTTTACATCCAGATGACACAAGCCAGTAAACTATTTTATCCAAAACATGTCCTGAAGTCGGTATAAAATCCACGAATCGGTCGTTTTCAAGGAAATGCACCTCGCGATGCCCGTCCAATATTCCCTGTATTTTTCGTAATTTTTTTTATTTACAAATAGAATATTAGCGATTTTTTTGTACTGAAAACGGCTGGAATTGACTGAAGCTTAAAGGGTTAAGAACCTTCCACCTCGTTGTGAAGACTGAATGCACACAAAACATTTTTTGTTTAGTAGAAGTAGGGGACATGGTTCAGCTGGAATCAAACCAGGGATCCACGGTATGCAGCCTAATGATTCAGCTGCCGAATAGCCAGACTGCAAAATACATAGGGGTGTTGTTCTTTATCCATACTACCGTACTATATAGCGTGCAAGATAATATTTATTTGACTTGACATACCAAGTCAAAGGTAGCTTGCCAGAAATATCCAGATGTCCTACTGCATCCAGTTGGATTTTGTAGTGTGCAAACCAAGCAGCTTTTCTGCCCATTCTGATCCACAATCCTTTGCACAGGAACATCATAGTGTCTTGCACGTGTTTAACTGGTTGACGCCTATTGTCGCAAATTTGCATCATACCACTTACATTCAGACTGCAGCTGAGTTAGCGTATCCATTCCCCCAATGCTAGCTTGTGCATATTCAACACATACCTCAGAACCTTTTACAAGCACTAGTAGCACTCGTAGGGCCGGTCGGAGAGGGACCTAATTATTATATATCTGTTATTAACCACGCCTGACGTACACGTCAGCGAGGTTATTGCATTCGCTTCGGTATCTGGCTGGCTGGGTAAGTATGTATGTATGTATGTACGTATGTATGTGGGTATGTCCATTCCGATATCTCTGCAAGTGCTGAAGTCAGGATAATCAAACTTGGCACTGAAGATCAGTCTAAGGTCCCCTGCTCAGTTGTGGAGTTACAGGTCAGCAGATCAAGTAGGAAGGGATATACGTAGGATGATCAAAATTGATACATATTGCATCATTTGTATAGGGAGGGCAGGGTTTTCAGGGCTGCGCAGTGGTGCAGTGGTTAGCACTTTCGCCTTGCAGCAAGACGATCCCCGGTTCAAATCCAGGGGTGGGCCTGGGATCTTTCTGCATGGAGTTTGCATGTTCTCCCTGTGCATGCGTGGGTTTTCTCCGGGTACTCCGGCTTCCTCCCACAGTCCAAAAATATGCTGAGGTTAATTGGTTACTCTAAATTGCCCGTAGGTGTGAATGTGAGTGTGATTGTGTGTCTGTATATGTAGCCTTGCGACAGACTGGTGACCTGTCCAGGGTGTCCCCTGCCTTCGCCCGAGTCAGCTGGGATAGGCTCCAGCACCCCCCGCGACCCCAGTGAGGATAATGTGGTGTATAGAGAATGGATGGATGGATGGACAGGGTTTTCGCCAGTAGAGGGCGTGGTTCTGCCCTCTACTGAGGGCTCGTCTAGTTATTATTATATATCTGTTCTATGTGTAATAGACAAATTACCAATCTCCGCTTACTTTACAGTAGCATCAGCTAGAAAGCAAAAACGCGTTTTTTTTTAAACTTTAATTGTAAATAAATTCCGGCATCAAGGGGTTAAACAAGCACAGAGATTGCACAGATCTAATTTTGCACTACAGACTGCAACGGTCAAAGCTTAAGGTGCATTGTTGTGATGAAGTAGGATGTCCCAGTTCTTATGCATACCACATGAAACAGTACGTACTTTGTAAGGGCAGCTGTACTATGTACTTAGAGTTTTAAAAAAGAGGGTGATTTTTAATGCAGTCTTAGACTTGACTGAGCTAGATTTGACTTTCTTATCAAGTGTGATTGTGCAGCTCATCTAAATTTGAATCATTGAAACATTTCGGGTATGAGAATATGTTCAGTTTCATTGAAAAATAGAACTCATGTAAATACTTAAGAAGGTGAATCTTATAGATTGGCAAGGAAAGTGTTTGTTTCAGTGAGATTGTCTTTGTCTAACAGTACTGTTGGTCATCGTACTTTTTCTATCAGAGTTGCCCACTGTCACAGCCTCTGTCGCAGGGCTAGAGGAGTTGTCTCCCACAGTCTGCTCAGTGGAAAGGACGAACAGCAGGGTCCATTTCTCAGAGATGTGGGTGGCCGACTGCTTGCCCACCCATCAATATCACGCAAGTATGTTGCTGTGACCTGCCATCCGTGTCCCCTCGGCTTAGATCAATAACACGAACAGATTGTACCGACCGCCACCCCCACTCCTAACCCACACCCTCACCTCCACCCTCTGAGGGATTCACGTGTGCCTTTTCAACATCATTATCATATATCCCCTCTTTGAAAGGGCAGCATCAGCGAGACTATTGGAACACTACGGGAATTCAATTGACAGGATAAGCTCTATGGGATATAACAAGACATGTAGTAGTTTAGTGTAGCTGATAATGAAACACCTACCACATGATGTCTACAGTTTAGCATTTCTTTCCTTTTTTGTAAGCAGTGTGAAAATACAAAACATAGAAGTGAACAATAGGAAACAAGAAAGCATCGCTCACACACACACGCTGGGTCAAAAACAACCAAAGGAGATGGGCCACACGCCTGCGAGTCTCAGTGGAAAAGAGGACACGTGGGAAGAAGGGGGTAGAGAAAACGAGGGGAAGGAGAGGTGTTCACCTTGAGAGTGCTCATCCATTACAGGAAGGCTGAGGCCCGCTCTGTCACACTGTCACAGTGATGCCACCTCTACAGCCCCCGAAAGGTCACCTAGCACTTCACTGCACTGCTTCAAACACAAATACGCACACACTCCATTCGTGCATTTACAAAAAAAGAAAAAGAAACGCAGATGGACACACTCCCATCTGTCGCCCTCTTGCTGACAAGCCACTGCTGCAGGCACACAGATATGCAAACGCCTACTGTATGCGTGAGAGGAAGATAATGTTTCACTTTTTTCTGCCCGTTATCTGGATGTTAGGTATAAAACTGAACTCCTACTTTACCTGCAACACTTTACCGAACTCAGCTATTAAATGTTGCTTTATTTACAATTATTCTTGTGCAACATGCTGCCTTCTTCCGTTGTATTTGAAGTATACAAAGTCACAGATGTTGATACTTCTACAATCACACTTTATATTTTTTGTGTAATTTTGTATTTTATCACTAAGAACTCATGAGCAAAAAGTGTAAGTTTAATAATGGGATTGCAGTAATTAGCAAGAACAATGCTGAAGCTCCACAACATCACACTCTACTGTATGACCCCATATTTACCATTCAATCAAACCTTTACTATTTTTTTCTGTTCTTTCAATTTTAGAGTTGTGTTTTGACTTAATGTGCTAAAAAACGCACAGCTTGTACTCTTCTGTCTTTTGTGCTATAATGACAAGATTCATGCAGTGTAAATCTGACAATCAAGAGACAATAACTGGCTTTCACATTGAAATGACTTAACAGAATAAGCACATTAGCCAAGAAGCACTGGTGGTTGACATGCGACTTGAAAACAGCGGTGATGAACTTTAATGTGTTATTTCACGCAGCAAAACGTCAGAGGCTATTGTCTGGAGAGCCACTGAGTAACTAAACTGATCTTGGAGGATGACATAACATCCTCATCTGTCATCTGCTTTGAAAAAGAAAAGAACAGAAACACTTTCAAGGGAGGTCAGAAATGTTCTGTGATTAAGAGCTACATCCCGAATAATATCTGTGTATCAAAATAAGCCCTGAAACGACATCCAGTGCAACATCAAAACCGAAAGAGACAGTGTTGATAAATGTGATAACTCCATGCTACGAATTTGACGCCACCTCCAGAACATATCTGACTGCAGTCATGAGTTTATACCTTCAGTATCACTGCTAAAATAACTCTCAAGTAAGAATTCTCAAGCCAGAATAGAAATATATTCATACATTTCACTGATCTTTTTCTTCCATTTTTGCTTGATAATTCTCACTTAATTTTCATCAGATGTTACAGTTACCACTTTCACCTATAATATGCCAGACAATACAAAAAAACACTCAGGTGTTGCAGTTTCTACTCAGAAAGTGTAAATGAAGTGGGTCTACGTGTCCTGGTTAAGCTGCAGCACGTGTGCATATGAGATACAGTATGGCAGAATACAGATGGCAAATTCGATCATAATCCGTATCGATTATATAGAAATCAGGGTTGGACCTACTGTAGTCCAGAAGGGGTTGGTAAATGCATCTGAAGTACTAGAAATGTTGTTGCTTTTTTCCAATTTAGTTGCAATAATAAAAGTTTTGCTGGCTAGCCAACAGCTATTTATATAAAAAAAGAAAAGAAGCAACATAAACACATGGATCAATCATATCTGTGAACTACTAGAGAGATAATTTATCCTCACAAACTTCCATTCACCTTGCCTCCTCGTTCTTTCAGTGGTTGTGCTGATTTTGGGACAGAAACAATACAGCAGCTCAGTGACCTTAATGCATTTGGCTGCATGTACAACTAGCTTTTTTGGAATCCATCCATCCATATTCTTCTGCTTATCTGAGGTCAGGCTGTGTGGCAGCAGTCTAAGTGGTGTCATTCCAGATGCCTCTCCCTAACCGGCAAGGCTTTCCACTTCTTTCTGGGTGATCCCAAGGCGTTTCCAGGTCAGATGAGATATGCAATCCCTCCACTGAATTCTGGCTCTACCCTGAGGTCTCCTCCCAGTTGGACATGCCTGGAAAGCCTCCAAAGGAAGTCGCTCAGGAGGCATCCTAATCAGATCCCCAAATCACCTCAGCTGGCTCCTTTCAAAGCAAAGCAGCAGCTCTATCCCATGTTCTTTTCACATGTCTGAGATGCTCTCCTCACCTCGAAGCTCAGCCCAGCCACCCCATGGAGAAAGCTCATTTTGGCCACTTGTATCCTCAATGTCATTCTTTAGGTCACTGCCCAGAGCAGTTTGAAATGTATCGAGAGGTTTGCCCTCCAGCTCAGCTCTTTTTTCACCAAAACTGTCCGGTACAACACCTGCATTTCTACTGACGCTGCACCAATCCATCTGTCCATCTCACGCTCCATTTTCCTGTTATTTGTGAACAAGATCACAAGACACTTTAACTCATTTGCTTGGGGCCGCAACTTAACCTAGAGGGAGTAATCCACTGGTCTCCAGAAAGGTTCATGCTTCAATGCAAACCGCCAAAGTGCACGATAAAGGTCACAATCAGACGATAGAATTAAATTGTCCGCAAAAACCAGTGATGCACCTCTGAAGTCCCCAGACCAGACACCATCCTCATGAGATCCTGACCATGAATATCACAAATAGGATTGGAGACGAGGAACAACCCTGACGAAGTTCAGCACCCATCTGAAACACGTTTGACTTTGTACCGAGAATACAAACTTTTTTGATATCCATGAGATATCCAATCTATACAGGATGCATGAAGTGGTTATATAAGATGTCTACAGTTTGGGATTTTAGGATGATTTTTCTGTCATTTTCCTTTTTCTTCTTGTCTGAGCATCATGGTAGAAGATGCCTGTCAATGAACCAATGCAGACAACAAACAGCCATTAGTCCACTTCAGAGGAAAGATCATAGGGATCATTTGACACTCAGATTCAGCATTCGGAGGGATATTATCTCCTGTGCCTCTCTTCATCTCCAGCCAGCATGATTATTTATTTCCTTGATGTTCTGTAGAAGAGAGTGCCACAGACAATACAGAAAAGATAAGACTCTTAGACGCTGAACTACAGTGAGTAAAATGGAGGGCTGCAAGGGTGGGAGGAGGAGGTCTGAAGGAGTGTGAGTGAGTTAGAGAGGTGAGAGGGAGTATGACAGACAGACTCTCTCGGCTTCTTTAGGATCTGGAGAGAACAGGTGGTGTTATGATATCAGCACGGTGCTTTAGAGGCTGCCTCGCACAAATGTTCATCTAAGCGTCCAGTTAGCGGTTACCTCAGCATCTGCTTGCAGAGAAGAGCCTCACAGCAAGACATTTAAGACCATCAATAACACAGTAAACCCGCAGGCTTTCTGCAGTATGGAGTTCAACAGACTGCATTTTCGGGGTCGCTGGTCCTAGATCAGTGGGGAACCTGTACATTACCAGCTCTTTTCACGAATAATGGAGACATCAATAGTCTGGTTGCCTTATATTATGTACTTCTTGTTTTTTAAATGTGTATGGCAATTAGCTTTGTTCCCCACTCTTGCAGAAACGTTCAATTTAACCCTTTTAATTCCTACTTACTAATTAGATGTTCAAATCTATGTTTTTTATTGGTCGTTTTTGGTTTTTAGTGGCCTCATATCAATGTGTTAATGCACAGAGATATGCTGAAAACATACAGCTGAGACCTCTGGAGTGCTCACTTTGATAAATTATCCAATTTTTGTGTTTTTACGCATATTTTGATTCAAAATTTGTATGTTCTGTTTTTGTTTTGACTTTCAAAGGTTGAAAACACAATCCCAAAAGTTACCAGTGATCTTCTGTCTTCACATTAACTGGACAAATTTTCATCACAGATATCTCTGTTTTCTCTGCTCTGATTCATAACATAGACAGAGAGTGATCAATAAGTCTGGAGTGCAGCTTCTGTCAGCGTCATTAATTATCCACAATAATGGTAAATGCTGCCAAGGGTATTACAACTTCACTTTTTCTACAAAACAGTGAGCACAGATTAGCTCCATGATTAACACCTACATTGCTGCAGAATCAACTCTGAAGTGAAGTGTAAATGTTTGGGCACATATTTGTAGTTATACTTTTATGCTCATTTTCCTGTCCTCAAGCAGAGAAGCACCTGTTTCAGCAGCACTTTATTGGAAGATGTGCAAAGAGTCCCGTTTGTACTGGTATTTTATGACATGCAGGACTCAGTTTTAACTGTCCATTTTAGTTACATGCAGTTGAAATACAGGTTGGGCTGGGCGATATGGCCAAAAAATAAAATCTCGATTTTTTTAGTCATCTTGGATGATTACGATTTCAATCGATTTTTGTTGTTTCTTTGCGGTCTGTTTGCTATGGCTAGTGCTAGCCATACCGCACTCCCGTAGCTGCAAGCACTCTTCCCATTCTTTAGGATGCCTCTGCCGGAGGTGCTGAAAGAGGTTAGTTGTGCTGCTACTCTTCGTTTTCACAGTACTTTTGCAAACCCTGCACATGACTGTAGTTTGCTCTGTGTCAGTCTTGTCAAAGCCGAACCACTTCCATATAATCGATGTAACATGAGGCCCTTTTCTCGTGACCAACTCTTCGTCTGCTGTTGTGTCCGCCATGACGGGGGTGTGAGTGTTTTGGCGGAAGGAGAAGAGAGGCTGAAGCAAACGCCAGTGCACAAGTCGTGAAAGGCAGAAGAAGAATCTGTATTGCTATATATTTAAGCTTGCCTCGATTTTACGATTTGTCAAATTTTCAAATCGTCAGGTTTTAAAAAGGCGAATTAATCAAATTAATTCGATTTATCGCCCAGCCCTAACATGTAGTGTACAATGTTCCTTCAGGACAGGTGTGTTACTGATATCTTAATTTGTAAATAGCTGGATGAAACAAGGACACACATTAAGAACAGAAACCCTGTCACCAGGCAAGAACCTCAACACTGGGTGATCCTGCAAAACCTTGGAATACTGTCACTGGTGAAATCATTTATTAATTCAGTGTCGACGGTTTTATAAATTCATGCTTGCTGCAGCATTTGCACCTGACAGCTACAACAGGCTTAAGATGAGGAGTCAGATTATTGACTTTATCACTTAAACTTTGGTGAACTTATGATTGAGAGGCAACTAAAGCATTAGGTAGTGGAAAGATCACTTTCCAGAAGTTAATAGAAAAAAAAGAACCAAAACTTAACTGCTCCCCTGAGGTGCTCCATACCTAAATCTGTCACCACAATGTTCACACCTTTGCAACACAGTAAGATGCTCCTCCACTGACACTGAAAGTTGGCATGAGTTGTAAATCATAAGATGTTGACTCGACTGATATGGATGTAATATTCAGAGTTACTGGGCAGAGCTGCGATGAATGGATGATTTTAAATGTCAGCCTTATTTTCTGGTTCCCCAATTTTCCACTGAAAGTACAGTCACACAGTACGTACAGTCGTGATAGAATAAGTATACTCTGTGGAAGCAAATGTTTGATCCTCTCTGAAACAGTGCTTATGGATTAACATGTTATACATGAAAAAATAGCTTTTTTTAAATCCTTTGTAACCTGACAACACCACACACTTCCTTAACAGACAACACCAGAACTTTAATGTTAGACTTTTAGCAGTTTCTAGTTGTCATTCCCGGAAGAGGTCCTGATCGTAATGAACCAAATATTGCTAGTTGAATGCATTCAAAGGTGTGAAAAATGTAGGAATATATTCACTTTTTCCAAATATCAGCTCTGCTTTTTAATTTATTTAGACCATGAAAATGACTACCAAATGCCACTTTTATGTGTCATCTGTTTAAATTTATCAGCATTGTCAGTAAGCAGTACCTCACAGAAGAATCTTGCTTCTTTAAATGTGTTGAAAAAGTCAACAATTTTCATGGGATGCAGTCATAAGATGCTCTCATCCAAAGTAATGACAATAGCATAGCTCAAACTGTCTCTGTCATTTATGATTATAACAGCATTTGGTTGACTTTAAATTCTTGGCCAAATTGTCTCTTTCCACCACCACCACTTTGACAGCTTTGCCAGAACCACTCAATTGTATCTCTCTCTCCTAAACATCCATAAACCCCGCTGGCCTCACCAACTGTCTTGTCACATACAATGCCAAGTGTATTAAACCTCCCTCAAATGAAATGCGATAACCTTGAAATCTTGATTCTTTGCCCTCCGTGCACATCATAAAAAGCTGGTCACCCACTCTTCGATGAATAAAGCGTCCCACCATGTAACACCAGGAACTGCATGTGAAACAAAAAAGGAGTTGAATTATGACATCTGAAAGGTGCAGCTCCATGCCCTCCAGCCTGTTTACTGCCCTGTGGTTGTTTCATCCTGTAACTGTTTGTTCAGGCGTGCGACTTCCCCGGTTGATGTATTGCAAGGCCTTTAACTTGATACTCGGCCTCGAGGGAGGATGGGATGGTGTAGACGACTCCATCTTGCATTCCAAACTACAAGGTCTCAGTAGATTGCCTGTGTGCTTGGTAGATTAGTTTGGAAGTTAAGTTAGACCAAAGGCAAAGAATTCTCAGTCAGTGGTCTCATGTTCTTTTAGCAGACTTGAATCACTCCTGAAATCAAATAAATCACATTTTCTTTTACCCTTGTATAAGGAAACATCTTTTGGAATTGAATTAAAGGTCTAATAAAGAGGACTTGTACTTGCCTTAAAAAGGACTAAAGGTGAAGAACCACTCAACAAAGTTAAACTTTTTTAGATTCTAAAACTGTAATTATGGAAGATTCTTGTATTTTCTTTATTAGAAACCCATAAATCAGTGTTAATGAGTTTTTTTTTCCTTCTGACTAAGGGTCTATGTAGAAAAGAAATGTACTCACTATTCCTAGAAGAAAATATCAAATTAAAGCAGGCAATAACAGTGGGCAAACCAAAGAAGGTTTCTCTCTTCAGTTTCACAGCACTGACTTCCAAAAACACATTCATGTCAAATTATCACCACAACTACCAAACCTGTCTTCATTAAATTACATTCCTATGCAACTGAACTGCATTGTCAGTAATGTTTTGTAGGGCAGCTTTTTATTCATTTATTTTTTTAAATAAATACATTTGATTTGGTTTGGTTAAGGTTGGTAGCCAAAATTACTTGGCGAAGGTCAGGAAAAGTGTCGTGGTTTTGAGTTAAAATATGACACTTTCACTGTATTTATTAAGCATCTCTGTCACTTTCTGGGTTGCCAGGGTGATGAGACCAGCTTATACATGATTGGTTGGTTGAAAATAAATGGCAAATTAGAATAAAATAATGACATATTTGTGATACATTACAAACAAAAAATGCGCTCAGAGAGCACAGTACTCAACCAAGGCTGCTCAGTCATATCATTTCCAATGGATAAGTCCCGATAAATAGATTTGTAGGAGGATTTTAATCGTGATCATCAGCAGACGGCTGACGTAGCTTTAACTTGTTGTCATAGTTACAGTGATGCCATGCCGCTATCTCGCAATGATACACAAATCTTGAACAAATCTTGAACAAATCTTTAACAAATCTGTGGCTTGTAGTCTGACTATAAGCTGCATCACTACCAAAATTTAATCAGGTGATCCTTGTGTCATTTCTGACTTTGCCTGAAAATTTTGTCCAAATCTGTTTTTGAAATTCTGTTTTTGAGTAATTTGCGCACAGACAGACAGACAAACATACGCCTATTGTCACATAGCTCCACCGCATTCCTTGACGGAGTAACGAACTTGGTCTGGCAGAAAATATGTTTCCCTCAAAATAGAACTGAGAATGCAGTTTAGTTGTACCGTAACATTATTTTGTGGAGACTGGGTTGAAACTACAGGCGGTAATCTGTGCAGCAGCATGCAACTGAGCTCAATTTAATAAGTTTTGCTTTTTCATTTCAGTGGAATTCGACATTTGCAACAGAACAATCCAAAAACAACTAGTGACTATGGTACATGTGCAAATTATACTTCATGGAAGACTTTACAAAAGTTTTGAAATTGACCTTGTTGTGTTGAAACAATGGACAGTTTCTGATTTTTCTGCAAATTAGCGCAAGAAAAGTATTCCCCGCCAAAGCGCAGGTCACTTCTCAGTGCCAAGCCCAATCTCTGAGAGAGACAGAGAGAGAAGTATGGAAGAAATGAAAAAACGAGAGAAATCAAAAACTGTAAGATTAGGGCCTAATAAGTGTCAGCGACCGGCAGCTGCTGACAGCCCCAGTCAGTGAAATCTGCAGCAACTGGGCTTCAAACTGAGAGGAAAGGAGAAAAAAAAAGGGAGACCATGAGAGAAGGAAAAGGTTAATTGTATCTAAGAATACTTACGACCGTTTGCATTTTCCATCATTCGCCAAGGCCCACCTTAAGGTTCCCTGACCTTTTGTTTGCAGCTTAATGAAACCCATGTAATAAATCACACTGCGACACACCTCTTCCCTCTCTCCTGCTCCTACTTGTGTATTTACTGTTGCTGGAAGTCCATGTGCCATCTCTCCGTCGCTCTCTAGTTCTTCTTCTTCCCTCTCTTTCCGAGCTGGTGTGTCTCTCTCCCTTTTACGGACCCCAGGCCTGCATTAATAACCCTGACACTCCAAACGGGGGAGATAAAGGGAAATGAAGATGGGAACCAGAGTCTCTCAATATGTGCACTTCATCATATACCAGACAGCCTCTGAAACAAGAGGAGGGGGACGCCGAAGACTCGGGAGGGAAGAATATAGGGTGTTGTTGGAGGAGATGGAGAGAGTGGGAGATGGTGGGAAATGAAACGGGAAATGGGTGAGGTCAGAATGTGGGTGGCTCGCCTGGAGGGAGGAAGGGGACAAGTTGGGGCAAAGAAGCTCACAAGATTATTGCAAGAAATGATGGGCTGAACGGCCTTTTGTGATACCCAGAGCGGTTGGAAAAGGACTGATAGAAATTGGCAAGTTTCTTAAGGTCACAAGTGAACACTGACACACTGAAAAGCAGTCGCTTTAAAAACATAAAAAATAAAATCAAAAAGCAGCAGGCCTTAAACAAACAGATCTCTGCTTGTACGTTTCCACGCTGGCTTTGTTTTTTTAATCAGCAATTCTGAAGGTCTAATTTTTATCCCCATCATCTTATCTTGACATTAGCCATAGTGACTTCTGTGTAATTGGCACCGTCTCCACACTGTCAACAGATGGTGGTAAAGATTAATGATGGTGCACTGCTAACAGACTTAAAATAGACTGGTGGCACTGCGTTTTTTTTTTTTTTTTACCTTTCAGTGACATGAGCGGTGCCTTTGTACCAACTGTGTTTATTATCTAAGCTGCCACAATATTAAATGCATATCACTAGCAGTGTGCTTCCATGCTAGTGAAGGAGGGTCTGATTTAAGTAGTTGCATTTTTAAGCTTGTCCTTTATATAGCATCCTGTAAAACAATCTGTTTCTGGTCTTAAACATGAAGGTAGAATTTTCTCAATCCTAAATTAAGTCATCTATAATCAATATTTTAAAGGATTCCGTGACCGCCAAAAGGCTTCATAATAAGCCTGCAGAGACTACCACCCTCACTGGTCTCATCAGCATCATTTCCAGCTTCTGCAAAAAGCTCGCAGCAAAATGAGGCAAAGTCAGCTGGAGCTGGTGACCATAGTGGTGCATTCAGAAGAGTCAGCCATGTTTTTCCGAGAAGTGTACAAATGAAAATAGAGCTAAAAAAGAGTGAATGTTGGACCGTCAGAATGTCACATGGATGTTGGACGAGTGCTGCTGAGCGTCTGCTGCATGTGCAAATAAGCAGCTGTTCTAAAATGTACTCACCATCTCAACTTAAATGTTATAATGTCAATGTTTTTATTTTTTAATGACACATAGTCAAAAATCTTTAATTCAAATTTAGAGGAATGTTTTATCTTTAAGCATGTTTGATAAATTTAAAACTGAGAGAGAGCAGCTTTTTGAACTTTTTTTTTCATGAGATGTCTGCAGGATTTGGACAAGCATTTCCAAAAGTTTCAAATAAACTCCTGCACACTGTGTAACTTGCAAACAAATGCATTTATTTGCAATGTTTCTGTGCTAGGCTTTCATCATGCAGTGTCACCACTAGAATTGGAGCTGGACTACATTGGACTCGGCCTTTGGTTTCACACCTCCACAAATAATATTTCGCCAGCCAATGACAACTACCTGCCTAGTATTGTGTAGATCCCCCTCTGATCTATCGGAGAATGGACTCAGAATGTTATCAGAAAGCTTGTTATGAGTTCGATGGCGAGCTTCTTGCATCAAAATTTCAGTCATGATGTGCACCAACTAGTGTATGTTCCGGTTGACAATAAAGTGGCTTTTCTATTCTATTCTATTCTATTCTATTCTATTCTATTCTATTCTATTCTATTCTATTCTATTCACAAATGATCTTTCGCCAGCAAATGAAAACTATCTGCCTCGTGTTATGTAGTCCCCCCTCTGACCCATTGGAGAATGGACTCAGACTGCTTTCCTGTCATGTCTACCACCAGGATCTTGACATTGGATTCTTTTGGGTTCTGCTGGTTGCGTGTCCATAGATGCATTCTGAGGGCTCTTATTGAGCACTGGAGAGCAGGTCAGGAAGTCACTACATGCTGCAGTCCAGCCTGGCCAGGTTTTGCTCTTTATTGTGTTCCTTATGCCATTCCTGAGTAGTTTTTGTGATGTTGTGGGACACAATTGGGAGGCTAGGGAAGGCAACCGCAGTCAGAGAGGCCCATTGTTACTGTGAAGTGTGCTTGGCCTCCATGTCAAAGTATCATCCACATTAATGCCAGGATCCATGGTTCCCCTGTAAGGCATTGCATTGTAACAAGATGATCAGTGTTATTTACCTTACCTGTCAGTGACTTCAATGTCGTGGCTTCAGTGTGTAAGTCGGAAAGTTTCAGTTTAGCACTTTTGTTGCTTTGTTTTCTGTCCTTGTTAGCAGCGTCTTCCTACTTCTCATTCTCATCACCACATCTTCATGCTACAAGATCGCCTTCAGAAACTTTTAACAAACATTTGTACATTTTTATCTCCCCCCTCCCCTCTCTACAGCAACCAAACACATAACTTTAGTACATTTCTTGTGTGTGTGTGTGTTTTTAAAACAAAAAGAAAGTAGAAGCCACTTTGTTTTCAGAGGCAGATTGTTCAAAAGTCCACTAGTAATTAACAGCAGAGAGACACAGGGAGAGCTGGAGGCAAACAGAAAGACAGGTCCTCATTGGCTTTAATTGGAACAACATCTCACACTATGCAGAAGTGTCATAGCGTTTCCGTCAGTAGCGGCCCCTCTGTTTCTCTTCGTGGCTTCCTGTGCTGCGCTTTTCCCCACTTCTTCACTTTGCTCGCCTTCAATTAGCACTGGCCAATCAGTAGCCCAATTAAATATTTTGTGACTTCCCGCCTCTCTCTTCTCAAGCAGTCAAGAGGGATGTTAATTAGGATTAACAAACCAGGGGGATCACTGAATGCACTCTAATCATGTGGCTCAGTCTTTGTGTTGAAACATTTAAGGAGCTTCTTACTTATGAAACAGAAATATTGACCTTTAGTGGTAAATATAAAAGGACAGGCAGTGGGTGGAGGGTTCACATGTCATCCATTGTGGTAGTTGGTCTGTTTTGGTATCGTCACATATCTCACGACAACTACTTTTTGCAAAATGGCCTTGACGATCGGTGTGAAAAGATTCTCTCCGTACCAGCTCCCAACAAAAACTGTCCCTTTTGTCAGTCGCGTTCCTTTACAAACAGGCAGAGCAGAAGCAATGAGACAAGGCGGCCATGCATGGCTCTTGTGTGCAGCTCTGTGAGCTTTGTTTGAGCTCGAGGATGCTCAATGAGACGCAGAGAGTGTCATTTCTCAGGCCTGTCCCACAGGCTCGCAGTGAGGGCGGAGAGGGGAAAATGGAAGTGTAACAAACAGACTGTTCAATTAGGGGCAGAATGGTGTGAAATTGCCTCCAAATGATAAGCTTCTATTATAGCTGCGGCTGTATACTTGCCTGGTAGGTAAGTATTTTTGTATCTCAGAAAAAACATGGTATCCATGACTGCATCTTTACGACAAAACAAACATTATTGATATTGTTCACTTTGCAAAGTCAGGAAATCTGGTAAATAGACACATAAACAAGTTAGAAAAAGGAGCTCAGTCCTATTCTGGCTGCAGGATTAGTTAATAATGAGCATACAGACTTCCTCCATATCATTAAAACTACACTCGTCAGTTTGTCACATTGAGCTAAGACCAATGCAGTCTAGTGCAACAGTCCTGCAATGATGGCAAGAGCATTCATTTTTTGTATTTTGTGAGAGGTGTTTCTGTTATTTAATGCATCCATACAGACTGACTAATACAAACACCTGGCAGTCAGTTCAATAACACCACAATCTGCAGACTCCAAATATTCTATACAGTTGAATCGACGTCGATTTAAAACAGTTACAGCAAAACTCTTGGGTTTAATCTTCATGAAGTCTTGATTTATTGCAGGATTGTTGCTTTTGACTGGATCAGTTTCATGTTGCCACACCTGTATATTCAGAATATATTTAGCCTTTACCAATACAGATGGTTAATAATCCATCATGTCTGATTACCAGTGTCATTCAAACACATCAGTTATGTGCTGATTTGTTAGTATTTCGTTTCATTATACACTACCAGTCAACAGTTCGGACACAATTTCTCATTCAGTGTTTTATTTAATTATCTTCTACATTGTAGATTAATACTCAAGACATCAAAACCATAAAAGAATACATATGGAATTATGTTGTAAACAAAAAAATGTTAATCTTCAGTAGTAATCTACAATGTAGAAAATAGTACAAATAAATAAAACTATTGAATGAGAAGGTGTGTCCAAACTTTTGACTGGCAGTGTGTATTTAACCTTTATGATTTGCGATTATAGTACACGATTTTTGTCCCTCACGCTTTTTGTCAAATTTGATGATTATCTCCTCACCGCCAGCTTCCTGTTTGTTCTGTGTTCTGCTGTTTGTACACAACTCTGGCTCTTTACGTGGCTTGAAACAATCCACACAACATTGCCACAGTGAGTCATGTAATAGGGTCAGGACAGGAGGACGTGACGGTTAACCTGGCAGACGCTCTCTAAATATCCCATCTTGCTCGGTATCAAGAATCTTTCTCCAGATTTGCAGATTCCGCCTTTAGGCCCTCGGTCTTTTAAACATCGTAAAATGCTGAAAAATTCCAGCCACAGTTTGCTGGAGCCCAGGTGATATTTTCAGATCACCAATCTCGTCCAACTAAGATAATAAAATCCAAAGATGTTTAATGTGAAACAATATAAAACAGAAAAAAACAGCAAATTTTTCCCATTGGAGAAGCTTGAACCTGATAAGTTAGGAGAAGAGTTTTTAATTATTTAAAGCCAATTAAAAGATAACAGTCCTGTTTATGGCTTCCTCACTCCTCCTGTGCCATACTCGACTTCTCTCTGACATTATGGATGCACAGGCCTGCAGCCACTCCTCTAAGCTCATACATCACTGGATAAAGGTTAAGGAACAGAACTCTCCTCAGACAATGGGCTCAGGAAAGGGCATGTGTAAGTTATTGTGCAGAGTTTTCTTTTTTCCCCACACAATGAAGAGGGTAAAATCAAGGATTGAAACTTTGCAGAGGAGGATAACTCACAGAGGAATGACTACTGTGCAAGTTGGTCGACCTAGAAATAAACAAGTGGATTAAAATCAGTTTCTAGGCAGTGATTAACCCCTGAAAAACTCACCTCTGTGTGTCAGCATTGCGTACTTGAAACCCTGTGAAACCCTGGAAGTCTCAGTCTGTGTTTTTCAGGCTGTTATCGGTACACTACAGTATCATGGTGGAAATCCTTTTGTATGGTGGTGACTCGATGATATGTCATCCGGCATGTAAGACACAGTATGGCTGTGGAAATCCAAAGGAGCTACTGAGATCATTTCCTCTCTTTCTCCAAATCCTCATAAGAAGGCCATGCAGAACAAGACTTCAACTGAGAGATCACTGCAGAGGAAGGAGAGAAGCAAACTAATAACACACTGAGTTAGCTTTTCAAAGTACTATTAAATATATGGCGCTTGTTAAAATAAAAAATAAATACATTCAATACCAGCTACTGACACCAGCATCCAGTTTGTAGGTTGACATGATGTAGAATATTCCATCATGAGACAGAGAAAAACAAGTTTCCCTCCACCCCCCATGTGTTTGCTTATTATTAGCTCACCTGGATGTTTGCTCTTCATTGTGCAGAGTTTGACATCAGAAGGTGGTTTTCACTTTTGTCTGTCTTAATTTTTCTGTATTCACCTTGAATCTGAGTCGAGACAGGTTCGAACAAGCATGTTTTTGTAATTTAACATTACAAACCAGTATTTAGCTTAGAAATGCAGTTTTTTAAAATCAAACCTCAAGCTCACATTCACTGAAACTGTGGATAGGGAGACTTCTTGTGTTTAAAAAAGTTGTTGCATAGTTTTATTGATTTTGGTTTTTTGAAGGAGTGAAAAGAAGATGATTCATTTTTAACAATAACCATCTATCTGTTATCTTTACATCGTTTAATCCTCTGCAGGGTCCTGAGCCACCATGTAGCCAGATAATCAAAATTGTAAGCATCCATTATTAATAAGAGTTATGCACTAATGTTCAATAGTGAATACACATAATCAGACAAATCAATAACAGCTCAAAGACATATCTTAAAAAAGAACCCGTCCATCTTTATTTATTTATTTGGCTGTTAATCTGCAGCCACAGAGGAAGTATATCTTAATGCGTGTTCACATTGACTTACCCATTCAGCTGTGGTGGTTTGCTGTTTGTGTTTGACCCGAGTCTTATCTACAAATGTAGCGGGGTCAATGTGCTTCATCCCCAGTCAGTTAAAGCACTGTGGGGATTTTGGCTTCGCTGCCCATTGATGCCTTCAACCACTAGAGCTTAACATCAGCTGCCAGAACCCCAGAAGAAAGAATAATTACATTTTTATGGATGACTTTATCGAGCCGGGTAAAGAGGCTCTCTGGCTAACAATGCCATGCAGGTATGATGTTTAAATCCCTATCCTGCTGAAATCAGCAGACCGTGGGGTTGGTGTTTTCCTCAAGCAGGTTCCTGACAATGAAAAATGTCCGTATTCTCAAGTTCATACTGAGGGAGTGAGTGTGAAAGAGCCAGTGTGTATGAGTGTGTGTGCTGTATATATGTATGAGAGAGGAATGGAGGCACTTCAGAGAGAGCGGCGGCACTGGATAAAGATCATCCCTATATGCATGAGTCTATAAGCAAGTTGCCTAAACTGTGTAGCGTTGCTGTGTGAATTTGTGCAGTTAGTGAGCTTCCACCTTTGGTTATCCTTCATCAGTAGTACGAGGTGACCTGATGGGTCCCTGCACAGTGCGTTCAACCTCGTATACCAGCTGGCCCCTGCAATCCCACCTAAGATCAAAACACCACACATGCATCAGTGTATTTATCTCTGTGCATTCAGACGTACGTTGCCACCCACACCTGACAGGCCTTTAACAGATTGGGAGGAAGGGGTAATGCCCCCTGCAGACATTCTGAGCCACTTGGTCGGGGGAAGGAGTCATGAGATTTATGGCTGACAGACTCTTAGTAAGTCTTCTTATGCATTCCTTCACCATCTTTCTCCTCTTCTCCTTTCCCTCGCTCGCCTTACCTTTTGTTGATCATGCTGACATAAGCTGAAAAACCTCATTGTGGTGTTCAGGGTTCTTGCTGTTCTTTGTTGGTGTCCTGATTAAACTCCCCTCATGAGAAGGCTGTGACCTCCACAGAAACTAATGTACAGAGGGAGGCAAGGGGCATCCAGGAGTTGTTTTAATAATGTATTTAGTGCTTGTGGAAATACAAGTGAGGCATGGTGGTTTTAGAAGGAGGCAGATGATTGAAATTATTTCTTGATGATGAACCACTGGTTCGTTCAGCTACCCACCCCCGTCTGCACACATTTGCGGCTACAGCAGGTGTTCATGCACTCGGTGAACATTAAAGAGCAGCATGGTACTGAGCGTGACAAACGGGATTCAATTAAAAAGGAAGAAATCTATAATAATATACACACTACACAGACACATAAATGTTAGGTAGATCATAATTTTGGCTTTCATTTTGCACATATTCTTTAAAAACTGTATTTTCAAAGCGTAGATTTACAAATTTGAGAAAACTGACAATTTATGAGCAGACAAATGCGTATCACATAATTGTGTTTTCTTTAGAGTCCACCTCTCTGAATGCATCACCAAGGTGACATTTCGCCTAGGATTTCACGTAATAGTGAAGTACGCTCTTTCTCTAAATCGATAGGTACAGAAATTGCTTATAGATTGTAGAGGCAAAGTAATGCACAGGTAGCACAGTAGGCTACCAAAAGTGAAAGCCAAAGAGTTCACAGCAGTTACACTGAGCGGCTAATCACAGACACTGCGAATGCACGGTAATAAATGTAACTCTCCAAACTATGATTACCAGTTGGATGACAAGGGTGAAATCTCAAGGGCAGTAAAATGAGACAGAAGAACGATGATGATGAGATAAGCCATAAATTGGAATATGTGGCCTATCTTTCTGTCTAGTACTGCAGATGAGATGGAGGAATAGAGCATTATGGGTATAGTCCCCCCTGGAGCTGCACGGCACCGAGATGACTGTCCACTCTGCTCTATCAGTGTCCGCTGTTTCTCATTCACCAAGCGGAGCTCTTCCTCTGCTTTGACTCTCGGGCTTTAATTATGCCTTAGGCGCTACTAGGCAGCCTCTCTCCCAGCATAAATATATGACAACAGACTGAAAAACATACAGACAGGTGGACAGACAGACACACAAAGTCATGTGCCACACACAAGCACAGCAGCACAACTGGATGCATTACTGGAGCTGCAAACAGTAGCACGTTAACACAAGTCATTTGAATGGAACACAGAAGCTGTCAGCTGAGCTCCCAAGGTTCCTCAGTCCGGCTAGTCAGTTAGGTGTTGTCTGGACTCCACCACCTCTGAATATAAAGCGTCATAGAGGCTGTCTGTGAGGCCACACGCCTCTATTGTTATGAGCTCAGCAGCATAAAAAGCATACGTATATGGGGAGAACTGTATGTATCGACCATTAATCAGGGACAGGGATCAGAACAGGATTTGATGGGCAGTGCGTGGGGAGCACAAGTCTAACACAGGTATGCAGTGATATACGATAAATTTTAGATAGCAGGTATTGTGCCAGCACAACTCTCACTGACAAGCAGAGGGGAAGAATGCTCCAAGACTACATTATAACCCCCGATCAGACACCGCCGGTGTTTCCAACACCTTCAGACTCCATCATTACCTATTCAGAGCCTATTCCACCGGACTGTCATGGGACTCATTACTCCATTGCTTTGTGAGGCTGCAGACAGTCATGCGGCTGTGGGGTAGGTAAGAGAGGGAAGGCGTGCGCTGACCCAGGGCACGGGCGCTGACATGGAGTGTCTATCAACACACACATAGAGTACACAGGGTTTGACTGCACTGAGGGAGGTTTAGAGGTAAAACAGTGGTGCGGACAGTCCACCGATTGTTCAGGGCCCCACACAAATCCTTTCAAGCTGCATGCTTGTGGAGATGATGTGATGGGATGTGGAAGAAGCACTGGTGAGAGGAAGTGCACAGTGGTCTCGTGGACAGCATTAGAGAATGGAATCACATTTTGTAAGTGTATCTTAATGCCCTTATGTACATTGGGGTTGTCTGTAATCTTTCCCCCTGTTCATGCTGGAGCAAAAGATTTCTCTCTAATGCAATTCCTATAAGCGACGGGGTAAAAATCTATAGTCCTGATTCTTTTTAAAGCTTAGCTTAAGCTGGTATCAGGCTTCATCAATCTGAATTATTTGTATTGTGTGAGTCCTGTGTTTAGCTGCAGTGTTTGCTTGCTGAGCTGAAATGTAGGAATTAGAAGTCCTAAATGTTGGAACCAGTCTAAGCCCGGCGCATAAATCAGTTTTTAAGCAGCATAATAACAGTAAGAACAGATGCCAGGTCATAGTACGGATTCCAGAAGGGATTTGTTTATGGTTTTAAACACTAGATGAATGTCTTATTTTACCAACTGCACCAAAACATTCTGTAGCTTCAGAGATGGATGGATGGATGGATGGATGGATGGATGGATGGATGGATGGATGGATAGAAATATCCTATCATTAATAACCAATTTCATATCTTTGAATCAAATTCCATAAACTGATGTTTATTTCCTGAAACATTTTCTCTTCTTATGATTATAATTAGATGCTCAAAATCACATGTAGCTACTTGTGAATTGTTCACAGTGACACAACCACTCAAGACACCTTGAACTATAACAAGATCCATCCCAATCCAATTGGTATAAAATGCTCCTGTTTGGACTCAAGTCTTTGTTCCCCGAAACGTCGTGTCAGGATATCACATAGTAGCCAAAGTGGCGGTTTTGTATTAAAATGGACATGAAACTATGGCTTTCATAAACTGTGAACCTTTTCTTTACTTGTATTTTCATGCACATCTGTCAGTGAGTCTGCTTGTGTCTGCCCCTGTGTACCCGACAGTGTGTGACTTACTGTGTGCAGAGTAAAAAGAGAAACAAGTGCGGTGTGACAGACAATGAATGAAAAGATTCTCTTTATCTCGCCTCTTTCTGCTCACTCCACTGTGTTCCTCTCCTTTTTTCTCTCCTCTCCTCCCACAAACTTCTCAAGACCCGGGGCACTGGATGAATTAATGTCAAACGCTGCTGTCATGGGCCTCAGTCGGTAGAACAAACCAGATATTAGCAGTAATAAAAAGATAGATCTAAAAGAACAGAGCAGGACTGGAGAGAAGAGGAGGGAAGAGCAAAAAATGAACAGGGACTTGGTGAGACACATTGGCTCACACTGATACACAGTACACACATACCCGCAATCACATCCAAACACTGTACACACACATGCAGCCCTGTGTTATATGATCCAGAAAGAGCGGGATAATGGAAAAGCCTGGGGGTGTGAGTGGATTGTGTCTTCTCCCTAGCTACAACTCTCCACTGTCCGCTGCCTCACAATCCTTCAGACCACTCCACTGAAACCTCCAGCCAAGCTTCAAAACACAGCTCATTACGGCAGTTTTGCTGTAAAAAAAGGAAAAACCCACGTCGTAAAAAATAGCCCATTTATTTAATCTGTCTTGTATCTAAGGAGCGGATGCTCAGTGGAGTATTGCTGTGATCGTGTAAAGCGCTGCCTTCTACGCTGAACGTGAATATGAAACGCTAAGTTGTTTGATGGTAATCGAAAGAATTCTGCACAGAGCCTTGTGTGATTCAGGGAGGTGATAGGGGATCAGGCTAGCTTCAGTATAAGCCGGAGGCCATCACAGAATATTTATATTTCCTGCTTCATAGGTCCAATTCCTTTGGTGCTGCATATGACGAGCTCCTGATGACATAAAATTAGCCCGCTTCAATTAGTGCCACTATTAGTGGCTCGTTAAACAGGTGTGCAATCCCTACATCAGAGACCACTTGGAAGTGTCACAATATATACGACCAAGTCTGCTCTGTGCAGACAGGAGACCCCTCTGTTCATCTGTTTCTCCTCTTTCCGTCTCTCTCTCTCTCTCCCATTTTTATTTAGCCTTTGTCTCTTATTGTAATAGAGATTTTAAAAAAACTTGTCATCATTCACAGTCGCGTTCAGAAGTCAGAATCAAATTAAGAGTCATTTTTCTCATTTAGCTAACAATGTTCAATGGAACTAATCAACAAGATTTAGCAACAATGTCCCATAATAACAATATGTGATATTCACACTGAATACCATTGTCACTTTGAACACTGGGGCCTGAATGGCTTAGTGTTTGTGTGATTAAAAATATCTCGTATGAAGTGTAGAAAAGAATCAGCCTGTTAGAAATGTGATCTTTAGATTAGGTCCTCTGGCTTTACCTCAGATCCAAACATTGGAAAGGCTTTTGTTTCCACTGTGTCAATAACATTTTAGAGCACACTCCTTTAGTTTGTGCCATACAAAATCATGATGAAAAGCATTATGTGGCAGAATGTTTCTCACTCACCGTTGCAGTGGACCTTGGATCAAATTGGACTTCAGTGTCTTGCCTAGAAGCACCTTCACCAAGTGGACAGTAGGAGAAGAGGATTGAACCACCAAACTGTACAACAGCCTGAGTCACAGATTAATACTCCTGCAGCCCCACAACCCGTATAATGCTTCGGTGTTTTTTGTCAGGCCAACAACATCAACTGCTTCCCACCCAGCCCAAATTCTCTGAAAAGACAAAGAAAAACTCCCACAGAATACCTGAGCACATACAGAAGGGTAAAAATAGAGAAAAAAATTGGGTGAATCAAAGACAAATCCTCCTCCTCCCTCCTCTGACGGCTCAGTGGAGTAGAAACTGTAGGGGGAAAAGAGTTTATTTTTAATGGTCAATACAAATTGGGATTGTTAGCAATTCAGTACTAATATATTATGTAACAAATCCAATAAAAGAAGTCAGATGGGTCCAATGAAAGGGCCGAATGGAGTTCATTTAGATCTTATGACATTTAAGCAAATCAGTGCATTTTCAAGGACAGTATTACACATCCGCGTTTCCATAGTTTCCATATGGCTTGTGTAAAATGTATTTCACAGCTATAAATGTAGCACCTTATCTATTTGCTCTGTACTCCTGTAAATGGTACATTCATACAGCACTTAGAGTTCTCCTGTGGGCCGTGGACACATTGTAAGTAGAGAGAAGATGTTTCTACCAGCTGATTTGTTGATTGTCACTAGAGACATATTTGCTTCTACAAACGATATATTTGCTTTTAGAGAAGGTCAAATTTTCAACTGGAATGAGTGGAACTATAAGCCAGTCTGAGCAATTTTATTTTTTGTGTGTTTATTCATAATGCTAAAAACATTCAAATTGTGGACTGGGTGGAACAGGTTGATTCACGCTCTCACAATACTCCTAACGACAGTTTGACAGAGTGTGCAGACAGAATGTCACTCTGACTCACCAAACGGCAGCGAACACAAACATAGTTATTTATTTGTTGTTTTTTGAAGAACTTAAACCATTAGGCACTTTTATAATCATTTGTTTTTTTCCCCCACAATGTCAAATAAAGAGTGCCAGGATACTGTTTAATTTCAAACAGAAAAGCTGCGATGCATTTGCGCTTTTCGTCCCATTGTTTGCTGATGGTCACCGCTCTTGCTTTCCGTGAAGCATCCTCACACATCTCCTTGAACTGATGTCACAGCTTACACGGCCAGCTTACACCTGTGCAAAGAAAAAAGAAAGAAATACACAAAATCATGTGCAAATACAACAGAAATAATTCACTTTTTCCACCATCGTACTCTATTTTCCGCAGCATCAAACCTCAGATTTTCATGCCTTACTTACTTTCATGCATTGTAGGATTAGAGAAAATGTAAACCTTTGCTTCTTGTTTTCTCAATGTGTATACCTTTTTACAACTGAGTGTGAGTTTCTGAAATGTTCCAGAAGGTGTGATGAGCAGGCAGTGGTGTGCTGCTTCTCTGATTTCACACATTTTTACGAGCAGTTAATTTAACAATGTGCAGCAATCAGCCATAGCATGAAAGCCACACTCAGGTGAAGTCTGACCATCTCAGTATCTGCAGTGTTCTACTTGGAAACCTTAGGCTCTGGCATTCATGCGGATGTTGCTTTGACACGTACCACTGAACTGAACAGTGTAGACCGAGCACACACCCCCACGGCAGCAGCTTCCCCCGGTAGGACAATCACACTGGAGAAAACTACTCAGTGACAGCTGGAGGAACACAACAAAGAGCCCGATGGCTGACCTGACCTCGAAACTCCCCAGATCCCAAGTCAATTGAGCATCCACCAGCATCCAGGGATGTGTTGGAACACGGCTGATCTATGGAGACATCGCTTCAAAACCTTAGATCTTTCTACTCTCACCTCTTCTTTCAGCTCTCCTCTCACTTCCCTCGCCTCTCTCTTCATCTTAATCCTTCAGTCCCTTGACATTCTTTCCAGCTTCCTTTTACTCACATCCTACATGCATATGCTGATGCTTTACATAAAGAAGTGCAATTTCAAGGGAAACTGTTTCCTTCGGTGAATAAGAGAGAATTTTAATATCAAACATATGTCGGTCAATATATAATTGAGGGACTTTTGAAGTCCATGGGATATATCTTGCATACATTTTTATGCAAGTAAAAATAATAATGTGTTCTCATGTTTATTATGATCATGTCTTTTGAAATTCTATAGTTATTTATTATGGAAACAACCACTTTTTAAGAAAAAATGACTGGATATCACTACAATGTCAACTAAATAACCATACGAATTTAATAGCAACGACCTAATTCGCTAAACAATAATAAAATGAGCTTATTATTAAAGAATTGTTTTGATTGTGCTCTTTTTATTAAGTTGAGATAATCATGACAGACATTTCTTTTTTGGTCAATATGTCAAATTTTCTGTGGAAAATAATAAATTGTATCTGTGTCCGAGAAATCATTTCCAACTAAGTTACCCATTACAAAAACACCTCTCGAGGAAGTCACATGACCTGCTCCACATGATGTCATTTCCTCCCAGGCGTGAACTAACCATGACGGGTTCAACGCCGAGAAAACGAAGCCCGGATTTTGCTACTTCCTGGTCGCCATTTTGGATTTTTTGGAGCCAGTGACATAAAAAGCGTCATCAAACAGGATGGACCGGAGAGCAACTCGGGGCAGGACCAGTCTATGGGGAGGCCAGACTGAAGCCAGGCTGCTGAAAGCCTCGCCCTATAGGATCTGTCAATCATTCCAGACAAGACTGTCAATCAAGTATAGCCACGCCCCCTGGCTCCGCCAACTTTTAACGATTTATTTAAAATTCAGTATTGATTTATTTTAAGATCAGCCACCTGATCTCTCTTTTTGACCTTGAAAACTAACGGGAAAAAAATCCTGAGCTGGAGAAAATCAGTCTATCAAATTTTATTTTTTCCGGTGATGAATTGGGGTCTATGGAGAAAAAGCTTTTTGGAGCCAACGCTAGCGGACGGCGTGATATTGCAAGTTTTTGACACTTCCGGGTGGGCTTCATTTTTGGAGCCAGATGCTACGTCCATCTTTATATACAGTCTATGTTTCCTCCTGAAGAAAAGACTGGCCAGACTCCAAGGCTTTCTGAGTTAATTACTCTAAAGTAGTGTGTGAGTTAAATGTGGATTTATGGCATGTCAACAGGTTTACTACAATATCTTTATAAATAACTTTCAATTCCAATTTTATTCAATTCTATAAAATATTTAGAAAAATCTTTCTGTAAAAATACTATGTGGTATTTCGTTATGGGCAGCCATGTTGATTTTAGGCCTGAAAACAGCAAAAATATCAACTATGATCCCTTTTAATTATGCTACAAAAAGTCCCGCAAATATATATTGACCCATGTAAGTGCTCCTCTGCCGATATTTATCTGATGGTATTCCGTCGTTATTTGATTGTGATAACAATTACAACATTACTAATGCAAAGCAAAGCTACACAGTTAAATTGAGAAATAAATCATCATTGAATTTTAAAAAGTGTGCTGCACAGTGATGTAGTGGTTAGCACTTTCGCCTTGCAGCAAGAAGATCCCCGGTTCAAATCCCGGCCTGGGCCTGGGATCTCTCTGCATGGAGTTTGCATGTTCTCCCTGTGTATGCGTGGGTTTTCTCTGGGTACTCCGGCTTCCTCCCACAGTCCAAAAATATGCTGAGGTTAATTGGTTACTCTAAATTGCCCGTAGGTGTGAATGTGAGAGTGATTTTTGTCTGTATATGTAGCCCTGTGACAGACTGGTGACCTGTCCAGGGTGTCCCCTGCCTTTGCCCGAGTCAGCTGGGATAGGCTCCAGCACCCCCCTCGACCCTAGTGAGGACAATGCGGTGTATAGAGAATGGATGGATGCTCAACAGCAGCTACGGCGATAAAACATGACCGCTGTTCAACTCTAATCATCAGTTTTTCCTTAGTGAAATTGCTTATTGCTTTTTAAATTACTAAACAGCAAAAGTAAACTATTACCTTAATCATTACATAATCGTTTCATCAGTGGACACATTCCTTGTCTTTCGCTGGAGGCCTTGTGCCGGAAGCTGTCATGTCCCAAAGCAGTCCGTCCTTTGAACACAGAGATGAAACAGATATCAACCCTTACAACTAACTGCATGCTCGTGGGGTGGCATAATAGCAGATCACACAAAAGCACTAACAGAACTTCACTATATTACCCTAATATTGTTCTATATAACACTAAAGAGAGGACATGAACTCAGATTGGCAGTGAGCGTAGCTTTATTTTACTGTGATCCTCTCACATCACACTTCATATATTTGTATAATTTGTTCCTGAATGTAAATCCTAATGTAGAATAGTGGCACGTGAGTGTCATTTTTTGAGTCAGATTTGGTGGAAAGACCTTCCTTTCTGCAGTCCTTTGCTTTATTCTCATTTGCAAATACATTACTGCTACTCACTTGACTTCTTTCTCCATTATCGCCATCTCTCACCCCTCTAAGAAGTACTTTATGTACCTTCTGCTGCATTCCAGCCTCCTCCTCTCCTTTTCTGCACTTGCTGTCATTCTGATCCCTCTTAAACATGTCATACTGTGGATCTGCTCCCCAGGGAAGCCGCCACCACCACCTCCGTCTGACTCTGCTCCAGGGGAATCTGAATACTGAGCAAAATGCCTGAATAGCAGGTGATGTGGATGTAGGAAAGTTGAGCGTAGACGAGTAAGAAAAGAGGCTCATGTGAGAGAAATCAGCGTGGGGCTGAGGCACGGAGATGCAGAGGCAGTGACATATAATGACTTTGTAAATATAGGCGCAGAAAGAAGAAGGGGGTGATTGCTGGCGGATGATTGTTTTAAAGCGAGTGCCTCTTAACGAGCTCCCTGGATGTAAGGGGAACCCATCCCTGCACTGATGGCAAGGCGCCAAGGAGCTCATTAAGAGCCACAGCCCATCCCTGCTAACCTGCCATCTCCTGCCCTGCCCTGCTCCGTCCACATCTCAGAATGAAGGACAGGGCATGAGCATCACATCCCACTTTGGACAGTGCATGCTAATGAACTGCATGCAAGCTGTGAGGGAGAGTTAAGGCGGACGCTTGTTGGTGAACGTCTGTGTGCGATCTGACTGTGAAAAGCTGTGCTGTTGATTAGTTAGCACCGAGCACTTAGATATTTCGAGTGAGTTTCCATCTCATGTGGGTCATGATAAATTCATAGTCCTTGCAGTGTGAAAGCTCTGACCATAACATGGACACTGCCGTGGCACTAGTGTTTCAGCTGACAGTAGCCATCAGCTTTCAAAGCCGAAAAAAACAAGATTTTATTCACTTTATTCAATTGCAGCTACATACAAAAAACAGTATAACTTTCTTCCTTTTTGTGTTTTGGCTTCGGTGTTCGGACTTTCTGCAGTATGTACAGTTCATGGAATAAAAAATGTCTTTTGCAGTCAGAGGCTTCTTTCCACGTGTGACTTGCAACACATTTAATTGCAGGCGCCATATGATGCTGAGGGCTCAAAGCCTTTGTTGTAAACAGTGAAGAGAAAAATACTAGACCATCATTAGCAGAATTTTCTTTTGTAAATGTACAGTGGGTGGGTGTTTTTTATCCTTTTCTACCATACATCAAACAACCAAGGGTCCTTTATGCTGAAGTTGTTATCATGTGGCCCTTTCAGCCAGTACGCTGTCACACCGAGGTCAGAGCTGCTGTTCTGATGCTGCTGAGGCTGAAGTTGGCTTCTACCAGATGAGAGTGAAGCCAACCATCGTTAAATGAAGTCTTAACTTCAATCCTAGTCTGTTTCCAAGTCCCTATTATCTTTTTCTAATTGATGAAATGTATGATATTGTGCAGTGCAGTCAGTGAGTGTGACAGTGGGGAATAATCAGTGTAATTGCTGGCTGTGATCAACATTTGTTCCACTTGAAACTGGAGTTCAAACAAAACTTAAAGTTTAGGCTCTTGTTTTCCAGTGGTAGGTAAACATGCTATTTATGCCGTCTTTCCTTTGCCCATTTATTTGCGTCTATTTGGTAATTTCCTGGCATCAGATGTGCGTGTTTGTGCCAAGACTGGAGGAGAAATACAGCTCAGGCAGTGTTTGAGGCTCATTAGGCATTAAGTTTTGGAATAATCAAAGGAACTTTTATTTATGTTACGTGTTAAGCTCCCATTTGCTGTCTAATCTACTGCAGATTGGTATGTGTATATAAATGCATTTTTAAAAATGTAATTAAGGAAGATTTGCACCTATAATAGTGTAATCAGTGCGCCATTAAAACTGATATTGTCGGCAAAAACTCTTCTCTATCTATTGTGAAGAGGATTATCACAGTGAATTTTTCATTTTGCCCCTTGTTGACATACATATTTGAATTTGTAGCTCCTGTGCACAAAAGCATGTCCATATAATCAGTAACACCACAAAATGATCCATATTATTTATATAGTAAAGACAAATCAAACATGTTTGTGGCAGGTTTTTAAAATCAGATTTATACATGTAAGATTGTTCTTCTTTTCTGTCACTGAAGTGGACACAAACCAAACTGTTATGTGCAGTTTAAATCAATTCTGGACCCGTCTCCGCCCATATTGGTGGCTTTGAGATGCTCGAGCTGAGTGAAACCTACGGCTTGGGGCGCATTCAGCTGTCGATACACAAGGTGGAAAGAAGTAATGAATGGTAAAAATAAATAAACACACATCGATAGTGCAGATTGTGGACATAAAAGCATCCTTTATGGCTTCAGCGGATTATGTTCCTCAGTATTTCCTTTTGCTCAGACCAAATGAAAGCGTAGGAATCGGATCATACTCACACTAATCCAAAATCGTCCATAATTTACACACACTTGTACAGCATGCATGTCTTCATCCATTATTAATGTTTTTAACTGACCTTGTGTGTTTTTCTAAGCACTAACTATTCTCTAAAGGCTATGAGGACTGTGTGATGTTTTTTTTGATTAACACAAAGTGATATTTTGCATGTAGACTAGTGAACTGAACCTCTGTTGCTTGCACCTATGACTGACATTGCGGATATTATTGCCAGCACGGTCCATCAGCTGTCTTTTTATCCAACTATTGACTACATATTTGGCAGTGACGAATGTTAGCATTCAATGTGTTAAGTTGTTTAAAAATTTTCTTTTATTTCTCTCTCTCTCAGAGACCTCGCTCTGCCTTTTTCCTTTTACTTGTTGCTGCTTTTAAACAGCATAAGAGGACCGCATGTGATTGGTGGTTACTGAAGCTCCACCACTCCTCTTGCTGATTTGTACCACTAATATGATGCATGCAACCACTTCTCCATGTTGCACCCTCGTGCACCTGGCTTGCACCACTGCCTGTGGTCATAAACATGGCTAAAAATGACCAGTCGTACCAATTTGTGTTTAAATCTTGAGATTTTAATTATGTTTGTGCCTTGTCCTAGGAAATGGAGCCTACTTTCTGTAGCTTAAAATGTGTTCTACTGCAAAACATGCCTTCATAAAGTTTTTGTAGAAAACAAGTGCAATAATGTGCACTGCAGAACAACAGATATGCAGTATAGACTTTATTCCTTTAGCTGACATTCTGGCAACAGTGTCCTTTATTGGGATGTTAAAGTAAAAAGCATAGCAGTATCATAGTTTGCCCTCATTATTCTGTGCCATTTGCTTCTGCACACAGTGACAAAATGACAAGGTAAATGCTTTTATTTGTAAGAGTTGGAGATGCAGTGTATTAGATCTTGAGGGGCAAAAAACATTAAAAAAAGATTTTAAAAAATAAATAAAAAACTGACTCTTTTCTCCCCTTGAAGAGTAATAATGAGGGCCGGTGTGGCACCTAGACCTGTTCCTCACTGGCAGCCGTGGAGAGGTTCACACTAATCAGCCTGGTGTGAAGGTATTAGCCTCGCCTGTGCACTTGGATTGCCTCATTAAACAAGTCACCTGATGGGTCCCACCGACCACAACCGTATCTTAAGTCTTCTTGCTTGGCGTCCCTCTTTTCTGAATGTCCCTCCCCATTTACAAGCTCTCTGATCTGAAGGAACTGCTGCCTGCAATGTCAGGGCACATTTCTCCAAGGAGGCCTTTCACAGTGCGACGCAGAACTTCCCAAGTTTTATTAACTCTGTTTCAGATCAACATCTGTACGTAAGTGCAAGTGCAGCCTCGGTTTAATGCAAGTGTATTTATGAAAGGTAAGACTCAGGCATCCATGAATTAAAACAGGTAGCTAGTTTAGACATAAAGCTTATTTTTTATGTCCTGAAATATAGAAAAAATAATCTATCTTGATGGAACATCTGCATATGTATAAGTAATGATGTGCTGTCCTTAGATTCCTTGATGAAGCCAATTTGTCTGGTGAAAAGTTTTATTTTAACAAAGATGTCATCAGCAGCACATGGACACTGTCCTCATCCTGATGGAAACACACCGAAATTGGCAAAAGTGAAAAAGAACAATAGTTTGCTACTCAGAATGAACAGATGGATACTTCAGGCAGTCAGAGAAGTTACATCCTTTACACATCCTGGTTAATATTTGTGTAGTTTAATGCATTAGTTATTTCTGTACAAATATAATGCACTTTTTAAGATGAGTATGCATCTGCAGAAACGCATTAGTCGTTTTTACCATAATGTATTTTTATGCACATATTGAAGTACTGTATGAGAATAAATTAATGGAGTCGACAATATTTCAGAAAACCTCAATTTTCTATGAAGTTTTTATGCTCATATGAGTAAATGTCATAATGTGATGCTGAGTTGATGTGTGTAATGGGAATACAAAATGCCTCTTTCAAGTCACATGACTGATCATTTGTTTCTGTGTCTTCATGTCCAGACAGCAAAAACCTTGGCCAGTACCAAAGAGCTGTATCACAAAGCCAGTTTGACATTGCTGGGCTTTCTTTATGTGGCCTGACATAAACTAAAACTGTAGTCAGAGATAATGAGTATCAAGAAGGTGGCTGTTAACTTGCCTGTTGTTTTCTGCTTCAGGCTCTGTGGGCGTCCACATTAAAGCGGGTGTTTAACATGTCATGTGATTCTTCTACACAAAATGGCCCAACGGTGTGCCAGCTACTTCAGTCAACAGGTTGTTATAAAGCAGAACTACGACGAGCATAAAAGATTAAGACTGTGAAAAGCTACTGCAAATAATGCAAGACAGGAAAGCTGGTAGACAGCTGTTAATTGTGGGTTATTCTACCAATCATTGCAGCTGCTTATGTTTAATTTTACAGCTTCATTCATTTAAACATGATATTGTAATGATGAGCATTTAGGTCTGATGCTGTCCCACAGTGCAGGAAATCAGTTGAAATTTTGGCCAAATCAAAGTGAAATTTAGCCTAGCCGCACTAGACCCATGTTCTGAAGACGCAAGGGTCTAGGACCGCTCGACAGGGAGAGAGGCGGGCTAAAAGGTTGTCTTTCAAATCACT
The DNA here is from genome assembly GCF_021347895.1 of Acanthochromis polyacanthus. NCBI lineage: Eukaryota > Metazoa > Chordata > Actinopteri > Pomacentridae > Acanthochromis > Acanthochromis polyacanthus. The sequence goes on along the minus strand of NC_067117.1, from coordinate 8,091,381 downwards.
CTGCAGCAATTGGGTAGGTATACAACCAATCAGTGCAACGAATAGGCTGACGTAGTTCCTAGAGCGCCGGCAGATTGTGGCTAAGTCCCATTAGCTTCCCAACCAGCGGAGCCAACTGGTATATTAAGGATTTGCCATATCCCGTCGGCATAAGTCCAAATACGTCTTTCTTCTCAATGAAACACTTCAGTGCCGTCCTTTGTTTATCTTTCAAGTTGAATTTTAGCTTCACATCTTTAAGGGCTGTGGCCAAAGCCGAGTCGAAAGATAACTGTTTATTGTGCGCCGGTTGTTTCTGTCAGAATCGTTGCGCCTCTGTCGTCACTTAGTTACGCCCACCTTCTGACTCTACACTTCATGGTGATTCGTCCGGCCAGTTTTAGGAGCATCCAGCCTCGAGCCTTATAGCGCGGCTAGGCTAAGTGAAAATAATATTATTGATGAAATATACTCTCTGATAAATACCAGTAGAATAATTGGTTTTCCAATCTGCATGCTATCAGCTTCAGTACCAACAGTGTAAATGATCTTGGCAGAAAGTCAAGGCCCAAACATAAAAACGCTAGCCTAGCCATGCTACACCCATGTTTCTGACGGCACAAGGGTCTAGGACCGCTCGACAGGGAGAGAGGCGGGCTAAAAGGTTGTCTTTCAAATCACTCTGCAGCAATTGGGTAGGTATACAACCAATCAGTGCAACGAATAGGCTGACGTAGTTCCTAGAGCGCCGGCAGATTGTGGCTAAGTCCCATTAGCTCCCCAACCAGCGGAGCCAACTGGTATATTAAGGATTTGCCATATCCCGTCGGCATAAGTCCAAATACGTCTTTCTTCTCAATGAAACACTTCAGTGCCGTCCTTTGTTTATCTTTCAAGTTGAATTTTAGCTTCACATCTTTAAGGGCTGTGGCCAAAGCCGAGTCGAAAGATAACTGTTTATTGTGTGCTGGTTGTTTCTGTCAGAATCGTTGCGCCTCTGTCGTCACTTAGTTACGCCCGCCTTCTGACTCTACACTTCATGGTGATTGGTCCGGCCAGTTTTAGGAGCATCCAGCCTCGAGCCTTATGGAGGGTAACTAGACCCTCCCTGGCAGAGAATTAAATTCGTTGCCGTGGGTTGTCTAGCGCGGCTAGGCTATAAAAATGCATCAGCAGCTGAATGCGTGAATGTTTCAGTAGTGATGCAACATATTCATTGTGCGATGCTGCAACTGCACAGCTTCATTGGTGGTGTTAGAAACATACAGCTCAACAGGTTTGAAGGTGTAACATATTCCCTCAGCAGAGGATCTCTATCACTCATAGACGGTCACCAGGAAACAAATTGGTTGAAAAAAGACGCTTCTTACAGCCGATTTAAATCTAAAACTGAACTTAACCTTCTCCGGACCAGGTTAGCGCTGCAGCATCAGTTGCCATGGAGATCTAGCAGGTTAAAATAGACTCTCCTTCAAGACACTGACTTTAAGTTCAGCACATCTCACAACCAGTAGTCTCGCTTCTTAGTACAGCCCTCAGCTGACATGAAACAGTAACTACAACTGCTTTGTTGTCTTGTACATGGCCAAAGTTTTGTTGGTTTATTCTTCTTCAGGAGTTTTTAGTTGTTGGCAAAGAAGTAGTTTTGCTTCTGGCTTCTTCTACTGTGTTTACTACAGCCATGTGCAAGGTAGTATATAGCCCCCCCTTCATAGTTGACACTATGTAGCCTAGTAGTCGATGCGGATGTGCCTAATTTGCATTTTCTTTTCTCTATGTTTTGCAGCATTACAAGAGTTTGTTTCAAATTCACTTGACAATGATATGGAAACACAGCTATTGATTTTAAAAGACAGCTTTTAGAAATAGACTCTAACCACAGTTCACAGATCAACCTCTGCCTTCTGTTTGATACACTGTGCATTATACATAATGGATTCTTGTGTAAAAAGAAATTCTAGGTGGGCTTACTTTGATTTTTAAACACAGAATGTCCTGCTGAACTGTTGGCTTGTTTACAGCCTGACAGAATGCTCACTGCACACTTCTTGCCCTCTCAGTATTCCTGTGTTTCCACAGTCCAGTAATATCATAACCAACAGAGGCACGATGTTACCGCGGCTGAAATGAAGGGAGAAATTACACAAACAAGACTCTGGTGGATTTCAGAGGCAACTCCACAGAAATGTTCGTACTGTAATATTTTCTGACTGCACTGTAATATTTCTGTTAGATAATCAAATAGAGGAGTCTCTGCCCCACTGCATGCACAGCCCATTTTAATTAACACCAAAAGAAATATTTTGCTTTCATGTCCTCTTGTTGGGTTGCTTTGGAAAACAACTTGGGTGACAAAAGAATAGGAAAAGTCCGCAACTTTGCATGCTTAGATGCTGCACAGTAAATATCACAAGACGGAAGAGAGTGAACCCAACGGCAGCCGAGCTCATGTGGAAGACAAACAAAGGGGGAACTTTCACCTCTTACAAAACGGTACAATCTAAGAGTAACAAGAGTAAGTGCAATCTTTGCCACCCCCCCCTCACACATGGCTGCTGTGGGGAGTTGTGTATTTGTGTACTGCACCGAGGATCAGGAGTCAAGTGGCTGGATTCATTTGTCTGAGCGCAGAGGGAGTGCTCAGAGTTAGGAGTGCCACGCAGAGGAGGAGGAGGAGGGAGAACGAGTGTCAGAGGATAAAGAGAATGGCAAGCTATAGGAGGGGAGAGGTAGATAAGCCTGGAGAGCGAGAAAAGACAGACAGAAAGCAACACAGGTAGTAAAAGGACAAGTGAGAGGGAAAAGAGAGGCTTCGGTTCCCAGAGCTCTCTGACAGGCACTCGTCCCCCGAGACTTCTTATCTACAGGGGGCATCTTTGACTTGATAATCCTGCTCTCCGTCACCTATGCCACTCCGAACCTCTCCCTGCCTCACCCCCAACTCACCCAGCACACACACACACACACACACACACACACACACACACACACACACACACACACACACACACACACACACTTCTGCACCCCTGCCCAGGGCCCAGGGGAGTGAAGAGCTACCTGTCACTGAGCCTATACCTCCAGGCAGCTTGCGGGGCAGGGTGGCGACAGGGTAGCGGTGGTGGTGGTGGTGGAGGAGGCGGCGGGGGGTTTGTCACTGTGCCCTACTAAGAAGTCACCTTTCGGGGATATGAATCTTAATAAGGTGGGGATGAAGAGGGGAGGAGGGGGGCCAGAGGAGGCGGGAGCAGATGCATGCTGCTGCTGCTGTTACAGTTTGTGTTTGTGTGTGTGTGTGTGTGTGTGTGTGTGTGTGTGTGTGTGTGTGTGACAGATGGGGAGTTGCGGAGTGCTGACAGGCCCTCTATGCTTCCTGGCTGCCAGATTATTTTTGGTAATTTATAACCATTGTTGCTTAAAGGGGCTTTTATTTCCAACGGTTACTGATACACCAACACTCCAAGAGCAGCAGCGATGGAAGCGGCACCAGCCGACTGTGTCTCCGGTTATTTATGTGTTTATGGGGTTTTTTTCGGTTTGTGTGTGTGTTTTATGCACTCGTGGTCGTGTGTTTGTATCTGTATGTGGGAGAGCACTGAGGGGAGGAATACTCTTGCTCATAGAAATGAATCTTTGTGAGATAAACAAAGGAGCTGGAAACGTACTATACTGTATGTGAGCACAGAACATAGAGGTCAAATGTTAGAACCTCTGGAGTTTATGAAGAATGACTATGAGTTCATTTGGAATCAATGTAGTTTGTTGTATGTGTGGAGCACGGGATTATTTCAGGCTGTTTTAATTGACATCAGCTGCTTCACTCTTTCACCATAATCACTGGTTACCCCAATGACCTCCTATTTACTAATGTTTAGTTGTTATTGATATAAGAACACTTCATTTACGAGTTCAATATATGTTCAATAAAGGTTAGTTAGTTGTCCAACGCTGAGAGCTGAAGTGTTTATAAATGGTTAATTCCTTAGCAGATGTCTCAGATTGAATTCTGCAGTTTGTGTTTCCTACATGTCATGTTTTCAGTTCTCTCATATCGTGACGCAGCCACTCAGGAGTTCTGCCTGATACAACCCTGTCTCCACAAAATGATATTCTTATGCAACTAAACTGCACTCTGAATAATGTTTTGAGAAGATTTTCTGCTGGATTGCGTCTGTATGTGCATTTCTAATTAATGTATCTTTGCTGTTAGTTTTACTGCGTCAATGATGCTCCTTTTCAGCCAGCTAGTCGTGTATTTGACAGGGTGCGACTTGTTATCCTGGTAACCCAGAAGAGGGAGTAGAAGCTTCAAACACCTATTGAAAGAGTCATGTTTTTCCCCAAAACAAAAATTTTGGGGCCTAACCTCAGCCAAGCTTCTTACATGGAAAAATGTCAAACAAGGCATGATATTTTTCCTAAACACAGTCATGCACTTTTTGTGAAAATCGAAAGTAAACAAGTACAGAAAAAAAACCCTAATTCTCCAACGGATGGTCTCTTGTCCATCACAGAACTGAAGCCTGGTCTTTGGGGTAAAAGTCCGGTTGCAGGTTTATGCCTTTGTCTGACTCCATTGAAGCCACTGAACATTTGAGGGGGTTTTGTCTTTTCTTCTGCTCTTTGCGTGTTCCCATTTTCTTTCACTGTGGGAAGCAACAACAACAGCAACTTCCAGACAGCAACCTACCACACTGAAGATTTGGATCGTGCAGTAAGGCAGCCATGCTAGTTTTTTGTGGTGAATTATTTAGTCACAGTGCTCGTCTCCCTGCATACCAATTTTCCATCGACAATTTTGAGTGAACACTGAAGCTGCATCCTCTGCTTAACTCCACCCACAACGGCTGTGATTGGTTTAAAGAAATACCAAAAGAAACCAGAGCTTCTTATTTTCCCTTAAATAGAATGATAAGTCTGCCTTTGTTGCTTTTTAGCCGCCTTTTTTCACCACATTACAGGTCAGGAATTACATTTTTTTAGAGGAAAATTAGATTCTCTTCCAAACCGAACACATTGATGTTTTCCAGAATAGTCTAAGCATTAAAAATGTAACTAAACTTACAGATAAATGTTGCAACAGTCAAGTGAACTATAAATATGTGGAGGTGCATGTGGATGTCTCACCTTTTTTAGGGCAGTTGTGACTTCCATCAGCTGAGACCTGTTTGCCAAAGTACATCCAACCCGTTCTCATTCACACGGTGTCAACAACTGCTGTTTTGTCAGAGCATCGTGCAGTTACGCACGAGGTGTCTTTTGGCGTCAGTGCTGCCCACATTAATATTCAAGGCTGATCTTAATGTAGGAAATTTTCCAGTTCAAAAGAGCCTCATAGAAAGCTGCTTTCTCCCAAGAGACTGTATTTTCTGTGTCTTATATCAGAAAATTTCTTTTTCACTCATTTTGGTTTTATTTTGTGACCTAAGTTTTGTTTTCACTCGCTATTCAGTTCAGTTTAGCCCCCATTAACCACAAGGCAAGGCAAGGCAAAGTTCTTGTTTCCTAAAACAACTGACAATATCGGCAGAGAACATTTGGCTATGGACTCATAGCATCGTTTTCTGACATTTGCACATTTTTATAGGTTTATCTGACTCCCCTGCATCTTGAAAAACGGAGCTAAAGGCTAAGTATACCCAGTGCATTCAAATATGACGCCAAGGGGGTTCTGACAGTGCAGCAATATGTGATGAGTTGGGAAGGAGACCAGGCTTGTAGATCACAAATAATGTCAGTGTCGCTCTGCAACTGCAACCTAATTTGTGAGTCCTACAGAATTCTCTCAGGCTCGTGTGTGTTTCACAAATATGGCTTATATTTTGATTTGTGAAATGCGTCAGAATAAGTGAGAGGAGATGAGCTCATGCATCTTGTATGTTGTGAAGTTTGATGAACTAGACTCGTGTTAAAATATTTGATACACTTGTTTGTACATCTGTTTGTGAAGTGTTTAGGAAACAAAGAGATTTCATTTTTGAAGCTTCTGTTGCACCAGATATTTTACCCATTAAGTCACTGTGTCAGTAAGTCACTGTTTCATTCCTGGCAAAAGTAAAACATGCACATGCAAAACATCCATTATTTCAATCAATCAATCAGTCAAAGTTTATTTCTGTCGCTCTTTACAACAGCCCAAAGGGTGACCAAAGCGCTTCACAGTGAAAAACAAGAGAATAACTTAAAAACAATACAGTAACTTAAAACAGGACAAACAATCACACTTGCACTCACACCTACACCCCCTGTCAAAGGTTTTGAGACAGTGTCTAGTTTATTTGAATGAGAAAGTGTCTCAAAACTTTTGACAGGGAGTGTACAGTTGAATTTAGAATAATCAATTAACCTCCATTATCTATACACCGCCTAATCCTCATTAGGGTCTTGGGATTACCCGGGTCTATCCCAGCTGACTTAGGGCGAAGGCAGGGGACACAGGGCTACGCATAGAGACAGACAATCACACTCACATTCATAGCTACGGATAATTTAGAGTGATCAATTAACCTCAGCATGTTTTTGGACTGTGGGGGGAAGCCAGAGTACCTGGAGAAAACCCACACATGCACAGGGAGAACATGCAGAAAGATCCCAGGAAGACCAAGACAGTTGATCTGGGGATCTTCTAGCTGCGATGTGAAAGTGCCAGCGACCAAGCCACTGTGCAACCACATGTGCAAAACAGTTAAAATCAAACATGAGCTCTGTAGAAGCTGAAGTGTGGCAGTCAGACAGGGGCATCTAGTTATGTTTGATCGGAGTGATTTTTGGATGAAATTGCACATATCAGATGTTTTGTCTCCAGCCTCACTGTGACTAAAGTGAAGGATTATATGAATATTATCAGTGAGTTTGATGTTTTACACCATCTGATGCATTTGGACACATCAGCAATGTAACCTGAGGTCACAGAGAGTGTTTAGGGTCTTTCAACATTAGACATGTTCTCCCAAGCCTCCGGGCATGAATCGATCAGTTCACAGCTCGTATGCAAGTCTTATCTGTACCCCATGCATCAGTTTTCATTATTCATGGCCATCCTGAGGCCATTTATATAACTCTGATGGTATCAGTGGTAAACAAGGTAAATTCAAAATTTTGACACAGACCCTTCTGTCTTCAAGGAACAGTCATGATCACAGCGATCTTCTAAAACCCGTCACAATATGCCCCAATTTTCAAAAGTTGTAGTCAATGCTGCAGTCTCAGAATTTGTCTTAAAATCTGGTCAGATCTTCATTTAAGTTTGTTAACAACCAAAATGTATTTTAGTTAAGAAAAACATAAATCCTTTTGTTATTCTTGTCCATAATAAGCAGAACAATTAAACATTCCTAGTGTGGGTAGGTAAAATATGTGAATCCCTTGGCTAATGACACCAACAAAGGCTAACTGAAATCAGGAGTTAGCAAACCTGGAGTCTAATCAATGAAACAAGAGATGTGGGTTAGAGCTCCTTTGACCTACAGAAAAACAAACATTTTGAGTTTGCTCTCCACAATAAGCATCTGCAAATTTGAACCGTGCCTCACAAGAAAAAAAAAAGGATCTCAGAAGACTTGGGATCAAGAATTGATGAGTTGATGTGCATAAAGCCGGACAGGGTTACAAAGTAATCTCATAGAGTTTAGATATTGATCAGTCCTAAGTCAGACAAACTGTCAGATCTATAAATGGAAATGATTAAGTACTGTGGATTATTCTCACCCAAGAAGTGTGCACCCAGCGAAGATGAGTCCAAAAGAAAGCTCAGCGAGATGAAAAAAAGAAACCCAACGTAGCAGGCATTAAAGGGAATCACTGGAGCTGATGGATTTCTGCTCTTTCCTTTGCAAGAGTATTACAAATGGCAGTGCAGTGTTTTGCTGTCTAATAAGCTTTTAAACTCATGGATCTGTTACTTAAACTGGATCTCCAGAAATGCCTCACCCATAACACAAAGTACAGCTAAAGCGCGTGACAATGTTGTGAACTGTGTCGGAATTATTTGATGATTTTCAAAAGTAAAATTTAGCAAAACTGGGATTTAAAAGATCCCCAAAGTTATGACAATTCTGTACCAAGTCAATGAAAACCTTCTCCAGAACTCTACTTAAAGTCACAAATGTCAACCTGATGGTGTTAAAAAAAAAAAAGTCAGGAGCACACTTGCATAAGTCTACACCAATCTCCACACTGTCATCAGTAGAGAATGGTCTGACTGCACCTCATTATCATTCTGCTATTCGGGAAAAACACTCTTGCTTGTTTTTATTTCTTTATCACAACTGTCCAGGATGCAGTGATGGTGAAGAACCAAGCTGGCACAACCCAAAGTTCTTCAGAAGTTTCAGCACGCAGGTTGCTGCTTGGTGGTCGTTCCTGGATTTTGAAATTAGTTAAAAGCAGATAGCATGGCTAAAATGACAGGATTACGACCAAAGTCCACATCGGGTTAGTCTCACTTAGCCAGCCCATTCTGTAGAACTTATTGGTCCAGCTGCACCACAGTTTCATTCAAAGGAAAAACACTGACTTTGTATTTCTCTAAACCAATCACTGTCATCGTAGGTGGAGCAAAGGATGCAGTTTTGATGTTGCCTCAAAAAAGTGACGCCTGGAAATGGTTTTGGTGGAACATTTGCATGCAGGAACATGAGCACTGTGATTAAAATGGATAATCCATACAAGAAACTGGCAGAGCTGCCAAACCGCACAATGTAAATCCTCTGAAAAGCTTCAGGTTTAGTTTCTTTTTCAGTGCAGGAGGTTGCAGCACCGAGCTTGTTGTTCTTAGCAGGAAGTCAGCAGAATGCCAACTGAGATTATCGGCCAATGGCAACCTACATCCGGTGAGTCAGACGGACATCTGGTTAGTCGTACGAGGGGGGCAACCAGAAATTGGAATTCATCCTCTGGGCACCATGAATATCTGTACACGTTTCCAGAGATGTGTCTTTTTGAACTAAAGTGATGGACTGACGTTTCCATACATCGAGTCACACTGCTGGTGTGGCTGAAACTGTCAGTGAAGAACACCTCTCATCCCAAAAGTTCTTCACATTGAGCCAACTTCACGAAGCGTTGTGCACATTGTGACACTGTCAAAATAATTCCAACCGCATATTATGCTCTGTCCTGTCCTGACAGACAGACGTAATCAAATCCAATTATTCCACTTCTCCCTTTGCTCCCCATTAGCGCTCATCTCCCATTCTCCTCTCAAATTCCCTTCCTGCAACAAAACATTTGAATGACAATGGCACCGTCCTAACACCCGCAACAGGCACACTGCTCGTGCTCTTCTCTTCTGCGCCTCTCACCCTCCATCCTTTCCACGCGTTCTCCTTTCTGAAATCGATAGAAAGGAAAACAAAATGACAGGGTTTCATATCACTGCTGTGATACCCCGAGACTACACAGGGAAATGACTATTTCCACACACAAAAGGCTCCATTACTGCCAGGTGACCTCCCGTCATTGTGTTCCTTAACCTCCGAGTTAGACACCCTGGGATCGGCGCTTGAGTGTATGTGTTAGCAGGTGTGTGTCTGTGTGTGTGTATGCGTGACTGAGCAGTGTAATTGTGTCTGTACCAGAGCTCCTCATGCTGTGGCAAGGAATTCATCCTGTCATTCATCCTGATGTTTTTTTCCCCCTCTCACACTCTTTTTGCTGTCATCTTTGCAGTGACTGCACGGCCTTCTATTTTTAGCACTAAAAGTTGCAGCTTTCAAAAAAATGTCAAAGGCAAAGCTAATTATATTTTCCTTTGTCCGTTTAGACACACTTGCAATTACTCGCAATTTTTCTTAATAAATATTTTTTCTTATTGGAAGATAAGGGATTTATTTAATAGACTCAGTCTGACTTAATGACCAGAGTGTATCTGCTGCCTGAGTGTGTGTACATTAACACACGAACAAGTGCATATTTCCACAGACGGACTGTTCTTTTATCATGCGCGAGCATGTTTTAGTGGGCCCAGAGATTTGGTTGATGTATAGTAATAAGAAATGTTTCTGGTCGAGCTTGTCAGGCTGATTTTGTAGCGTATTCTTCCTCCACTGCCTTTTGCATAATCACCTCTCCCAACATTTATCTGCTCCCCTCTCCTGTCTCTTCCTCTGTTACTCCTCTGCTTCCTCTGCTCTGCCTCTGTCGCCACACTGTTCCATGTTTAAGTAGATTTATAATGTGCATTAAGGGGGACAGCACAGCTATGGAGTCCATGCTGTAGGCTGTGTTGTATCTGACGTGTGTCTCCTGAAAAATGTAACTACTCTTCAGAACTTCAGCGGTTACAGAAGAGACCATGAGTAAAGTGACTGGTCAGCTTGGGCTGCTTCTGTCCTCACCTTCCAGTTTTTGATTGTGGTCTAGATTGTTGATAGTGAAGCAACATCAAGCAGGCTGAAACATCGTCGTTTCAATAACAACATCAAGTCATTTCCATTGCTGACCTATTCGCCACGATTGCTGCCACGATGGCGAATGAAAAGACACAAACACGGTCATTATTCTGTAACAATCTCTGTTTACATGCAACTAATTTCCAACAGAAATGCATTTTGGAGGAAATGTAATGCGGTCTAGATAATATATTTTTATCAACAAAATGAGGATTTTCCTTGTTTCCTTGCACAGTGCTGTCTAGCAATTGTATCCTACTTAAAAGCCCAACCAGGGGCGGGGGTCGAAAATTAGCTCTATGCTATACATTCTATATGTAATGCATCAGTTCTATGTGTTATATGATAACTGCACGGTCCCTGATCAAATAAATGAATAAATAAAATATGAAAAGCCTTATTTAACTATTTCAGGGTCATTTTTAGGTCAGTGGCAGAGTGGTGTCTTTAGTGTTGGATTTTGTATTGCATTTTAAGTACAGATTTGAAGTACCAAAGACAGCAGCTGTCATGATATTGAACCTCATCATGGTTATGTATACATTTGCGATATTTGGTGAAATTTAAAGCGTTGTCATGCACTGGTTTAATACCACAACAGTCAGTGTTTAAACATGACTCAGATTTTTTTTGTGAGTGATTTACTAAACTTAAGCCTACATCCACGTAAAAATATGTTTTGATCAGTATTCCATGTGCTGTTAGTTTGTACACAGTAATGCATGTTCAGAAGAAGAAGGCTGCCTTCAAATTCTTCTTTTGAAAGGGAAAATTTCTCAGAGCACGTGTTAAATCTGGATGTCACTGCAGATCAGATAGAGGCCAATAATGGTCCAACGACAACTCTGACAAATGTGATGTGGAAAATTGAAGCCTGCATTGCACCAACAATGGTCTTTAATTGATGTGGGAGACTTCATACATCAAACATTTAAATCAAATCACACTATTTTCATACTTATAGTGTTTTTCTTTTTTTAGAGAGTAGTTGTGAAGACATGTTTGTTTTCAGTGAGTCAAGGTGAAATAAAAGTGACCTGAATGTTGCTCCAGCTCCACAAGTATGTGCATGCTGGCCCACTGTCACTCTGCATCGCAAAGTAAATGAAATAATTGCAGAGAACGTAATTAAGGAACAACACGGCTTAATCGCTCATGTGCAACACATTAATCTAGTGTTGCAGTGACGCTATCGGTGAGTAATATCCAACACTGAGCTACAAATCAGGAACCCACCTTACAGGTATCTCTGATGAACACAACTTTCTCCTTTTCCCACCTCCTCATCTTCATCCCTTCGTCCTCGTTGAGATATCTCACCCCACCTTCAGCTCCTCATCTTTCCTGTTGGTCCATTTGCCCTGCGTCTCTTACCACCACCTATTCTTCTTTGCCATCTACTTTTCGTTACTTTGCTTCTAATCCTGCTTCCACTGCCTGCTTCTTCCTCCTCCATCATGCTCTCACAATTGTCCTCCTCACTTATCCTTCTTTACCACCTTCTCCTCCTCCTCCTCCTCCTCCTCCGCCTGCTTTTAGCTCAATCCATTCAAAGAGCACCAATGATGAAATGTGCACACTTTTTCATCACACTTCACTCTAATTTATTGTCTTTAATGGTACATACTTGTTAATTTGTTTGCAAATGTGGAGATGATAAACACGAGCAGCCTTTAAGTGTGCGGTTTTGGAAGTGATGAAACTTTCTTCTGACATTTTGGGAGGCGAAGGAGAAATAATGATGTGAGGATGATATTTGTGAAAGTAGATGCACTCAGCTCCTGCTCAGAGCATGTTCATTCATTTGCTATAACCATGCAGCGACTGAGTGACTCGGAATAGGAGTGTCGCTGCTAAGTGGAACAGAGAAGGGGAGCAGCTGGGCGAAATTCACCTGCCACTTCCAATGTGGATCAGAAATTGCACTCACACCGGCAACCCTTCTCCAGCAGTAGGAGGGGAAAAAAATTAGGGGAAACAGGAGGACAGAACGTGCTGTGGCCATACAAATCACAGACAGTAGATTGAATGGAGGGCAGTGATGGAAATGGGAAATGGTCACATTCTTTGAGCCCTGCTGTGTTTGATAGACAGGGTTTCATGGTCTACTGATGACAAAGCAGTGAGTGTAACACTGATTTACGGCAACCGTGAGAGCGACACAAGTCCAAAGATTAACTTTCGACGATTGTGTTTTATGGTCAACATTTAGTTGGGGTTTTTTTTTTTGGAATCGAAAATTTTTTGGTCATCAAGTAGTTTAACATCATAGTGTATTTATGTCTCCTTTGTTTAGCGAAATGTAGGTTGAATGAAATGTATATTTGCTACCTGAATTATATCTAAAGGCAGTGAAGAAAGTTGGATAGCCGGATCGACGCTGCCCAGAGTGTCGTGTCATTTCGACACCGATTTGCACTGGCATTTGTATCTTCAGTCCCATGTGTGCTTAAGTTTAGATTCAGGTTTAGGTCACAAAACAGATTTTGGTTCGATACCAATACAGTAAACACATGGTAAAAAAGTGACCTTTTCCACACTTTAGGGAAATGCTGTACTTTCCAAAACTCAACTGTAACAACATTGACTCATACTGGAGTTGCTAGAAGGAGATATTGTACAAAAAACCCCGAAAAGAAATAAAATGTTGAGTACTTATAAATATGGAACTTTTACAACTTCGAAGATATTTGTAAGAAGAACTTTTGTTTATTAGAACAATTTAAAAGAACATAATGTACAGGGCTCCAGACTGCGACTAAATGGTCGCATTTTGCAACCAAAATTTGAGCGAGTGCGAGTAAATTTTTCATCTACTCGCCCATGTGCAACCAGTGAATTTGCCAATTTTTTAAAAATTACTACTGAATATTTTTTGTTGCTTACAAAGTTCTGCTCCACACTTCAGCCCAGTAGACAGTAATGCGCAAATGAGCTGGTTTAACCGACATTAACTCCAAAAGAAGAAGAAAGGAGACGAACACCAAAGAAGAAGAAGGCGGGCCTATGGCTGTGTCCGAAATCGCATACTAACGTACTACATACTACATTCTCAATGAGTATATACTGTATACTACGTACTATAAGTATGATTAGAATGCCGACCGTTCACACTGTAGTATACTACTACATTTCCCATAATGCATTTCAAACCTCCGATGACAAAAACCGGAAGTACGGCTATCAAATATCTCGGCTGAATGCCGGCTTCAGGTCGATTTTACGCTAACAAACAGTCGCATACTTAATGTGGTAATTTCAAGCCGGCACTCCTCATGCAGTTATTAGCCAGATTATGCGAATCGTTTCAATTGTAGCTGCAGGCTACTGGAGGTAGCTGCTACTTGTTCTGTATGCAAAGCGAGCTGCTGCAACTAGCTGCTAGCATTCAGTAGCACGTTGTGAGGCATCTGACAAATTTAAAACGTTGGTCAGAAAACGCCTATTTCTCAAATCTGTGGGGTGATTAGGATGACTACTTAACCACATAACATAAAATAAAAATCGCCCTGGTCCGGCCAAATATCCCGCGGAGGCTTGCATTTCGGTGGGTAGCTCGCAAAGCATTATGGGGCGGTTGAGTATGACTAGTGTGGTCACCGCGCATACTTAAAAATTTTCCGGATATAGTATACATCCGGGTATTTCTCGCGTACTCAGTCTTTTCATACTATCTAATGTGAACGCACTACATACTTATTTTGACGTCACACTTAGTATGAATAGTACGTTAGTATGCGATTTCGGACACAGCCAATGTGTGTGAGAGCAGGGGGCGAATGACGGTGAAGCTCCTGATGTTTCACCAAGCCTTCATTTACGTTCAGCCTTATTTTAAACACAAATTCACCTTTCTGTCCTTCACTCCTTTCTCCAGGAAACACCATAGCAGCTGCTTTTAAGTTTAGACACATCCTTTGCTAGACAGCAACAGCATGGAACCGTTTTCTTTCATCTTTTTTCGGACTTTCGGGGTCTTCGTCATGTCAAGAAACCTCTCCTTAGAGAAGCACTTCCTGTGCCGCTGAAATGGTCACAAAATAAAAGCTCGTAGCAATAAAAATACGCATTCAAAATAAAAGCCTGGAGGAAACTGTTATTTTAACATGAGCAAAACAAAGGCTTGCCAAAATTGATGAACTGATCAACAGACCTTTATAAGAGTAATTTACAGGTGATTTGGTATAAATACATAACGTGCACATGCATAACACATGTCTATGCTCAGCATATGTCATTTTTATGAAAGATTTAATGTGTTGGAAATTATACATCAACTGAGCAGCCTTGGTGGAGTACTGCTGTCTCTGAGTGCTTTTCTTATGTTGTGTCAACTGCTGCACAATAAAATGTGAACTGAAAACATAGTTTCTACATTTACTGTGCAAGTATTTATCAGTAATACAGTGAAAATGAGAGGGAATGTGAATATTTACTTTGCAAGTCGATTTTGGTGTGCGGAACTAAATTTTCTGCTTGCGCTCCTAAAATTTTAAGTTAGGGGCCACTGTGCTCCTAGGAAAAAAAATTACTCTGGATCCTTGATGTAGGTAATACATTTGGCTCAAAACAAATATGGTGTTGCAAATAAGTACAAATAGCCTATCTAAATGTAATTTCCAAGACTGGTTATTCTCTGTTATACACGACTCTCAGCACTTCCTCTCCTACTTGAAGAATGGAAATGTGATATTTCACTGTAGCACATTTTAATTTTCAAGTGTCACTTCCTGTGGAGTTGATCTCTGGTATTAGCTGACCCTGGAGTTTACTCTCTCTTGCTATCTTGCCACATTATATAAATGATTGCAGTTGGCCAAACAAGAGGGCTATATTTTACTTTGACAGGTATATTATTAGAAATAACAGTTTGACGGTGTCCTTTTTTGGCCACCTAGCAATTTGCAGACTGGCCACACTGAATTTCCCCGTATCAGTCTTAATTCAATTCAATTCAATTCAATTTTATTTATATAGCGTCAATTACAGTCAACTCGTCTCAAGACGCTTTACAGAACCCAAATGCCTGACCCCCAGAGCAAGCCCAAAGGCGACAGTGGCAAGGAAAAACACCCTTTTAACAGGGAAGAAACCTCGAGCAGAACCCGGCTCTATATAGGGGGGACCCATCTGCCTGCTGGCCGGGCGGGTTGAGAAGGACAGAAGAGGGCAAGGGGGAGGGATGGGAGAAGAGGGAGGGGTGGGAAAGCACGGAAAACACAACACACATTTGGATACATGCATGACAGGATATGTGACACAGACAAAGTATAAGCTAACATTGAAAACTGACTCATAGTTTACTCTTATGATGTACGGCTCTGACATTAAACATACTCCATATATAGCTAGCAGTAAAATTCAAACAGTATGTAAGTTAGCATAACAGTATAGTGAAGGCAATGCAGAGTTGACTGGTGGAAAAAGGGAGTTGGAAGCAGAGGGCTGGAGGAAGGTCAGCAGCAGCATCCCACAGTGGACATGGTGGAGACTGGACCAGCCGGTGGAACATCAACCGCAGATCTGAAGCATCCAGCTCTGGGACCAGGGACACTCGGAGAAATAGCACAGGGGGAAACAGAGTGAATGTACTGCAATAACGGTATACATATTAAATGTAAAGGTAGATAGAGAAGGGCTCAGTGCGTCAAGAAAAGTCCCCCAGCAGCCTAGGCCTATAGCAGCATGACTAGAGGCAGAACGAAGGGACGTCCAAGAAGGAGTCAGCTGTGCAAATGAAGACACAAGCCGAACCCCTGTGGGTCACCCAGTCAGCCCCAACTATAAGATTTGTCAAAAAGGAACGTTTTAAGCCTGGTCTTAAAAATAGAGAGGGTGTCTGCCTCCCGAACCCAAACTGGGAGCAGGTTCCACAGGAGAGGCGCCTGATAACTGAAGGCTCTGCCTCCCATTCTACTTTTAGAAATTCTAGGAACAACAAGTAAGCCTGCAGCTTGAGAGCGAAGAGTTCTGCTAGGATAATATGGTACTATCAGATCTTTAAGATATGATGGAGATTGGTTATTAAGAGCTTTATATGTCAGAAGAAGGATTTTAAATTCTATTCTGGATTTAACAGGAAGCCAGTGAAGAGAAGCAAGTATAGGGGAAATATGATCTCTTTTGCTAACTCCTGTCAGTACTCTCGCAGCAGCGTTTTGGATCAACTGTAGATGTTTGAGAGAACTATTTGGACAACCCGATAATAAGGAATTGCAATAGTCAAGCCTGGAAGTAACAAAAGCATGAACTAATTTTTCTGCATCACTCTGAGACAGAATGTTCCTGATTTTTACAATATTACGCAGGTGAAAAAAGGAAGTCCTACAGACTTGCTTTATGTGTGAGTTAAAGGACATGTCCTGGTCAAAAATAACTCCAAGATTCCTCACAGTAGTACTGGAGGCCAATGTGATGCCATCCAGAGTAACTATTTGCTTTGAAAGCGAGTTTCTAAGATGTTTGGGGCCAAATACAATGACTTCAGTTTTGTCTGAATTTAGCAGTAGGAAGTTAAAAGTCATCCAGGTTTTAATGTCCTTAAGACAATCTTGCAGTCTAGCTAACTGATCAGTTTCATCTGGCTTCATAGATAAATACAATTGTGTGTCATCTGCATAACAATGGAAGTTAATACAATGCTTCCTAATAATATTGCCTAAAGGAAGCATGTATAATGTGAAAAGTATCGGTCCTAAGACAGAACCCTGAGGAACTCCATGATTAACTTTAGTATGCTCAGAAGAGTTATTGTTGACATACACAAACTGGAACCTATCTGATAAGTAGGATTTAAACCAGTCCAGTGCTGTCCCTTTAATGCCAATTGAATGTTCTAGACGCTGTAATAAAATGTTGTGGTCGATTGTGTCAAACGCTGCACTAAGATCTAACAAAACAAGTATAGAGACTAGTCCATTATCTGATGCTATGAGAAGGTCATTAGTAACTTTCACTAGAGCTGTTTCTGTGCTATGATGCACTCTGAAGCCTGACTGAAACATTTCAAACAAATTATTCCTTTGTAAGTGTTCACATAATTGATTTGCAACTGTTCTTTCCAGAATTTTAGAGAGAAATGGTAGGTTGGATATCGGTCTATAGTTAGCTAACACATCTGGATCTAAAGTGGGCTTTTTAAGCAAAGGTTTGATGACAGCAACCTTAAAAGCCTGTGGTACATAGCCTGTTACTAGAGAGAGATTAATCAGATCTAACATTGAAGAATTAATTAAAGGTAAAATCTCCTTGAAGAGTCTAGTTGGGATAGGATCTAAAAGACATGTTGATGGTTTGGATGTAGAAACTGTTGAAATTAGTTCAGAGAGACATATAGGAGTGAAGAATTCTAAAGATTCATCAGGTCTAACAGCCAATTCAAAAGCATCTGTGACATTTGTAGGAAGGGCCAGATTAATTTTATCTCTAATCATAACTATTTTATGTGTAAAGAAGCTCATGAAGTTGTTACTGGTTAAAGCTAAAGGAATACAAGGTTCAACAGAGCTCTGACTCTTTGTCAGCCTGGCTACAGTGCTAAAGAGAAACCTAGGGTTGTTCTTGTTCTCATCTATTAAAGATGAATAATAAGTTGTCCTGGCATTACGAAGAGCTTTTTTATAGATTACTAGACTATTTTTCCAAGCCACATACACTTCCTCTGAATTAGTGGAATACCACTTTCTTTCCAGCTTTCGGGATGCCTGCTTTAAAGTCCGCAGCTGGGAATTATACCAAGGAGCAAGTCTTCTCTGAGATATAACTTTCTTTTTTACAGGTGCAACACTATCAAGAGTTGTACGCAGTGAGGCTGAAGCATTATTAACATAATAATCCACTTCTGTGGGGGTAAAATAATAATAATTGCCTTCTGATTTATCAGTAAATGTTGCTGAAGTAAACAGTGAGGGTATTATTTCCTTAAATTTAGATACTGAATTGTCAGACAAACACCTACTGTAATGATATTTGTTCTCAGCTGCTAAACAATCCTTTACTTTAAATTGAAATGTTATCATAAAATGGTCAGAAAGAAGAGGGTTCTGGGGAAATACTGTTAACTCTTCAATTTCTATGCCATAAGTCAGGACAAGGTCAAGAGTGTGATTAAAACTATGAGTTGGTTTATTTACATGTTGAGAAAACCCAATTGAGTCTAATAATGAATTAAAAGCTGTTGTAAGGCTGTCGCTGTCTATGTCAACATGAATGTTAAAGTCACCCACAATAATAACTTTGTCTGAACTGAGCACTAATTCAGATAAAAAGTCTGAGAATTGAGATAAAAACTCAGAATAAGGAGCAGGAGGACGATATATAACAACAAATAAAACTGGTTTCTGAGCTTTCAAATTTGGATGAGAGAGACTAAGAGTGAGATTTTCAAATGAGCTGTAATCAGGTTTAGGCCTCTGGTTCAATTTTAAACTAGAATGGTAGATTGCTGCTACTCCTCCTCCTCGGCCTGTGATTCGAGGAATATGACAGTTAATATGACTAGGGGGAGTTGATTCGTTTAGGCTAACAAATTCTTCCTGCTGCAACCAGGTTTCAGTCAAACAGAACAAATCAATCTGGTGATCAGTTATCAACTCATTTACTAGCAGAGATTTAGACGAGAGAGATCTAATATTTAACAGACCACATTTAATTTTCCTGTCTCTGTGTTCTGTTGAAATAGTGGTATTAATTTTTATTAAATTTTTGTGGTTACTATTTCTTTTGTATATTTTTGATTTGTGTAATTTATTGAATTTTGGTGGTCGGGGGACAGACACAGTCTCAATAAAGTTAACTGAATTACTGGAGGGTGACAGCTGTGAGGAAACTGCAGAGAGGTGTGTAAGACTACAACTCTGCATCCTGGTCTTAACTCTGGGTTGTCATGCTTTAGGAGTACTAATAAAATCAGCCATATTCCTAGAAATGAGAGCTGCACCAGCCAAAGTGGGATGGATGCCGTCTCTCCTAATCAGACCAGGTTTTCCCCAAAAGGAGCTCCAATTATCAATAAAGCCCACGTCGTTTGATGGACACCACATAGACAACCAGCGGCGAAACGACGACATGCGGCTAAACATGTCATCGCTGGTCAGATCAGGCAAGGGTCCAGAGAAAACTACAGAGTCCGACATGGTTTTGGCGAAAGTACACACCGATGCCACGCTAATTTTGGTGACCTCCGATTGGCGTAACCGGGTGTCGTTACCGCCGACGTGAATAACAATCTTACTATATTTACGATTATCTTTAGCCAGCAGTTTCAAATTTGCTTCTATGTCGCCCGCTCTGGCCCCTGGGAGGCATTTAACTATGGTCGCTGGTGTCGCTAGCTTCACGTTTCTGACTATGGAGCTGCCAATGATCAGAGTTGGTTTCTCAGCGGGTGTGTCGCTGAGCGGGGAAAAACGATTAGAAACATGAAGCGGTTTGTGGTGAGCCGGGACAGCAGGCTTGAGTTTAGGACTGTTTTTCCTACGAACTGTCACCCATCCACCCGGCTGTTCGGGCGCTGCTAAGGGACGGCTAACAGATGCTACACTAGCTAAGCTATTGCGGTCCGCACCGGCTAAGGGGGCCTGGCTAGCTGCTAGCGGGTTATTTTCCATGGTGCGGAGCCGCGATTCCAATTCGGAGAGCCTCGCCTCCACAACTACAAAAAGGCTGCACTTATTACACATATCGTTATCACTAAAGGAGGCAGAGGAATAACTAAACATGTGGCACACTGAGCAGGAGAGGGAGAGAGAGGGAGAGGAAGAGGCAGAAGCAGAAGCCATGCTAACAACACGACACAGTGCTGAAACAGGAAATGACGCAATACGCTCACCGTAACGTCAGACGTCGCCGGTAGGAGGAGTCGATTCAATCTCTTCTCCCACTCCGTTCCTTTTCTTTGTGCAAACACAGAGCCTGGTGCTATTGTTTGCCCCAGTGTGCAGTGACTCTTTCCCTCGCAGGGAGGCAATGCTGTGTCATTCACACACTGATGAAAGCCACAGAGCGGCTGCAAAGAGGCTGCATTCCAGCGACTGATAACAGACTGCTAATGTACAATATATAGAGACACAGAGCTGTTCATTTTGCACTCCTCTTCATCTGTGACAGAACAGCCTCACTTGGCCGCCTCTGAGCCCGTCAACACGACGTGTGCTTTACGGAGCAGTCCCAAAAACTGGCCTTGTCAAACGGCAAAATGAAGAAAGTGTGCGGACATGCCACAGGTGTATCAGAAGAGGAACGAGTAGCAACGCCTGTGTTTGATCTGGAGGCTTACGTGTCTGGATTCAGGACCAAAAAACCGTTTTGTTTTTTTCTGTTCACAGGATAGATAATATCTACAGCGTGGCTGAAGAGAAGAGAGTGTAAGAAATCAAATTCTCTTCGAGGAGAGGGAGAAAGAAAGAAGAGTTGGTGTGTAGTACATATTTGGAAACAGACAGAGGAACAAATTGAAAAACATTAAGATGGACAGGAATACGAAGGGACACTGGTGAAACAGACAGCTGGTCAGTCAGTCATTCAGACAGACAGTTACGCAGAAGAGACATACTTTATCAAACACGGACAGAAAGTCGAGATGGACATTATGCTTACACACAAGAGCTGCTCACTCAGTCACTGACAGCGTCGTGCAACGCCGCAGACACACTGATCTCCGCACAAACTTGCGAGACAGCCGAGCAAACACGGCGCATCCCAGATCAGTTCATTTTAAAGGTGGCACAATCCGGCTGGCAGCAGCTGGGACCGGCCATCAGGGAGAGATGCGGGGCCACGCTGCCCCAATATATCCATGCAACATTAATATTTCAAAATTGTTTTTCTGGGAATTTATAGTCTGGCTAGCTTGGGCTGTTGGCCTCCATCACAGCCAGTCGCTTAAACGTAGCAGTCGGGGTTTGTGTTTCTGTGTGAGATAATGATTGTTCCCCATTTACTGAGGTGTTCGGCTGTCACAAAGAGAAACACAGTCACATATTAGTTAGTGGGTGTTAAATTAGGTATCACCACTATCCGAAGCAGGTGTGTGTGCTGTCGATTTTCCAATTTATAATCAGTTTGACATTTTACAGGGTTGTAGATCTGTTGATTGATCTGTCTGTCTGCATATGATTTGCTTGTATTTTATCTGATGTATGAATGCAGATAAAAAATTGCACTTTCACGTGAGTTAGTCCAAGTTCATAATTGTATGATAAAGGCTATAGTACGTAGATATCATGTTATATTACAAGTATAGGATGGTTCATTAAGAATGTACTGTGGGAGATAGTATTTCAATATTCATTAATGTATGGATGTTTTAGTGGGTGGTGAAATTTTAATCAGAAACTGTGAAAAATGAGCAAAAAACAAAACATTTTCCCAAGAGCCAAAGGGGATATGCTCAGATTGCTTGTTTTTTTTTCCAACCATTATTCAAAAAGCACAAATAAATCCAATTTACTGGGACTAAGAAAAGCAGCAAAACCTCACATTTGTCAGGTTTGGAAATGTCAGATTTTATTTCATTTCATTTGCTTAAAATATGTTTTATTCAAGTGTCAACAGTTTCCAATAACAAACGTTCTGTCTGAAACATAATTGTCGACATCCTCTGTGATTAAGTGCTTGGAAGAGCGTAAACAGTCCCCTCATCATCTGAGCACTGACCGGACCAAATCATCTACATGCAGTTGTGGTCAGTGTGGTTTCCAATGAAGGAAAAAGCAGCTGTGCGCCGTGACGCGCGCATGGACACGGAGCGAGAGAGGAGGGAGAGAGAGAGAGGAAAGGAGAGAGGGAGGAAGTGAGGGAGGGAGAGAGTGCGACACATCTCCCCTCTCAAAATCAACCAGTCAGTATCCCAAAAAAACACAAGAAGCGCTGGTGATCCTCCATGAGATCCGCTCTTTGCCTTCCTCACCTCCCCAAACTGACTTCGCGCAAAAACTTCCAGCCAAGGCGGCCAGCGTGAGCGGAGAGCCCACACCATGGATGTGCCACATGAGACGGAGCCGAGAAACTGAAAGCGCCGCCGAAAGTTTGCCACAAGAAACCCCAAATTGTGACACTGACAAAGCAAACGCACAACTTTACGCGCGGTTTTTCTGACACCTGTCACTCATCGACCTGCCGTTTGGGATTGCTTGGACTCCGCGGTGCGTCTTTATATGTTCAGCCGGGGAGACGTGTAGCTTTTTTGTTGGGGTGGTCCGCTCTAAGGAAGGTGACATGCAGGTTCTCGGTTGGACCATAGTTCTCCTCTGCCAGTGGATCCTACGGAAGGTGAGTTTATTATCATGCCAAGAAGACAAAAGAGAGAGAAAAAAACTTTAAAAAGATATATCTTTTTCATATAGATTTGAGGTGCAGCGTTTGTAGAAAAGGAGAAACATCTCCTTTTAGAGGTTCCTAGAAATCACTCACCTGAAATAAATGACACGAGCGATAACGTTTTTTTTTTTTTTTTTTTTTTACTATTTCACATAAATATTTTTTTATTGAAATCGCATCCAGCTGGACTAGCAGGTTTAGTTTCTGGTGATGGAGCCCTATTCCAGCGGGAGAGGAAAACCTTTGCTCGCTAAAACTTGCTTGGAAGTTGTTATATCTTCACGAGTGCGCAAAAAAAGCGCAAAAAGAGGCTTTTCTTGGTTTCATTTGTCCGGGAACGTAGAAAAAGCGCACTTTTGCCCGGTTTCCAAACCAGATTTCTGCTGTCTGTGCGTTTCCCCTTCACTCCCAGCTAAGCAGCCCTTCTTATCTATTTATCTATTTGCGCTCGCAGCAACTTCCTCTAATTTTTTCTTCAGAAGTTAAACACGCCCGTGGCTTGTTTTATTATCTCGTCGTGGAGTTTGTGCGCACTACTTTGGCTGCTGCGGCTGCTGATATGTGTGGTTCACAGTGCGTGCGGGCGTGCATGTGTGCGCGCGCTCCCCTGGCTGTTCGGGGCATTATGGAGTTTTTTTTTCTTGAATTCTTTACACTGACAGCAATAATGCACATATTATATCCAGAGCACCACACATGACAGAACACAATGCAGGACAGCACAACAGAATACAATAGGAGGTTATCTGTCCCAGCAGATCCACACCATCTGTACTCAGCAGGACTTTGGCCTCAGCAGAAAAATGAAAGAGAATAAAAACATGACCTTTTCATCATATTCCTCTTCTTATCCCCTTTCCTCACCTCTGACTCCTTGATTTTTTCCTCCTCTTTCCTTGTTTTTTGGAATTCGACTCATCTACTGTGACTGATATTTAAATTTTTTTGAGAAGTCACTTGCTGTGTCAGGCTGATGCTGTTAAATCTTGTCGAGAAATTGACAATGCTTTATAATTTCCTATTTTTACAATGCTAAGAACGCAGCCCCGAAGTGTAAAACAAGTCCTTTTAGCCGCCAAATGTCACTTGATTCGAGTGACAAAGTGTGGTGTTATGGACTGGAAGGAGCTGAGGGGGCGGACGGGTGGGAAACCTTCGTTGCCAGCAGATATGCTCGGTGGCCCATTGTAGCCGGCATTCTCTCCAAAACAACAATAACAACAGAAAAAAAATTGGTGACAGGAGTGTGTGGTGTGTGATTTAAAAAAGAAACGCTGTTGGCTGCTGTCATATTGGGGTTAGGTTGCATTGTGATAGATAATAACGCTCCTTTTGAAGATGGAATGCAAATCGTTTCTCCTGCTGCGTCTCGTCCACTTGAGAGCTCAGTTTGGGTTCAAGTAGTTGGATTGACTTGATATTAGATTATGCTTGGCGGTAGTGTGCCATTTCAGATTGTTTTTGTAAGAATAAAAAGAGAGAAAGCGAGGGGAAGAGGGTCGAATCTTTTTTTTAACAACTCTGTGGTGTGATGACAGTGATTTAGCTGACATAATATGACAAGTTACATCGGTGGGAGCACGATTAGCTCGAGGGATTAAGAAGTGAGGAGGTAAAGGAGGCGGCAAAGGCAGGTGAAAAATTGTGTAAACAGAAGGGGAGGCAGGGGGGGAAAGAAAAGTCAGCAGAAAGAGAAGGGAAGGCAGCGTTAACCGACTTAATATGACCATCTCTTTGAGCTAAACTCCCCCTCAGTGGTCATTTAAAGTAACTTAGAGGCCTATTTAGGCGCATATGTAAGTGTGCGCTTGGGTGTTTTGCAAGGAGGCATGGGGAGGGCATCCTCAGACTCATTTTACATTCTCTCACTGCGCTCATTTTTACAGATTATTATCCAAACATCTCCTTAAGAATGAATTTGTTTTAATCTAAACAGATGTATTTCGGGTGGGTTCTCATTTTCACAGGAAGAACAATAAAGCAGCTGCGTTTCCTCCATATGATGTCCTATGCTGCAATTTTCAGATTTTTTTTTCCACCCTGTGCTTTGAAATGATATCTACAGTAACAGCACTACAAAAGAAGAAAAGATGTGTGAAAAGCTTCTTTGCTGTTTTATGCTCCCAGTAGAAACAATAGCATTAGCCAGCATCTCAACCTGACAAAATCCTCTTATCTCCCCCCATAAAACAACTAGCTATATACCCCAGGGATATTACAGCAACTGAGTCACTTTAATTTCATTATATATAGTCCTACTTCCTTTGCAATCACGTCTCATATATTCTGCATAGCTTTGCGTTTCAGTGTCTCTTTGAAAAGTGTGCCCACATGTTACACATTGTGGAGGGAAAAATCTGAGGCATCAGAAACCACAGATTAAACCAGGTGCTTGGTGCTTTCCCTCCCACTTGCTGTCTTTTTTCTGTCCATCCATCTGTCCGTCTGTGGATCATCTAAGCCGTCAAGCATCCCGGTTTGAACAAGCAGGAGGAGGCACCGCTGGCCTGTGATCTGCACAAATGATATTCTCAGTTCACGAAGCGATTAGATGTGTAATCTGTAGAATCGTGATGACACAAGCAATCACATTACTGCTGTATCTGCTGCCGCTGAAATTGCTCCCAGAGATCAAAGAATTCTTTAACCTCAGAAAAAAAACAACAACAAAAAGCCCCGGTACAGATTCATACAGTATTTTAATGAATTTAATGTGGTTTGCTTAAGGTTAAGCAGCGATCCATTTTATTTAATTTGTTTTCTCCCCCTTTCAACAGCCCTATGAACCCATTTTTTGACAAACCATTACTTGTGAAATGAGTCATCTCTTGCTTGATGCGGTGAATAGTTTCACCTCAGGCTTTGTATTAGCCCTGAGGAGAGGGAATTTAAATTTAAATGTGCAAAGCTGTCCTATGTTTTAGAGTAATGTAGACAAAAAAAAAACATTGCTGTGCATAATGGATCTCACGTGGGACTGCACATTTATACATAACTGCATTTTCAATGTTTCAATGAAAGCGTTATTTTTAAAAAATATAAAGAAGTAAAGCCAAATATGTGTAAGAACTCCTTTAAAATCCCAGTAGTATTCTGCAAATTCTAGGTCACGTGTGTGTAATAATGGAAGCATACAGCAGGTTAATGGTGCAGAATTAAATTACAAACCAAGTGAGCAGCCTCTCTTTGACTGACAGCTCGACTACACCAGAAGTTATAAGAAAGGAAGCGCTACGTGTGAAATTATTGATAAGACAGTGGTATTTTTTGGTATTAAGACACAGAAGAGAAGAAACCCAGAACATATTCAGGAGTTCACAAGGAGCCGCTGTTCTCGCCGCTGAGCCGGTGTTTGTTTTCCTGTTAGAGCCACCTGTTCATGTTCCATATGCAGATGTTGGAGGCGTTCCTGGGTCAGAGATGCAGCTACGGCATCGTATATATGCAGCATGATTCTACTCTATTACAATTCTGTTTCATTTTAGGCCACACCGTGAAAATCAGTAAAACTCCTGAAAGCATTGCTTGAACCCATATGTGTGCTATTAACACAATGTGCTTCAAGTATTCAAAGTAAATAGTGCAAAATATATATATATATTAAATTGCTAGAGGAGTATTTCTGATGCATTCTTGTGGAAGTATCATTTTACTGTAATCAGGTACAGGAACTCAGGCAGGTGTGAGGTGGTGCGAACATTCACCGAATCGTTCCTCGCAGCATCTTTTTTCCAGTGCCGTTCGGGTTTCACCACACTCATGAGGTGATGTAATAATTTTGCGAATAACGTCAGCTCCAAGCGTGCCAAAACAGCAGGGCGTGGAAGTGCGGTGGTTGCTGCAATGCTGCTTGTTGTGCTACGTCGTATGGTGTGTTTTGATGAAAAAAATGGCACGTAATTTTCTCAGAGTTTGAAAAATCAGCAGTTTTTAGAACAGCTCTGAACCTGGAGTAGGTCCATTTTTCACCCCTGAAAACGGTTCTGAAAGAGTTAGTCGAGTGCGTCAAGCCTTAAACTGTCCACACATTCCTGTATTTGGTTGAGCTGGAGCTGAATTGAAGTATTTTGTGTATAATCAGGTGGTTTAATCTATAGCAGTACATCATCAGCTGATCATATGTAGCACGTAACAGTAAAGTGGAGTAAGAAATACAATATTTCTCTTCCCTCTAACATGTACAAGAGCATACAATTGAAATACCAAAGTGCAAGAATCTCAAATTTGTACTTGAGCAGAGTACTGAAGTAGAAGTGTTTTGCTACATCCTTCTACTAATCCTCA
Organism: Acanthochromis polyacanthus; assembly: GCF_021347895.1. Taxonomy (NCBI): domain Eukaryota; kingdom Metazoa; phylum Chordata; class Actinopteri; family Pomacentridae; genus Acanthochromis; species Acanthochromis polyacanthus. Next base: position 8,064,409 of record NC_067117.1, on the reverse strand, counting down.
CTCTGATGCTGCTTCAGTTAATGAGCCACGGTATTTTTTAACTTAACAGTTGCACATTACGAGTCTTATTGTTGTGTTGTTTCATGCGATGGCCTTGTACCGTTCTCACACCAAGCGAATTTGTATTCAAACTGTGCAACACAACAGTTCTCAAGCTTAATTAATTTCAAGGATTTTATGTTTTCTGTCACTTTCAGTGCAGCGAAAACAGTCTGGTTGTGCAGCTGAAGGTAGCCGCATCTTATCGTTAGAGCCCGCCCCTCTCCTCTTTCTAATGCTGTGGAGCATCATCATGGAAAAATAATCTGAGGTTATTGCAAACAAGTTCATGTTTCTGTCTAAAGCATGTGTCTCAAAGTAGCTTCTAAAAGCACAACTTTCATATGAATGTCAGAACAATTATGTGAGTTTATTGTGAGGATAGGAAAGGAATGAACTTTTCACATCCAGCTTAAAAAGATAAAAGTATCAAACATGTTAGATTTACTTACTTCCGCCAGTCTGAAGCACAGCAGATGGGTTTCGGGTTTGAATGCAGACGTAGATCACACTTCTGGAACAGAAAAGAAACAGCTGGAGAACAGAGGCTGGTGTTGTCATTGTCATATTTCTAACCAGCTTTGGAACTAATTTTAGGATCGGCCCTCTTGAAGTGTTTAAAAATCAAGATGCAAGTTAAATTTTTTTCTCAGTCTGGGCCTACTGACCTTGTTGCAGGAAGTCCTGCTTTACATCAAAGCTGTTTTCACTGTATTTACGTGCTACACCTTTCAGAGGCATAGCCACTGACACCGATCTGCAGCATTATCCTGTTCCTTCCAAATTAAACACATTTTTAGATTCACTGCGGCTTCATTTTATTGTTACAGATTTTCCCAGACATTACAGATTTAAATTCATCTTTTTCACTGTGTTTTTTGGGTATGAAAACTTGTCCTTCACGTATTTAGTCAGTACCTGCTGAGATTATGAAATGACACCAGTTGTGAAACAATTTTCCTGCGATATCTATGAATGTGATGCAGTTTGTGTGTTAGTTTTGGAGATTTATGATCTCTACAGTTTGATCACGTGTTACTTCAGATGACACTCCTAAGTCTGCTGGGTTTGCTGGATTCATGGGTACTGGAAGACACTTTTTGCCTCAAGAAAGAGACAATAAAAGCACAGAAAAAGGTATTTCTAAAATGAACGTACCTGAAATATATAAATAAGCAGAAGTATAAGAAGCTCACTAAAGTTGCCCTTTCATTTCGAAGAATGAATTGTGAGTAAATCTTCTTTTATGTGTCCAATGTCACCTTAATTAATTTAACAACAGGCATATATTGAAATAAAAATGGAAAACACTGATAGTCACACACTATCAGGTGTGTTAAAGTTTTGATCTGCATGCTGGACTAAATAATTCCCCTGTCTGAATGGTGTAAGAGTCTTGTTCTTAATTCAGCACCTTTTACAGATTCAAGTGTTCTGTTAGTTTTTGATTTATTTTCAGAGGTTATCAGTTGTTAGAGCAGCACTGAATTTTAGTTTATGGGATGTCACTTTTATAAAAGGAAAGCTGGAATCATCAAACTTGAAGTCTTTATGATGTATTTTCTTTAAATCAGTGCAGAATTTTACAGGTTTTTCTGTCATAATGCTCAATCATTGAGCCAACTACACTGTTATTAAAGCTCCAAATACCAGTAAAAACAAGAGGCTACTGACCAAGCCAGTCACCTAAATAATATCTGAACTGTAACACCAATACATATTGACTTGAATGATGTTATTTGTGGATTTTTCCGACTCAGCAAATCAATGCATACAAGTTGACGTAGGCCTATAACTGACGCCATGGATGCATAAACTCAGCACAGTTAGGTGATCTGAAGCACTAATAATACTACAATCTGCTGTAAAGGAGACGTTTTTACTGGTGTATTTGATCCCCCTGTATTCCGCGTCTTATCTGGGCTTCATAGTTATTTTCAAATAAATGCTTTTCAAATAGCACATGCTACTTGAGGTAAGAGAAGAAGAAAGGATTGTGCATGAAATAAAGCTAATTTTTCAGTAAATTTTTACAAACTCGCCTCCAGCTATCAGAGGAGACTTGCTTTGGTTTGGATTGACTGGGTTGTGAATGCCAGATGGTGGGCTTTCACATAACTGCAAATAACGTTGGCAATTGGTTGAAGCTTTAATGTTGGAAAGAAAAACATGGAAATCAGAGAAGCAGAAGCACACACAAGTTGAATAAACGCCCCCCTTCCTGTATCGTCTGGGCTCTCGTGCTGTTCCAGAAAGCTCAAGTTAATATAAAATGGTAAACAGAATGTCTTTCATATGGTAACAGTTTACTGCATCATGGCAGCACTCAAGTACAACAAAATGAGCTTCCGTTGGTTTCGTTTTTGGTGATTTGCTACCTCCGCTGGCTGAAGGAAAAATTTCTATTTTGTTTGTCGTTTTGAAATCAGTAGTTGAGTCTGAATGCTTTAGCAACAACACAAAAGCTTGAGTTCTGTTGATAGCATGTAGAAGTTGTCACATACAACACTACTGGGGTGGAAATTGTCAAAAAAAATTTGCAAAAAATCAAAGATACTAAAGCAATCAAAAGGCACCAGTTTGTAGTAAATTATAATTTTAATATCATGTAGAAAATCTACCAAACTGTACAAATTAAAGTATAGGATTATTATTAATAAAATGTATATAAAGTATCAAAATACTTAAAGGATTTAAGGCAGAATGACCTGTGTCAGTGCTTATATTACTAGATTTCGTATAAATGCATCAGCACCCAAGGTTTTGATGTTGCAAAGTCCTGGAAAAGCTATATTTCATATTCCACATTTACTTTTTTTGTTTGCTCACTAGTGCACTATATTCTAAGTCAAATAGAATATAGCACCATATTCTGCAAACCAGCACCTACAGCTGCCAGATAAGCTAAATTATTGTTAAAATGTAGTGAAGGTATTGTAAGATGCAGTTGTACTTAGATACTGCTCTTTCCAATCCTACTAAATGAGGCAAATAATAGTGTCTCCCTATTTAAACTGTAATGCTTTCAACAACCAATGATATGTGTTCATTACAGGTGAGATTGCAAAGTGTTAGGTTTGTGGCAAATATCACAAAATAATGAGTATTCCCATAACTCTGTATTTTAGAAAGAAAAGCGCTGCACTACAGATGTAATCCAATTATCACTGGCACTGAATAACTGAGTTTAGTACAACACACAAGCTGAGTGTCTGTCCACTACGGTACATGTCATAGAACCACAGAGTTCAACCATTAGCTGTCCTGCAGGAGTAAGATGACACGAAACGGGGGCTGAATATAAAAGCGAGTTGTGTTCCAGCAGTCAGTACATAGTGCATGCTTTGCCATTAGCACCAAATACCCCCGACCTGTTGTTGGAAAAAGTGACTTCTTGAGCTCCAGTGAAAATGCGGCCAGACAGAGAAGCAGAACACTGGGCTCCACATCAGACCATGCGACGCAGGTTTCACTGCCAGGATAATCTGGAAAAGAAGGCCTGTGGACAGCTGCTGCCTCAGCCCCAGGAGGGTCTCACGTCTCCCGGCCTGAGCCTCCGTCCAGCCTCCCGCTCAGATCTCTATGCGACTGCCAGCTCGAGCGCTGGAGGAGGAAGCGGTGATGATGGAGATGGCTGCAGATTTTTGTTGGGACGGAAGAAGCCTGGTTCTCTGAAAGTCTGTGTTTCTCTTCTGTTTTCTGTGATTGTGGTTTTAAACGAAGACTGATTCTGGTTTTGTTTCCTCTGCATCATCTGTTTGTTCTCTCTGTCTTCCCGTCTCCGCCTGAGTGAAGGGAAGGAGGACGAGGGCAGAGCGGGTAAAGCACATATGGAGGTCTAGGTCAAGATAACCACACCTGATCTGTCTTGAACTGAGCTCTACCCACACTGCAGAACACACACTCACACAGCATTTTAATGCATCCCTGCCTACCTGAATGGATGGACTACCATTATTACAATAGTCCTGTGTATGACTCACCAAGTCTTATGGAGTGACTGAGGAAAATTGCTCGCTGAGAGGAGTTGGAGGGGGCTAAAAAAAAGAGGGGGATGTCTGAGGAGATAATAACACCTGAAAAGGAATCAGTTTGAAAGTATTACTCGTAATCTGTTCGCCGTAAAGATATGTGACACAGACGTGCATGCACTGGATGTGATAAAAATGAATTACCGGCGAGCACATGTATAAACGCCTTTACCGCCAAGAGGGAAAATTAAGGAATGCGGGGTTGTGGCTGCCTGATTGTTCGGCGTTGTCATGGCCAAGGTGGGCTAGACAAAGATGTTATTTATCAACACAGCAATTACCACTGAGATATTACAGCTACGATGGCACTGTGGGAAAAATGAACACTTAGCTGAGGCAGATAAAGGGACATTAGAGCTGGCAGTGTCGAGGCCCTCCAACATGTCTGCCAAGAGGGCAAACATCCATCACTGCACAGTGACCTGAGAGGACGAGAAGGGCACCATCTCTTCTGTCATCTCGCATTTTTAATGTCTGAGTGATACCAAAATGTTTGAGCACGTCCTGCTGAAACTCCTTTATTTTGTGCACACAGTTTGGTACAAACTTAACCCTCCTGTTGTCCTCATTTACGGGCTCCAAAAAATATTGTTTCTTTGTCTGAAAAAAATCCAAAAAATTCAGCAAAAAATTCCTCAAATTTCTGAAAATTTGCAATACCTTCAGTAACAAAAATTCCAATAATTCCTTAAAAGTTTCCCTTAAAAATTTTATTTAAAAAAAAATCCCCCAGATTTGGCAAGAAAATTCTTATAAATATTTTCAAACAAATGAGTAAAAATCCAAGAAAATATTTTTAAATATTTAAAGTGGTTACATATCAGTAAGACTTCTAATATTTTCTTCAAGAACGTTCACATAATTTTTTTTTTTTGTGATTTTTGGTGATTTTTTTTGGTGAATGTTTTTAAGAAACATTATTAACATTTCTTTTTTTCCACCAAAAATTTTCAAAACTTTCTCAAAAATATTGAAAATGTGGACATCAGAAGTTTCACTGTGAAAATATATATTTTCTTTCACATTTTCAGACTTTAAAATGGGTCAGTTTGACCCGCAGGACAACACGAGGGTTAGATACTCTGAAATCGTCACTGAGTGTCAGGTCAGATTTGTGACCTGTAGAGGAAGCTCTTGTATCACTGCTTGTTTTTAGCTACACATGGGGACAGTCCAACACTTTGTTGCAGACTAAAATATCTCTGCAATTGCAGGATGGATTGCCATGACATTTTTGCACAGACGTTTGTGGTCTCCATAGGATGTATCCTAAAGACTTTGATGAACCCTTGACCTTTCTTCAAGCACAATCATGAAGCTGACATTTTCCTCTTTTAGTAAAATGTCCCAACTATCGGATGGGTTACCATTAAATCTACACATTTCCGTGCCCTTCTCAGCATGAATTACAGTCATTTTGGTCATCCCATAAGTTTTTATGTGTCTCAAAATGGTAATTTGACCAATACTTTGGATTTGGACCAAATACCTGCAAAACTGATGACATTCCCATCAGCCTCAGCTGTTTGTGGACGTTACGATGCTATCATTCTAAATGTGACAGCAAACATGGCAAACGTTGTCCATTTTCAGGGCCCACTTCCAAGCACTTTTGTAAGTTTAACCTCCCAGAACTGTTGGCAAAGCAACAGAAAGCATTCTTGTTTGTTTTTCTCAAAGTAGCAATGAAATTAGAAAAGCTGTTTCTTGGTAACAGTGGCAGTGTAATCATGTTGGCACAAGTTTTCAAAAAAATTTCAAAGTTTCAAATGATGTTTTGTTTTTCATTTGATTTCTTTACTAATGTATTCAGCTGTTGTTTTTCCTTCATGCCCCCTAGGGTTTTGTTGTTGTTGTCCTCTTTTGCATGACTTAATAATATAAAGCAGCAGAGGGACGTTGTGGGTGAAGTGGTCAGCCCTACTTTGGTTTGGTCCGCTCGCGTTGCTCCACTTTGCGAGGTCCCCAGTCATCTCAGTGATGTGAGCAGTGTGTTAATCTCTCTCTCTCTCTCCGTCTCTTTTTCCTGGCTGCGAGGAGCAGAGTCGAGCTTTGGAAATAGATCACATCAGAGGGGACGCTTGGCTCCTGATGATGGGCACCGCGTTTGTTTCATACATGCATGATGAGTAGCTCAGCTCTCGGCGGGGGCCACCAGTTATGGCATAACGCCGCTGCCCGTGGTCAATGCGTTGCCTAGTCTCATCTCCCCCTGGGAGACGGCACACGCTGCGCCTCATACTTTGGCTATTTCATACAGCAGTGTGTATTCTGACGTGCCTGTGTGTGCTTACTGGTGTGAGAGGCGAGCAAGTGAGCTGAACACGAGCTCATACAGGGCGGCGGAATGTTGCGCAGAATTTTAAGGCGATGACAGATTGTGTGTTGAAGTGCGACTTTATGTGCACCATTTCTGGTTACCTGTATATATAAACACACCGAGCACTTTTTTCAGAGCACAATGCAATCCAAGATAACAGCTCTGCTATGCATTCTACATCTATGGGCTTATACAGTTTCTGTTTTTGTCGACATTCTCAAAAGGGTGGTAATTTGACTTTACTTTTATTATTGAGGTTGTGGTTTATAGAACTGCTTTACTGTGCATGCAAAATACTCTGAACACTTTTCATTTTAATGCAGTCCAGCATTAGATTGCATTAGACTGTGCAGATGTTACTGGTAAAGTGCTTGGCGAGTGTATGCCTTTTTTTTCTCATACACAATATTTGTATACGTGTATCGCACACACATAGCTTTGAGGAGGTAGCCTTGGGTTTTCACAACATCTTATGATTAATAGTGACACACCTAGAGGAGATATATAGAATAGGATTTTGTGCATGTAATGAAATATTAAAGTGTGATCCGAGCGACACCAAATATCATAACTCACGGTGCAGATGACAGAGAATGCTCAGGGTCAGCGCAGTGTGAAGACCCTGCCCCGCGTGAGTCTGTGGATAAGGGATTAGTTTTTATCATTTTTTAATATCTCCAGCACAGCTTGTAATGCATTAATTCAGACAAGCATTGAATTTATTGGAGAACTGAGGCAGGATGAGAAGGAGGGGAAAAAAAGACATAGGTAACCCAGCTAGATTGGTGACCCCTTCAGTAAGCCTCAGTATGCGCTGAAACTTAGCGATCATGCCATCTTAATAAATAAAAGATCCGGTGTAAATCCACTGGACGTGGGGTCTGCTTTGAATTCTTTTTTTTCGTGTCCATGCTGGATTTCAACCGCTACATGGGATGCAATGGTGAATTCAATGCAAGAACATCTGCTTGTATGGGTTTTTAAAAGAAATATTATTTGTTTATTGCAGGTTGTTTTTCTGTGTCAGAAAAGAAAATGTCTTGGTATATTGTGTTCTGGACCGGAGCTTAATGGAGAGTGGTCAGGAGATTTCAGCGCAGAACCGAGCACTCTGCAGAACCATTTGGTCACAGATCCCTCGCACCTCTCTCAGTCTATTTCCCTGTCTTTCTGTCTTTCATCTCACACCTCTCTCACCTGCCACCTGCCTGTCAAATCCCTCACAATCGAGCCTCTATCCTTCACTCCGTTGCCCCATTTCTGCTTTTGAGGTCTCTTTCCACTTCCTCCTCTTCCCCGCCTTGATACTGACCGTGCTGGAGCTCACAACTTCTTCGTCAGCGTCTCTGATTAAAAAGTAGCCCTAAAAGAAACGGAAAAGAAAGATAAGTAAGGGAACTATCATAGTTTAGGCTTTCAACTCCTCCTGCTCTGATAGTTTGTGCTGTGGAGACGAGATCTGCGTTTTAGTTTTCTCTTTTTCCTCTCCCGGTGGTTTCTGGCTTCAGTCACCATGTTTCTCTCTGGGTGTTTCTGGATCAAGACATGGCAGTTCTTGCTGCTGAATTATATAAAATCTCTGCTTGGTTTTTAGTTAATTAGCCCGAGCAACGAAGAAGCAGGGGGGATGGGGAGATTGATGGCAAGAGGGAAGAAATGTGTGTGTGTGTGTGGAGGCGGTGAGGGTAGACTTTCCCTCCTTTAACTTGGTCCAAGTTGGCCCAAAGGAGGCTGCTGGGGAGGGAGTCTAGGTCAGGGCGAAGGAAGGAGAGGAGTGCGTAGCAGACTGAACTTGAGGCTGTGTGGGCAGAAGGGAACATCAGAAAACCGGCTCACATCTTAACTGCCTTCACATTATCAAATTTCATTTCAGCCCTTATGCAGAGCTTAACTGTCAGCGTGTTTTTGTGGACCTTGACATTTTACCACTTGATGCTTTGATATTACTACGGATTGTGAATGATGTATAAGAGTTGTAGCTGTGAGTGGTAAAGTTACAAATGTGTTAGTAACCTCAGAAACCAGAATTTGTTTACGCACTGATAAAGGCTCCACCTTTAACAATAGTCAGATAATTTACAACCTTGAATTAGTGTTTCAGTTGAAAATGATTTCTCTTTTGAGATTTGTTCAGGCAAAATGAGATTGCGAGCCTCAAAACTTAGATTGTTCACACAGCTTACCGACTGAATTTTTTCAAATTTGAGTTTGTCTAGTCAGAAATGGATTGCAAAAATCTTTAATCCCTTTAAAATGTTGAAAGGGCTTGTTATACGCTGTCCACATCAGATAAAAGACTGCAAAAATCATTTAAGGGTTCAAGCACATGCTTTTTATGCTGTCTTGAAAAGCAGCCCTTTGTTTTCCTGCTGTCATTACTTGAATGAATCAAAGTAGTTGTGTGACATTGTTGCAACACTGAACCTATTAAGAGGAGGTCAGGGTGGATGGTTGAGCATGCTACAGTTTATTCAGTTGCACAGTTCTTAAGGTAAAGAATGTATTTTCAAGCTGAACTTTTACATCAGTATGGAACAGAACATGTATCAGTCTGTGACAGCTGAGCAAACTGCAGCTATTGAAGCTTCGGACATGAGGAGGGGGAGATATATTTATTTTTTGTCAGCTTAACCAACTAGTTCCTTTAACCATGGCAACGATCTTTTTCTAACATTAGTTTGGTTGTAAGGTCGAGTCCATTAGCGTTACCAAAGCTATGGGAGTTAGAAAACTGAAAATTTGAAACAGAATGGTGTTTAATAGATAATAGAGGTAATTGTAATGTTAGCTGTTCAGGAACTGAGTCTTGTAAAGTTTTAAACTACTTCTCAAATGTCACTGATGAGACAGTGGTCCAGACTCACTTCTTATTCCGGATTTTTAGGATTCTTCTATCATAACTAAAATTGCTCTTAAAGGCTGAGAACAAAATGATAAACAATAACAAAAAGAAAAGCACTCAGAGTGCAGGACTCCACCAAGGCTGCTCAGTCATTGTATCATTTCCAACTGATAAGTCCTGATACGACCGCAGCGGTGGATTTGTAGTCGGATCACAGTCATGTGATCGTCAGCAGGCAGCTGATGTAGTGTTCACTTGTTGTCATAGTTACAGTGATTCTGTGCTGCTATCTCACAATGATAAGGAAATCTTAAAGAAATCCATGGATCCAGACTATGAGCCGCATCACTGCTGAAATCTAATGACATGGTCCTTGTGTCATTTCTGACCTTCCCTGAAAATTTCATCCAGAACTGTTCGTCCGTATTTGAGTTATGTTGCGCAGAGACAGACAGACAGACAAACAGATTCACAGACAAACCTACGCCGATCGTCACATAACTCTGCCACGCTCCTTGGCAGAGTAAAAATGATCTAAGACGTTTATCTTTGGTGAAAGTCAAAATCCATGTTGATGCCATTTCATTGTAGCCTAAAAGAACTTTGCTGTGTTTAACACAGCTGGCTGCCAGCAACTCCACACTTTTAAAACCAGTGGAAGAAACTGCAAGCTATGATACAATAACTTCAATTCCTGGCCTCAATAAAAAAAATAGATGCAGCTACAGCCCCAGTCACCTTTTCTGAATCACAACTGAACCACACACACCTATATTGAAAAGAATTTTTTTCAAAAACTGTGAAAAAACAAACATTTTCTGATCAGAAAACCGCAGATGGATTCAGTTCCTAAAGCCTCAGTTCGTTCCGCTCAGCAGATGTCACCCTCCCCTCGGCAAACACTTGGACCAGACCTCACCTCGCATGTAGCAACACGACCAGTCAGTGACAGCGGCACAATGTGGCACCTAGAGAACCAGACAGGAAGAGAATGTGGGGTAGGAAGTGATAGAGAGAGACAAATGGAGAAACAGACACATATGTCCCACTGGTGTGAGGCTGGACACCCCTCTGCAGTGAGCTTTAATAAGTTCAGCTGAGGAGAGCATGAACAATGAAATGCAGCATAAACAAGGAGGGCAACAGCAGAACAGCGTGATCCCTGAACAACCAGGAGGATTGCTGATCATACTCTTCTTTCTGCCCTCATGACTTTGGGCAGAAAAGTTGCCAAGAGCATAACCTTAAGCTCTCGGTGCATGTCTGCTGTGGAGAAATATGTTGCACGAGTGAATGCCTGAAGTTCAGCTAGCTACGGTTACGGGCTGAAAAGACAGTGATTGCTTGAATGAGCTGAGCTAATTTACAAGTTCTTTGATCCAGTTAACCCATCCTGTCTTCACAGTGGACATCTTCTCCTTTTTTTTCCTGCACTTTGTAGCAAATAGTCGTAAACTCGAGCCCATCTTTTTCTTGTTGATAGTTTAAATTTAGCAGAATTTGGTTATTGGGTTTATTGATGCCAGAATACATGCTCTGTGAAGTACAAGTCCCAAGCTCTTGACCTTCTATTTTCTAAAAAAATAAATAAAGAAAGAAATGAAGGGCAGCAATTTATAACTCACATTCTTGTTGGCATGATGTGTTTAGTGAGTGATCCTTTGTCTGTGCAGACAGAAGCGATTTTCCTAAAACCAAACAAACGATTTCATGTGGAACATATTTACAAAATGAACCAATCATCACAGTTATATGTGGTGTCTGCTCTCAGGGACACTGAGAAAAAGAGACCAGAGAATTCATTTTTTATTTATTGAATAGCTACTGACCTCCATTAAGCATTCCCCATAAATAACAAGAAGACTGCTTATATGCACAGTAAATTGCCATTGAATAACACAACAACACAAAAAAATGACCAAAAATGGACCCAAAACAGTGTGAAGCAGATTAACTATTGATGCTGTCAACAACCCGCAAATACTTTCTTGATTCTTACGAACACAAAAAAGATGCAGAGTGGCTTTCTGGCTTATAATCTCGATCCTCACAAGAATGAAAATGTGACTTGTTCTCACATCGAACAACAAACATCCACTGCAGGGAAAGTGCTCTCCTAATGTTGGTGTGCGAGCTAGATATCTAATTAGCTGCAGCACATTGAACAGCGTAAAAGTGTACCTGCAAATGTCAACATCGGTCAGTTTAGATGCTAAATGCTGTTGTCGTGTTATTCAGTGCCATTTGCTAATAAAGCACTGTTTGTCCTTGGCTCTTAAGCTACACTTAACAGCATGTTTGTTTACACTGTCTCTTCATGCCCCTGTTGGCTCAGCCGTCAATCAAGCATGGAGACTGACCAGACAGCAGAGTTCTGGTGACCACAGATGCATTTCTGATGTGTCTCTTTTATTCCTTCCCTCCACTACTCTTCATTATGTCTTTGGAGCCCCACTATCTTCTTCAAATTGGTTGCAGTCTTCCTGTGGGCCCACATGCTCTTTTCACTAATAATTATAATAATAGTACACGTGAAAATAGCTGGCTGCAGACAGTGTGGACGGAAGAATTCAGATTCTTGACATGCCTAATAATGTAGCTGTGGTTTATGGTACAGAAAGGCTGCTCATTGTTTTTTGTTTGCTTGTTTTTTGCTCCACCAAGGAACGGCAGAGTTATGTGATGATCAGCGTACGTTTGTCTGTCTGTCAGTCTGTTAGCAACATTACTCAAAAACGGAATAAAGGATTTGGATGAAATTTTCAGGGAAGCTTAGAAATGGCACAAGGACCAGCTGATTAGATTTTGGCAGTGATGCGGCTTATAGTCTGGATCCACAGATTTGTTAAGGATTTCTGTATCATTGCGAGATAGTGACACTGCATCACTGTAACTATGACAATAAGTGAACACGACATCAGCTGCCTGCTGACGATCACATGATTGCCTTCCTACTACAAATCCACTGCTGCTGACTTATCGGGACTTATCCATTGGAAATCATGCAAGGAACAGTTGATAAAACTGTGGGGGTGCTTCCAAGTCCCATCAATTCCTTCCGCCCGCTTCATATTTAGGTGACGCAGTTCGGTATCTGTACATAACATACACTTGTATAACACACGCCTGTGCTCAGCGCAAGGTCATTTTGTTTGTTGGTACATCTATATTAAATGGCCACATCCTATAATGCCGTGATTACTGCACAATTATATTTCAAGATTTCAGCTGTCGGAAATGATACGACGGAGCAGCCTTGCCAGAGTACAGCACTCTCTGAGTGCTTTTCTCAATCACCTGATTGTTCCTGTAATACCATCTGCAGGATATGTTTCTTTAGTGAAATATCTCAACAACTCTTAAGGCCAGTTCATGCTTACACATTTGCAAGGACATGTGTGACATAATCTTTGTCATCCAAACCAAATCTCTGAGGGTTTACAAGATTGCACTGCAAGTGCATTTACAGCGCATGTGCCAGGAAAACAAGCAGTGCTTGAAACAAATATTCAGAAAGAGGCGATTCTCTGTCATCCACATTCATTATTCTTGATTGTAAGAGTTGTAATTGCTGCTGGACTTTGGAGGTGCTTTAATTTGTACTTTTTAATCAGTGGAACCCAAACACAGTGGGACGTCCTCGTTTCTCCAAATAGCCTGTGCTATGTCTGCCTGCTGTGCTCGGGACAGCTCAGGCATATTCACATGAACACGGTGCTACAGTGTAAACTGTAACCAGCAATTTTATGTGTTTGACATGAGAGGCGACTCGACTGTCTGTGTAGCCGACCAATGCGTTTTTATCTTAGTATTAATAGAGCAGCATGTGCATCCACGTCATCAGCACAATTAAATATGGAAAGAATGAATTAGATGGATAGCTTTAAAATATGATACACACACTAATGTCCTCCGTGGTAATAATTGTAATAATTTTGCTGTTTCCTTAACTTGCTATGCAGCCACAAGATTTGGCCAGTAAAATAGCCCGCTTTAGAGGGATTTCCAGTGAATAAGCAACTGTTTGAATGTAAAACGCTTAATTTAAATGGTCATAGTTCACATTCCAGCAGCTAAAATGAGCATATCAACAGTGTCATTGCGAGCATATTGCAATTCTAGTGTCAGCGTTGAACTTTAAAGTGTCCCAGCACAGTCTCTCAGAGCTGCTGGTGTCCCTCAGTAACTTCTGCTACTGCCTCCTCAGCTCTCCCCTATTTTCCCAACTCTTCTTGTTTCTAGGTATTCATTTCCTTGATATTTTTTCTCTGTCATTCTTTGTAGTTGGGTGTTTTCGTGCAGTCGAGATAAGGAGGCCAGGGGGATCTCGCGTCTTGCCACATCAGACAGCAGAGTATTGAGAGGCCAGCATTGTGTCCTGATGGCCTGCTGAGCCACATAAATCAAACGCATGCGCACGAAAGGACAGGAAAAAAAAGAGATTAAAAAGATATCTGTGAAAGATTGACTATGCTGCTCCCTTGTACAACAGAATGACCAAAAAAAAACATGCTACTGTATGTATTTATACCTGTGCAGTCGTCTAATATCAAACCCCCCTGTGTGAGACCTTGAATGAGTAAACCCTGACTTGGAGAGCAGCGCACGGCCACAATTTATGGCGTAGTTTACTAGCCGAACATCATTCTTGTGATCGACTTGTGGACTTAACCTTAAAGTAATATCAGAAATGACGTGTCCACAAATTTTGCTCCAACATAATTGTGTGCCTCAAGGTTTATCACATCTAACAGAATCTCATCAGGCAAAGCAATTTCTGTTTAACTGGATGTGCGTTATTTGGAGATTGCCACATCCACTAAATAGAGATTAAAATGAGATTTACAAATGAATGCTGCTGATAAATGTTCATTGTAATTTCCTCTGATGTTTAATCCACGAGGTCAGCGCTTCCCACCAGCCCCCATCCCGTGTCACCGTATCAATTCTATAATTCACGCTCCTCTGCCGGTTTATTTTTTTCACATTTTGACATCAAATACACTACCAGGTCCAGTTATTATCCCTCACTGGACACAGATTACAAAAGGCTTTAACATTTAATATGTGTTCTTAAGTAATGTGCTGTTGTAAACCATGTTAACATTTTTGCTGCTGCACCTAAACACCTCTGGTGTCTTTATGCACATTACCCCCACAATGATTTCGATTTTCGCACAAATTGATATTCATCTGCGATAACAAATGCTCTTTGTTGCGACATCAACCCATCCTCCCATTTCATTTGCTACGTCTGATGTAGCAAAGATTAGATTCTGTTGCCAAACGGTTTGGTTAATGATTTCATTCTTGTTCTTCATTGAGATATCAGACCCCACTGTCTCCTTTCCATTCATATTTTCAGTGTTGTAGAGATTACATTCTGTTGCCAAATAATTTTGTACTTGTCGTATAGATCAGACTGAATGTCATGCCAGATAAAGAGACGTCAATCCTTTAAGTCTCAGATGCTTTGGGGTTTTTTTTTATACCTTTGTGTTCATACATTAGGGAATTGGTGCTATGCTACACCTTCATGTTGTTTTCTGTTCTTAGAGAAAGCTGTGGAATTATTTGGCATACAAGTAAATGAATTACATGTTTTTACTTCTTCAGTGAAGTCGATTTGAGACATGACATAGAAGAATTTAAGTGCTGATATGTTGAATCATTAGAATTCCTGACAATGTACTCAAGATTTTATCTGTGGTGTGTGTAGTGTATTTGTAGAGTCTTGTAGTTTTCTGCTAGATCACATAAAATGATTTATCACAAGTTAACAATAATGTCAGGACTTGCTCCTGTGTGTTTATGATGAGACTTGTTGGTAATGAGTGACATGTACCTCTGAAGGTGTCATTTAAGAATAGGATCATTATTATTGTTTTTTTTTTTAGTTATTTTTTGTTGTGTTTGTTACACAACATGTATAAATCCTGAAAAAGTCACAAAAATACCCTGTAGTACAGACAGCGTGTGGCTCGATAAAGGGTGCTTATTTTCTTTTTCCACAGCTTTTTCTGCATGTTGTTATGATGTAAAATGCAAATCAACTCAGAGCAGTCATTTACTTTTACAATGTAAGTGTTGCCACACAGAAGTAGGAGGAAAGCATAACCAATAAAAAAAATAATAACAGTTTTCCTCTGCTTAGCAACACACCTAGTATTAGTACTCGTTCACAGCGGATTTACTGGATCTTAGTTCTTTATTTTGTTAGCTTCAAAGAAATGTTGTCAAGTCAGAGCTCAGAACCAAAGGGTGTATTAAAAAAAAATATATATATATATATATATATATATATACATATAAAGGAAAAATACAGTTAAAAGTTTGATGATATTTTATCAACTTCTTCCTAACATCACAACAACAAGGTGGAGGTGGTACACCAGCAACAGAGGTCACTGTAAAAAAACAACAACAATCCACACTGCATTTTGTTCTGTAGGATTCTAGAAATATTATTTGGGGATGATATACACAACATAGAAGGAATTTGGTTTTGGCTGTTAGTGTCACTCCAGGAATAAATAAAGAGAATAATGAAAAAGAAATACTATAGAAAGAACAAGAAGGAAAAAATAGTAACAAAAAATAAACATCATCCAGTCTATACAGATATTTACAAGCTAGAAAGGAATATATAAACAGAGCAGTGCAAAATGATAATTCCTAGATGATGATACAGATTAAAAAGTAGAGAATGCTGCTCTTAGTGCACAAAGTAATGTACATGTACTCTGGTAGATTGTATACTGTTCAGGTGTGGAGGAATGGCTCAGCTGTTTATTAGGGTGGGGTAGAAGCTGTGCTTGTGTCTGGTGGTTTTAGTGCGCATGGCTGTATAATAAACTGACCTGATGTAGATCTCTAAAAAATCCTGTCACTATCAAGACGGCTCACTTTTTTTTCCCTGTAGTGTTCAATTACCAGCAAATTGGGATGTGAACCACTTTACCAAGACCACAGACAAAGGTGTAAATAAAGAGCAGGCTGCCGGCTGTATTGACTTCAGGCTCTATTGGCAAAGCTAACTGAGTGTGTTAGATTGGAGTGTTTGTGGGTTAATTGCCCCCTTGACAGCAAACCAACTGTAATAAGACGATCTGAAAATCTCTGTTACCCTTTCGAGCTGTTCCAAGGCTGCTTGAAATGTGATTGTTAAGACTTGTACAAGAAAAGTCCATGTCTACACGGTGCAGGAGACACGAGAACTTTACCGGACAAGGAAATGTGTTAGATTTATGGAGGAGAAAGGAGGAGAACAATGTGGTCTTCAGTTCTCATTTGACTTTGTGGGTGAAAGTACTTTTACTAAAGAGCTCATTTCAAAATACTTTCCTTGAGCGTTTTGTTTTGTACGTCTTCATTCTTGTAATTCAGTAAATTTAAAGAGGAGATATTGTTCTTTTCAGTCCACTCAATTTATTTGAGAACTAAATTTAACATCCAGATATCACTTTTTAACATCTATAATGGCTATATAACATTGAATTACCCACCTGTAGATAAAATAGCCACAATTAGCTCCACTTCAGTCACTCACTGGCTACTGTAATAATTATCTAGACATTTAGATTTTTATTTAAGTATTTTAGAGGGATTTTACCGAGATAAAGGATTGTTATACTGCTTTTACCACTGATATTAATACTCCAGATTTTCACAATCCCCAGTCTGAGTGTGGTTGCAGCCCTTATTGCATCTTTCTCTCTCTTGTTTTCTGATCCACTCTCTCTAATAAAGACTTAAAAACACCTAAATGAAAAAGGATAGCCTGGGGCAACCAAAGAAATAGTAACCAGAATGGCTCTAAAAAAACATTTTGTCTTTTTTTTGGAGCATATTGATTCATCTACATTATATCAGTTAAATAAAAACACCTCAGTGGTAGGTACCTCAAACATAATGATTCACTTGACTGAAAATATCTTGAAACGTATGTAAAAAATACTTTTGGATTGTTTGATTTGAGTGAACTTACCCTTTAATAAGTCTGCACTCTATCCTTCCCTTTACCTGTAAAATGAAGTGTAATAACTACATCACAAAAACAACCGTACATCGATGTAACAGAGTTGTCACCACAGCAACAACAAAAAAAAGGGCACTTGGATATCCACAAAGTGAATCTCTCCCTTTTTCCTTGCTTGGTGCAGTCAGGGCATAAATCGAATTGCTAGAAGTTAGTGTTTGCTTTGCTGAGAGCTTCAGAGTGCAAGATGCATAATGTCATTACTGATTCAGTCGGCAGAGGGGGATGTCAGGAAGGATGGAGGGAGTGGAGGAGGAGGAGGGGGAGGAAGAGGTGGAGGGCGCAAAGAAATCTCGGCTAAAATTAAAAAATGCCACAAAATGAAACAAAGATGAGTGCTCCGCTGAGCCGCAGACGGAATACAGAAGACAGCCCTGTGAAATATACATGGCTGGCAGGAGAGTTGAGCGGAATGCTAAGCTCCCGACTCTACCTGCAATCCACAACACCGGCCCCGATCCTGAGCCTGTTGATCGCAGCAGAACATTTAGGGATCAAGCCAACAGCTGTGATCTGTCCGATGGAGATGTTTCCCCATCACCTAGGCAACAACAGACAGGAAAGACATAGAGGGGAAGACAACATCTCTCATATTTAATAAGATTTGATGTTATTTTTCCCTGTCTGTAATGCCTTTATTATTGCAGATTGGCTTAGCGGTGAAAGGTATTGATTGTGAGCAAGAGCCCCAACTGGGACCGAAGGAAACGGAGATGGAGGCTGTGGGCTGTTACTGGCAGGTGATTTGTATCGGTCGAGGGGGGGGGGGGGACGCGTTCTTTCGCTGCTATGTAAGGTGTTATTTTGAAGCATGCTTTACTCAAACGAGGGTGCGCTTATTTATTTATTTATTTGAGGAAATCTAAGCGGTCATACTTCAGTTCCAAGAAAAACTCCCTCGTGGGGATATTTTTTTTCTTTAAACAAGACCTGACGTGCAGACACAATCTAACAGTAGGAGTCGGTGTAGGGTGCATGTAGCAACAGAACCAGTGGAGAAAATTCATGCCGACAAGGCAGCTGGAGAAGGAGATTGTTTTATATTAGTTGATTTGAGTGTTACATACTGAGTTCATGCTGATTTGGCTGTATAGATAATGTTACGACTTAATTCTGCTTAATGCAAAGCTGTCTGCTCTACAGCTCATTTAATCCCACTTAAACCCACATGCACTACAGTAAGATTTTTAATTGTTTTTGTCTTTCCAGCAAACCCTGAAATGAAACATGATGAATTAGAGTAGAAAAACTGCCCGAAAAGCAAAGATATATGGAGATGACGAGTGAGTGATTGTGTTCGTGTTCCTATTCTTAGCCTGGCAGTGGGGAAACAGGACTAATGATGCTTCCTGACCTTAATACCACACACTCAAGGTCAGCCCTCCACTGATGCATTGTGGGCAAGGTGTCCCGAGCGCTGAGGAGCAGCGCCGGATCGAGTTTGTTGCTGTTGTTGTTTTATGTGACTTTGCCCCAGAATTTATCACCGTTGTTCCTGAAGGAATACAAACAGATACAATCACAGAACAAGCAATTTATTCAGCGGTGCAGCTCTGAAGGAAACGAGCAGCACTTGTTCCGCAAGTTATACACCCGATTTTTCACCGTTTGTTCAAGTCATGCACTGATTGTTTCACACTAATGCCAGTGGAAAATTACTGTAAGCAGAGACAAAAGATGCAAGATTTTCAAAGAGACGGAGCGGGATTGTGATTTAACTACCCGACAAGCTTGACTAATAGTTTGTTTGTTGTCATAAACATGCACAGACATCAAATGTACAAATCAAGTTCTCAGACGCCCGGTGGTGCTCGCTCGAACAGATTTACAGACATAGCGAAACCAGATCTGCTTTAGATATTAATGGTCGACAGGTGAGAGATGAATCTGAATGTGGAAGTAGTTCTGTCTCAAATCACCAGCCTGACACTAAGGATGAAATTTGGAAAAACATAAAAAGCATAGTTAAGATTTCTGTCTGGATGTCAAAGTGCTGTATCAAGTGTTTTGTTAAACCCAGCCAGAATTACCGTCTTACATTAGAATCATCTGAAAAAATCTGAAAAAAGCAACGCTGTGAAGATGACTTCTCGACTGTTGATAAAGATGGATGCACGCTCCATGACTAAGGAGGAGGGCCACCTTTGTCTCCACAGCAGTCCTTACCAGATAGTGCACAAACCCCACAGCTAAATGTACATAGCACCTTAGAGTGAAGCACAGAGCACTTTATCGACATGACAATCCCTGCAATTTTTAAAATTCCTAAACTTTGTGTCATTTTTCTTGTCTGATGTTCTGTTTGTTCTTGTCCTGTTCTTTGTTGATGCTGCTCTTTGTGCCTTTTTAATTGCCCCTCAGGAATAATTAAAGTGTTCGAATTGAATTGAATGAAAACACCTATGGATGAGTCTTCCTCTGTGGACGTATCGGAAATGACACAAAGAACAACTGATTCAATTGTGGGGGTGTTTCTGACTCCCATCAATTCCTGTCGCCCCCTGCGTAGTTTGGTCACGTCATATTAAACCAGTATCTGTCTGCTGCTAATGTCCCACCGTGGTGTGGGATTAATTTCGGAATAAATATTGTCAATTAGTGTTGAAACATGTTCTACAAGCTGGGAAAAAAATTCAGCTTTTTAGCAATTGTCACTGTCTCCCGCAATTTTATCACGACAAATAAGCTTAAAACATCGCAACTTTTATCGCAATTTTTTAGAAAAGCTGCCGTGAATTCAGGCATTTTCGGCCGCAACAATCACGAAAAACGCCCCCGGAATCTTGGAGGGACTGACATACAAAACATTACCATTTGATATTGATTGATATTGATATTGATATTGATTATATAACTAATTTTTTTTTTTGTATTAGCACCATGTGGTTTGTCCTGTTTTTTCTTCACTTTGTTTACTGGAGTGGCTGATACCAGCCCAAAACAGTAAAATGACCCAGCTGTCAGTTAAAACTGAACAAAGCTGTGCTGAAAAGACCATGCTTTTATAATTATAACCCTTACAATAACTTTTGAGGAATTTGAGGAATATAGTTCCAACATGTAAAGAGAACGTTTTGGCCCAGAATACATCTGTGATATGTTCAGAGAATACAAACCTAACAGAGCTCTTAGATCCAAGGACTCAGGTGAGCTAGTCCGGACTAATGGAGAAGCAGCCTATAGCTGTTGTGCTGCAAACAAGTGGAACAAACTGCCAGTGGAGATTAAACTTCCACCAAATGTAGACACTTTTAAATCCAGATTAGAAACTTCTCTTCTCATGTATGAAAACTGCACGATATTGTTTAACTATCTACACCTCACTGCAATGCTTTTAATGTTTTACGTAAAGCACTTTGAATTGTCTTGGACATGTAGGGTGCTATGCAAATACACCTGCCTTGCCTTGCTTTGCTTAAAAACATTCCACCTGATCTAAATAAGTGAAATCCCTTACATTCATTATAATGTTAGACACAGGTTTACAGAATCTCACTGCCACCTTTCACATGGACAGAACGTGAACATTTTTGCTAAATTAGAAAGAATTTGTGTTTACGCAGCATCTCTAGATTGTTTTTCTTACCTGCCAAAGAGGAGAAAGAAGAGCAGAAAGATACAACAAGGAATAATATTAAAAATAAAAAGGAGAATCGGAGCAAATTTAAAAAAATGCCAGTGCAGAGGAAGATGCAGCTGGGAGGGAGGCTAAATGTTGACTAGAGGGAGGGAGAGTCAGCCTGTCTCACTTGCTTGGATCATTAATTTGTGTTCTAATTAGCAGGAATGCCACAGTTGGAATATGACGCCTGCGTAAGGACGGAAAGGGTGTGTGTGTGTGTGTGTGTGTCTGTGACCTGCCCTGGCTCCAAGTCTCCTGGCTTGTTAGAAATGACAGATTGACGCTCTCCTGCACCCCCCACCCACCAGACCCACCCCGCTCCCCTACCCAACCCACCCATCTGCTCTGGAAAGGCGCCAGATCTTTAGACTTGTGTTGTGTTTACGCCATGTGGGTGTTTGTGCGCGTGTGTGTCAGGCGGTTCAATTTTGTCATTGTTCAAGTGGCTGGACCGGCGCAGGAGAAAATTCTCGTCATGCTTTTGTTGCATCCATCATTTCGCTGCCGTGAATGCCAAGGCCGGCTGCCGCTGATGTTTTGCTTTTTTACTGTGTGGTGTCCAAGTGACGCCGTGCAACAGCAGAACGTAATGCCATTGACCTCTTTCAGTTAATCGAGTTTGTTTGCCCAAGACGCGAGATATCATGAGTCCTTGAATCCGAACTTACAAAAAACCAGTTGCCAGCTGAGTGAAAGGATGATTGCTCTCGAAAGCGCTGTTAAGATTCCTGAACGCTAACTTGACAAAGGAGTTATGTGAAAAAGCTGAAATTGACTTCACAGGTCACTGTTCATTTCCTGTGTTTCCTCACTCATTGTGGACAAACGGCTCCACTCGAGCTTTTCGTCAGCTGTCCCCTGATTTTTAAAGACCAGACGGTGCAGTGAGCATTTCCCCCCCCCAGGGCCAGAAAACATTCATTTAGATAGTGCCAATATCCAATCTTTCAATACGTTTCCTTTGGACATATCTTTAAGGAAGAAACGGGAGAAATGTATCAGTGTTGCTCTCCTTTGGTCAGTGACATCACATTTATAACGGCCGTGTGTTTGTTTGCTGTGTTGTGCGTTTCAGTGGGTGTTTGTGTGTTAGCTGTTCCACTAAAGCGTCTAGCCCAGGGACAGAGGAGAGCTGCCCCACACGGTAATTGAACCACAGATACTGATAGACTATTAGTCACAAGTCTTGGTCTGTCCGGAGCCTTTTATCGCTGTTAAATCAACACAAGCAGTGTGAATGGAGCAGGTCAGTAATACAAATGTAGCTATTAAAGATCGCAGTGGCACATTTTCCTCTATACAAATCTCCTTCTTCAGTTTCTGTACCATTAAAAAATGTTGGAGGTTTGCTGTTGGCAGTATGACATTATACTGTATATTTACTGTACTGTATAGGTTATGAAGTAACTGAATCAAATTCCAGCACGGTTTGTAATCAACTTTAATCTTCCCTGCTTGCTAAGACAGTTCTCAGATAAAATTAGATTAGAATGACATTCTTAATTTCAAGTAAAATGATCTAGATAAACTATTAGGTTGCATACAACATGTCTGATCTAATACGTTGTGTTTCTTGGCCCTTTAAATTTTATTAAGGGTTTTTATTCATTCTATTAAGGTCCTAAATCTAAGCAGTAGATTTTGACAACTGAGTACAGCAGGGGCCAATATCTAAGGAGATAGTCCTTTATTCGATTATATTAAATGTAATGATAACACAGAGTAAAATGCCAAATACCAAAGATATGTGTAAGACCAGACATTATAGAAAGAGGTTTCCATTTCATAGTTTAGTCAATTAAATGACTCCAACAAGTTTATTTTTCACCTCTAAAACTCAACACTCAAAATTCTAAAGTAAGCAGTGTAAAATAATTTTAATTGAAAGGTTTATTTTAAACAAAACTGTATTACTATTGGGATTTATAAACTTGTTTGGTGTTGTGTAAATGTGAAATGCACAGTATGGTCAGCCTGTAATAAACTCAAAGTATTTTTTAATCTATAGTTATATCAGTCACACTACTTTATTTCACTGCACTGTAAAACAAAAGAACAGTTTCAACAGTTTGAACTTTTTTAACACGTTAATATGATTTTACAGATTTCCCCAGTTTTATTTTGTTTAGTTACAGAAAAAAGTAAAATCATTGGAAAACATATTATTCTGTATGTTAACCCTAAAAAATCTAAACTATAAATAATGTCCACATCAAAAGTATTTTTGTAAATTTGTTCTTTTACAATGTTAATCAAAAAAAAAAATTCTTGCATTTAAATCAGCAAAAAACCCAACAACATTAGTTTACAGATGTTGTTATTTTGACAGTTTTTACCGTTTTGAACGTTCAAGTGTTCTGCTATTTTTTAATATTTTTTTTGGGCACCGTTGCTCCACAGATTTTTTTTTTTTTACATTTACTTACGAAGTTATTTTTTTTTAACTCTCTGATAGTTAAACCACATTTCTTCCCTGATTTGCCACAAATAGCACTTGCTACTAATGCTGTGATTTAGATTTTATCCTCATCTTAAATTCTCACATAAACCATTTTAACCTGATGATTTGATTCTGTTTCAACACATTTCCAAATTGAGCTTTTTGTAGGACATTTGTGTCTCCCTGTCCATAGGGGCCATACATATGCTTCTTTGGGTACACAGTATATGCATTTGGACATCTGCAGTCACCAATGATACACACGTGCGCTTTAACCTGTGTGTGTATTTGCACATCTGGATGTTGACAGTGACCAAGCGATGAGCCACGGTGCAGCATCCTGCAGGTGAGATGACCTGAGCTGAACCAAAGCGACTGTCCCGTCTGGTAGAGAGGTAATATTTTCAGCCTGATGGAAAGACGGCAGCCGGGCAGAGCGATATAGGCCTACTTACACCACTGGATAGCATGACACAAATAACCGCAGTGGACACAATTGTCTGTGGAGAGACAATCCTGTGTTTCTGTCTTCTGTTCATATCTACTCTGATATTGGGCCTCGGAGTGTGAAACCAAGTGATGGAAGACTGCAGTCTCTGGAGGAGGGCGAGCAAAGAGGAAAGAAAGAGAGAGGGAGCGTGTGAATGAACGCTTCGGACAGTTCTGGATGAGCAGAGACACTGACAGCCTCTGTCTCATTCTTTTTGTCCGTCCTGGCCTCCGTCTCGCTCGTTCTCGCTAACTCTCAGAATACCATTACTGCTCAATTCGACTCCTCTTCTTCTGCAGACAGGGTTTTATATGGAGTCCAGTACGCACCAAGCAGTCGTTGGATTGATTAGGTTTCTGTCTACAGTATACGCCCGCAGCCCCACATCTCACAGTTCGTCCTGAGAAACAGAATGAGAGCAGGGCCGCTGGTCAGCACTCTGGATTTCTGCATCCAGATGGTAGATGTGAAAGATCCCAGTTAGGGGTCCCAGTGCTGCGTCCTTGAAGCCGGGTGATTTATACGCTGGCAAAGGCATCCGAAAGGCAGCCGAGGAGAGAGCTTACTATACATTGTGTGCTCGTGTGTGTATGTGGTGTCATGTTTTCATGCATTTTTCTATCGTGTTGTTTTCACTTCCTTTGAATCAAATTAGTATTATGCAGTTGAGCCATACTGGAGCTAATTTTGTGCTCTTCCTGCCTATAGTGCTACAGGATCCTTCTGCCTCAGTAGCAGGTGTGTGTTTTTGTGCGTGTGCATAACCTTGAAGTGAGCAGGGGAATGTCGCCGTGCCCTGCTGCCAGCATCTCTCTGGGGTTTTATTCATCGGCACCTCCCACTGTTTTCTCTCCAATTAACTCTGCCATCAGCCCTGGTGAAGACAGTTTGCCCCAAGCCGCAGAGCCATGTATCCCCTCACAGGTTTGAGCTTTGCCCCACTCATCCCCACTCAGCTTAGGCTCCAAATGCTTGGAGAGCATCCTCCACAGCAGGAGAGTAACAGACATGGAAACACTTAGTCTTTTCATCTTTGTCTAATCATCCTATTTTATCCCCAAAGTCAGCTGACTTCCAAACCAGGGAGGAGAGACTGGGAGGCTTTGTGCTCTGGCAGCAAGATGAAAGGAAGCTGGGAAGGAAAGAGAAAGATGCAGTCTGGAAGAATGGAGGGATGTAGGAACTGTAGGAGGAGAGTAAGAATGGAGGGATGGTTTTATGGAGAAAGAGTGAAAGGAAGAATCAAAAGCTAGTCACACTTCTGGCTGTGGATGTTGAAGGAGGAGGAAATGAGGGGCGGAAGGACTGAAAAATAAGGAAAATATGGAACAATGGTAAATACAACTAAAAACACCAGTGAGAGATCTGCCTCATAACTTCAGGCAAACAACTTTCAGTTCAGAGTTCATTCTTTGGGCAAATGTGCGCTTGATTAAATTTTCTTATTCTGTTTTGATTTGGCTGTTTCGGATTTTATAACTTAGTGAACTGCTTAGGCTGTTGTTAGAAATTGCAAATCTATTTCAGCTTGATTAAAATGGTCTGTTGTATAAACCTTTGGCTTGTTTATTTGATTTAAATTTGTTCACTTGTTGCACTCATTTAGTTGTTCTTTGAACGTATGCAGTAAGTTTGTCTCAGTTCATTTTCTCAATTGGAGAATTGACTGGAGCTGCAGCTGCTTCTCTTGGAGCCACTTTGTACCAGAGTCAGTACAAAGCAGCTGCTAGTGACATAATTATACGTTTATGAGGGTAGAAACTGAATTCAATACCAACCTCCATCAGTTTTCGTTTTGGTGGGGTTCTCTGTGAAGACTTTGTAAGGTCTTCAGCTTACTATGTGAAGTGCCTTGAGATGACGTACACTACCGTTCAAAAGTTTGGGGTCACCCAGACAGTTTCATGTTTTCCATGAAAACTCACACTTTTATCCATGTGCTAACATAACTGCACAAGAGTTTTCTCATCATCAATGAGCCTTTCAACACCATTAGCTAACACAATGTAGCATTAGAACACAGGAGTGATGGTTGCTGGAAATGTTCCTCTGTACCCCTATGGAGATATTCCATTAAAAATCAGCTGTTTCCAACAAGAAAAGTCATTTACCACATTGACAATGTCTAGACTGGATTTATGATTAATTTAATAATATCTTCATTGAGAAAAAAAATGCTTGTGACCCCAAACTTTTGAACAGCAGTATATGTTGTGAAGTGGTGCTGTCTAAATAAAATACATTTAACTAAAATTGGAATAACATTGAATTAAATTGTTTAATTTCATACTTTAATTCTACAAATATTTCATTGACTTCAGTGAACTTCTAGCCTAGCCGCGCTAGACCCATGCTCTGAAGGCACAAGGGTCTAGGCACGCTCGACAGGGAGGGAGGCGGGCTAAAAGGTTGTCTATCAAATCACTGCAGCAATTGGGTAGGTATACAACCAATCAGCGCAACGAATAGGCTCCTAGAGTGCCGGAAATCAGAGGATGCGGTAGTTCGGTGAAGCCTTATTTATACAGTCAATGGGTGAAGCTCAAGTATATTACAGACATGTTAACAGAAAGATTATTCAGAGTCGGTGCTAATGGAGCTCAACGACTGTTGTTGTTTTTGTTGTCGACCCTGGCAGAAAATTAAATTCGTTGCCGTGTGTTGTCTAGCGCGGCTAGGCTAGTTGTTTCCGGTTGTTTCTGTCAGAATCGTCACGCCTCTGTCGTCACTTAGTTACACCCGCCTTCTGACTCTACACTTCATGGTGATTGGTCCGGCCAGTTTTAGGAGAATCCAGCCTCGAGCCTTATGGAGGGTAACTAGACCCACCCTGGAAGAGAATTAAATTCGTTGCCGTGGGTTGTCTAGCGCGGCTAGGCTAGTGAACTTCAGCATTTGTTTTTATAAGTTCTGATCTAAAAAAATAAATATTAGTGTTCACATTGAAAATGTATCTTAATAAATTAATAATAATAACAATAATAACAATAAATTATTTTTAAAGCGATTAGCTGATTCAATTCAATTTGTGTATGCTGTGAAGAAAAGGATGGCTGAAGTGGGAAATACACTAAGGAAGGAGGAATATAAGAATATGAAGGAAGAAATAATCCTAAATGACCTGACGAAAGCAAGACATAACAGAAAAATAGAGGGACGAGAAAAATGAAAGGAAGAATAGAATAGTGGAACAGGGGTAAGAAGAACGTATCAAGAGTAAGTCCTAATTCTGTTAACAGTATAGTAATTGGTGGGTTAATGTGTGGAAGGATGTAGGAAGTAAAGCAAGTAAGGAAGAGAAGGGCCGACAGGAATTAGGGAAGAAATTATCAGAAACAGATCTCAATTCTAGTTCTATATGAGGCGATGGCTGGAGGACAGAGAAAGGGAAAGATAATTTAAATGTGAAATGAAGGACACAGAAAAGAGTGGGAAAGATGGAGCGATTGGGGGATACAGAAATGATGGGAGAAAGGGATGAAAAGTGGAAGAAATTTAGAGGAGGGAATTAATTCTATTTTTTGGAAATTTGTAAGACTGAGACAAAGAAGGAGAAAATAGAACAAGTGAGGAAAGATGGAGAATCAGAGATAAAAGCGGTGGTGGGAGCAACATGTTTGCAGCTATGTATTGCCATGGTCAAGGATGGATGGAAGAATGGAGAAACAAGATAAGGGGGCATAATACAGGAAGAATGAGCAAGAGGAGAAGATGGGTGAGGGGTGGGGACTAAAGGAATTCAAGAGCCATCCATGGATTAAAGAAAGGAAGGAAGCGCAAGGAAGGAGATGGATTAAGCAAGAACTAGAACAAAAGAAAGAAAGAAGGGAGATTCTTGTAGCATTTCACCGGTAAGCAACCATGAAAATGTACCACGTACTGTAAATAAATGCTGTGTATTAGGAAGAAAGCACACAGGACAAAGCACAAGACACAAATGAAGGCAGTTTGAAATGAAATGAAACTGGTTGAAGGCAGCGGGGACCGCAGGTGGCTGCAAAAAAAAAAAAAAACGGGAAGCAAATGGAAGGAAAAAGAGCAGGTCTTTATTATGGTGAGTAACTTTGACACGCTCGCGTTGCGCCCAGTGCCAGTCCATCCATCACCCAGCTCTCCTACTGATGAGCACTGGAAACAAATCTGAGGAAGCCGGGCTTTCTTTTGCCGCCTGGGTGACTTGTCTGAGTCGTCACAAGCCCATGTGTCCCCGTATCCCTCCCCAGCCGACATCTCCCAGGCTCAGTTTCAGCCGCTGGGAGTCTGTGCCTCTCTTCTCCCAGCTCTATTCATTATGCAGATAACTTGTTTTTTTGTCTCTGGCACTCCCTTGTGTTTATTTGATTCTTTATTTATCTCCAATGTTTCTGCTGTTTATCTGTTTGCAGAGTGTGTGTGTGTCTGTGTGTGTGTGTGTGTATGCGCTTGATAAGTTGCGAAACACAGAGGGCATCAATCACTGTCACTTAGCTGCTCAACATGTCGCTCATGTCGACGGAGCCCTCCTCCAAACCCTTTCTTGCTTAGTCTAACCTCAATGAATTTCAGACTCTTTCAATACATAAATCTGTACGGGGGTGAGGGAACGAGGGGGGGAGAGCTGGATAAGGAGAAACACTTTTGCGCTTTTGCAATCTGAGTCAAATATATGTTTACACATTTACAAATGAGAAATCCAGGAGCGCGACGTCACTTCTCATATTCCCCACGCCCACTGCAGCCTGCCTGCTGCCACTGTCCTGTCCTGTAGCACGCTTCTGCAACAGTTATTTAGATGAATGATTAAAGTTAAGGCACAGCCAACAGGAGTCTCGCCATTTTTACTTAAGAAAGAATGGGGAAGCTGTCATCTCTTGATGCATTGCCTGCCGTCCTGCATGCAAACAAGACACCCTCACTCCACCGATGCCACCCCACTCCTCGGTGCCTCCCTCCCTCTCAGATGTGTCCCCAAAGAGTTGCCGTGGGTGATTGATCAGGTGCTGCTGTGGCATCACTGGAGACGTGTGGGAAGTCTGCCCACCCAGCGAGCCAGGAAAAACACTGCAGCATGCTGATCTGATGTCATCAGTGAGATAGGAGGAACAAGGGAGGACGACTGCACACAGTTGATCTATGGTCACTGAAGTCTGGCTCCTGAGAGGGAAATCTTCTAATGGCTTTATAGATAAAGCATACAGCAGTGTGTATTAACTCTCTCTGTTGTCTACCTTTGGGCAAATGGCATACAGCGATGTTAGAGAAGATGAATGCGGCACATAAGACATTAGCAATGTTTTCATCATCTTGTTTTGGAACTTTTTTTGAATGACTGTAGGGTTAGATTAAGATTGAGGTAGTAAGACTGATTAAGGAGAAGCTTAAGAGTCTACCATATCATAATGCAGATTTCTTTTTGTTAAAGTTTGTACTTTGCTTTAACTGATTATTCGTTTCTTAGTTGTGCCATTAAAACTCAGTAGCACTTGTTCTACAATGACCTGGGTTTGTTTAAACAGAATGAGCCTCCAAACCCTCACAGTTAGACCACAGCTGACTTTTTGAAGGTATGATTTCTCATTGTAAGTTTTATAGGATGTCTATTTATGTTTTTCAAAGGTCAAGATAGACAGGAAACATTGATGTGCTGAAAAAGAGATAGAAACTGCTTACATACTCCTCCGCTTACACTCTTGACATTTTTCCAATTGTCTCAAAGAAAATCCATGTTGGAGACCTTCTACAGTCCCCTTAGAATTCATATTAAGAGTTTGGCTTAGATGTGGCTCTACATCATGCCTTCTTCTAGAATGTTCAGATCTATGAAATCCCAATCTTCACCTGCCATCACCCTTCCACTACAGTCTGCAGCTCAAGAACACCAGCTCACCTACAATCCTGCTCAGACAGTGTAAAAACATCTGTTTAAGTCAAGCCTGTTTCTGAAGAAGAAGAATGGTACTGAGAGCTTCGTTCCACAAATTGAAAGGGTTGGTTCCTTAGGTCGGTTAAGTATGAAGTCATTGAAGTCTGAATCTTTGAACATTTGGAAACTGCAATTCCAGATGGAAATGTTCAGCCATTCGCTCATGATGTGTCTTCCAGCATAGAAAAACCACCATATGGACATGTTGCTAAGGTTTAAAAAAACAACGCTGACCAGAGGGGGTTTCTAAAGAGTAGCGTGCACTGCAATCCTGTATATATTAAATAGCTTTGTAGTAGTGAGGCAGGTACAAACCTCTTCACATAAACATCCTCTTAAGCTAATTGGATGTTAGATAGAAGGGGAGCTTCAGCAACAGCTAATATTTCAATTTGTTGCACAACTGGTTTAAGCAGTGATTTGTGCTGCTGCTGTTGCCTCTATTTTATTTCTATTTTATTTCTTTTTTGATCCCAGGTAGGTACCTTCTCCTTCTCTGGGTGCTTCAGCTCCCACAGTCCAAAGAGAGGCCCTTCGGTTAATTGTTGATTCTAAATTGGCCATATAAGTGTAGGTGTGTACCATTGTTTCTCTATTTGTGTTAGGCCTGTGATGGACTGGTGTGTCCAGAGTGTTCGCCTAATGTCAGCTGAGTTGGGCTCCAGTCTCCTGGGACCCTTCACGAGACAAAGCGAGTGTAGATAATTGGATGTGTGGAGGTGCCTTGGTTGCAGATCACATGTTATCACGGTACCTGGTTGTAGGTTTAGTGGAGTCCCTTCATTTAATGAGGGTTACCAGGGTGGCTGCTGATGTGCTTCTGTCATTGTCCCTCATATTTTCTGATATTAAGATGCAGCACAAAAAAAAACAGTACTCTTAAATAGTTTCTAATCGATTTGTTTTCTTGTACTTGCCCTGACATTTTTAAAAGATCTTTGTACAAGACTTTAACTTCCAACATTTCTTCTACAGGCCTTTGACTACTTTTTATTCATGTAAATGTGAGTTTATGTAGGCGTGTGTGTCTAAATTTATGTACTTGAGTGCCCTTGTGTACATAGCAAATAGAATTGTACTGTATTTCCATTTCTTAATGTTCAAACAACTGCAACAAAGTTTCTTCGAGGGCTGTAGGAGTCCTTAGCTTTAACTTCGGCTGTTTAATTTGGGAGTCATTGTCTGATGTAATGTGAAGAATTAAGTACGTTTGGCTGTGACAGCAGTGTTTAAATCATGAATGAAAACTCCCACACACAATGCTGGCTCACAACAACACTCAATGTGTTGTTAATGTTGCGTGCTGAGTTGGCAATGGTGATTGCACAGTCTCCTGGGTTAATATCTTACATAGTTCCTTAATCCCACTGTGGTTGGAGCCAACAAGAGCACTATTGTTTGCGTAGTGTGGCTAATCTGCAGGAGCACATTGCCTTGTTTTAGTCCCATGTTCCGTACAAGAGCTTTGTCATTCTAAATGTAAGGGAAAAAAACATTTCTTTCATCGTCCCTCTGGTTTTTGGTTGTGGCTGGCCTGTCCGTATTGAAATCACTGGGCTGAAATCGTAATGTGCACTGGAGAATTTACAGCTGCGAGTCACAGGTGCGACTGGGTTAGATTGTGATGCAAATAGAAAAACAGCCTCAGGTGAAAAATGGAACTTAGTGAGTAATGGACACAACAGATTGTGAGCTGCCTGTTGAATTGTATTTACTGACAGATTTGAGAGTGGCATTGACCTTCTCATCTCAGTATTGGCCATAACACAAATAGCCATTGTGTAGAATGTAGCCACTGTATGGTGTTCTTTTACTTGTTAAAGTAGGGATACCTTGAGCATCAACAAGATAATGCCTAACTAGCTAGTGACCTATCGGTCCCCATTTCTGTCAAAACACATCATTTAGCTGAACTTTCAACACTGACAGGTGTAAAAGCTGATCTAATTGGCTCAATAATTGCAAGACTTTCCAAACAATTTCACCTGCACTCTCAAGTTGGACAAGTTGGTTAAGATAAATTGTTTTTTATGAAAAATACAACCTGGTAAGGCAAAACTCCGAAGCTTTAAAAAATTGAGACGTGCCAAAGCAGCGAAGCAAATCAAAACTTGCCATAACTGTCGCACATTTTAGTTTTCCCACTGCACGTGTTTTACCCCACACAGAACAACAGGGATTTTTACATTTCCCTCTCAGTCCAATCTTAGCAGCATCTGCAATGTTTTGCAATATTGTCAGCATATTACACTTAAGCCAGCACACAATACCCTCATAAATCCTCTTATGTAGACATCAAATGGCAGAGTACTGCCTCACATGCCTTGTTCTTTCTTTCTTTTTCTTTCTTTCTTTCTTTCTTTCTTTCTCTTCAAATCCGACTTTATTTATTTGCTCTATATTCAACATGCTAAAAATACAGATTCCTTAAAGTGAAACTTTTGCTCATGATCAACCAGTATACTTATTAAATTTTGTCTGAAATATGAAAAAAAGAAAAAAGCTTCATCCTTTCTTTAACTAAAATTATTTCACAACTGAGCTGGTCCTCTTGAAACAATATTACAGATATTACTTCTCAAGAAACCTCTGATTATTCTCTATGGGGTGAAGTGATTCTCATTTTTGTCTTATTGCACTCATAATCTCACTCTGTGTCGTATATATATTGTCTTTTTACCTTTTCTCTCTTTCTTTGCACTTTCGCCTCATATTGTCTTACAGACCCCTCTGCTTTCTCTACACTCGTTCTCTTATTCGTTTTCTTTTTCTCCCTTACTGTGTTATCTGTCTCGGCTCCATTTCCTTGCTCCCTGATACTCCCTGACTCAGTAGCTTTCATTTTCATGATAATCCAGCGACACCACTGGACTGCGAAATCGCTTTTACTGCCTTTTTTTTTTCTTCTTTTTCCCTTCTCTCTCCTGGTGTCTCTCTCTCTCCCTTTCTGTTTCTCTCTCTCCATTTTTCCCCCTACTGGTTTATCTTTTTTCCTCCTGGCTTTATTTTGCTTTTTGTAATTAAATGTCATTTTCAGCTCTCCGATTTTTTCTTTTTTGGGTGGTGGGTGGGGGTTAAAAGTTAAAAAGTTTCCTTTTTTATAATATGATTATTGTCACAACAGAGCAGAGTCTTTGCCGGTAAAAACTGAACCACAGTACCTCACTGCCAAATATGCTCAGTTCAGTCGTCTGTTCTCTGTCCTCTAATCCAGCAGCAATCATCACTTTGTAGAACTTTTCTATGTCTTTTCAACAAATGGATAGGCATTCAATTTCTGTTATGTTCATTGTATTTGATAACAGGTGACACAGCCATTAATCCATCATCACTGGTTACTCAGCTGTAGGTTTTGGTGGCAGCAAAGAAGCCCAGACAGTCTTCTTTACAGCCACAGTTTGTATTTCTAAAGGGGTCCTGCCGTGTTCATAACAGATGGGATTTGTAATCCCTGGGATGAGAGCTGTGCCTCTGCCCTCAGGTGCAACAGAGGCATCTATGATGTTTCCTGTACTGTGAATGCCCAAAGCACGTGACTCCCTCCTCTCACTGGAAGCAGCATGGCCTGTACTCCACAGTCTCTCTGCTTTTCTCAGGTCTTCACTTTGTTGGTAGGCACGAGCGCTGAAATGTCCTGGTGACTCCAGGGGCCAGTTTCACAAAAAGACAAATTTGATCTTAAAATAATAATAATGCGAGTTAAACTGTTTCAGGGGGGAAAAAAAAGACTGGAGCTACAGTATGTTTCCATGGTAACCCTTATTGGCACCAAGGAGCAAAAAGGAGAAAAACGTGGCTCATAAATTCAAGGTTGGAAAGAATTTTTGAGATTGCAGTGACCTTTTGGAAATTATTTTTTCTTCCAGATCTTTTTTGTTTGTTTTGCTCTATTTTTGTTTTTTGGTTGAGATGTTTCCATATTTAGTTGGATTTCCCATTTACAAACATTGTAACTTGCCACAAACAATCCTTTAAGAAGACAGAAAAGTCGTCAAGGAAGCTGTTTGGTCAGCCATGTTTTTTAGTTTGAAGAAAGTCTCACTTCACCTGGCAGTCTTAACATAGTCAAAAACTAAACTAAATCTATGTTAAACTGATTAACCAAAGTCCAACTGTAAGCTAAATCTTAGCCATGGTCAGGATCCTTTGTGTTTTAGTATTTCTGCCTGCAATACTAGTTACTTGCCTGAAGCACGTTTCCTTTCTTTCGCAGCCTGGTGTGGTGTATTCTAATTGATCTTGTTGTTAGGAGCTTTTTAACATGCCTGCTCTGATGCCTGGTCTTCGGCCTTGACAAACTAAAAGTTTCACCCTCCATCTTAACATACAATGTAACAGTTTTCCAGTTATCTATCCAAGCGATAGCAAGGATCCTTCTTTGTGTCGGCACAAAAACCAGCACAAGCAGTGATCCAACAGCTTCCCTGACCTTGAAATGTGCCTCGCCCGTCTGTGTGGCGTTTTATTGCCGACACCAGAGCGTGCAGTGCACAGGTGGGAGGTTCATTTAAAAGAGGCAACTCAAAACAAGTTGTTGGTATTTTGATGCACACACACCATGTCTACATTGAAGTCATAGTGTGAGCAGCACATTAGCAAAGTGGCTGCAGCTCTGGTGTCACATCTGTGTCCACGCAGGAGGTGTTCAGGTACTGCATTGAGATGCAGGTCACCCACAGTTTGTGCTCAGTGGCCGACACACAGTCAATGGAGTTTTGCATGTAAAATGCAGGGAAACAGACATGAGGAGTAGAAATGCACTAGTGCGAGCAATGCAAGCCATTACACCACCTGTGTGGACAGCTGAATTGATTAAAATAGTAAATCTGAGGTATTTGGCACGCTTGAGATGGACAACTAAAAATGTGTCTGAAGTGCTCTTTGTGCAGAAACCGCTTTAAATGTTTGCCTTAGAAAGGTGCAGTCATTTTGCTGCCTCTTGTTTTATGCATTGTTAATTTGATAATTCGATTGATGCGATCATGACCAATAGAATAATGCTTTAGTTAAGCATAAACAGGAAATGTATTTAAATTGGCATCTAAAAAATGTTTTAATGTAGTGAAAGCAGGGATTTCAGCAAATTCTCTTGCTTATCTGTAAGTTAATGTGATTTGAATATGATCTGACATCCTCTGTCGTTCGTCACTGCTTTACTACTTGAAAAACTTCTCCTTTAGTAAATCCTTGCAGCCATCTGACAGGAGCAGGACAAATATGTTGGCAAATCTGCAGTGCCAATACGCACAACTGTGTTTATGAATTGCATGCAGATGGTACCGGGCTGCTAGAAAATAACCCCATACACCTCTATACACATCAGACAGATCAGTTCTCGCTCAGTATTGTGCCTGTTTATGTGAAAGACATCAGATTACCAAAGTGCATCCCCCCTTTCCAGCTTATGTCAGAATGAATTAAAACACATTTCAAAGCAAAAGCTGTAATGTCGCATTTAAAGACACGGTATAACCCATTACAGCTTGAACTATGGTTGAATTCTGAGTGAATTAGATGTATAAAAATAGTTTCATGAAACTATTTTTAATTTGTTTGTATCATTACTGTATTAATTAACTGTTATAAAACACACACACAACATCTTCCTGTGTTGCTGTGTGTTCAAATCTGCCACTTTGCACCATCCAGACAAAAATATGACTTCCTGGAGGATTTTTTTGAGCTATTGTCATAATGCATCTCTGTGTTTGCCTCCGCTGACTCAGAGCGATGAGACCAGTCATATGACTAATTTGTGAGCCTTCCATCTATTTTCCACCTTAGCTTGCTGTCTTGCTCTTTGCACTGCAGCACCTGTGTGAAACAAAATAGCAGGTGTGCTTGAAGATGCCAGCATAATCTACGCATATTGCTTTGCCAAACTCCAAAATACTGTTGTTCATCTGTGAGAGCAACCTATTCCCAACCTGAAGGGACTGAGTCATGACCTCAAACTTTGAGGTAATGACCCTCATCGAATTCACTTCACACTTTACTGCAAAAAATTGCCATGGCATGCAAAGGCTAGCTGAGGCCAATGAAGCAAGCAAAACTTCGTAATATCTGGAAATTTCACCAAACAAGCGCCTAACCTTTTGACTTGCTCAGTCACGCTGAGTCATACGTGGATCTCAGGGTCATCGAAAACACCCAAAATGGAAATGAAGTGGGATAGTTGAAATGAAAGGCATTAAATTTTCAGGGCTCTCCGACACATTTCATAAAGCAGTGGGAGATGTGCCAGAAACTTTGACAAATTTCATCTTTGAAGATTCAACCAACAATAAGGTAACTTTCTTTACTTTAAGATGTTCGGCTTTCCACCCACACAGATTTGAACAGATTTATGGCGCTTGCATCTTTCAGAGATGGCGAAGGAGCATTTAAGGTAAACAGGGACTTCAAAGTAAATCCTGATGTACATCAAGCTTTACAACATCTTATCAACAGTTACTGTCCTCTAACTGCTGACAGATACTTTTCAGCCTCTTTTAGCCGTCTGAAGGAAATATGAGAAAACCCTGCTTCTAATCACAACAAGCAGTAAAGCACTAGAAACAGAGAGTTTAAAAAAAACAACAAAAAACAATCAGTAGCCGGCATCAGACCCTGTGGTTTGTAGTGCGGTGGGAGTGGAACTGTACATTTGACTCTTCTGTGTGACAGCAGATCAATGTAGCCTGGAGCACAGATAGAAATGAATTGATTGTCACCAATAAAACTCCAATTAAACAAAGGAACAAGCCAGGGAGAGAGCTCAGAGACAAGCAACTCCCATCTTCACATCAGTCCTCAGGGAGGAGAGAACGGGAGGGCGGCAGGCAGGAGAGGGAGTCGGATGTGGGCTGAGGAGCCAGTGAGCATGGTTCATTTCCTCTGAATACTCTTGCCATCAAGGAGGTGTGGAAGTTATGGATGAATGTGAGAGTGAGTGAACTGCAGACAGAGGATCAGATAGCCGATAGATGGAGAGAGTGCAAGAGGAAGAGACTGCAGAGAAAGAGGAGCTCCCATTGATCCAAAGCTTCCTTAATGATGAAAAGAGATCTTAATTGTGGTGACATGTGATATATCAAGTTTCAGCAGTCAATTGTAGAGCTCATCTGACCTTATTTAATAAGTTAGAGTGAAGCTCCTCGTCGTACGGTCTTCGTTTCCCTCACTAAACCTTTATCTATCTACCTGTGCATCTTTTTTTTCTGTCCAGTTTGTCTCTATGTCTTGACTGAACTCATAATCTCGTCATTGAGCAATTCCGACATTTCATTCTTGCGTGTACTTCCAGGTAGGTTATAGGGCTTCCACGTAAGAAGCAGCGAAGGATGCTTTTTGCTCATATGAACCTCCAAATGAAGTTAAAGATGATTAATGTTCCCCATTCCTAGAAAATGTACAAGATCTCCTTACTCTCTCCTCTCCTCATCTCACTTCTCCACTAATAACATTTTCTTCACCATCTCCCTCTGTCTCCCAAGCTCTGTAATCTGATTGTTCCTCCTATGATTGTGCTGTTATTGAGTTGCTTGGATCATACATATGTATAAGTCCACCACAATACTTATTCCATCTTCTGCTATAATTTTCTCCAGCATTCAGCCAAACAAGAATCCCATTCCTAAGTGGAGGAAGCACTAATGCCATGTTGACATGTGTAGAACTTCGCTCTGTGGGGAACTTTACAGGTAGCCACAAGAGGGAACTCATAGCATTCCTTTAAGTTGAGCTTTTATTGACGTTTACCTTTAAGTTATGCCTGATGGGCTGGAACACTATCGAGTTGGATTTTCTGTTAAAGGGTTGTTTTTTGGCAAAGTTGGTTGAGATTTAATGTGATTGCAGATACTGGGAAAGTAAAGCCATAGGGTTGTGTAGCTTGCATGGTGGAGAAGTGCTGAATAACACCCCAGTTTACCATAAAGTACAGTGTTAAACTATCAGCCACAATGCCAGCTAACTGCACCTTATAATTGGATCCTGGTTTTAAGCCATGTAGGGAGGACTAGGTGAGTCTGTTAGTTGATTGCTCTCTATTTTGGTTCAGTACTCTGACATGCATTTCCAAGATGATTGATGATTTTCGCCACTCCAGAATCAGATATAACATTGTGTGAGATTGATGGTTTATTATGAGCCTCTTGATTACTTGCTTTAACAATGACCGTGAGAAAAATGAGCATGAATTGGATTAAATATTGAAAAAATAGGCAACAGTATTCACAGCATATGCAAAGGTTTGGGCACCCTATGAAGTCAGCACTCCTATGGAAGATACTCCTACTTGGAAACAGGTTGTGTAGCTGCCCTTGGTTTAGAAATTTTCATCTTCTCTGCACATCACTTCACATTGTGAGATATTTTTAGACTGTCTTGCACACAAATCTACTCGCAGATTTTCAGTGATGTTTGAATCGGGGGACTGGGATTGCAGCTCCAAAGCTTCATCTTTTTCCTGTTTCTTGATGTTGTTCATGGTGGATTCGGTGCTCTGCTTTGGATCATTGCCTTGCCTTGTAGTAGCCTTTTTTTGGTTCACTTTCACAGCATATTTATTCACAGTTTTCTGATATGTAATAGGCTAAAAAAGCAATAGAATTGCGAGTTAACAATTCTTAATGGCAATTCTTGATCATGAAAGGAGAGGTAACAGGCATTAACATTTGAAGGAAAGCCCAGTGGAGTTCCCAGTTACTTCTTTTCACTTTGAGGATCAAGAAAACATGTAATTTGCCAGAGGGTAGACAGCTATACGTTTCTTTCTAATGTAACTTATAAGCCTCAGTGTCCTTTTAAAATGTGTAGTGTTTGGTTGTGTGTGTGCATTTAGCTTCATCACCCCTTTATCACCCCAAAATACACCTCAGATTACAGCTCTAAAACTGACTTCTCGCCCATTGTAATTTCACTAAATAGAGGCTGAGAAAGAAGAAAAGCATGAAGGTTTATTTTTCACACCGTCAATCTTGCACTGGATGCAGAAGCCTAATATGACCTTACAGCAAAACATCCGCTGTTTCAAAAAGTCCATAGTTTATGGATTTCATGTCAAGAGAAAATATCTGATATTTCTTCTAACAAATCCTCACCCTTTAAATGGATTTACTGTCAGGTACAAAAAATTTCATATTTATGCTAATAGAAAGTCCATCTATTTATTGGGCTCTGCTGGCATTTTATTACTTTCGTGCCACAGAAGAAGAGCCCTTTCTTCATACTCATCTTTTTCCACTCAATCGATGTTTTGTTGAAGTTGCTGACTGTGTACAGTTGCTTTCCCCTCTTCAGAAAGACACACACCAACCTCAGACCAAAGCATAAAATCATTTCTGAGCTTCATACAGTTGACCCTGAGGGTCAGGTTGAGGTTCATGGTGAGATGTTGCTTCTGAAGATGGTTAAGGATTATGATGATCGTGCTGGTTCGAGCTCTGTGCCATAAGCTAGAGAAATGATTAGGACTGCACCAGCAGAGTGTTAGCCTGACAGATGGCAACACATGGAGCTAGCTGACAGCACTGCTGACAGCGCATTCACAGCAAGTCCCTATATTGCATGCGCTGTACCCACTGTTTGTTGCTGTTCATATTCTGATGTTTTTCCGCCATCAACTGTAGCCTATTTCTACCTGTCAGCGCCAAAGTCAGCTCACATCACCTGTTCACCGGCTTAAAATCGGATGTCCTCTTGCACAGGCCTTCTGTTAGGGCACCAAAGGGAATAGAGGTGTGTTAAAATCAGCAGTGATACTATTCCAGTCACTGGTCATTCATCAAAACGTCTCATTTTTTGATAATTCATTGCTCCAGTGGTCAATAAACTTTCAGTTATTATTATCCCAATCAGTCTACTTAGAAATCAGCTGTGCAGCATGTTAATTAATGGATAGCCGAAATAGATGCATTAATTGAATGGCCGAATACATTAGAAGCTGTATTGAGTGCTGCACTTTTGCTTCCGCAAATAGCAATGTGGAGTTGTTATTAGGTTCAGTGATTGATGAAAGATGAGCATAGCTTTGGCACAAACCTGTCGGTTCCACTGCCCTGAATAGGAATGAAAGAAGACAGAAACTGTCCTTGCATGAATAGACGCAAAAATGTGATCCTGTTCTTATTTTAAAATGCTGTTTTCATTATTTTTTAGGTGGGGGAGGGACGGGTGTTTATCCACTAGGAGAATACTTTTAAACTCCGTCCAAATGCATCCTCAGGGGAAGTACATGTAACCCCTCTGAATAGTTGTAATACTTCTGTCACTTCATGACAGCTTCAAGCCTGAAGTCTGCATGTGCGTAACTGTTTCTGTGTGCTTGGCTGTGCATGTATTAAAGTGTGTGTGTGCACATATATGCATATGGATGGAAGCATGGTAGTGATGTGATTGATGAGACATGAAAGAGAGCAGAGCAAGATTTCCAGTCAATCAGCCCTGTGAATAACCAGCTAGGCTGTGGATTAAAGGCAGAGAGCTGTCTGAACAAACAAAGGCTCACATCCATTACCCTTACATGCAAAGTTGTTTTGCTCTCCGGAGCAACACTGACAACAAAATTAAAGTGTGTTAACAAAAATAGATGGTTTTGTTTTCCTGAATTTGAGAGATGAAACATTGCAACATCTAACAACTAGGATGCTCGTGGAAATAAAACTCATGTGAGGTACAAAGAATACTACAGACGAGTGACCTGTACAACATTTAGGATTATAGTATTGTGTGTGAAATGGAATGGGAGTGAACAGAATGGCTTCACTGTGTGTATATTTAGTTTTGTCCTGACTTACCTGGACTGTGCATGATTTACTGTAGTAATACTGATCTCTTTAGCATGTTTTACCTAGATATGATAAAGTGTGTCAAGGACTAGTTGCAGGTTGCTGGTTCAACTCTTATCCCTGGCAGTTGCGCATTTTGGCTTTAATCATCAATGGGAATAAGGGATGGTGTGGTGCCCAGTATTTAATATTAAATGCCTTTTAGCAAGGCGTCAAACCAGTTACTTCCCCAGTACTGTGGCTTATTCCCCTGACTGGGATAAATTCAGTTATCATATCAGGCACTTTTACTCGGGGTCCTGATGTGATTGATTACTATGATTAAAGCTATACTTTACATGTTGTGGCTAACTTCAGTCTTCATAAAGTCTATAAGTCATACGTTTTATTTGTCCAAGAAAAAATAATTAAACCATGCAGTGCAAGTCATGAGATTGAACTGTTTAATATTCACCCAGCTTGGCCTTGTGGTTTTTACCACTGATACTGTGCATAGGAGTTAGGACTATTTGTAACAATGGAAGACAACAAGTCATTCAAACTAAACAATTTTTTTGTCCAAGCCCTTCAGAACAACATGCATAATCATTTTATAAACTAATATCCTTTTTGAAATGAGATCATTTGTCTGTGCCTTCAAAATCATTCCAATAAATCTGTGGTTCAGGTTTGGTTTGGGCACAAACATTTAGTTACATTAAAGAAAGAGGAAGGTTTACAACAATGAGCATTTGGTTAAGTTCAGGGGGCATTTATGATGTTAGAGTATCAAACTCTGCCCCTCGTTGACCCAGCTATTCATCCAGGCATCTACTTTGTGACTGTTTAACAATATCTTGTTATTTACTGCCTTGCAATGGATGCCCAGGAGACTTGATTCTTACATGTTTTTAGCTCTTGAACATAAATACGTCAGTTTTGGGCATTTTAACATAAATATGTCAGTTTTGGGCATTTGTTGTTGAAGTGCTGTTGTTTGTTTGTTTGTTAGTTTTTGTTTGGGAAATCTCTTAGAAGAAAATGTAAAAGGTGAATAGCTCTTCATGTGCCAGTAAAGTTTTCTTCTTCTGTCTGTCTCCTGCAG
Organism: Acanthochromis polyacanthus; assembly: GCF_021347895.1. Taxonomy (NCBI): domain Eukaryota; kingdom Metazoa; phylum Chordata; class Actinopteri; family Pomacentridae; genus Acanthochromis; species Acanthochromis polyacanthus. The sequence goes on along the minus strand of NC_067117.1, from coordinate 8,022,832 downwards.
GTCCAAGGGTTGGAAAAGCAAGTGGACTTCTCAGATCTGGGTCCAGTGGGGTCGGTGATGAAGACTCTTCCATATGGAATGGGTGGTGGCCCGGTTGGAGGAGCAGTTAAGCCTCCACACCAAACCCGCATCTACTCCACGTCCATTGACCAGACACCCATGAAATCCAAACCACCTACCTATGGTTTCTTTAACCCCTACGACTCAAACCGGAACCAGTCCCTGCTACTAGACCAGACAGGCTACCGCTCCAAACGCAAGCCTGCGCTAAAGACAGCGATGAAGACCAAGAAGATCTTCGGCTGGGGAGACTTCTACTTTAACGTCAAGACGGTGAAGTTCAGCTTGTTGGTGACAGGGAAGATTGTGGACCACATCAACGGGACTTTCACTGTTTACTTCCGTCACAACTCGTCCAGCCTGGGGAACGTGTCGGTCAGTATCGTGCCGCCAACCAAAGTAGTGGAGTTTGAGGTCCTTCAGCAGCAGCAGCAGCTGCACCCCCACACCCATCAGGACGTCCAGATCCAGGAGACGCAGCAGTCTACCATCGATCCTAAAGAGGCAAAGACCTTTAACTGTCGGGTCGAGTACGAGAAAACCAACAGATCCAAGAAGTCCAAACCCTGCCTCTATGATCCGTCTCAGACCTGCTTCACAGAGCACACCCAGTCCCATGCTGCCTGGCTCTGTGCCAAACCCTTCAAGGTGATCTGCATCTTCATCTCTTTCTTTAGCATCGATTACAAGCTGGTTCAGAAAGTGTGTCCGGACTACAACTTCCAAAGCGAGCACCCTTACTTTGGATAAGTAAATGAAACTGAACTGAATAGAGAAAAAAGAGACAATATTATGACAACAACGATGAGTATAAAGATAATGATGGAAATGACAGTCATATTGATTATGATGAAAATACAGGGGACAGTTTCTTGCCTCTGAACTGCAGTGAATTGTGGATTTAAATCTTGTATAATCAGAGTTATGGATGGTTAGGATATGATTGATTCCTCTGACTTATTTTCCAACTTTGTATTTGTTAACTTCTGTTTTTATTTTTTTCTGTAAATAATGTACTCACCCTCAGCAGACTTATTGTTTTTAGATATTTGTTTCTCAGTGTTATTACTTTCTGCGGTTGGAGAATGTGGTTAAAAACAGCTGGAATCTGTATTATGCCCTTCAAGTACAAAGTGAGCCTGTGAGGCAGCTCTGCTGTGCCATCATCGTATGGCAGACATAATGTTATGGTAGACTGACTGTTAATCATCCTCTCAGCTCTACATTTCAAACCCTGGATATAAGAGAGTTATATGTATGAGGAATGCTATGCTGGATATGCATACAATATACTGTATAAAAAGCACATTAAAATCTCTTAAACTGTCTGCCTTTTACTGGGTGAATGTTCTCATTCAAAGCTTGAAGCACAATTGCAGGGTACAATATGTGCAACATATTCATGCTATCTAACTCAGCAAGGACACTATTATGATTTAAGCTACATTTTACTCTGATTAGGAATTCATGCTCAAGCTTTCAGTGAAGATATGTAATTTTAATTTTCTGAAATATATTGAAGAAAACTTTGCTGTGGATGGAATTTTGACATGAAAACTCACCGTGAAACCTTCTTGAAATGATAGTGTTTGAATTGTTTTGAGGGAGTTGATTTGTACAGTAGTAGAATCCGATGGAAGTATCTCACATTATTTTTTAATTACATATACCCTGAAACTGAAAAGAAAAATTACTGTTGTATTAGAAGTAATGTGACTGACAGATTTCTGTTTGTTTGATCTTGCAGGCAAAGAAAGTATTGCACACCTGTGTAAACACTTTTCAGTTGTGCCTAAACCTCCAGGTGGCTGCCTCATATTTTATTGACTGCTGTATTTCTGCTGCCAGTGTTATGATCTTACCTGCCTAATAATATTTACTTTATCAAGGCTTTCTTTATGCTCAGAAAATGAACTTCCAAGGAAAATGAAGCAGGACTGCAGACCCGCCAAAAAAAAAGTAATTATTCAAGCATCCAGATGAAGGATTAAAACCAAAAGCAAGAATCGGCTCACCCACCTCTTCCTTGATTAAATTAAACATCCACACCTCGAACACCAGCCACCTTTCTGACTGTTTAAAGCTATTTTTCCCGGTTCGCAGACAGTTTTTTTTCTGTCTCAGTGCAGAGTCATTGGATCTGTGCTCTTTACACCTGATCTGATGATATTGGTCCTCAGAATTTCATTAGAAAACGCACGCTCAATGCTAATTAAATCTTTATCTTACTCTGGCTCAATACCTTATTATGGGCTTGATCAATGACGTCGAGATGGAGGTCCACGGAGGTCTACGTGTCTTACACAACTTGCTGTGGACAGTCGGGGGCACAGAGATTGATGGAGGTCCCGTCTTTGTTACACAGAATCTCTACAGAGGTTTAGTGAAGACGGATCCTCGCTGTATATCCTTTGCGTGTGAGCGTACATGTGATTTGCATGTCTGTGAGTGGCTGCAGGTGCTGGTGTGATTCTGAAAATTTCCATGTGTACGTCTGTGTGTGTCCACTTATTTTTTCCTGAATTTCAATAAAATATAAATATGAAAGAACACAGTAAGAGAATGCTTGTCTTAACGACTGTGATCATACTGATATAACATCACTGGACGTACTGATGATACAGTGCTAGACATGTGGAGAAGCTGGGCCTCATTTGTGACAAGGAGTTTGTCCGACAGAAACGTCAGATCTTAAATAATCTTCAGAGAAAAATCGGAAAAGGTAACTGATACAGGTGCTGTCTCCCATCGACCCATCCAGATCTTGTCATTAGGTATTTTTCTGCCACTCTTATACACTGAGATTTACATTGAATGAGCAAGTATTGATTTGGTGGCGCTGAGGGACAGTGGCAGCATACTGTAGTTGACACATAAATTGATACAGATGGTGATAAAGCCAGTCGCTACTTGATTATCATGGCAAAGTGACTTCACTAGGCAACACCCCTCAGCAGTAAAATTCTAAGCTCTGACATTCATTCATCTACCTTTTAGTGAGTTGAGACTTATGTCACAATAAAAAAAATATAACATTCACTTTTGTCTTCTCATTCATTCAACCCAATTTACTCGCTTATTCATTCATTCATGTTCTGTTTTTTTTTTAAACTAACAAAAGTAGCTCATTTGCATGAAGTGACGAGAAGATGTGAAGCCTTATCGAGCAGAAAGCATTATGGGATGTAAACACAGAGATCAAAACAGTCCAAGTGACATCTATATAAAATCTATACACAAATTTAGAGACCTGTCATGAGTGCTTTGGGAGGCATCTGGAAATCTAAGGACACAAGAAGCACTGAAACTCCTCAAATGACACACAAGAGACTGACATCAAGCCTAAGACCTTCTTGTTATGAATCACAACTGCATGAGTAGGTTACAATTTATTATCTCATGGAATAAAACCCACAAGGATATTAGAAGTAGCTTTACATGGCCACAAGCAATTTATAGCACTTCTAAATGCCAGGCTTGTTTGTCTAAACATATATCATCCCAGATAAACAACTGTATTGCATGACAAAGTGTTTGCTTGAAATATTTGTTATCTGTTTCTAACAGATGAGAGGCGGAGTAAACAAAGATAAAACACTTCCTGTGCTGTTCTCAAAATGTGCAGGTGATTTAGGTAGTCAAACAAAAAAAATAAAAAAAAATCTGTGAAAACTCAGTCACAATGAGGGGAGACTGTGTGGATAAAGGAAGTGAATGGTCAGGTTCAGTGCAGCAGACGCAGCTGTAATGGGTTTTTGTAGGCTCTCTGCTGGTTTATGTAAGTTCGTCGCAGAGGACTACAATTCCCATCGATCCTTGCGGCAGGACGAGCGGAACCAGCCGTTGCCAATAACTTCAAACAGCCTTTCGAGCCTGTCAGCGGTGTGTTGCCTGCTGTACTGCCTCTTCCTCTGGCCTGACACCTGGAACCATGCTGTCCTTCGCCCTGAGACAACTCACACGGGTAACTGTAGCATTATAGCATCTAAGTGCAATTTCTGTGCCATTGTTTCCCTCTCTGAATGATCGGTTTGGTAACTAGAGGCTGGGCTTTCTGCGTGGTTGGACTGATAGCTAGCTTAACGTCAGAGAGAGTCAGTACCAACTTGCGGCGGGGGGGGGGGTTCCATTTGCCCATTCTCGTTTGTGTAAGGTACAGTTGGTATTAAACGACAGAAGATTTTCAGGAACAAACCACTGGCCGACTTCTCTGGACAGTCTGCGTGAATCTTTTTTTTAAGTCTTGACGCATGTTAGCTCGCCGTTAAGCTAAATTGCTAGCTGTCAGCCTCTGTAACTTAAGTGGCTGCAAGCTGCGTCCACGTTATGATGCAACAACGACAGCTCAGTTTCATCATGTGGGACACTGCAAAACATCACGAATAGATAGATTGCTTTGGTTGTTCACACGGTGGATTTGTTAATAAACAACATAAAATAAGTTCCATTTTAAAGTAATAAATATATGTTACCCAATGAACATGAAATTATATAAATATATTTATTAGACACGTGTGATTTTTGTCCTTGACGAGAGGGAACATTGATTCATTTGTTTGGTGGCTGCATCTAAAGTAAAATCTTGAAATACTTTTATTCAACGAAGAAGCATATAACGCATACTAAATTGGCAAATTCATTACAAGAAATCAATGATTAAGATGAATGCACTGAGCCTTCTCAATTAAATTTTTCGTGTCACCTCTTTCTTCTCCATTTTACTTTTGGGGGAATCTGCATAGAACTGTAAATTGATTGTATTTACCAGGGGGGAAAAAAAAGTTAAATTCAGCTTAGAACTTCACAAAGATTGAAAGTGCTGAGAAGGTGAGGCTGTAGTATTTCTTTCTTCATAAATGTTTATTTCGACACAAAGCCAGTACTTGTAGTGCAGTCATTTGAAATGTTGTGGGGGATTGTATTGTTGCGGGTATTTATTTATGTTTTGGGTCCCCTCTGCACTTTATGAACAACTTTTGAACTGGACAGTGTAAAGGTTTAACCTTGTCTCTGGTGTGAGCTAAACCAGTAGTTTCCCAAAGTTGGGTGTGGACTCCTCAGGGAGACTTCGAAACAGCAAAAAGGGTGTGATGAATTGAACCAGTAGATTTATAAAGGATTAGAAATCAAGAAGAATCAAGAATCTTTATTGTCATTTTGTTTCCACACAGCAAAATTATGATTGGTGACTCCCAGCCATAGATATAAAAAAAAAAAGAAAAAGTCACACTATATACAAATAAAATATAAAAAAAAAAGCTGAAAAGATATAAATATGTAAACAGACTTGGTGCACATGAGCAGTAGGATGAGTGTAAAGTGCAGTCCAGTGCAAGATTCAGTTCTTTATTGCACATAGTGTGTCTGTTGTGTGTGTAGGGGGGAAATGGACTGGACAGCTCTTGGATAAAAGCTCTTTTTCAGTGGCATATTTTAGCCATAATTACTGCAAAAGTTAAATACAGTAGTTAAATTCAAACTAGGACCATGCAAATTAAATTAAACCTTAACTGAACTTGCTGTCTTCCCAGCCTAGTGCCCGTGCATTTCATTTCATTTTACACTGAAATGAAAATAATAAGAAAAAAATAGCTGACAAGTTTTGGAGCTGTTGATCTAAATTCTCTCACACTATTGTCTTTTAGTGCTTGTGTTTATTTTCCTGCTATGATGTCTAAATGAGAGAGATTGTTTTTTTTTTTTTTGGTAACCTTCCCCTACACCAGTTTTTAAAACGATAAACTGAACAATAACCGAAACAGAGAAGCAGCTTAAATGGTCATGTTCTTCTGTGTCATGAAAAGCTTTTCAATTAGCTTCCTGTCTAAGATTGTTTAACTACAGTATCTTAATGAAATAGTGTTGCATTATTTTGTCAAAAAATTGCAGTAGAATGAGTTTTTAGTTCTTCTGCACTATACATGCTGTTCTGAACTTAAAGGGGAGTAAAGTCATAGTAAATATCTCTGTCCTGACAGCTTTATGAAGACAATGCAAGACAAGGTTAACAGATAATGATATATTAACTGGAAGTGTGTTGTTCTGGCTCTTTTCAATACGTTCAAAGTCCACCATGACCCTCACAAGTATTGTAGGAGAAGCAAGCAAATATTAACCTCCTGCTTTGAGATAATTATATAACTGATAAGGACATATTTTTGTGCAACTTCAGAATTAATGGCTATTGTTTCAGTGGCGTCAGCAGCTTCTTACCTATTATCTTAACTAGGATGTACTGCTGAAGGGTCGTTGCAAGGACAGTGGTAATCATGGTTGTCCAGATGTAGATATTGCCCTAATATCCTTTCTGCACAGTTATCAGTTTATTAAGTACACATAAACTAATGCAATTCTAAAGGTTGTGGTATTTATTTATTTTTTGTAATTATTCTACTCTCATTGGTGTACTGTACATTGGTTGGAATGTATCTGAAATACCTTTAAGTATAACTTGTTACCTTTGGCACCACAGAGATGAAACAAAATGTAAATCATAGAAGGTTAAACTGCATTTTATTTAGTGGACTCTCTTTACTATTTGCGCCTAAATGTCGTCCTAATATCATCACTACACATCCAATCTTGAATTAAAATTCTGTTTTTCTGACATGTATAAAAGAGAAAGAAAATGTCAAACACACTTTAGTATAATGTGAGTCAGTATGTCACAACAAGGTACTGCTCACTGCGTTTTTTAATGAAACAAGTTGCTGGGTTAGTTGAAACATCAGGGTCATGGAGGTGTAGGGAAAAAAAATAAAAACTGGTCGATTTTTAGCCTAATTATGGACCTCAAGAAGTGACCTATTTAGACGATGTTATGAATTTCACGTAGTTTCTCAGAAACAACTAGGCTATACCACGTTTGAGCCAAAATCTTGTGGCATGTATTCAGACCTAGTTTTATAAGTCACTCACTACTGTCAGTGTGTTTGAAGTTTCCCACTAAATTAAGCGGTCCACATGCTTGCATGCTTTTCCTATTTGTGCTAATTGGTTAGGTGTGCATCATCATTGAATTTCTGATGAACTCACAAGACAGAGTTTTTTTTTTTTTTTTGGATGTATGGAAGCATGTGATTTCCTCACAGGATTTGCATATGTGCCAGAAAGATTTCAGTACACTGTTGTTTTTTGTTGCTACTGCTGACCTCACATTCTTTTTAGGACAACTGGTCTGTTTATGGCTTGTCACCACAGAAATTCAACTTCTGCTCTTCTGAAGTTGGTGTATTTGTATTCCTAAAACTCCATTTAGTCTATTTGAGAATCCAAAATGAACTCTAATCCCATTATCAAAATCATCCATCCAGTTCAAGAGGCCAAAGAAACAGCTGTTACTTTTGACTAAGGTTTTTTTTTTTGCTAATGAGAGCAATTATTTCTAATTTCTGTAAGACATTCTCTCAGTATCTTTAGGCTCTAAGTTGTGGAGCAGATGATGTTTGAATTTCATGGGTTTGGTGGATTTGCATGGATAGCACGCTTAGATTCAGTGTATAATGATGGAAAAAGCACCCGTGCACTCCAACTTTGAACCTTTTGAAAAACCCTTTATTTCAAATTTAAATTGTTATACAGCAAACTTTGTTAGAGCAAACAGAGTGTGAATGTCACAGCGTGTAACTTTACAAATTTTCCAACTTTTTTATTTCGATAGTTTAGGTTCTGCTCAGGTGTGAAGGTAAGGGGAATGCATGAGAACATTAGAGAGCTTGCTGGATACTGCTATTTGAATGGACTGCTGTAATTGCTGTGCATCGGTCAGAAACTTTTTTTGAAACCACTGATGTTTGTATGAACCAGGGGACAGAGGTCATACTGAAAACTGGACACCGCTTGGAGGTATTTTAACTTTAGAGCCACAGATGTTCAGTTGTCAGTAGCGAGCATGCTTTTCCATTCTAGTATGAACATTCAGAAAGGAAACATTAAGGTGTTGGCTACTCCTGCTACAACTAGACAAGCAGGAAAGTCAGCGTGACAATTATGAAGCAAGGTAGCTCGTATATATTTAACCTGAGAGAAAGAAATTTTAAAAGAATCATTAACCAGGACAGTTGCTATGATAAGTGGGCACACAAAATTGCATCTTTCCCCTAAACTTTCACATGAAAATTATTCATTCACAATGCATTCTTCTCAGGTCAAAATTTATGTTTCAGTACTTGGAAAATTCAAATTTGATCAAATCTAAAATCATTACTACTAGTTCTCAGTGCTGTGTTCTGATATGAGACATTTGTTTGGGAGGATTTTGTTTTTCTTTGGTGAGAAGACCTGCTGCCCTTTAGAGTTTGGCACATAACTCCTACACACCATGCTTTTGTTTGAAGTTCAGAGGAAAAGCTTTGCAGTAATTCTACTTTTTACATATAAAAAAGGATAGTTGTCAGAGCTTAAGTGGGTTGGAAAAGAGGCAACAACATTTTTTGTTTTCATCCATATGCTGCCAACGTCAGCCAAAAGAGTAATGTTGTTGTATTCAGTTTTGGTTTAGAAATAATTTGCGTTGTCACCCTAAATACAACCTCTCTAGCTTCAATGTCACACACAGAAACTATCAAATTTTTTAATTCATTGCTTTGCACTTTCCACTTTTCATCCTAAAATAACATATTGCAGCACCAGGAGAGGCATTCGTAATTCTTTTGAATCTAGTTTTGATAATTTTACAGAAGTTTGTCAGTGCTGGTTAACGGCTTTGTGTCTTTCTCAGCAGACATCTTTTTTTTATGTTGCTTTGAGCTACTCTGTCTGAAATATGGGTCCCACTACATTCAAAATTGCAAATGTTCTTAATGCTAGCCTGGTCTGGATGATAGGAATAAAATCTTGATGTGTGACAACATTGTGCATTGTTGACTTGTGACAAATAAATTTTACAGTAGATCAGTGATGCAATGAGTATTTTGCTCATAAATATCCAATCAAACAGTTGAACCTTTTCTTCTAAACTCAATTAAAACATCTCTTGAAATTTTCCTTGCTAAATTTAATTAAACTAGCCAACTTCAAAATCACCACCAAATTCACACCAACCAGTTATCTAACCAGTAATTATCTAACTGTCCAGATGTGCGTGGTCCATGTATCCAAGGCTCCATCTGATCAAATGCTCACATGCTGAGTGTGACGACGAAAATATGTAATCAACACTAGCCAAGACCAGCCTGAACACACATCAGACATCTCTGGGTGTCTTGGGGTCCCTCATACTATTGCCTCATGCTTCTCACACATGCTGTTCAGAAAGCTTGACATCTTTATGAATTCAGCACATAGAAACTTTCAAAGGTCATCCACATTCACAGAGAACACATGCGCGCATGTAGAGCAGGTTTTTCAAAGATAACTGCATGTAGCAAATTATCAGGTTACACAAAACGGTCCGAATTCAACCCGATTCAGGCTTCTAAAATGTGAGTTATGCTGCTTTTTTCTCTCCAGTCTAACTAAAAATTGCATGTTTATGTGAGAAAAGCAACACATCCTCACAATTAGTAATATGATATTTTTAAACTATGATATTTGGCCATACAAAATTACACTGGGCATTTTATAGACAAAATATTGCCAGAGAAAATAAATGGCAGATTAACTAGATTAATCTAGTTTGCTACACCTGTCAGACAGCCCGTTCCATCTTTGGATGTGGATTTATAGGGACTTAAAGTTTACTTCTGATAGAATAACATTTACTGTGACTTAAAATCATTGCTTTTTATTCCCACAAACTTATGCATGTTAACTTAAGTTTTACAACTGATTTAGCTGTATTTAGGTGGTACAGAATTGCATTTTAGATGGCCCAAACAAAATGAGATGTAAGAACCACCTGTGATCTATTTCTGTTTTTGATTTAACACACTGTGAGCTACATTAAGAATGGTTTGAGTGAAATAAAGGCCATGAGCCTTGAGCTACGGTGTCTGCAGTACAGGCCACAGCTTGCATGGGAGTTACCATGAAATCTAGTGTTGAACTTTTTGATTTTTTTTTTTCTTCACTGCAGGGAGTGTTGTGGAAAGATTACAACATAAATGTACCATTCCAGCACTTGCATCTCCTGAAGGTTGGCTCTGTTGCCGCATTGCATAAGTCTCTGATTGTCACCCTGACAATCCTTTGACCCGGATAGTGTGGATTTGCCCTGGACTGTGCTTCCGTGCCTTTACGCCTCTTCACCCTATCCAGACTTCTCAGTCTAGTGCCATCCAGAGTGAATCACAGGGCAATTTGTAATGGACAGCCCCGCTATTAGTCAGTGACAGGGAAAGAGGCAACTACGTGTCAGACTGACAGATGCTGCTGCTCTGTCGACACTTCTTCTCTGCTACCTTACATATCTGTTTTTTTTCCTTCCCCGTTTCCCCACTCTAGTCCTGTCTGCTTTCCTTGTGTTACAGAGTTGATTGTTGTTTGGTATAGCCACTGATGGACAGCGGTCATCTGTAAAATTGACTCGCCTCAGGAGCTGCTTCAGGAAACTGGCAAAAATAAGACAGACCTAGGATTAATGACATGATTTTCTTTCTTCCCTTTTCTTCTTCTCAGCCATTGTTGTTTGGGAGCAGATGTTTGACAGGAAAGGCAAAGTGCCAACAATTACCTTATCATTGTCACACAGATGTAGTGCATCTGTGACTCTGCCATTATTTCGTGCTCAGCACCCAGGTTGATGTGGCCTATCCCGCCCCTTTTCTCACAGCGGAGTTTTCATCAAGTTCACCTTCAAACAACCGCGTAATGTGTCGCCTAAAAATAGTCCCACTGTGACATATTTGGTGCTTGTATCTTGGCTCTCGCTTTTCTTGGATCAGCTTATCTTGTGTTTATTAATTAATCTCCCATAATGATCAGGGCTGAGAAATGAAGCAGGAAGGCTGAGAAATGAAGCAGGAAGGCGGAGAGGCAGACCGCAGGGACTGACCTGTGTGCTGTTTGTTCAAGCCCAGAGCTGTCCCGTTTGGACACCGTGGAAGTGATATCAGTGACAAGAGGAACTAATAAAAATGCCACACGAGTGTTACTCGGCTGAGCGTGCTTAGCAGCGAAGGGTGACAGGATGGGGGACAGGAGGATGGGAAAAGGGAAGCGAGGAGGAGGGAGAGGGAGAGGCACCCTTGTCTGTTTTGCAGTCATCAGTGGTCCTATAACCACAGTGTTGGCTTGTGTTGGGTTTTTCTGCTGCTGCTGCTTTCCCTGGCTTTGGTCTGCCCCAGCAGAAACGCAGACAGCGAAGGACAGTTCCCGTCAAGATTTAATGACCCATGTGATTTCTTGGCGAGAAACGCGTCCTCCGAGACAGCTCGACCTGTCTCCCCAGACCCTCATCTTCTACAGGACCCTGAGGGGGGGGGCCCTCTCCCCTTTTCCACCATCACCACTGCCACTGGTGACAGAAGGCCAGGGTAGAGACTGTTAGAAATCGGTCATTAATGTGCCACTTGCTTCCCCTCTTGTGTCACCACTGTCCCCTCTACCACCCCGGGGACCTGGGAAAGAGGCAGCAGGATGGAGTGGGTAGGCTGAGCAGCAATGGTTTAGATAGAGTACCTTGAGGCTGCTTCCGAGGATGAAAAGTGCATTTTAAGAGAGTTTATTGCTCAAGAGTGTTAAACTATGCTAAGGTTGGTCATTTTTGCATTGCAGACAGGAGTTTGTGTGGCTTTTTTTTGGTTGTCTTGAAATCTGTGGAAAAGCTACACAGTTGTTTTTTTTCTTTGCTAAATTTCAACTGCAATAAGGCTCCTTCTAAAGATCAAGTAACTTAACATTTTTTAAACCCCATGAAATAGGAGTAATTGTATATATTTTTTTATAGGCGTCCTGAACCAGTCCTGAGCATTGTGTTAATTGCTTTTTAATAGTGCTATTAAAGGGAGGCTGTCCCTCACACCCCAGCACACCTGCACAGACGATAATTATTGGTTAGTAGTGGGGCAATTGATCTCAGCACAGAGTCATCATCATATTGTTGATTAAATGACGAGAAGGAGACATTTTGTTCTTAGTGCAATCAACCTGTCAAGTATTTAATTCAAACTCTTAGTGTTCTCCCACACAGCAATCTTACTGTTGATTTAAGAATTATAACAGGAACTTGTGCACTATTTCAACTCAACATTTTTTGTGTGCATGGAGGTTTTCTGCTTGTCCAAGCACTGCAGCTATGGTGTGTAACAGCAAGCCAGAATAATGGGACCAGAACTGAATCCAGTGTGGGATTCATTTTTTAAAGGAGCCAGTGAAAATTGTATGGACTCTGCACTCTCACATGATCAGGCATTGCAGCAGCAGCAGCAGAAGAAGAACTCGCCAGCCCCAGTCAAGATTAGATAAGCAGGAAGTGCTGAATCTGTTCTCTATATGCCTCCTTCTGGTACACTGAGGCTGTAAAAGTCAGTCCCTCAGTTTGTAGAAGTGCTGATAGAGGCATAATTGAACAACCATGCTGATTATTGATATGCAAACACGCCAGCTTCTAATTATACCAGGCTACATATTAGAGTGTAAGAAGAACAGAGCTGTGGAAAGCACTTGAAATGTCTTCTTACTCATACAGGTCAAATCAGGATGGTTCTTGATATGTTTGAAATGGTAAAATATGCTCTATAGAGAAATTCTGTTCTGTGTTCATTCTCTTATGTTCTGATTATTTAAAATGTCCAAACTACTTTCATCTTAACAGATAATATACTCCAAAATTCTTCGCCTCAAACTTTGCCAGCTTGTGTCAGTCCTCATAATCCATGACCCATTTAACTGCAATGGCCCAGTTTTAGAAAAAATGTCTACAATAACTGTGATATCTGTGTAAAGCTAATGCATTCTAAATTGAGCCTTTTCCTCTCTGTATACCCTCTTCTCTCATCTTACACTCCAACCGTCCTCATGCTCACAGCCACTGTGCCAGCGGGCCCCAATTCGTCTCAGCGTACGTGGCCAGCACGCTGCCACCCGTACAGTGGATGAAGATCGTCCGTGGACGGGTCAGGAGAGCCTAGCTCAAGATGACCCCGAAATGTGGGACCTGCTGCAGAAAGAGAAGGACAGGCAGTGTCGTGGTTTGGAGCTCATTGCATCTGAGGTACCACACTTTTTTCTTATTCTAACTGATGCTTTTTAAACTTGTTTGTTTGTTTGTTCTTGACTCTTTCTGTTCATTTACTTAACATTTGAGAATGGAGAGAAACTGGAGATTGGGCAACATCGAAAGAGTTGTGATGATAAACCTATTATGAATGTGCGCAATTAGTCAGGTAAATTATTTAAACGTTTCCGCCTTTGTTAGTTAGCACCATATACTAGTCTTTTGCATCCAAGGTTTTACACAGCCACCTGCTAGTTAGCTGGGCTAGCCCTGGCTAATGACAGGTTGTTGTCTGCCCGACCTCTTACCATGTTAATGTCAGCATGTTGTTAACCACCAAAGTTCATGGTGAGACCGATGATATCTTGCAAAACCAGTATTTTGATCTAGGAAATGAAAAGGCGGTTGTATTGAGGTTGTGTCAGAATAAATTGATAGCCACTTGATAGGCGCAGTGCACAACCACACTGAGTACAGGCATCTGGATGTCGACTTGCGTGGTATTTTAAATGCTATTTGTTAACTTTTATTTAATGGGTTGTCATGTTTTGTAGGATAATATGCAGTATTTGTATGTCAGGCACAAAGCACCACACATTTCAGCTCTTAAAGCTACAAAAAATACTTTTTGTGACCATGTTTAATCTTGTTGATGATAATTTTAATGGTTTTCTAAGTGTTTTTCTTACTTTGTGACCATTTTACTAATCAAAATTAAAATTTCTGTTTAATGAACTGGGAAGTTGTGTAGTGACATGCTCTCCTATATTTGATGCCAGTGTAACTCCGCACACACATCTGAATATATGATTGTGGTGTTTTGCTCGACTTTGACTGCAGAGTGAACGGGTATTTGAAAATGATAGGCCAAATGACCAGAAGGCGTTGGCAGACTAATATTATTTTAACCATCTTGATGGATCAGTTAAGAATTAGCACATTCATTTTGACTCTGCCTTTAAAATGTTTGAATGAAGTTGGAAGGTGACAGATATTTTAATTTATTTAAAAAAATTAATTTAGTCACAATTCCATGTTGAAGTGGCTCATTTTAATGGAAAGGCATTCAGTGTGAGCACATATTCAGTGTCTAAGAGTTGGCAGCATCTCCTCTGTATGTTGGCAGTGCAGGTAGCTGAGAACACCCCATCACCTCGGATTAATGTGTTGGCAAAAATGAAAAATGTGCAGACCTGCTAGCCTCGTGAATATCTGTTGTGGCTGTAATTAATTTGCATGTTACTGCTGGCAGCAGTAAAACAAAAGCCTTTTTAGGAGTGTCTTTGGGCTCTTACTGTAAATAAATACGGTCTATGTGGTACATTGAGTACAGCAAATGATAGGGATGTTGCATTAAATTTCACACACCGCATATGTTGGAATGTTTTTGCTAATTTATTCCTAAGTCATCTTGCCGAGTGTATTAATGTTTTATAGCAATAAATTTGCTGTTTTGCATTCTTTCCAGTGGGCTGCTAGGCTTGTTAAACTATGACCTTCTGTTTCAGATATACAAATGATAAAACTGATGTCATGGACTCTGACAAGAACACATTCATATCAACCTCGCTATTCATGCATTATTTACCCGCTGACAAACTGTCCACAGTGTGCTCTACGTCACTCAATCTTGTTTTTTTTTTTTTTTTTCGCAGTGTTGTCTCACAAGTAGCGATTCTGACTGTAAGCAAGAATAGCTTAGTTTTTACAGAGCTCTTTGTTTTTATTCCAAGGCTGAATGGTGTGAAATGGAAAATTTTACTATTCAAAAGGGCGGACAAGGTTTTATCATCTGTTTTTTTTTCTCCCTCCTCCTGTTTCTTCTTCGCCACAGTAGTTGTTCAGTGGAGTATATCAGCTCCCCCTCAACACAAAGCCTGACCGCTCTAGTGTGAGATAAAGCTGATCTCTTCATTCTGCCTCCTCCCCAACTCACTCTGCAATGCACATCACAGTACAGCTCAGGCAGACATTCCTTGAATGAGAAGACATACATTTTCACACACGTGTCCACCCACCCACACGCACACACATACTTCAAGACACCGAGAGGCAAATGCGTTTCCGTTTCTAATATATGCACAGTCATCGGCATGACAGACGGACGCAGCAGAAAGCTGTTACTGGAGCTGTTATCTTCCTTGATCTCCTCTCGGCTCCCAGGTGAAGCATTAGCATAACCACACACAACACACACCACCCAGCTCCCTTTTGAGGGAGAAAGTGGAGACTACATTTGTCTGTGTGTGTTTTGTGTCAGACCCTATTACTGACCAATGTGATAATATACACTAGTGTTGTTGAGGAGGCCATGCCTAGAGTTCTCTGCTACACAGTCAGGGATGCATGCATTCAGTCATGGAAGTGTATTTGCATGCATAGAGTGGGCTCTGGAGGGATGTCCCAGTCATATTTACTTTTTTGTCCCCTGATAAAACAGAATAGAAAGTAAGTCCATTAGGTATCTGATAGAGAATTGATTT
The DNA here is from genome assembly GCF_021347895.1 of Acanthochromis polyacanthus. NCBI lineage: Eukaryota > Metazoa > Chordata > Actinopteri > Pomacentridae > Acanthochromis > Acanthochromis polyacanthus. The sequence continues at coordinate 8,007,193 of NC_067117.1, read as the reverse complement.
TTTTTTTTCTTAGTGATATTTTTCTTACCTTCAAAATACAGATGCACACTACACCTAAAGTAGCCTCACAGTGAACTCATCGCTTAATATGAATGGCTTTTGATCAAGATGACCTTTTATCATTTGCATTTTCATTCATTTGTTCTAACGCTGTTTGTACATTACCTGTGGTGCCAGTATTATTGTCATCGACTGGAAGATTTGGACAAGAGTTGAAAGACTCATTACAGCATGAAGAGAGTGTTACAGAAAATACCTAAACAACGAAAAAGAAACTTCTGGAGAAGACACTGAAAAGGCGTTATTGTGTAACTGGGATTTGGCTATTACAAGATGGACAACAATTTGTAGAAGTTTGGGCTGTAATTAACAAACATTTTCTTTTTTCATTTCTTTGATATATATATATTTTTTGTAACAGTTCAGAAAACTGAAAAAGCTTTATTGTAAAAACCCTTTAATCGTCAAGATCTTCAATTTTACTCTCATGTAAGATACTCCCAAAGAAATATCACATTTGAGAAGCTAGAACAAGGGAGTAATGCGTATCTTTGCTCAGAAAAATCACTCAGCCATAATTGGCTCATATCTAACTTAGTGCAGCAAAGCCATATTAAGACTTTAAGGAATGCATCCTCTAAAATCAGACATTTTTAATGTGAAAATGAATAAGTGAATCCACTGAGTTTCATTTTATAGCACACAGAAGCTATAAAGGGAGAACTTTTAGTGGTAAGTTCCACCACTTTTTCAGCAAAACAACTCACTACAATTATTTATTTATTTATTTATTTTTGGAAAATGAATTTTAAAATGATTTTAAAAGGCCACGGCAGTGTATCGCAGCATGTGCAGAAAAGTTTATTACATCATCTTGTCTCCCCCACCAGTGAGGCGATAAGCATTGTGAAGTGCAGAGTGTTAGTCTATGGAAGTCCAGGGGTTCAATACTGTAATGATTGCCTCTGGCCGGAGGGGGATTTCTCACTATCACTTAACAGACTTTAATTTGCCGTCCTTGTCCCTTCTGTCCACTTGCGCCATTGATCTGAGTGTGTGTTTGCTTGTGCGTGTGCTCTCACCACAGAATTTCTGCAGCCGAGCAGCTCTGGAAGCTCAGGGCTCCTGTCTGAACAACAAATACTCTGAAGGCTACCCAGGGAGAAGGTGAGTGTGTTTATTCGGCCCCACCTCTGCTTATTAACACTGCTGATATTCTGTGCTTGAGGATATTTGTTGCACACATGCACACACAGACACACGCTAATTTAGACCGTTTGCTAGCTTGCCCTGCAATAGTACATTCCAAAAACATAGCAAATAATCCACAGCCTCGGAATTGCCAAAGAAAATTCCCGAGGGGATACACTGGAAGAATTTAGTGCCAGGCTGGTAGTTGCATGTTTTCTATTTTCAGTTTTCCGATTTTCTATTATTTGCTGTGGATAACTCACATTTATCAGCAGCAAACAGAGAGCTGACATGTTGTATAATTCACCTCATTTGATGCCTTTAATTCCTGGAATATAAGCCTCCCATACATTTCATTCCACTGAATGTGTTGTCATTTTTTTCCTCTACATTCCTGCTCATCTGTTGTTTTACACTTTAATGTAATGAGAAAAAAACCGATGATTTCATTGAATGAGTGATCTCTACAGAAGCCAGCTGTTGCTCCTTCATCTGTAATTACAGTGAAAAGCTTTCATGAGCATTTTTGCCTAAGATGCCCCAGATCAACTGTGGAAGTTTTAGGTCAGCGTTGGTCTAGCTTGCTCTAGATTTCTGTGACCAACAGTGCCATTTGTGGCAAGTGTATGAAAGTGAACAGACATGACAGAAAAAAGGGGACATAATCTATTTTGTTGTAATATTATGAATATAATAGCATTGTGTTTTGTTAATATAATCTGCATGATCACTACCATTGCAGCACCAAGCAGCCGACAAGTACAGATTGTCACTAGCTTAGTGAACACAGTGAAGCATTTAGCAGTTAAAACAAACAATATTTGTTGTTTATGCATTTACCAAGTGGACACAAACATCAATCCAGAAGAGTAATGTCTGGGAGATGTGTATATAAACAATAGTTTACTAGCAAGATAGCCATAGCAGCTTAAAATGTGATTAATCTGCTACCACAAGTAGCCAAAATAGTAACAATTGTAAATTGAAATTGCGTCAAAATTAATGTCTAATCTAGCAGGTTGTGTGTATGATTGATTCGTCCATTTTTATTAATGGAATATCATGTATGTTTGTTTTTCCTTTCCAACTTTGCCCTCAGGTACTATGGAGGAGCCGAAGTGGTTGACCAAATCGAGCTGCTGTGTCAGAGGCGAGCTCTAGAGGCCTTTGACCTGGACCCAGCTCTGTGGGGTGTCAACGTCCAGCCATACTCTGGATCACCAGCTAACTTTGCAGTCTACACTGCTGTGCTAAACCCCCATGACCGCATCATGGGCCTGGACCTGCCCGACGGAGGACAGTCAGTAGTCACTGCCATTTTCTTTTATTCTCCACCCTGTCACTTTTTTCTTTCATCCTTGCATTTTTTTAAAGCTGCCCCAGTTTCTTTGTTGGTCAACACTAGTGTGTGACTTACAGAGCATGAAAAATCCCTGTTATACATTTTCTTTTTCTATTTTCCTACTCATTTGTTTACACTATAAGAAAGATTAGTCTTTATCGATGTAGTTGTTTGCACAAAATGATGTTTGTCTTTATGTCCTTGTCACCCCAGTCTGACCCATGGCTACATGTCTGATGTGAAGAGAATCTCTGCAACGTCGATCTATTTTGAATCCATGCCCTACAAACTAAATGTAAGTAGAGGTACCTACTACTGATGCATATTCTCTGTTTCATCAGCTTGTTTTTGGTAATGGAAGAAAAGTAAATGCAAATGTAGAGAGATAAAAGCAAGTTATAGTGTCATGAAAAATGTGAGGCAAATGCAAGTTAAATAACATTTGAAAATACTTATGTATTCTCATGTATTTTTCATGCTTTTTAAATCTCAAGTGCGAGAGCTGTTGTAAATTGTGCCCGTAATGTCAAGACAATCACCTTTTTCAGAAGATTTTATAGTATGTTGTTCAAAAGGTGTTCTGTGCTGTCCTTGCACGTGGAATTTTCTTAGGCTTATTTGCTGTAATAGGGAATGTGAGAACTCTCCTAAAGACAGGGTAAAGAACAATGAATAGCCATGACACCGCAAGGTCAGAACATACAGCATAGCTTCTGAGCTTTGCTTAGCATTAACCATTTTTTATATTGCCACTGTAATTAAAATTGTAGTACAACACAATGATTTTTTTGTCTAGTTCATCAGCTGTTATCGAATGAGAAGACCTGGAATAACACAGATTATTTGACAGAATAATAATGAAAGAACAAGACGGAAAAAGAAATTACAAATCTTCAGAAAGCACTGATAATTCCTTGAAAAAAATTTAACAGGATATTCATTGATAGAGACCGAAAAGAGAAGGATGTAATAAAAATGCTGTGATTTAGCTTGAAGAAATCCCTTTTTTTTCCTGTGCCTCGAAGGGGAAGACACGAGGCAGTGTGGGTTGGGATTCAGTGTCTACCTCAAGAAAACTTAAAACCAGCACTCAGTGGCTGGCAGGTGCTTGCCGATAGAAGACAATTGAGATGGTTTAGTCTCTGTACGGCCACAGTATCCACAATGCAACCACAGAATCCTAATAGTGTATGTAAAACATTCAAAGCGCTGTTTTCCATCTGTACAATCAGGGCCTCTCAGCAGTGACAAGTAATTTATCAAGTTAACATATAGACATGATCAGTCCATTGTATATTTAGTGTCTAGTATTTTATTCCTGGGGTCATAGTTGTGTGGTAGTGTTGGTAGTGGCTGATGGATGGCCATGATAGTCTGCATGTCCAGACCTGCTGATGTATGGGCAGGCAGGACCCCTCTGCGAGAGAGATAATGGGAAATCGACAGGCTGGCCAGCACCACTGGCTCTGTCTTCACAATGAGCAGGTTGATGGAGTGAGGGGGCATCCATAGATGTGCTGTGGAGATGGGAGATTATCAGGTTGTCTAAATAAAGCTTTCCCTCCTCCCTTCCTTTCTTCTTTTTCTTGTCTCTCTCTCTCCCTTATTCTCCATTGTCTGTCTCTTACTTTGTTTTTCTGCTCTATCTTTCTGTCTTTCGCTGTCTCTCTTTTCCGATTCTTGGAGGAGGACTAGAAGGGTAAAACTGTCTTCAGGCAGCAGACACACTGGTCATTTGGCTGGTCCGGTCGACTTCATTTCACATGACTTTGAACTACGTCATCTATAAAATGGATTTTCTAACATGTTTCTTAAATTAAATTGCTCAGTTCAGTGAAAGGAGCAGGAAGAGTCTCGAAACCGACCTGATCTGTTCAGCCTCATCTCACCAGTTAAGCAGATCTCTGAAAGCTTGAATTAGGATAAGTAGGGGTGCATTACTGCAATTGCTCCATCTTCTTCCATGATATGATAGGTGTAAATGTCTTCCTTAGATAAATTCTTTTCCCTTTTAAGGTAGCCAAAGTACTTCAAATGCATCTGCTTCAAATGAGCTTCAAATGGAAAAAAATCTCCCTTCCGTGTTGATATGTTTGCTCTTGATCCTCGGATATCTGATGATTTTTTTTCATCCTCTCATGTTCCTTTTATTCTCCTGACCCTTACACTCCCTCTAATATTCTCACATTCCTCCTCCACTTCCTCTTTATTCTTGCCCCTCTTTCCACCTCTTCTCTCTCCTCAATCTGTCTACCTCTCTGCAGACTGCAACAGGACTCATAGACTACGACCAGATGGAGTTGACGGCCAAGCTGTTCCGGCCCAAGCTCATCATCGCTGGCACCAGTGCCTATGCCCGCCTCATTGACTATGCCCGCATTAAGAAGGTACATGGAGAACTCGCTCTGTATTCAAAACTTACCTTCCTTTCACCCCGTCTTTCTCCCAGTTTTTTTTTTTTTGTTTTTTTTTTGTTTCGCTCTACCCTTTACTCCTCTGCTACCTGTTTTCTCCACTTCTCATCCTGCATTAGGAAGGATAGGCCAGCTTCATCCTCTTATTTAAAACTCAGTCAACCCTTTTCACTGAAATGTCAAACACACCTGCTTCCCATATTGATAGGTCAGACACAGCCAGCTTTTCTTCCAGCCATGCCTTTGCTAATTTGTGTGCCTCAGTAGAGACCCGTGTGCTCAAAATTCAGAGCATTCACTTTCAAATTTTCAACATTTCCAAACACAAACCAATTTTAGGGTCATTACACACTTTACACGCAACAACACAGATGCCTTTTTCTTCTGTTGCCTACTCCACTCACGCTCGCACAGACTCGCAAGTGCACAGTAGCAACTTTTAACCGCACACTCCACTGCTCTCTTTGACAGTGCACAAGAGGCCCCTTTATCTGTTTTGTTATACCCCCCCGCTGATTCACTTCATTCACTCCATGACTGCTTCCCTTTGTTGCAGAGCTCCACTTTAGCTAGTACCATCAGATGGAGTGTCCCACCATTACAGAGCTGTGTTTTTATTAAGCACCATAACTACTTTGCCACTATGCCTGAAGAGGGGCCATATTTTTCCCCCCTGGCATGTCTCTGTGGAACTGTTCACTGTTTTATGGCAGAATCTGCCGGGCAGGCTTCTTTCCAGATTTTCTATCGTGTGCTACCTAGATTGGAGCAAACCTTTATATTTTTTTTTTTAAATCTTAAAATCTTTTCACTATCGGCATTCATCCGATGCAGCACATCACCCACTTGTGTTCTTTACCCCCTTTCCCCTGCCTTTTAATCTATTAAACGTGCTGATCCGGTTTAGATACGAGACGAAACGAGATTGTCATGATAATGCATATTAATTGGAGCACTAAAAAGATTGTTTACTCCTCTGATCATTCGCCAGTGAGTCATTTGCGTGTTAGAAAGCTATTTATTGTTTGTGCCTTCTTCAGTAAATGCTGGCAAGAGACAGCCAGGATTTATTGAATATCACTCTAATATTTCAGGCCTCTGAAGACTGCCGAAGAGTGTAATTATACCAACTCTTATTTGAATTATCTCACGCTGGATAAGATAGGTACCGCTAACAGATGTAGAAAGAGTTATCAAATCTGAACTGTGGGGGAGATGGGGGGTATAAATGTATTAGCACCATGAGATTGTATCTTTTATCTCAAATTTCAACTCATACAGAGTTCGGTCAAATAAAATTCACAGAACAGTGGGGTCACTGATGGCTTTGACTGTGGCAACATGTAGTTTAGTTTTACATTATCTAGCAATTTCGGGAACACTCTGTATATCCAGAGTAATGCATATGCAAAGACTTGGCAGTTCATAAATATTTGGCCCCTGCGCTTTTTTGCATTATTCTACAGGACAGTACATTTTTAATTAAACGGTGAGTAAGGCTCAAGTGCTGACTTCCTGCTATGTGGGAGCTTGAATCATGTATGTACACTTCTTTTTTTAATTTTTTATTCATGCACGTATTGACAGAAGTGGCAAGTCTATAAATGAGTTAAGGGGTTGTCGTTAGCTCAGGTTTGTCTGCGTCAAGAGGTCTTCACACTGTCAAAGTTTTTAGTCAGAAGTTGAAAAAAGTGCTAGATAAGGGTCCATTGATTTGTTTTATAGAAATGGGTGAAACCAATTTACGATCTTATAACATTTATCTTCAGTAAAATCATGATAGCAACTGCAGTGGTGGATGCCGATTTGTTCTGGAATATGGAAAGTAAACCCAGAAATGCTTAATTTTTCAGCAAGACCCATGAAAGAGGTGCTGAATGAGAGATTGCAGAATTAGAGAAGCTAGTGGAACAGAGACGAGCCCAGATAGGATGTCATAACTTCAGCTTGTTTTTTAGAACTTGTCTCGGTACTGTGTCACCTTAAAGTAAGGAGACAGTGTCTAAGAAGGGCTAAAATTCCTACACTGAGTCTGCATTTTCACCTCATTGTCATAGAACCAATCTAACAAAAGAATCATACTGCCTCAAGGCTTAATGACTGCACTGCAATTCACAGGTATTGCAGAGAAATGTGATGATTTTGAGTCTCATAATGGGAAAAGAGATAAAATTTCCTGTCAGATATATATTTATGTGAATGTGTATCCTAATTTCACAGTTGTTCCTTCTTTCTGCCCTTTCTCTCTCAGCTCTGCACCAACATTAATGCTTACATGCTTGCTGACATGGCTCATATAAGTGGGCTGGTAGCGGCCAAAGCCATCCCCTCCCCATTTGAACACGCTGACCTGGTCACCTCCACCACACACAAGTCTCTCCGAGGAGCCAGGTAAGGGCAGTCGGTGAGCCTTAGAAACCACAAGTGGGGACAAATCAATTTACCAAGGATGAAACCTTGTTTAAGTTTTAGAGAAAGATAAAGCGGTAGGAATGCTTTGTCAGTAAATGATTGTTCTTTCCAGGGCTGGCCTCATCTTCTATCGCAAGGGTGTTCGCTCGGTGGACAAGAAGGGAAAGGAAATCATGTACGACCTTGAGGACAAGGTCAACTTCTCTGTCTTTCCCTCGCTGCAGGGTGGACCTCATAACCATGCTATTGCTGGAGTAGCCGTGGCACTCAGACAGGTCAGCGCAACACAAATATCCAATTGCAATGTGTATTATGTCACACAGTGATCACTGCATCAGCCTGTTCAGTTCCATCCTATAATAAGAGGTTGATAACAAATGAATCAGTCTTTCCATGAAACAGAATCTTATAGTTCTTATGCTCCTCCTTTCTTTCTCTGACACGAACTGTCTGGATTTAGAGTAATGGTCTCACTTGAACTACTAAAGGGAAGTTTCTCCTGAACAGCAGTTCTCAATTTGTAATGCTATTTATGTTTCCATTATCTCCAAAAGTAATGAACAGTAGATCCAAATATTCAACATTTCTATCACAACATACATAATACTATTCTTTTGAGTTAAATAACATCCTTTAAACATGATGCATTTATTTTTTTAATAGAAATTGTTCATTATTTCTTTTTAAAAAAAGCTGACTTATCCTTATTTTTTTGTGTGTGTGTCCAGGCACAGTCCCCCATGTTTAAGGAGTACATTGCCCAGGTCCTAAAGAACGCCAAGTCTATGGCTGCAGCTCTTCTCAGCAAAGGCTACACCCTAGTATCAGGTAATCCAACTTGTGTATAAGCATTCCTTTTTTTTATTCCTAAGAAGACACTGACTCGGCAAACAGCTGAGAAACACTGAAAACTCGTGCAGACTGTCCTGTCACAAAATGCAAATTACACACTGGGGAAAAAAAAAAAGAATGCATTTAAATTCATGATGTGCAAATAGGCTAATGTCAGGGTAGCCGCCTTGTCAGTCAAGAAAATGAAATCAGATGAAAGTGGTCACTTTGTGGCTGTGAGCAAACGCTTGAATCTTGTACTGCATTTAATACACTGGCCTCAGCTGTTTTTTGATGTATAGCTCTCTGTCGACACCCTAAAAAATACAAATTTGTCCTGTGCTTACACGGCAGAGCGTCCACACCCCTCTTATAATCACTTTGTAGATATTTTAGCAATAGAACTGAAGAGTAAGCAAGACTGTGTGTAGGAATAATGTAGCCTCAACACTTGTGCAAAACATATCCAAACGAATACAAATTTGCATAATTTAAACTATAAAGAAAATGCTGCTTAAGTTACCTTAAACTGTCAAATTAGTTGACAGTCTTTGAGAATTTTAATGGCATTGTCATCTTCTGTGACAGCTGGGAGTAGATTTCAGTTTGCTGATTGCCCTAGCTGCAAAGTGGAGTAGTGGTTAGCACTTTGCCTTGCAGCAAGAAGATCCCTGGTTCGAATCCCGGCCTGGGATCTGTCTGCATGGAGTTTGCATGTTCTCCCTGTGCATGCGTGAGTTTTCTCCGGGTACTCCGGCTTCCTCCAACAGTCCAAAAATATGCTGAGGTTAATTGGTTATTCTAAATTGCCCGTAGGTGTGAATATGAGTGTGATTGTTTGTATATGTAGCCCTGCTACAGACTGGTGACCTGTCCAGGGTGTCCCCTGCCTTCACCCGAGTCAGCTGGGATAGGCTCCAGCACCCTCCATGACCCTAGTGAGGATAAAGCGGTGTATAGAGGATGGATGGATGATTGCCCTAGGTGCATCTCTGGGTGATTAAGAAAAAAAAAATCACTTTACTGAGAGTTGGACTGGAGCACTGTCTCCATGGTCTCAGTATATTGACAATATCAATGTCATTGTTGTTGCTCTCAAATTATGTTTTTGTCACTCCATTTGTTATGAAAAATGTCAGTAATCTGTTACTGTTGTCCCATTGAAGCACTGTTATGTCACATGATCTGCTGTAAAAAATAAAATTAGTCCAGAATTAAGCTGCATACTGTACCGCAGTAGATTGTCCTGGAATAAAGAGAGAAATAGTATCACATACATCCCATTCATTCTCTGATCAAATACAACATCCAGACCTAATCCATACCCATACCAGACACTTCTTAATGTCATCAATAACCTTAATTTTAGGAATTCTCACCTCAAAAGGAACACTTTCAAAGATACTGTTATTTTTTTTTATAACAAATGAGTCAAACTGGTTCACAGCAATAATTAACCAGCATATCCACCTTTTAAAAACACGTGACACAAGCCTGAACATTCATACAGCAGCTTGAGTTGCTAATAGATATTCTCTCTAAAATAGTAACATTTATGATGAGGAGGGAAAGAAGAGCAACTGATGTGGTGAAAGCTAATGGAGATCCAGATTTAAAAAAAAAAAAAAAAAAAAAATTGACCATTTGTCTCCTTTACACTTTACTGAGCTGAAAAAAGTGTTTTTGTCTTATTTCCATTCAAGGCAGCATGGAGTAAAACCTATAAATGCAGCTTTCAGGTGAACATAAATCAGATGGCACATTAGAAAGAGAAAGGTGAAGATCTGGAGCTTTTCTGACGAGACACTACCAAAAATAATTTGGTTTCATCATTAGCTGCATTCTGTTTCATATCCTAAAGCTAACAAACCTAGCAATAACAGTTGTCCGTGTTAAATAAAGGACCAGGTGGTACGATCAAATGCTTCTAAGTAAAGATCGCTTGTCTACAAAGCCTTGGACTCCTCCTCTTCAGAAGTTTTTACCAACAATGCTTGCTATTCCAGATGGGACCGACAACCACCTGGTCCTGGTGGATCTGCGGCCTAAGGGCATTGACGGGGCTCGGGCTGAGAGGGTGCTGGAGCTCGTGTCAATCACTGCAAATAAGAACACCTGCCCCGGGGACAAGAGCGCCCTGACTCCTGGTGGCCTCAGGCTAGGTAAGGAACGGCCTCACATTACGCTGCATTTAGCCGGACAAACAGAGGGCTTGTCATATTTATGAAAGGTGGGATCATATTAAAAAACAGTTGGTTTGAATATTCAGCAAGGTTTAATTCTCTGAAGAAACTGTCATCTATATTCCCAGTGTATTATGTTCCATATGTCTGCAAAGTGAAGGTGTTTCTGTCTCATTTACTTTGTTTGTAGCATACCCTTCATTTCATCTGCTTTACTTTTCAAAATGTAGTCCTGCGTATGGAAATTAGTCAGCCACCAATTAAGCCACAAGCACTGAGAAATTCATGATTAATTAAACTTGTTTGGCTTTTTAATCATCTTCCAGGAAGTGCAAGAGCTCCACATCTATGCGGTCTTATTTTTAGCATTTTCTTAAGGGGAGATCTTGAACCTCCACTACAATGCTCTGCTTATATTACCTTCTCTCTTTTACTGCACTGTAGTGGCCCGTTGACCACCAGCATCTGTGGAGGTTTGACACATCTCCAGTCTCTGTAGATTAATTACTGAAGTTTTGAGAAGCTCCAGGGTTCTGCTTTTTATTCATTTATTTTTTTCAAAGACCATATGGTTCCTAAGTAGAAAAAAAAAAAAATCAAGAACATGAATTGCTAACAGTTGACCTGTAAAAGCAAGGAGTGAAGTTTACAGTCAATGGTTTGTATTTAAAGCTGCATTATTTTTTGTTCTTCTCTGTCCCAGGCGCTCCAGCTCTGACCTCCAGACAGTTTAAAGAGGCCGACTTTGTGCAAGTTGTCGAGTTCATGGATGAAGGCTTCAAAATTGCGTTGGATGTCAAGAAAAAGACAGGTTAGCCTGCTATGAGAGGGCAGACAGATTAATCTGTAACTCGGTGGTTGCCAAGAACTTGTGTGATTTTTATCTGAGTCTTTTTTCATTTAAAGCACAGTTTGAAATTGTATCGCACATTAACTTGTCGGATGAAGGGAGACAAAATGCCCAGCGGTAATAAAACAAGGGAAGCTAAAAGTAACGAGCTAATGCTTTTCCGCTTTCCCTTTCTGTTGTCTGCAGGAAAGCTCCAGGACTTCAAGAACTTCCTTCTTCAGGACCCAGAGACCATCGCTCGCATCGCAGACCTACGCCACCGTGTTGAAGCTTTTGCCAGGCCCTTCCCCATGCCAGGGTTCCACGACCATTAGGCCGGCCGACGTGGAGTCACTGATCTGTGACAGCCAGATGGCAGAAACCTGGCTGGGCAGAAGTGTGCACGGAGAAAATGGGGAAAAATGTCATGTAATGAAATGTGTTTGTGCCTGTGAATTTGGATGACTTGAGTTCACTTTTTTCCAATCAGATCTGAAGAAGTGTTTTTTTTGTACTTCTTTGCAGTCATCCATCAATCTATTCTTGTAACAACATGGCCTCCATGTTGAGGCAAAAGAAACAATAACGTTTGTCAGATTTTGTAGAGCAGAAGAACCTATTTTCTATTGTATGTGTGAAGATCTTTCTCAGCTGTCTTCCCACCGCTTGTTTAGCGCAAATGTGTGGGAGGGAAAAAATAACATGTCAAATGAAACAAAGACCAACACTCGTTATCACAGTCTGTGTGACGTGATAAATGTATAATTAGTCATTATAACAAGATACGTAAAGAGTCTTAACTAATGTCACTGATGTATTTTACTGTGTTCATGAGGAGATGTTTGCATGACAGCTTTGTACTGTCATCAGTCTTTGAAAGCAGGTACACAAACGGGTATCATGAGGTGAAGGGGTGTTTTGTCAAGATGTGTTGGCCTTCTTTTTGTAGGGAGATGTTTTGTTAAAAACTGATATTAACCCTAAATATCAGAATGTCATATTTGAAATTTAGCTCTTTAACTTAGACCTACTTTCTGAGGTGAAGGGTTGAAGCCAAAATTATCCAGAAGACAGGCTGAATAACCGTGATATCTTTTAAAATGGTGTGGTTCAGTAAAGCAACACTACAGCTGTTCACAAAGTTGTTTGAGAACACGTTTCACACAGTGTAAGCAAAAGTCAAATATCAGCTTTAAAAGTAGAATTAATGTGAATTTCTATTAGATTGCAACATGCGTCTAAAATCTAACAGAAAATATAATTTTCTTTTGACTTTGCTGTAACTGTCTTCATTTTTTTTTTTTTTTAAATTCCAGCGTATCATAGATGTCAGATTTAACGCTCTTTATTTTCTTAGGACAAAATCATCATCATAACCAAATGGAGTACTAACAGAATTGCTGCTCTGCATTGTTTCCCATTTGTTTCATTTTGTTTACAGAGAGTATATACTTTTCTATATATTATTTAAAAAGAATCGCCACCATTTCACAAATATCTGTAGGTTTCTGGTAACGTGCTTGTTTGTTACACCACACAAGAGACAGCTTGTAGTGCAGTCTGCCTGACTTGAGTGTCTTTTTTTTTTTTTTTTTTGCAATGTGGAGTTCAGTGATGGAAGCTGTGAAGCAGCTTGATTTGATCAAACATTCTGAGTATTTTGTTGTCTGTCTGGTTCACAGATTGGCACTGTTGTCATTGTCACTGCATCAGTGAGGAAGCAGGATTTCTGTTTGTGAAACGGTCTTACAGCACAATTGAGAAAGAGGCGTTGTAAAAATGATGTGCTGCTTTCCTACTTTGCACAGAACACATCTTTTAAAGTGAACAAATTCAATTTTTCTGACAAGCATTCGCCAAAATATACCAACAAGTATTTTACTACTAAATCTGTTTGTCATCTCTGATGTGCTTCCAGCCATTGTACACCAACACAAGTTTGAACTAACTTTCGTTTACAGAATCATTTTATTAGCAGAGTCCTAATAAAAATCCAATAACGCAAATTGAGTTTGTGTTGTCCTTAATATTATTATACATCATTTGTCACATGCTTTGGCACGGTCAGAGGCTTAAAAAAACTCAGATTCTAAGCATCTGTCGTGGGATGGGACAGATGTCGGTCTTAAACTATTTGTGTATTACAGAAAAAATGAATGGACCAACATTTATCTACAGCAATGACTAAGCCTATTGACATTAGAGGGTTGTTGGTGGAGTTTGTTTATCTGACAGCGTTTGGATAAGAAAGTGTCCCAAACAGACGGTTAATAAAAAATACTGATAACAGCACCATTGCTTCAAGAACGTTTTTAGGTACTTGAGTATTTACATACACATCATACTATTTCATATTTCCACTAAATGTGTGAGGGAATAATTGTGCTATACATTATAAGTATTTGACAGTTTACACTTTAAGATTTTACATTGAAAAAGAAAAGCATTGCTTTATTGAGTATTTACATTTTTAATGGGTAAGTCATGTTTCTATTACACCACTTGATGCATTTCGTTGTCTGCCAGCCGATTTTAGAAACTACTTTAGGATTTTATTGCTTGTTTTTAAAGCTCTGTCCTGGCCCCTCAGTTGTGGAGTCAAATGCAGTGTCATTTTGGAAATTGTTATATGAATAAATTGCACATTCCTGCACGCTGTGTCAGATTGGTTACACTTGCTCCTCATTTGTCTTGTAACCCCAACTGTATATTAACTTGCTTCTTAAAAGTCATTTAAATGGAGATCATTTTTTTAGTTTCCTGTCATACACCGATATATACCACTCTGAATTTCGTTCTCGCTTTTTCTAGGGGGTCCGCCGGCCCGATCCAAGCTTTTCCTCCACACCGTATCAAGTGAACACTGCGTCAGCTGCTTGCTAACGATCACATGATTGCGATCCTACGACAAATCCACAAGGAATCCACAGACATATTGGGACTTATCCATTGGAAGTAATACATTAATTCCTGCCACCCGCTACATATTTAGGTCATGCGATTCAGTATCCGTGCATCATATACACACGCATAACACACGCCTGTGCTGAGCGCAAGGTCATTTTGTTTGTGGTACATCTACAGCGCCCTCCATCATTATTGGCACCCCTGGCTCAGATGTGTTCTTTAGCTTCTAATAAAGTCATTTTCTTTCTAAATAATATCGGGCCACAATGAAAAAAAGAGCAAAATCCAACCTTTAATTCGAGTGCATTTATTCAATGGGGGGGGGATCACACATGAAGAAGTAATTCTTTTACATCAAATCATGTGTGCCAAAATTATGAGCAACCTTGATGTTAATACTTTGTACAACCCTCTTTTGCCAACAAAACAGCATAATCTTCTCCTATAATACATTTTTCTACAATGTTCAGTGTGAAAGTATGCTTCTGCGATAAAAATTGAATTTATTTTAAGGCTTAACACATCTTAACCAGGGGTGTAAATAATTATGGAGGATGCTGTATAACAGTAATGTAGGTTCTGGGGGTTCTCCAACTTAATATTTCAACATTCAAATCTGCTTTATAATATTAGTGGCTTGTCCTGACTAATATATCATATTTTTTTGCCTTCTTGTTGCAACTTCGTCTAAATTGTCATGTTGCCTCTTGGGTTTTGCATTTCCAAGGCACGTTGTAAACCACTGTATTTAAATAAAGTTAATATGATTATTAGAAATCAAACCCCATTCTGCTTGCAGTGTCTGTTGCTGGCATTAATTGTCCTTCAAGGTGACTATAAGTTTGCAATTAAAACACAGTTTACTGATCTTTTTAATCATGGTTTGAAAAGTGCAGGTATGATGGCTGCATTCCACTTAGGGGAGGTTCTGCTGTTATGAATGCTGGTTCACTGCGGGGGCTTACTGGGACACTTAATGGAACTAGGAAATCATTAATTCTACCAAAAGAAATCTTGATTCAAAATTTCTATAATGGAAAAAACGGTTTCTTGTGAGCCAATGACCTTCAGATTTCTCCTCACATGGTACGCTCTCCTGGCTGTAACACAAATCAAACGCACCTTTCTGTCAGGGCGGGTTATTTAAGCTGCCGAGTCTCTGCACACCGTTTGGCTCTGCTCACCTGCTACAGACCTCATGTAGCTACAGCTGCTCCAGCTTTACAGGGGGAAAAACGTAGGAAAGAAGCAAACCTGGCAACAGTCTGATAACTTAACACAGCTGAACATTTTGTGGAGAAAATACGTGAGCTCAGGCTGGTTCCTCTTGCTGTTGTTTGTGGACAACTGACTGGCTTTCAAAGGATTTACCTGCACTTTTCTGCAAGACACCAGAAATGACTGCTTCTACAGGTAGGATTTAGATTGCTGCTTTGCTGACATGTCCATTGGGAGGTGAATTTGTTCTGTTTGTCTGTGTGCTCTGCTAGTTGGTGTCTGCTGCAGGCTCCTGTATTGGGATATCTGTATGTGTTGTGTTTTGTTTGCTTCCATATGAATTTTAAGTCACTTTCTCATGCGATAATTGGAGTAGATTACATCAGTGGAGGAACAGGGGGTTTTGAGTTTCTGAGTAGTGGCACTGTGTCCCACAGCTGGTTATTAGGCGACTATTGGATGCATTCCGTTTTGCTAATTATTTTGCATTATTTCCTGCAGTACTGGCATCAGCAGCAGTGTGTTTATGTGATTGCTCTCACTTAAATCTAACGCTTCCCTCTCACTGATTCTGTGTATTTATGTGATCACAGATGCTTCATCCTATCGCCTAGCTTCCTGTAATTCTCTGCTTATGGTATGTCCATGCATTGATCTGTTGTCTTTTTGCTGATCTAGAATCATTCATTGTCAGACTTCAGGTAAAATTAGTGTTGTTGTTTTCTTGCTACTTATCAATACCACATACAATTTCGTATGAAGGCTCCAAGACATTATTTTTTTGTAATTTTAAAAGGATTATCTGCCGCGGTGGTTTAGTGGTTGCTACAATATCAGACCGGTTGCTGTGTTACATGTGTCCATTCCAATGCAGTTCACTAAATACTGTAAGCACTGTGCTGTGGAGCTGGTACTTAATAGTTTGTAGTAGTGGATTTTAATTTACCACTACTGTGTTCTGGACCTTTGTGAAGTAGTTTGTTTTTCTGTGACATTTTTACCCGTGTAACATCAGCACATAACTAAATTTGTTTGTTTATGTTTGTTAGTGTTTATGTTTGTTGATGATCCCGTTTCTAGCACAGATATCTGCAAATTATTTGGTCATTTTAGTCTTATTTTGGACAAGATGGTGTCATTATTGGTATCAAGTGATAAAGGTTTGATAAAGAAATGTCGTCATTGGTATGCATGGACATGGATGACATTTATTTAGTTGTTTTGCAGCTTGTAACAATAGGTCAGAAGCGGCCTGGTTGTGGCTGTTGTCATGATTATCTCAGGGAGAGTGTCATCCAAACCTGTAGTTTTCTTACTGTTCCCAGTCAATGTGTACATGCTTAAAGCATTTTATTTTATGTCTGCATTTTCCAGATAGCCAGAAGGATGCCAAAATATGTTAATGCAAGTGAAGAAGCATATCCTGGAATTAAGCTGAGAATATCATCTCTGACCAAAAGGAATTGCAAAAATCCAATGTCATGCATGTTGGAATAATGTCAAGAAAGCGACCAAGGCCGGGGCAATCTACAAAAACTGTTTACATTTTTATAGATTTTGTCTGAAGCAGGGGTCCGTTTTGTGCATCCAACACTTAAATTTCTCCATTCTTGTCAATTTTTATGCACTAATTTGTGCTTTTTCTGCATCAATTTAAACTGGATTTTTTTTTTTACAGTTATATAAAAGAAAATGAAAAATTCAGACGCAATGAGTCTGAGTTAGTGTTTCATCAAAATAGAGGTATTTTTGCATCCTCTTTTTAAAAGTGGGGGGCAAATGCATGTATCCCCCCTCATCCCTGCCTGAAATCTATGGTCATCTGTAATAAATGTACTCGGGTCAGGTTCAGGGCTACACGCACTAAAGGTCACTCCTGCCACTCTGTCATAGCAGTTGTGATTGTTGAACATCGTTACTGGACTATTTCCACAGTGAATTTGCTATGAAGAAAAAGTTGCCCGCTGTGCTGACAAAATACAGCTAAATGAGGAATGTTTGTTATTCACTCTGCCTTCTGACAGCAGTAACTGTCCCCGTGTAACCCATACGAAACTCAGTTTTATGTGAAAAAATATTTAAAAACAGCAGCGTGTCCTTGGATATCAATGATAATGTCTTATGAAGACACACGAACAAACTTGTGAGCGACATTCCAGCGCTGTTGCATCAAAATGTACTGACTGGTTGAAGAATTTGAACACACCCTTGTTTTGTTTGTTTTCATCTCATGTGCTGGAGCTCGTTGTTTCTTAATACTGTGCAGGAGTTAACACAATTTCCTCATTCTTCAGTAGCAACGCAGATGAGCGATTTCTTTTAGCAGCAGAACGGACTGTAAAATCACTCTGTAAAACGAATGGGTCCATAAGCAAGAGAAAGTGCGATGAAAAAGTACTCCTCAGTTGTAATTGTCATAATCGTGCACAGTATTACCCATCTGGTACATTTCCTCGTAATGTTGGTCGTATATCATAGCCTTAAAACTCCCTCTGATCTGCCCTCTGCTGTTGTAAAAACAAAACACTCTTGCACACACACACGCAGACACACACAGTGGTAAATGAAAAGATGATAAAATTCAATTCCCTTGGTAGCTGATCTGACAATAACTCATGTCTGTTTAATGAGGAGGGGGATAAATGACAGCGTCAGCAATTAATTAGAAATGTATCTGCAGCCTGTCACAACTGTGTGAGTGTGTGTGTGTGTGTGTGTGTGTCTGTGGATACAGTATGCATGAATGTATGTCTGTCACTTGAATACCTGTCGTAATTAAACCTGACAGACGCTGCCATGACCGTAAAAAGATCTAAATATAGACAGGAGGAGCTGTCTGTGTGGATGCAACTATGTTCCAAGTCATGGTTATACATCCAAGCCGTACTAATGCCTTGTAATTACCCCATAATGAAACATGAGTGCTCCTCATAGAGTAAGAGGCATCACTTGAGTGCGTGCCGGTGTTGTCTGTGTGAACAGTAATCCTAATCCCACCCCTAATCCTCTCATATTACTGCACCTGCTGCTGCTACTGCTGCTGATAGCTAGAATAAACGTGACACATTACTGTAGATGCTGCAGAAACAAGGCTACTTTTAATAGTGGTCGACCAATTGGATTTCCAGAGCCGATGTTGACACCGATTACTGGTAGTGAAAGAGATTAATGACTGTTTGGGACTAGTAAAAATAAATAATGTGTGTCAAAGCCTCACCTGGCAGTTTCATCACCTTTACCACCTTAAGTCATCCCTCACCTGGCAGTTTCACCACCTTTGCCGCCTTAAATCATCCCTCACCTGGCAGTTTCACCACCTTTACCGCCTTAAATCATCCCTCACCTGGCAGTTTCACCACCTTTACCACCTTAAGTCATCCCTCACCTGGCAGTTTCACCACCTTTGCCGCCTTAAGTCATCCCTCACCTGGCAGTTTCACCACCTTTACCGCCTTAAATCATCCCTCACCTGGCAGTTTCACCACCTTTACCACCTTAAGTCATCCCTCACCTGGCAGTTTCACCACCTTTGCCGCCTTAAGTCATCCCTCACCTGGCAGTTTCACCACCTTTGCCACCTTAAGTCATCCCTCACCTGGCAATTTCACCACCTTTACCGCCTTAAATCATCCCTCACCTGGCAGTTTCACCACCTTTACCGCCTTAAATCATCCCTCACCTGGCAGTTTCACCACCTTTGCCACCTTAAATCATCCCTCACCTGGCGGTTTCACCACCTTTACCACCTTAAATCATCCTTCACCTGGCAGTTTCACCACCTTTACCACCTTAAATCCTCCTTTACTTGGCAGTTTCACCACCTTTACCACCTTAAATCATCCCTCACCTGGCAGTTTCACCACCTTTGCCACCTTAAGTCATCCCTCACTTGACAGTTTTACCACCTTAAATCCTCCTTTACTTGGCAGTTTCACCACCTTTACCACCTTAAATCATCCCTCACCTGGCGGTTTCACCACCTTTACCACCTTAAATCATCCTTCACCTGGCAGTTTCACCACCTTTACCACCTTAAATCATCCCTCACTTGGCAGTTTCACCACCTTTACCACCTTAAATCCTCCTTTACTTGGCAGTTTCACCACCTTTACCACCTTAAATCATCCCTCACCTGGCAGTTTCACCACCTTTACCACCTTAAATCCTCCTTTACGTGGCAGTTTCACCACCTTTACCGCCTTAAATCATCCCTCACTTGGCAGTTTCACAGCCCTTATCTTCAACGTTAAAAGGCTTAGTTTCAATGTCTTTGTTTATTTATTTATATATTCATTATATATTTTGTGTATGTTTAATTAAAAGACCCAGTTATCTTTCATTCTTAGGAGGTTATTTCTGGTGATGTGTAGCCAATCAGATGGTGCCACAGAGTGGTTACTACCAACAGAAAGAGGTGGATGCATCGGAGCCAAAGCAGCACATTTTAAAACTGGTTTATTTTATCTGGAGTTTTAAAAAAAAAAAATAAATAACAGTACCGATAATGTGAAAAATGCTGAAAATCGCCTGTGAAATTGGTCGGCCTCTAACATTTATAAATAATAAAACAATATTGAAAGCCCTGCATCTCAAAGTGTTGAAGTTTTTCAAAGGTGGGCAAAGCAAAGATGGAAACTGCATGAACTCTTTGGACTCCATGTGCAGTTTAGACTCACGTATTTGTCGAGGCCCAGGCAGGTGCAAAATGGCCAACAGAAGAATCAGTGAGATGTTGGTTGGAACTTTCTGTATCCATCAAACACGAGAGTTCAGCCAAAGTAAAAAATCGCTTTTGTAGTTTTACCACTGCTGCAGGAGACATGAGTCAGAATACAGATCCTTTGGGTCCTGTGGGTTGCCAGTCGAATGGGGCTTGTTCCAGAGCAGGCAGCGGATACTCGATCAGGTTGCAATCTGGAGAATTTGGAAGCCAAGTAGGTGCTTTGAGCTACTAGTCGGGTTCTTCGAGCAGTTTTTGCAGTGTGAAATGGCACCTTCCCCTGCTGGGGGAGGCTCTGGGAGTGCTGCTTCCATGGCAGGGTGTGCTTGGTGTGGAGCAATGTTTAGGTGGTTTGTGTCAAAGTGACATCCACGTGAATGCCAGAACCCAAGGTTTTACAGCAGAGCCTTGCTTTGTAATGAAGGGATTGATGTTATTCAGTGGACCTGTCAGTGGTTTTAATGTGGTGGCTCGTTGACCTTTCCTTTAGTCTGTAAATCAATGTGAAGTTTTTGGACAGGAATCATCTGCTTCTCAGCTCTTTTGTAAAATAATCTTGATAATTGTGTCCAAAAATTTACAATAAATGTGTCTGTTCTGCATTTAGATCTTCTCTTTAGGGTCACTTACAAAAGGTGACACCAAAACAAGAGCAAAGAAAAACCTTATTGAAAGAGTAAAGCTAAGCGATCACGTAAATAGTCATTGCCACAACTTGAGGGAGCGATGTTGATCATTTCAATCAGCACATCAGATTTTTAAAGGTGGATAAATAGTGTTTGTTGCAAGATGCCATGTCACCTGTGCTCACCAAGATGGGAAACACCTTTGTCATCCTTTCATAAGGTGCTATTGCTATCCCAGCGAGTACACAGAAATCCAAGCACTAGCATCCAAGTTCACCTCTTGAACTTTGGCTTCTTGTGGAGTTTTCTTGTAAACAAACTAGGTTAGGTTAAGGTTATAGTTTGGGTTGCAGTCAATGTAATGTCTCCAGAGGGGTTTGAAACCCAGCTGTGTGTTTGTGTATTAATATCGTCGCACATAATAACACATAAAGGAGCCAGTTACACCCATTTCACACACAGATTTCCTTCTTTCACCTGGACCTTCGAGTAAACAAACACCTGCAGCAGGGAGCCAATAATTGAAATCTGTTTTTTTTCCCTGTTTGTTTGTTTTGTTTTCACCTCTAACACAGTGGAAGCTCTTCTCGCTCCTGAAGCGATGAGGCATTCTAGGAACAAGTCTGCAAATTCAGCATAATTCTTTGTCCTGTTTTTCACACAGTGCAAGCTATTCTCATGCTGTGTATTATAAACGCACCGCGGGCGTATTTAGGAGTTCTTATGGGCAGAATGTTACCTGTACGTTGTCGTATTTTTGGCGGGATGCGCTGTTGTCGGTTTCCTCTTTGCAGCTGTGCTTACAAGTGCCTTGCTTGTGTTGAGGTTTGTGATCTATATTGGTCAGCTCGGCAGACTTGAATACCAAATTTTGAATAAAGCTGCTTTATAGGCAATATCCTTATAGCACAGGAAGAACTGGAGAATGAGACCATGTAGCCTTATCAGCAGCTCAGTATGTGACACCAACTACTATTCTAATTCTCTTCTACTGATGTCATTACATTTATATACAAGAAAAGCACTCAGAGAGAGCCAGTGCTCTGCCAAGGCTACTCTGTCGTTGTATCATTTCCAACGGATGAACTCCTTTATAAAACATGATCTTGCGCTTAGCACAGGCATATGTTATGTGTACGTTATGTACGGATACCGAATCATGTTACCTAAATATGTAGCAGGTGATGGGTATTGATGGGACTCAGGAACACCCCCACAGTATAATCAGTTGTTTCTTGTATAATTTACAACGGACAAGTAATAATGAGTCCACAGCAGTGGGTTTGTAGCAGGATCACAATCATGTGATCGTCAGCAGGCAGCTGACGTAGTGTTCACTTGTTGTCATAGTTACAGTGACGCAATGTTGCAATAGAAATCTTTAAGAAATCCATGGATCCAGACTATAAACTGCATCACTGCCAACATCTAATCCGTTGGTCTTTGTATCATTTTTGACCTTCCCTTAAAATTTCATCCGAATCTGTTTGTCCATTTTTGAGTAATGTTGCACACAGACAGACGGACAAACAGATGCTGATAGTCATTTAAATTTACTAACAGGGTAATAATTAAAATTTGGAATCGATTTTGCAATTACAGAACAACCTATTTGAAGTAGAGGATTAAATTAGCAGATGCCCCACATCAAAAATGCAACATCTTGACTTTCTTGAAAGAAAGTTTCACTCTGAGTTAGTAATTATTTTCAGAACATCTGCAGTGGGGAAATGTAAACAGAAGTCTTTGCTTGGTTTCCTGGCAGTGAAACAGCAGAAATCTAAGTTACTTCTTAACCTTCTAAAAAATAAAAATGTCTCTTACAAGAATGTGCCTCTACGGGGTGGACCATAAGTTTAGACTCATAGGAAAAATAAACATTTTATGTTGGACAGCCATTTTTATTTATGTAATGTGCTCTATATGATTACCATTGTTTTGAAAATGTTTTCCACTGGTAATGAACTTGCATTAGCACAGTTGAAGTTGTGCTTGTAATGGCGTTGGTGATACGTTCCTTGAGATGATTTATGTCTAATATCTTCACCTGATGCACCGTGGCCTTCAAGTACCCCCAAAGATAGCGTGAAACACATCTTCCAGTGTATCTGAAACATAAAAAAATATACATTAGAATAATATATCTCCCTGCTACTGTTTTGTACAGTTTACATAACTTCCACTCCAATCTGCTAATATAACACAACACAAACCGATTTGTTGGTTTTTTAAGTCAAAGGTTTGTTGATTGACAAAAAAGTTGTCAGATTGAATTTGGTGTTTCCCGCTGAAGCTGCTCTGAGGCTGCTTTTTGTCCACCCTTGCTACATATTAAACCCTGGCTGTCTGAATCCGTGTTTTTGAAACTGTCATCAGTAACCAGCAGAGGCTAAAAATACGAAGATAATCAGAACAAAAACTTTTTCTTCCGAACACAGCAGTTATTTTCACTGACCAGTCAGACAGTGGGGGCACATTCTGACACACTGAATTACTTTGACAGAATGGTTGTTACTCAGCTAGACACACAGACAACTTTTGTTGTGAACAGGATCGACCACACATTAGGTGTCAGTTTTTAAATACATTTGTGTTCCAGATATGACATGGATAACCACGGCTGAGTGTTGACACAAGCATGTTTTCAGAATCTTTTGCTTTTCTTTTTTAAATGTAAAATTGCCCTTTTCTGTGAGCCAGTAGAACATTTCTCGGATGTTTGGTGTTTTTAACGGCACACTTAAATCTCCACTGAAAAGGTCCTTTAAAATTCTTCCATCAGAAATGTATTAATGCACTGACAAACACATGAACTCTTAAAGTTATTGAACCCCAATAAAAACTACACACAGGTATTTTTTAATTTTTTTTTTTTTTACTTGCTTAGCAATTTTTTTTCCTAACTTTATTCCACAGTTCCAAAATCACATTTAATATTTTCATTTCCCAAAGCTTCACTCAGTTGGGAGCTCAGATTTAGTTGGGGAAAATAAAACTAATAAAAAAAGTGGGAAAAAGCACCAGTTAACCTAACTATCTGTCCCCTATGAAAGGTCGTAAGGGAGAGGAGCTATGGACAAACAATATTTTGCTCTTTGATTTTGATGCTGCTGCTCTGGGAGAGAGCTTTAAAGGATGAAAGGCCTCGCTATCTCCATTAGATCAGTGGATCTGCCCAGGGCCTTGCAGCAACAGCCACGTTAGCCCAGCGCTGCCGCCGCTGCCTCCTGTTTTGCGGCTTGTCCTATTTACTTATTTATTCGTCCCTCCTCCACCCAACGCTCACTTCTTATCTCACCCATTAAAATTAATCCTCATCTAAAATATCTGCTCTTCCTCATCAGAGAGGAAGCAATCGAAGAGGAGATGGTCTCCCTCATTCGTCCCTCTCTGACCGACATGAGATCTCGTACAACTTTGGAGGTAGAATAATGAGAAACACTAGGATTGCGTGTTTGCATTTTTTTTTTTTTTTAAAAAGGGCTGCATATGCTTCTTGACCCTGTTGAGCTTTGAATGCCATATGAATGCAGTGATTCAGCTCAATGGCTGCTATTTCTTTGGTAAAGTTCCAAAAATGACTTAAAGCGGTGAAAGAAAACATGTTCTTATATAAAGCTTAGTACAGATATTTGAGCCGTAAATGAGGAGAATGTGACTGGCATAAAAAAGAGGTAATAAAACAAAACATATGAGATGAAATGAAGCTCTTGTTCTAATTAGTAAGTTGTTTGACGGTGAACCGCTCGCTGCCTTAAAGTTTTCTATGAACACACACACACACACAGCAGCGCCATCACAGCGACCTGTGAAGCTGTTCAGGTTGGATAATAACTGTCCCCCCTCTGTGTGTATACGTGTGCATGTGTGTAACCTTGAAATTATGCCCCAGTGTGATGCTTTGGCCCGGCTGATTACCTGTCAGCAGGTTTTGTGCGTCTGACTCAAGCACACACACCCACACACAAACACACAAATCACCACATACCAACAGACAATACCCACCGGGCAGGTCACCACACTGTTGGAGGAAGCATATTGCTGTTTAAAAGGTGCACACACACACACACACACACACACACACACACACACACACACACACACACACACACACACACACACACACACACACACACACACAAACACACATAAATGGGCCCATGCAGGGTCTGGAACATAGATTGTCTATTAAGGAGTGTATTAGGAGAACCCAGGGGTCTGACATTGAGACAGTTTGTGTGCCATTAGAGCAGGATTTTATGTTGTCTGGTGTCCAGTGATACTGAGTGAGGGAACACACACACAGACACAAACATTCATCATTCAATGAACACTCCAACAAGGGAGAATTATGTCAGCAGGAGACATATTTGTAGAGACTACTGGTTCTGAGAGTCATTTTCTTGCTCCATACCGAAGTGAAAATAATGTTTTGGTCTTTATAGACGAGCAGTGATCAAACAGATCAGTGATTTATTTCTTTGGGCTGCATCTTTCTGGGACTGAAATCTGGTTTAAAAGAGCTCTATGACCCACACAAACACTCCTCTCTCATGACTGATTTCTATTTTGGTCCTCTTCATCTGCAACGTCATATCTCTGCATGTGCCCATGTGTGACTTATCCCAGCAGAGCTGCATTTATGATGTCAGGAGCTCAGAAAATAATGTTTTCCCCTAGAAATTAAAAACAAATCTCTGTTTTGTAGAGTCTTTATGAGTTCATTAACACAGTCAGTCTCAAATATTGGGTCCTCGTGGTATGTATGGGAATGAGTGGCTTTATGAGTGGAATAAATATTCTCCTCCATTTAATGCCTAACAAGCAACCTGGCAATGCTTGACATGAGATTTCCTATAAATTTATTTATAAGGACCTATGAGACTTTGCACCCAATTTGTATGTCATCAGCCCAATAAAAGGCTGTTATTATTGCACATCATTCCTGTACATATGGGCCAGAGGGTGCTTTATCGTCCATTCTGATCACTGATAAACAGGAAGTAACCCCAAATGCATTTCAAGTCTCTGGAGTCATGAAAAGACACAAATGGAGCATTGTAACAGGTGGCAAACTTAGGGTGCAGTTTAGCCCAAGCCAGGATCCTTTCCTGCACCTAGCCAAGGACCTTTGGTGCCTAAAGTTATCCAAACATCAACTGAAAATGCAAATAAACACTGTTTATCAGACCATGAGTGAAACATAAGTCAAAACAAGACTTCAGTGAAAAACAAAATTGTAATAATAGCCCAAGACAGGAAGGCTTAAACTTAAATGATCTGAGCGAGAGTCTACTGGTTTCATTTGGCCTAAAATGTGGACATTTGTTTCTTCTTTGTCGGTGCAAAATCACAACTCCACCACTATTGGTAGAGGTGATAAAGGAGCTCCGTTAAATGACACCAGTCTACTGAGTCTACTGGAAGATGGAAGAGGTCTCCACTGGTCCGTATGTATGGACTGATCTGTGACAACAACAGCGATTTATTGGACTGATAACATCTGAAATGAGTAGACATTGCTACTGTATTAGAGCTAGATGGCATGGTCATAGTATTATCACAATATTTTTTAATGTTCATCCATAGTTGTCAAAATATCCATTTAAAACGGTCAATGATTTCACACATTTGGAAAACTGTTCATTTCAAGTTCAAGGATTAATGCTAAATAAACCTAATAAACCTGTTATGCCTTGTAGCTATTCATTTTTGGATCAATAATTTATTTCTCTCTGCTGCCAGCATGGTCTAACATAATAAACATCAAATAAATATGAATAAATTAGAAAGGTGTGACTTTCAGATAAGCAGACTGGACAGCTGCAGATCAGATTTTTTTACCACAGACAGCCACTGCTGCTGGGATTTGAACTCATGTTACCACAAGAGGCTTGTCAGCAAGTTGACTGCAAATGCTTGCGGTAGGAGTTTAGGTGCATAAACTCTGGCTTTGTGTGTGCTCTGTGGGATGGTTTGGTGCCTTTTCTAACGGTCATAAAGGTTGTTTCCTGCCTTTGTCAGCACAGGTTGTCTGGATGTGTTGCAGCAGTGAAATAAAAGCGCTTTCCAAGTCACAGATATCATGTGAACGTTTTAAATGACAGTTTCCACAATTGACTCTCTTGACATTCATTCATTCATATTAACTTTTCCAACCACATGTGTGTTTTCTTTTCCTTTTCTCTTTGTTATTGTGTCAGCTGCATCTGCTGATGGGTGACTGCAGACGTGGGAGTTGAACCAACAAGAACAGATATTTCTATCATAAATATCCTTTCAGTATTTCAATGTTTTCAAGGGATTTTTTTAATATTGCTTTATTGTACCATTTGGTCCATTGCCAGCTCTCCTAAATACTGCAATCTCCACTTCTATACACTTTAATTTCGTGCTGAAGTTTTCTCCTCTCTGTTCTCATAAAGCACTTCCCAGGAGTTGCCTGACAAAGGCGTCTTGTTTTAGTGTGCGTGCGTGTGTGCGTGCGTGTGTGCGTGCGTGTGTGCGTGTGTGCGTGTGTGTGTGTGTGTGTGTGTAATAGTTGCTGCTGCAAAAGTTGTTGAAGTAGTTATTCCTCTGATTTTGCTGATGACACATCTGCTTGACCACAATCAGCACTGTGCAGAGAACAATGGATATAAAAAGCAGAACCCCAGACATTACGTTGCACTGTGTTACCTTAGGTTACCTCAAGAAGTAGAAAGGTAAAACTAAAAAAAAAAAGTCTTGTTTCACTCCATTTTTATGGACTCCACCAACTCAAGCTGTATACTGCAGAGTGGTGTGAAAATTCTCTTTGGGTTTATCACTACTAGTGACCCCTTTCACATTATATGTAGTGATTTGATCCACTGCCAATAGAAAAATATTGATATGTGCAGCTTTAAACAAAGAAGTTTTGGATCGCTTCCAGCTTAAAAGTTGCTTTTCAGTAGCAGACCCTGACCTCTGACCTCCCAGCTGAGAGGCTCATACAACAAAGAGAACTAACAGATAATATTAATGATAGTCATGATTTTCAAAGCTATTCATCTTTCTTACTATGTAAGACTTTAAAAAGTCAGATTTTAATTGCCGCTGTTCAGCCCAAGTATAAAGTTCATTAGTAGCATATAACACTGCTTTAATCATTTCTAAAAAAACGATTGTCCGTCTCATGTGATCTTTAATTGTTTTTATTCATAAGGTTGCAATATTAATTCAGAACTGCTTGCAGAGCACGAGGTGAAAGTGAAGAAATGCAGGGAGAAGTTTCACATCAGTGATGTGACAGCAGGAGGTCCTGCCAAACTCGGTGCGGCTGCAGTTGTCTGGAGGACCTTTAGAAGTCAGGTCCCTCTTTCTTCAGGCTCTTGTAGTCGGTGTTGACGGCCACAAACTGTGGAAGGCAGAAGGAATACATTTAAATCTGTTTTGCTTAAATTAAATTCATCAGTGCTGTCTTTAGAAAAGCATGGGAAAAAAACAGGGGTTAGGGTTCCTTCCCTCTCCAGTGCAAATGTGGTTATTTACCGCGATTCTTTTTGTCACTTTTTTTCCCCAGATGATTGTTTTTGGACAACAGTTTGCATATGCCATAGACAATTAATACTATGTGACTGCATGCATATGTTGTGCATACATCACATCCCCTCAGTCATAAAAAAACACACATTTTTCTCCACCGGCAGTGATTATTTTCTCCCCGTGTATTTTTCTTGATTGGTCTGTCATTAAAGCCCTCGCCTCCCCCCTTCTCGCTCTTTCTCACTTCCCCCTCCTCATTACGATCATTGTTTGGACTTCAGTGGAATTTCGATGCAGGACCTTT
Source organism: Acanthochromis polyacanthus (assembly GCF_021347895.1). Classification (NCBI taxonomy): domain Eukaryota; kingdom Metazoa; phylum Chordata; class Actinopteri; family Pomacentridae; genus Acanthochromis; species Acanthochromis polyacanthus. The sequence goes on along the minus strand of NC_067117.1, from coordinate 7,978,710 downwards.
GCCTTGCTATCGAGAATTAAACATGCCGTGTCCTGACCTTTCGTCTGCAGCGACTTTCATTCCTCTGGCAAGCAACCCAGCCTTGAAACCTTCAGAAAACGCTCTTTTCTCTGAAAAACACATCATCCAGAGCTCCTCTTGTGGCTCCTGTCAAGCAGTTGTTTTTCTGCCCCTATTTTGGGTCAGTGTTGTTAATATTTTCATTAGTTTGTCTGAGGCCCTGGCCTTGTACAAGAGGTAAGGCAAATCATCACCAACCGCTAAAAGCTCCTGCTTCCATCTGCCTTAATTTGTTTTTGAAAGACACTTTGTTTTCCTTTATTTGAACAGATGACAGCAGCCAGGAAGCAGCCATGTTGATCTGACACTGCCAGCACTGCATTGTCTAAATATATTTTGGTAATTTTTCAAGCTGGTGATGAATGGGAGATTTTCAGTGACTCTGTGAAACAATGCCATTCTTGTCTAGATTAGCTTTGTGGCGGGCGTCATTGGTGTGAGCAGGGAGTCGCTCATAAAGTGCGTGATGGGATCAGTCACCTTATACTGGTAGGTCGGGTCGAGCTTGTTCCAGGGCTCCGGGTTGTTCTTCTTGTCCCAGAGGCTGCGGAAAGATTACCAGCATGTGGGATAAAGAGGAGACGGAGAAGTAAGAAGAAAGGCAACAGAAAAATATGAGAGGCATGCGTGATGGAGCCAAAGCAGGTGCCGAGAGAAAGATTCAAACAGGAGGAACAGACAACGATATAACAAATGACAAGGAAGAAAAAAACAGAGGAACAAAAGGACGGAGACAAAGGGAGATAAATATGTAGACGCCGGAGGGAGACAGAAGTTGAGGAAAAAGAGAGTGATTATGAGATGAGGTGAACTCAGCCCAGTAACTTGGCAGCGCTGCTCTGTTCATTAACCAAAGTCTGGATTTCACAGCACTCCACTGCGACTGTCCATCCCTCCTCCTCTCCCTGCGGCAGCACGTCACGCCGCCAAAGCACAAACAAAGAGACAGAGAGACTGATGGCAGAGGGAACATATCTCCCCTCCTCTCTTTCCATTACCACAAACACTAGACAGTCTCTGAGAGAGAGAGGCAGCCACTGACACAGCACTCATCACCAGCTGGTGATGAGGTCAGGCTTTATGGCTGACCCTCAGAACAAGTGGTTCTGTGTGGCCCAAAATAGGACATGAGCAGCACACTTACAGTATGTGAGCAGCCACTGAGTCCAGTGTGGTTGATGCAGCTCTAAAATCCTGTGACAGTTCAATGCAGCCAGCTGTGATTGTTGTAAACTTTAATTTAACATATGCAGCTATCGCAAAGGCTCTGTTCAGAAACTGGTGTGAAATTCAGTGCACGCATACAGTTGTGTGCAAACGGTTTTACATCTTTTTTAGATTTTTCCAGTGAGCAGTAAATGCAACGCCTACAGCAAGCAAACATTAACTGAGTCAATACTTAGTAACCCTCCTTTTGGAAGATATCACAGCTTGCAAATGCTTTTTGTAGCCAGCTTAGAGTCTTTCTAATCTTGTTTAGGGATGAACAGTTAATTGATTTCAAATCAAAATTGCAATTTGATGCAGTGCAATTAGCAACTGGCATTTAGGATAGCCTCTATGTTGTGCAGCACATCTGATCTGGTGTTAAAACTGCAACTGTCAGCTTTACAAATTCATGCCACCCTGTTGATGGTATTTCATGTGCGAATGCTGCATCACATATTTTAAATCTGTTACACAGAGAACATTAGCCTTAAACAGGACTTTTAATCACAAATCAAATCACAATATCAGACAGTTAGATATATCCCTCAAACCCTTCAGCCTGAGTCTTGATTTCAAAATTTTAAACCACTATTTTCCTGCTCATAATGAGTAATTAAAGCCTTAAGAACACTTTAGCAGTAGCCCAAACTTTTGCGCATGCCGTAGTTACTGTTTTGTTCCTCTGCAAGACGAAAGCTGAAGTGTAGGGACACTGACAGTTTGTCAGCAGAATTATGCAAAAACAAACTAAATTTCGTGAATCTTGGTAGCATAGGCACAGCAACAACCAATTAAATTTTGCTGTGAATCCAAACCACTTTTGTTAAAATTGTGAGATAGGGTATTGGCCTTGGCAGAGGATGTGCTCTCAGAGCGCCCTTCTAGTTTTCAGTTTTTTCAGATTATGAAATGAAAAGTAACAGTGAATTAACATTGGAAGAGTTGCAAGGGTTTTGTTTACTTCTTTTCTTTTCAGGAATTAGCACAAATGTCTGAATGGCATTAGGGTTTCAGAACATTTTATTAAATCTGAATAGAGTCCCCACTTATTGATTTGTCTGCTGCAATATGTGCACATGCAATAGTCACAGTGCAGGAAGTGAAGTACGGCAAACGCATCAAGCCACAAATTTGCAGCTTCATACAAAAAGAACACTCTGATTGTGCTCTCTTTCAATAACTCATCTACAAGAAAACACTCTGATAGAACATAATTGGCTCCAATTTAAGGGTTCCATGATACACAGTTTTGCTGGTTTTGTTTACAACTTTCACAAGCTAGAATTTGTAGACAAGCAGGCTCCACATGTGCACTGCAAAGTCAGTGATGAACAGGAGACGAGCAACAATGAAATGCAATCAACTGTATGTAAATATTTGACCACAGAAAGGATGATGTGGAGCAAAAACGGGGACTCTGTTGACTGTGTCTTCTAATTGTGGCTACTCACAAGGCAACACAACTGATTTGTTCGACCATTTAAATCAGCATCACAAATAGTTATTTGTCATCTGGTGAAACTTCCTGCATTTTTTTTATATCACAGAAATATTGAGTATTGCAATATCACTTTTTTTCAGATGTATGTATATCATGCTAGTCTAGTCAGGTTTTAGGAGAGGAGATGACAAGATAATATGAGACTAATTTATCTCTAAACTCAGCAAATTTGGATTAATTGTCAACATGGACTCTAACTGATTGAATTTCAATCGGCATCTAAGGTTTGCATTTACAATAATACGAACATTTTGTGAAAACACATTCTGTAAACACACATTATGCAAAACAAAGTGGAAGGCTACAACAAAATGGAGACAAACAACAGAGAGACCTACGTGACATGAGGCCCTTTGGCCAGACGGATCAGGTAGATGGTGGCTCCTGTGACTCCCAGAGTGGTGAAGAAAAACTGAGGGATTAACTGAGGAGAGGAGAGGAGGAATGCATTAGTCCCAGACCACAGAGACGGAGGATGGTAAACAAACACATTCCATCAAGTGGTTGGCTGTGATATGTACCACGAACATACACCTGTGTGAAATGCACACACACAGACACACACATACAGGTAGTTGTTATTCCTGTTTTTTCCTCTCCCTGCCCTCCTCCATATGCATGAGGCCCAGGCCATGTGTGAGGCAGCTCACTGTCAGCCTGGGTTGAATGGGCAAGGACGCCGTGGAAGAGAGAGGCTCCGCATCTCAGTGTGTGCCAGCCTCGCCTCCCCCCATAACACTATAACTGTCAAACTGAGCGACAGCAGCGCGCACACACACTCGCACAAACACACTGAGAGTGAGGCGCGTACAAACGCATGCAAACACTCGCACAAATAAATGAGCTCGCACACTCGGTCGGCACACTCTGACACACAGACTGAATGTGTATACGCTCGTATTTGATGTTCAGAGTTGTGACGATGACAGGAATTAAATTTGAGAAGGCGCATTAAGGGGACGGGGGGGATAATGTGATATGTCATCTTAAACAGACAAAGCTTAGGTGCGACAATCCTCTCACAGTGCAGCATCTATTCATCAACACTACACTGCCATGCATTTCCTGTCTGCTTTGCTGTGTGATACTCCGTATGAGATAGAGAGAGAGAGAGAGAGAGAGAGAGCCACATCACTGGAGAACAGCTGTTCTCAGCCCACACAGATCTAGTCAAGCTGTAGAGAGATGACAGTCTGATCAGGTTGAACTGAAGGATGTCTCTACTCAGCTGCATCTAGACATCTGTCTTCTGTCTGATTGCGTTGCCACTTACCTTGTTGTTGATTAGGAGAGTGTCTGCTGATAAAACTGCTACCTTAAAGCTGCAGTAGACGGATGAAAAACATTCAAAACCACTCAGCACCACATGACTTCTTAAAAACTCAGAATATGGACATGCTTTAGACTTTTACACGCATAACAGTGAAGTGTAAAAAAGGAGTCTGACAGCTGAGCTAGTGTAGTGTAGTGTAATTGTCGTAAAGATTCTGAATAGCATAACAGCGAACAGATGAGTCTATAATGTCTATATATAAGTCCAAGGAATATATCCTGCGTACATTTTTATTTAAAGTAAAAAACTAATGTTTTTTTATGTTCATTATGATCATTTCTTTACAAATTCCATGATCATTTATTGTAGAAACATTATTTGATTAATTATTTATCATATTTATGATAAAAACAATCTTTTATTAGTAAAAAAAATGTATATCACTAAAATGTCAACTGTGGATTTATCGCATGTCAACAGGTTTACTACAAAGTCTTTATAAATAACTTTCAGTTCCAATTTTACTCAATTGTATATAACATTTTCCAAATTTCCAAAATATTGCGGTTTTTCTAACATTTAACTAAATTTGCAGTTCCTTACATGAAGCTAGTAAGTGTCAGTGATCAATTTGTGCTTTTTAAAAATCTTAAGCAATTAATCTTATAGTAGAAATGTAGTCTGTTTTTGTCTGTTTATCAACTGTCACGCTTTCCTTTTGTGTTCAGCACCATTTGACTGCTCTCTCAGCGTGGTTTCCATGGTTGCTGAGTTCCTCCAAGTAAGTTCACTATGAACTTCTCCTAACCTCGTAAAAACAAGTTCATAGTGCACACCGAGTTGTCACTGCACACACATACAAGTACACACCGCACACGCACACACACATGCTGCAGATCATCACTGCAGTAAACACAAACAGCAGCGCGCACACAAACACACTAAAGCAGGTCAGCTTTGATCACGCAAGCACAACATCAGATAATGAAGACGGGCCCGTGTGCAGGGAGCTGTCCACCGCTCAGTGCTGATGTCTTCATGCGGCGCCACACAAGTTTCACCTTTCACCATTCAGCCTGACCGATATAGGAAGTGTTTTATACTCGCTGGGGTTCGATACTGTTGCTGCCCTTATTACTTTTCTGGCGCTCTGCCAAGCCAACCCTGTCAATCCACCAATTTGGGTCACCGTCAGCATAGCTCTGAGGCAACAGAGGGGGGGAAAGCCAGCACAGACAGCTTGTGTGTCTGTCTTTCTTCCTTTCTTCTTTCATTTTATTATGATAGTAGTGACGCGGATTAACATGCACAGTCACAGTGCGCGTTTCAAACAAGTCAGTGACGAGAAAAGAATTAGAATTGTGTTCATTTTATTTGTAAGAGAAGAATCTAAGCACGAAGGTGTAAGTGTGCTGGGTTTCTCATCTGTCGTTCCATGATTGGAACATTAGTGTTGATTTTTGTTTTGGCAAATTTTACAGAGTAGTTTTCATTGTCAGATATCAGTTCTAGTTGTAAAATGTTATTTTGAGTCATTTGATGATCTGGTCAACAACAGCACAGTCACATGTTGCTTTCAACACAATGTTTTTGGTTCAATGTTGCTAAATTTTTAGTTTTTAAGAATCTTAAATTCCAAAATTCTTCTCTGTTGGTATTCAGTTTTCCATTTCCAAATTTCAAGTCACTAAAAAAAGCTCATGTGCAGAGTAAGTGTATACTGCATAAAGTACCTATGTAGAGTATAAGCACATAATCAAATCCTTGCTATTCTGTGAATTCTGATGATCTGAATATATACGGTGACAAATAAATACCCAGTGCTCACAATCACGACTACTCACAAATACAACGTTAAACTTAGTTCAGCCTCATGTATAAAAAGTACTTAAAATAGTCACAGAAGTGGATGCATGAATATGATGCGACCTACCCCTGGATGTTTCTTCGCATGTTGAAACAGGGTCTTAATCATCTTTATTGTTCTTCCAAAACCAACAGTGCACCCAAATAAAGAGAGAATAATACAAAAAAGAAAAACTGATGACTAAAGTCTGATGAGTGTATCCATGTGACTGAATGTCCCTGTGCAGTTTACTGAAAGAGCTGCTTGTTCATGGAGTACAGTGTGTTGGCCAGTGCAGTGAAACCTGTTGCCAAAGTCTCTCCCTCTGCTCTCCCTCCCACTGGATAAATGAGAGGGTCAGAGGCGAGAGGGAGAAGGGGGGAGAGAGGGAGAGACAGTCCTAATCCTCATAATCACATCTGTTGAGGACACTGTATGTTTCCGCCGAGGCTCATTGAGCACTCAGTGTCCTAAAGTGTTTTGTTATACAACAACAAAACTGCAGATACTGAAACTGAAATTTTTACTGATGCAACAGATACCGACATTTTCTAGACATATCCTCCTAAAGGTGCAGACTGCTCCTATAATGGCTCCGTGTTTAGACCTCACGCTCACAATACAGCCATTGTGTTGGATAGCTTCACGTTATATTGTCATTTCTGAAATGATGAGCCGCTATTTTTATGGATAGCCATTACTCTAAAGCTTTAAAATAGTCCCCCAGCGGCCATTAAATGGTGCTGCTGCTGCTGCTGCTGCTGCTGAAGAGCTTCTTGTTCATTGTAAAGAGGAGAGAAATAATGGCGCCGTCCAACATGTCCCACGGGTCGAGACCTTTGTCCCGGCCATGATAATGGCAATTGATTAGGTAGTGATGCAACACCTGCAGACCTTTCAGGCTCCTTAACAGCACTTTGCAACCTAATGTAATTAACGCCAAAATGCTTTGCTGAGCAAAATGCACAGATCATTACTATTCCTTACTTAAGGTACTTGTTGTGTTCTCACATTTATCATGCTTAAGTGGGTACGACAGAGTGGTTGCATTTTAGCCGTGTTAGCGTCATTGTGAATCTGGGGATGGTAATGTCAGTTTGACAGTCGATTGTTCAGTTCACCACTTTGGAACTCTGAACACTGACATTCAAGACCCGAAGAAGGAGATTCGAGAATACCATGATTTTTGATGTTTTCGGAGTTTAAATTTTTGAATTTTGATAAAATGTCTTGGCATAGTATTGTATATATTAGACTGGACTGATATACTAATCAGCCAATCAAAGATACATCGCTATCCACGTATATATTATGCAACATAATGCAGGAAAAGATGCCTGAAGTAATTTGAAAACTGTGTTCTCAGATAGTTTATCCAGCGGATCACCTCTGACTCCACTGTTTGCAATTCCCAGCGCTGTCTGCAGCACATGTAGCAGAGTACATATAGCATCTGAACAGACAGCGGTACGGAGTCAAGTGGCGTCCTCAGAGTAAGTTCCTAACTAATATGTGAAACGTATTGCTGGACAGTTAGAAAACAATGACCCCATCAAATTTTTTTATTTTCTAAGTGCTGTATGCCTAAAAATTCAGAATTAGCAACAGACTTTAAAATTGTGTTTCAGGTAAAAAATTTCTACATAAATTGGAAGGATGGGCATGATTTCTAGTTCAGATATTTTCAATTCCCTCTGGAGGAATTTTGGTCAAAATCTTCCACTCAGGTCAAAATTTTGCTTTGCCTTGGGCTTCACTGCTATGGCCGAATACTTGAAAACTAATGAAGTTTTCATCAATCTTTGAAATACAATCTAGACATGTTAATGTGGTAAATGATTATTCTAGCTGGAAACAGCTGATTTTTAATGGAATATCTATGTTTCTAGCAACCATCACTCCTGTGTTCTAATGCTACATTGCGTTAACTGATGGTGTTGAAAAGTTAATTGATGATTAGAAGACCCTTGTGAAATTATGCTAGCACAAGAATAAAAGTGTGCAATTTCATGGAAAACATTTTAATATCCAACCAGAACTAGAGGATCACTTCGTTAAGATCAGATCTTTAAACATTCACATCTCACCACCTTCACATGTCACTCTGCTGGCTATAGAAGGATAAATGCTAATTGGTGTTGTTTTCTGCATACTTGTGAGTAAAACTACTGTACTTGTAATCCCAGGGGAAATTCCTCTACCCGATATCGCTCAGAAAAAACAAAATCAAACATTTTTTTAACTGTTTGTTTGTTTGTATGAAATTGCCTGGGTCACCCCAAACTTTAGAACAAGTAATGTATGTTTAAAGCTATTTAGCAATGTTAGCATTCTTACAGTCTAAAGTCACATGATGAACATTTTAAGCATCATATCAGCATGTTATCATTGTTACTGTGAGCTTTAATGCATTTTGCATCTTGTTAAATCACAACTTCAGTCCAATATTTTAAGACATAATGTTAAAGCAAACGATGCTTGAAATATAAGGAGAAAAACCATAAGACAGCACACAGAGCAGAAGACACAGTGACATACTGGAATGGACTGGATCATTTTTTACTCAAGTTGATGACGGTGATTCTAATTATTACAGCAACAGAATGCCTCATCCGCCCGTCACTCCTTCTTCATCAACTGTTCACCCCAAATGCCTGCTAATTATACGCTACCGGTCAGATATCTGAGCCAGATAAGCTGTGTATGTCAAAATTAAATACTAAAAACTGAGTTAGAAAAATACATTCGTCAATCTAAAAACATGGATTCACTTTCCTCTTCACGTTTTTGTGTATGTAAGCTAAAAATAAGTGATTGTATTGGTATCAGTGACAACAAATAGATATATATCAGTTTATTCATACCGGCCCTGAAGTTCTGCATTGATGCATCTCTAAACAGGAAGATAGCACATTTTTCATCCCCGTGTCGAGGCTCAGTTTGCACAGCCTGCATTATTCGGGACGTGCTCTCATTTCCCCAACTTTTAACTTGTATTTACTGTATCAAAGTTGTCCAATATTTGGGAGTGATTTATGCCACCGTGCCTTCGTCCCGCAGTCTTGCGAGTCACTCCGAGTTGTTTTACCTGACGCCTGTCCGTGGAAAGAACACTATTTCTGTATACCACATGACAAAGGTAATGGGTGCAATTTTTCACCCAGCAAGGATAGAGAGATTGATGACGGCTGATGGGGAAGGAAAGGTGTTCAACAGAAGAGGTTGGGGGGGAAAATGAGATGCATTAAGACGAAAGAGGTGAGAGAAAAAGTCGATACGTACTCCCCCCTCCTCCATCAGTCTCCTCCATTGTTCCCCCGAACAGATTGCAGGCTGAGTCTTTAAAAGAAGTGACAGGGTGCAATATCCAAATCTGTTTCCCACCGGCGATTTAGCTAAGAGGAAGGGTGGCTTTAATGAGATTTTCGTTGTATGAATAGATACAGTACGGCGGGCATGTTTCAAGTCCTGACCCCTGATCCTGTCTGTGGAAAAAGTGATGATTTTTAGGGATTGGCTGCATCTTTCCTCAATGTGTAATGAGATAGATTTAACATCTGTGCAGCAAAAAACGGAATCAGTTTACCTACAAATGCTAGAATTGACCTTTTTATTCAGTGACGCAAACACATGAGTGCTGCATGTGTGTACGTGTACGTATACTGAAAGTCCATCTACATAGGGATAAATATGAATATAGTGCTACATTATTTAGCTTTGATTCGAGCATGGAACAAAATTCAGTATTCAAATTGTATGTTCACAAGGTGAACAGGCAGTTTGACATAGTTTTCCCCATCCTGCAGCAGAGGGTTTAGCACATTTTAGATCGTACTGCTTCAGTCTGCATCTTGTTGTCGCCACCACACTCTTGCGCACACACACACACTTGGGTAGACACACACCTCCCTACAGTGAGGTCACACAACCTGCGTTATCCCAGGAATCCACCTCGTGACCTGACAAACACGCTCAGGACCTCCTATAAATTTTCAACAAGTTTTCCTTTCATTTCCTGGTGAGCGGAGTGTAGCTGTGAGTCACAAGAACGACACTTCCAGGAAATACAGCAGCCTTATCGAAAACTCAGCCTGTACAAATAAGTAGTGACCCCAACATGTGATCCCACCAGGATAGCTGCCAAATAATAGACGGCTGTGTTACCGATTCCTGCTTTTGTGATTAAGGCTCATGGCATTGGCAGGGACAGTGTTTATTTTGATCTACCTCTATTTCAGCGTCAGTACAAAGAGAGTGAGAGAGAAAAATGCTCAGGAATGGTAATATAATACATGACAGAACATGGAACTTTACTTACTTATGTTAAAATATTTTGATAATGTCAATGCAAGGCAGTGCAAAATGTATAAAGAACCTAAAAAAAACCAACACAAGTGAAATGCTGCACAACAGTGTGTTCATACATTTTAATATCCAACCAGAACTAGAGGATCACTGGTCTTTAAACATTCACATCTCACCACCTTCACATGTCACTCTGCTGGCTATAGAAGGATAAATGTTAACTGGTGTTGTTTTCTGCATACTTGTGAGTAAAACTACTGTACTTTTAATCCCAGAGGAAATTCCTCTGCTCGATAGTGCTCAGAAAAAAACAAAATCAAACATTTTTTTTTACTGTTTTTTTGTTTGTTTGTTTGTTTTTACAGGCTGCCAGATTTTCACCAATGCTGTCCAGGATGTTTTGGTGCTTGTGGTCTTTCTCTCACTGTTGGCTACTTAAGTGGAACTCCACATTACGTTTCGTGCATCAGCTTTACCCACAAACTGTGGATGGCTGGCAGCAGTGACTGGATTTACAGAAATGTCGTGGGACTATGAAGGCTAAAAAAAAAAAAAAAAAGTAGTTGAATCGTCAACTATACCTGCAGAATGTGGAAATTCTGCTCTTCTCAAATCACTACTGATCGATTCGAGTATTGGTTCAAATAAAGTAGGCTTTGTTGTAGTTTTTAATTGCAATGTATTGTTACTCTTTTCTAGTACCGGTTAATCATACAACATTAATGCTACTATAATATTTTAATGTGCATAAGAAGGTGTGTCCACCCCCTGGTGTGTGTAATTTGCTCTAAATACATAACGGTGTAAGGTGTGTCTTCTTTCACTTGTATATTTGCTGTCACATGTGCCAGATATGCAGTTAATTTCAGTTTAAACTCCACAGTTTATTTGTAAAGATCCTTCTGTTCTTGTCCTGTATTTTATGAATATGTACATGCAGTATAGTAAAGGTTTGTGTAGTTATTGTGGATACATTGTTCCGCCCTTTAACAAAAATCTAGTAAATATACGGTCTGTAGTTGTGAGTTTGTGTGATATTCAGTGAACTTCACACATTGTTTATGTCAGAAACCAGTAGCTAAAAATGAAAAATGCTTCTCCTCTGGAATGAACAGTGTTTTAGTTTGCATTTCATGTTGTAGTCCTGCTTAGTATGAAGTCAGTGAGCTTCAGCAGAGCCTGACAGGCACATACCAATTTCCACATCTCTCTGTGGTGCACATTGCATTAGATACTGAGCATGCATGTAAGACTGGATATAGAGAATGTGGATATGTTCAGGACCTTATGGTGTAAATTACCGTATGGATCTGCAACATAATAAATAACGCACAGGGAGCTCTGAATTTCCCCAGTGGGTTTACCTCAAAAACAAAGGTTTATGTAAAGGATATAATGGATAACGGAGCAGGACCCGGTGGCTTTGACCAAAGCAGCAGCAGTTACAGCAGAAATAGAGGCCTTTAGATGCATCAACAGACCAGTGAAATGGGCTCTAAGGAGCATCATGTGACATATTGTTCTGTCAACCCAGTTCATTGTAATTAGAGTCCGACTGAGGCTCCAGTGTAGTTGATAATATTTGAAAGTTTTAGCTCATTGCAGATATATCGTTATTGGTTTATAGGGCAGCTGGTGAGTAGTAAAAAGCTACTGGAATTTGGTAAAAATTTTGGTAAAATGTTTCTCTTAATACACATCTTAAGTATGATACCTACAAATTCAAAGGGACCTTTATCAAATAGGTTTGTTTATATTGCGAGTTTATGCAAAACAATATGAGACTTGAAATGAATAGCTGATTTTTAGTCCCTAAAATTTATCTGAAACTCAGTTAACTATGTGTCAGTTTTTAAGTAAAAATACCAAACTAGGAAAATCTGCGGTTTTGCTGTGATATATATTATATGACTTTGGACTGTTTGTTAGACAAAAAAAAAAAAAAGCTTATTATTATGGGCATTTTCCCCACATACTTTATAGTACAACAATCCTCATTAAGAAAAGAATTGACATCCTGAGTGAATATTGCTGATTGTTGATTGTTTTACGTGGATGCCTGTACTGATGTTTGATCGCACGGTTGGATTATACTCGCTTTAATGCGTAACCTATCTCCACAGAGAACGTGTGTTCTGTGGTACAACTACTAATAGCAGCTGTAGTAGTAACAAAACGAGCTTTGCTTCTTTAACCACGCAGAGAAATGAACTTATTTTTTCTTTTAAGAGAAGTCTTGGCCAAGAATTACAAAGCAGAAGATGAGTTGAGAGTACGACATCTGTGGGGAATTATCCATCTGTGAGTGATCTCATTTCAATTCCTAACAGTCATTGCACATGTAAGAAAGTCATAGTTAGTCTGTGGCCATCATTATTTGCCATTTCTCTGAGCAGAAGGTGGAAGAGAGAGTTGTTCTTAAAGCAGAAGGCACTTCAGCTAATAGCCATGTGTGAATATAAGCATGAAAAACAGCACAATCTGTTTCCAAGTTTTGCAAGAAGCATGAAAAATACCAGCCGCCGCCGCTGACAAATTGTTTCAGTACACAGCGGCACGGCAAGCATGCAGACATGTACACACATTTTGCATTTTTAACAGGCACAGACACAAAAATTAGCGGAGTGTGTGTTGCTGTGGTGTGGTGGGGCGCTTGTTTTTTAATCATTAAGTGGCACAGTAGTGCACGTTAACCCTCCACTATAAGCAGCAGCTCCCTTCCATCCTCACCACTGAGGTTTGGATGATGGTCACGACTTTGTGTGCCCAAACCCAGTCCCACGAGTTCTGCAATTGCTTTGATGCATTTTTCAAAAGGGCTGTGACATGAATGCCAAAAACACACAGCTTCCCATTCCTCCAGACAGCACACAGTATCCTCACCATTTCTCCTTTGTCACATTTTCTTTGCCGGGCTGGAATTCTTGTAACAATAATATAATATAATAATGTAGAGGAGCCCTATACTGTGCCTCCACACTGCCAGCTGACAGAATTGTGGCAGTGCTGGAGCTCTGTTTGGTACACTTTGTAATGAAACCCTCTTTCTCTCCCCTGTCCTCTGCTTTTCTTTTTGTTTCTCTCTCTGTTATGTTTTGTAGGTTAGACCTGCTTTTCTCCAGGTTTGTGTGTATCCAATAGGTGAAAATGTATCTGAAATACCTGCATAATGTTTCATCATAAATTGTATTAATTGTAATGCGTATGTTTTGAAGATTTACTGTAATTAACTATTATTACTTCTGTGTAGATGGACTGATCTAAAAAAACTGCATTTTTCAGGTGACATAAAAGGTGTTACTTGTACTGAAGCAATAAATTCACGGCATATACCATATTTTATTAATTATTTTACTTTGTAGCCTGCAAACTCTGCTCTAAAAACTATTTTAACCCTCCTGTTGTCCTCATTTACGGGCACCAAAAAATATTGTTTCCTTTAGGGGACGGCATGGCTCCGTGGGTAGAGCGGCCGTCTTGTAACTGGAAGGTTGCCGGTTCGATCCTCGCCCTGTCGAGCTCATGTCGAGGTGTCCCTGAGCAAGACACCTAACCCCTAGTTGCTCCTGGTGGGTCGTGGTTAGCGCCTTGCATGGCAGCTTCCACCATCAGTGTGTGAGTGGGTGAATGTGACGTATCATGTAAAGCGCTATATAAATACAACCATTTAGCATTTTACCTTGTCTGAAAAAAAAAATCCAAAAATTCAGCAAAAAAATCCCCCAAATTTCAGAAAATTTGCAAAACCTTCAGGAAGAAAATTCTAGTAATTCCTTAAAAGTTTCCCTTAAGAGTTTTATTTAAAAAAAAAAACAAACAAATGTGGCAAGAAAATTCTTGTAAATATTTTCAGAAAATGAGTAAAAATCCTAAAAATATCTAAAATCAGTACACGCATACACACACACACACACACACACACACACACACACACACACACACACACACACACACACACACACACACACACACACACACACACACACATATATATATTATAAATAGATAGATAGATAGATAGATATCCTTAAAACTTCTAACATTCACCAAAAAATCTACCAAAATCCAGTGAATTTCGCTGGAGTTTGCTCCATTTCTAAATTGCGTACGTTTATTGCATTAAATGCACAGCACGCTAACTCCAAGGATTTTCACGTTGCTATAGTAACGTTACCTTCAATAATAAGTAATCCATTGGGTCTTCAGTTTCTCAGATGCTGGAAGTGCAGGACCACTCTTGTTTTCACTTTGCCGGCAGCAGAACATCTGGAATTTTTTGCCTGTGGCTGAGACTTTTAGAGAAAATTAGCAGAAGCAGCTTCTGAAAGTGAATTAATGTGGTGGACTGAGGCAGCTGCTCATTCAGAATGGCTGGAAACTGTGTGCAGTAAGAGGGCAGGATTATGCACATTTTGTAGATGGATGACTATTTGTTCTTCAGTTCCTCCTGATCAGCTGTCCAAAATTCTGAATAACTTGTAAAGTTGGGAAGGCCATCCAGTAAAGGAAGGCTAAATGAATGACTGCAGCTTTTTTTTATAGTTTTCCTCAAGTTTTCACTATATGGGACCTTTAATGGCAGGACATCCCACAAAATTCTGCATTTATTTTTACATTTTGAGGCTATGAAAGTTTTTCTATTGCCATATGGCTTTGATCACTGTGGAAATGTTCTGTTCTGTACAAAAAGAGTTAATTAAAATCACTAAAATTAGCACAAGGTCAGAAGAAATACAGAAGCAATACAGCATGGCGCTGTGGTCAGATTAGCATTTAGGTCACAATGTGTTGAATGTCAGCAAACGGATGAACAGAAGCAGCGTTTAGCAGCTAAAGATTGAGAAAAACATCTAAAAGTGAGTGAATGCTGACATATATAAATGCAGATGTTGCTCTGTGTCTACTTACTGTGAATTCAAGAAGGCGTTTGCTTGTTAACAAACAAAGGTAAATGTGTTGATTTTGTGTTTTCAGCCCCCTATTCTTACCCCACACCCTCACCTTCCTCTCACTCCAGTAAAGAAATTGTTAAAGCATTCACACTTTGTAAGGGAAGATGTTTCCACCTTTGGTTTTACAGGAAGCTGTTTGCAATTTCAGCGCCAGCATGTTTTTAACACCTACTTTGGGGTGCATTAAAGCAAAGGCAAAAGCACATGGAAGGTGAAACAGAAGAGGAATTAAAGAAACTGATGTTTTCTCGTCTTGCTTTCTCTCTGTGCAGCATCCCCCATCTTAAAACATTCTTTTGTTTAAATAAGGTGGCAATGAATGCTAAATTTTGTTAATTTCACATGATTTGTAACACCACAAAGTCATTTCGTATTGCAGGTGCAGCAGAAGAGTGTCTGGGTTTTGTCAGTGGGAAACTCTCCGCCGGCGTTATGGATTGACGTGAGCATCATAAATTCTGCCAAATGGCCTAATATCATAATATTAGAGGCAACGTCATATCTGAATATGAGAGGAATAATAGGTTTTCCTCCTTCTGTCTGCGGGTCTTGATGAAAACCTAATTTTATTGCCACAATCATAATGGAATTATCTCCAGGTGTGATGAGGGCATTTAATGAAATCATTACAAAGGATTACTTGCTCTTTTTCACAGGCTTATTAAAAGAGCCTTTGTGATAGGAGGCTGAGTGAGAGAGGCTGTTTTTTTTTTTGTTTTTTTTTTTCCTCCGACTCCACTCTGACTGATTGCATGTTTGTCAGTCTGGCAGTTGCACCATTTGTGGCTGGCATAAAAGCCTGCAGGGAGCCACAAGATCTGATTGGGAATCTTGGCGAAAAGCAGAAAGAGGAAGAGAAAAAAAAGAAAAAGGGAAAAAAAATACATTGGCTGCTGCAGTGTTGTATTGATGTGTTTGAACCATAGGGCTCTCATTTTCATGCCCTCAAAGCACGCATAAAAATGGTTTTTCAATAAACGCTACACTTTGATGCATAGTTTATCTGTTCAGGCTGTAATAATGGAGTTTCTCTTTCTTTCTCCCTCTGAGTCCCTCTGTTTGTGTGCATCCTCCTTTCCTTTCCCCCTCTCCTCCCTGTCTGTGTGCTCCACTTCCTTTTCCCTCCTCTGCTGTATCCGTCCACCTCTTCTAACTCGCCTACCTTTACGATCAGTCATGTGACTTCACCTCCTCAGCACTGAACTGTGTTTAACCTTCCCCTGTAAATCCTGTTCCTCCATCGCCAGGAGGGAAGACGTACACTATGGATGTTAGGTTTAATGAGCAGCACAGGCAAATCACAGTAGTATTGTCATCCATAATTCTCTTTGATTGAGTCCTGAATTGTAAAATCAATGTCTTCTTCCCCCCTCCCCCACTCACTTGTAGTTAATATTTCTTTGTATGACAAAGCAACTTTGTTTCTTCCCTCATCAACCAGCGGTGGCCCGGGGAGCTCCCATACATCAGTGCTGGATGGCAAACATGCTCCAAATTCTTCTTCTTTATTGTCGTTATTGGCATTGCCGTTATGTCCGAAAAGAAAAGTAGCATCGCTGTTATTTTCTGTTATTATTCATCGCATCTTGCATTAAAATTGCACATTAAAATCTGTCAGTTGAGAGTAAGCAAGGACTTTTACTTCATAGAATGACTATAGTTTGGATTTATTGCACTGTAACTGAGTGATAAAATTTCATGCAGCTTCTTTTTTTTTTCCTTAACTACGTTTTAGAATTTTTCCTTCTAAGACATTTGACAGCTATGATTAGAAATTTCAGATATAAATTCTACATACATGTGATTATTATTATTACTACTATTTATTACAGTATTTCCCCTTAAGAGTCAATGAAGTATTTCTATTCTATTCTATTCTATTCTTTTCTATTCTTTTCAACAATCTAGTCAAGGCCACTGCAGGCGAAGTAGAAGATCAGATTTTTAACACCATTGAAAACATACAACAAAGTCATACAAGGAGGTTTTGTTACTGAAGTCAGAAGTCAGTTGTGGCATTTATCGTTTGAATCAGATGACGTAAACTACAATAAAATTATGTTACTTCGGGGCTGCAGGCAACAGTTACATTCATTAGTGATCAATCAATTTTGTCAGTTATTTTCTCGGTTAATTGATTGATTTAAAGGCTCTAAAAAATGTTCCAAGATGGTGAACAATGTCAATCAGTAAATTAAAAAATCGTATTTAGGAAATCAGAGAATTTCGTCTTTTTTTTAAATAAAAATAACACTCAAATTACTTTGATTGATTAATCATTGTACTTCTAGTTAATGCAGAGAACCGCTATTGTCCACAGTTGCCCTCTGCAGCTATGCGCTATATAAATGTAACATCAGAACAAATATTCAGCACAGCAGGGAACGCACTTGGCCTCCAACACTCTCTATTAAAGCTGGACGAAGTAATTATGCCCGTGTCCTTGGTTAAAAACCTGGATAATTGCCTGAACATGATGTATTCTTGCTCATAAGAGTATGTCTATTCAGCTTGCCTCTTTTTATTGGAGTGTTTGGCATTGGATAGTTTTGAAAAACCTCCTGCAATAAGGTATGTTATTTTGTGGGTTAGTGATGAAAAGATGAAGAGAATTAGGGATTAAAAAATGGAATAAGTACAACAGGAAACTGATTGGCAGCCCGGTCATTTTGTGCGGGTAATGGCAGTTAACGGGATTCACAGTGCTGCAACATAATGTAGGTGATAAGCATTTAATCACAGCAAGATGAGTAATTGGTGCCTCACAGCAGCTTGGGCAGCCATTATGTCATCCACGTGTGACGATATCATCTCCTTTTTTAAGGCAGAGGTATTTTAAAAAATAAAATAGAGACCACTCAAGCCTTTGGTGCATATGTTAAAATTAGTACCACCTAAATCAGTCAACTGGTGTTAATAAATAAGATGAAACTCATCTCAGCCCCTTCCTGTACAGGGAGCACTTCAGCAACACTTTATTTTAGGTCTCCGTATATATTATTTATAAGCAGTGTATACATTTTATAAACTATTATGGAGTTCTAAATGCATTTAAGTGTTTATTATTGTATTTGTCAACATCATAATCTCCTCCTGTGGGCACCCAGCAGTAGAGGTTGGTGTATAAACAGAAAAGTAATGACAATATTGTAAAAACTATGAAATGTCCTTAAATATTTCAAACTAAATTACTTCCAAATGTATTGAATCATTTAGTAAATACTCTCCCATGCTAAATAGTGTCATTTTCTGCAGACCTTAATGTACTTTTGACCTTTGAATTGGAAGGAATGCGGCGGAGTTAGGTGACGATCGGCGTAATTTTGTCTGTGAATCTGTCTGTCCGCGTGAAACATTACTCAAAAACGGATTTGGATGAAATCTTCAAGGAAGGTCAGAAATGACACAAGGACCATCTCATAAGATTTTGGCAGTGATGCGACTTATAATCTGGATCCACGGATTTGTTAAAGATTTCCCATTGCGAGTTATAGCGGTCGGCACGGTGTCATCGTAACTATGACAACGAGCAAACGGTTTATCAGCTGCCTGCTGACAATCGCGATTGCGATCCTACTACAAATCAACCACTGCCGACTTATTTGAAATGATGCAAGGGACAACTGATTAAATTGTGGGGATGTTTCCGAGTCCCATCAAATAATGGCGGCCGCTACTTATTTAGGTCACGCGATTCGGTATCCGTACATAACGTACACATGCATAACACGCCTGTTCTCAGCAACAAGGTCAGGGAATGAACAGTCTTGGCAGAGTACTGCGCATTCTGACTGCGTTTCTTGTATTTGTAAATTCTGTAAAAGTTTTGAGCACATCTTCCTCTGGCAGTGACAGAAACATAAGATAAAATTTCTATTTTCAAAAGCTTGCAAACTGGCAGCAGAGTGGCCGGGTATTACTCTGTGTGCGACCGCTCCAGCCGACGCCCAGCTGAACGATGGCTGCGTTCATAGCTGCTGTCAAGCTGAGATGAATGGCTCCGCCTAGCTACTCAGGAACAATGCTTAAAACAGAAAATGAATCCCAGTCGTGAATAAATGTATTAAACACTTGTGTTGTGCCTGGTCAGCAGTGATTCCTGTTAGCTGAGGGAAAGAGGGAAGGCAGGAAAAAAAAGAGTGTCAGCGAGTGGCAGTGGTTTGGTGGCAAGAAATCAAGCACTCAGCAGCTCCACAATACCCCATTAGTCTTCATTTTCAGCAGGACATGCAACAGGGCCCTTATGTCTTAAGGAACAAACTAAAATTTATTGGGCTGGCCAGTTCTGGCTAATTGAAAGAAATTGTCTGTCTGTTTGCTTTCCATTAGGTTTGCAGAGGGTGGTGGGTCGGGGCGGGGGATGATGATTTGGGGCCTGAGCTCGTTGCCCTCTGCTCGCCACCCCGGCCTGGTTTCCTGTTAATGGTTTGATCCATGAGCGCCCTCCACTGAGCAGACAGTCTGAGCTGTGGGAATCATTTAAGGAGGAATCGTTTAGGGAGGATTTATGAGATGCATTCGTTATGAAGTGTGTACGGTCAAACAGGCTTCGATCGGTAATGGCGGCCCAGTAATGGTTTACGACACTGTGTCTGCACTTGCTGTAGTTTTGGTTTACCCCCCTCCCAAAGCGCAAACACCGTGATTATGACTGATCATCTCAGCTGTGTTATTTTGAAATATTGTTTCAGATGGAATACCAGGATCCTCCAGAAGTGTTGATTTGAGATTTGAACTGTTTTTTCTGCAAGTCATTAGGCTGCTGGTGTATTACTTATCATTAGTGTCCAGGCTTCGGGAACAAAGTTTTTCTGTCTTGAAATCTCATGGTCTGATTCCATTTTTTTGTCAAATAGCTTTTAGAAAGGCCAACCTCTGTACACAGACAGCTGTTGTCCCTCTGTCAAAGAACATACGCTGTGTGCACGGTTAATCATGTGACTATTCATTATGTCTATGCACATTTTCCAGTTGAAACTCATATAAACTTACTTATCAGAATTAAAGTGATATTTGTTTGTATCCACACCCTATGTTAACCCTCCTGTTGTCCTCATTTACCAAAAAATATTGTTTCCTTGTCTGAAAAAAATCAAACAAATTCAGCAAGAAATTTCCCCAAATTTCTGAAAATTTGCCAAACCCTCAGGAAGAAAATTCCAAGAATTACTTAAGTTTCCCTTAAAAGTTTCATTAAAAAAAAAATCCCCCAGATGTGGCAAAAAAATTGTAAATATTTTCAAAAAATTAGTAAAAATCTTCCAAAAAAATCCTAAAAATATCTCAAGTGATTACATATATATCAGTAAAACTTCTAATATTTTCTTTAATCATATTCACAAAAAAATCAACCAAAATCCAGCGAAATCTGCTGGATTTTGGTAGATTTTTTGGGTGAATGTTCTTAAGAAACATTATTTTTAATTTCTTTTTTTCCCCTCCAAAAAATGTTCAAAGATTTCCCAAAACTATTGAAAATATGGACATCAGAAGTTTCACTGTGAAATTATATTTTCCCCCCACATTTTTAAACTTTGAAACGGGTCAATTTTGAGCCACAGGACAACAACAGGGTTAGGCCATGCATAATTATTAGGCAGCTACATATCCTCAGGTAAAATGGGCCAAAAAAGAGGTTTAACTGCCACTTAAGAGTCAAAAATGTCTCTGAGAGAAATTAAACACTCGCGATGTAGCTAAATTATTGAGCCAAGACCACCAGACAAATATCTGTTTTTCCAATGGTTAATTGGTTTGTAAAAATAAATTTGCATAGAGAAGCAGAGGTGCAAAAGAACTGATAAAAATCCAAGGAGACGGGTGCTCTCGTGGCTCAGCCGGTTGAACAGGTGACCCTCGACTCAGTGGTTCCAGTCTGACCCATGGCCATTTGCTGCTTGTCATTCACTCACTCTTTCCCCCATGTTTAATGTCCCTCTCTCTACTGTCCTATAAAGTTAAAGGCCAAAAAAAAATCCAATGAGAAGTACAAGGTGATAAGTGCTCAGAGACGTGGCCAAGATAAAGACGGCTGAAACACGACTACCCCTGAACACGATTCACAAGTTCACCCGTCAAGATTCGGCCAAGAAATACCTTATGACAGATTTTTTTAAAAGGTTTCACAGACAGATGAAATGTGAGAGACTCTTGTTGAACCAGATGTTCCGTGGCTGGATCACTAATGGACACAGGGCTTCAGGTCTGGTGCCAGAGAGGTGGAGGAGAGTGACTGGTCTGGGCTGCTATCATTAAAGGTGAGCTAGCTGGACATTTTTAGGTGTAGGATGGACTGGAAATCAACACCTCTACTAATCTACTGCCAGTTTCTGGATGATACCTTCTTCAGACAGGTGTTCAGGAAGAACTCTGTGATCTTTAAGAAGCACCATCTTCCAAGTGCTTTACAGTTGGCAGACTGGCAAAGGACTCAAAGATAACTGAAAAATGGCCTTATCCTCTTCTTCACCTGACTTAAATCTCACTGAGAACTCATGGCCCATTCCTTAAAATGAGATTCACAGTGAGGGAAGACAGTACAGCTCTATGCAGGCTGTGGTGAAGAACTGATCTCCAGACTGCATCATATAAAGCTCATGACAGTTACTGGAAAGAATTGTGGACGTATTGGTCCCAGAAATATTATTTGAGGGCCAGAAGTGTTATTTTTTTTTTGTCATTTTGTTTTGTTTTGTGCAGCTGCTCTGAAAAATGATAATAAACAAGCGAGCAGGAGACAGTGTTTTTGTAATTTAGCTGCCTAATAATTCTGCACGCTGCTGGTAGCTTAACAATCATGCACACTACCATTTTCTTCTGTGAAACCCAAAACTCTTGTTTACTTTGTTAAAGATTCGGGTTTCAGACTCGGTAACATTTTTGGACTGACTGAAAGCTTTGTATATGTTTAACAATACAAGTCGCCTAATAATTGTGCACACAATGTTGAATAATGGTAGAGGATAGAAAACATTTTCTACTAGCGTTGGCTTATTTCCATATTTTTGAGCCATCATTTCATTTTCACTGTTATAACATTTTACTTTCCACCAGCTACTGCAGAGAGATCCACAGACATGGTGATTCCATAGTGCTGTTGGGTTCACTTTCAGCTCAAATTTATCCCAACATATTTTTACATGATCATGTGCAGATGAGCTTTATGTTGCAGTGCGTAACAATAAGGACTGTTTTGACATCCAGACGAATGACATGAAAACAGTTATGTAGTATTGTTTGCTCAGATTGCCCCTTAAACAAGTAAAAAACAATATACATGTAAACTAACCCAGATATTGGCAAAGAAACGTGAAGACTCTCTGTTTGTGGCGTATTCGCATTATAAATAATTTAAGAGGGAATGGAGGGGCTGCAATTGCTCAATGCTTTTCATTAAAAGCAGACCGAATTTATGCTTAATGAAATAATTTCTAGAACATTCTCCTATGCTTGGCAATCTCATTGTTTAATCTGTCATGCACAATTTACCGTATGCTGCACAGCGTATATTTAAATAGGAATGCAAAACGT
The DNA here is from genome assembly GCF_021347895.1 of Acanthochromis polyacanthus. NCBI lineage: Eukaryota > Metazoa > Chordata > Actinopteri > Pomacentridae > Acanthochromis > Acanthochromis polyacanthus. The sequence goes on along the minus strand of NC_067117.1, from coordinate 7,956,034 downwards.
GCAGAAAAAGAAAAAACATCTTCCAGATCTATGTAATGTTGAACAATGAGACTGAGGTCAATATAACCGCATTATAGCAATAAATGTAGGAGATCTGGGTATATGTCATTTTGCTCCGGCATCTAACACTGGATATTTAGTGTTTATTTTGCATTCATCTTCACTAGAAAACTTTTTCAACAAATCCCATTAGCTCTTCAGTCAAATCAACATTCTGATGCCCATTATGTCTATGTACTTTTCACAAATGCTATTGTGAATCCGCTACACTCAAATTGGAGGCCACGGTTTGACTGGAAAAAAACAAAACAAAAAGCACACGCACACACACAAGCTGTGCCATTAATTAGACCTGAGAAAGGAAGGAGAATCCCATTATCATTATGCTGCCTCAGTATGCTGCGTCTGGTAGGTTTGAAATGTGGCATTAACAAAGCTCAGGCTGAGTGACCCGGCTGCCTGTTCGACGAGTGACAGGCAGTGAGCTAAGTTACAGTTACAGACAGTCAAAAACATAATCCACAGCTGCCAAAAACACTCTGACAACTCATGCCTGCTGCCTCCTCTCCCTCCTCCTCCTCTGTCACAGGCTAGATAAACTCTCTGCCTCTCCAGCTCCAACCTCTCCTCTCTCTCTGCTCCATTATAATTGCTCGCGTTTAAAAGCTGAGCTTCTGAAATCCTGAGGAGCAATCGAAACGAGGAGGAAAAAATAAATGCACACATCTCTGGGTTTGGAAGCCGACTGGCGCGGGGTGTTTAAAATAATAAGATGCAGCTGTTGATGGTAGCGACTGTCTCCAGGTTTACTTCCCTGTGGCCTCTGTGGCAGCAGAGGAGCCGTGATGAAGGCAGACAGCTGACAGGTGCTCCAGGATGGTGCTGCCATCAGGTGCATCTGCTAAACTTAACTCGGAGACAGGAGAGGAGCGACGGGGAAGGGGGGAGGACAAAGTAAGAGAGGGGAGAATGAGTGGAGGGAGAGAAAAAGAGAGGAGTGGCCAAAAAATATGAGGGAAAAGGGGGGTTAAAGGGGGGGAAAACAAGATGGAGGGTGGTGAGGAGAGAATAAGAGTGTGTATGATTGCATGCTTCTTGAAACTTCATGCCAGCCCTTCTCTGTAGAGAAATTCACAGGGTGTCTTTGAACCTGTGAGGCTGACGGAATAGGTTCCTCGTCGTCTAGACTCTGACACTCTGAAGGGCTAACAAGTTTACCGAGCAGGTCAGGAGGAAAGATAAGGAGGGGAGATAATGAGCAGAAAGTGATGGAATGAGGAAACAGTTGGAAATAATAGGAATTAAGAAATTTAATAAAAGACACAAGGGGGAGGATAGGCAGCTCGTCAGGGAGTGGGTTTGTGTGTGTGCATGAGAAAGACACAGACAGCATATGCACTTTGCCATATGTTTATATATCACTGCATACATCAGCACTTTGCTACTGCCACACACACACACACACACACACACACACCTCCCAGCTCTAGTCAGAAATGCAGCTCATCTCTGAGTACACAACCATAATGGATTCACTCTGTGTGCTGCTGTGACAGTGGTGACGCTGACTTTTAATAAAAGGTGCGGCAAGGCTCAAGTCAGGAGCTGAGGCAGGGATTTGAACCCCCTTGAACCCGTCCCAGGGCTGGAGGAGGGGGACTCTTCATCAAAGTCGAGGCCAAGCACAGATGAAGTGTTTGCTCGCATCACGACTCGGTTCTGGGCTGAGCAAAAAGGTGATGGGGAGTGTAGCCGAGGAGCTGATCTTCCAGCTCTTCTCCCCATCTCATGCGTGTCTTCTCTCTGCTGGCAGAGGCGCACACGCCGACACGCAAATGCACAGCAGCGGCGAGGAAGGAGAGGAGCCTGACAGAGCCCAGTGCATCACAGGTAGCCCGACTGACTGGCTGGGAGCGCTGTCACCAATTTGTTCCTAGCCATGGGGGACATGCAGGGGACGGAGAGGCGATGGCAGCTCCCTGTCCTCATCATGGCTAATGAGGCCTCGGCTTCTCCTTCTTACACTGTGTGTGTGTGTGTGTGTGTGTGTGTGTGTGTGTGTGTGTGTGTGTGTGTGTGTGTGTGTGTGTGTGTGTGTGTGTGTGTCAGAGTGCTGCCAAAGCTCCTCTTCCTGAAAAACCGGGGTTGATATCTGGCACTAGACCACCGCGCACTCTCAGTTCTCCTTATACAAACTCTCCTGGCTGAATTATTTACCGGGCCAAGAAACACACACACACACACACACACACTGAAGAGATCAGGTCTTGTTCAAGGCAGCTACTACTCAGTACATTGCAGCTCTTCAGGGACACCTCACCAGCTGAGGTTTGCTCGCTGTGCTGGCTGACCCATCAAACCTTCAAGGGAGGAGTAGAGCGAGGGCAGGAGAAAAGAGGAGAGAGGTGGCACCAGACCTGCTGTGATAAGATCCAGCCAGGAATAATGAATTCTTATGAAGAGTAAAACCGGTCAGTGTGTAATGACCTAACCCCCGAGGAAATATGTCACACATGGCAGCGCTCTATTCAACTTCTATCCGGTACATGGCAACTCTGTGTGCAGATTTAGCACCGAATGCCCCAAATATCAAATATTATGCACTCATAACCCAAACTGCCACACAGGACATTTTGCTTGATCATGTCTGTGGGATGCATGTTTGATGCTCCTTCCTGTGATTGACTGTAGGTGATCATGTAGAAGAAGTTAAGAGTACAAAGGCTGAATTTAATCAGAGAGATGAAACCTGTGTGGTGCAGCTGTACCAGTGAAATAAAACACAAGCAGCATTGTATTAGTGTGTCAGGAGCTCCCCAGTGTGGAAAAAAATGAGAAGTGCAACCAAAAGTGCAGGATGTTTCTTAATTTCCAGTATCACCTCTCCATACATGAGGCTGCAAGTTATCACATGAAGCTAAAATGTGATACAAGCTCATTTTTCTCTTTTTAATAGTGCAAAGTATCTTATATTCCAAATGTGTTTTCTTGGATAAGAGACGTTAAGATTAAATTGTGAAAAGTTTAAATCTGCAAAGTTGAAATAAAAATGATTGTGGGAAAACTTCTGCTGCATTAAAAAACAAAGTTACTTCACAAATTCAACCAGTTTGTGTCCAGATAAACTTAAAGGAACACAACAGATTTGTATTACAGCCACCCACTAAAAATAGGGGTATTTATTTCTTTTCATATCTACCTCGGGCAACATTAGTGCTTATTTGGAGTCATTTCTGACCAATAGTCTGTTCTTTTAGCTCTTTTATGGTCTCCACCAACTACTGCACCTCCTATGTTCACCAGCGAGCTCTGTCTGTTGTCTGTGCTGCAAAATTGAACCTAAATACATTTGCAGGCTGTAAAATGAGAACTATGAGCTGAAAAACTGAGTAAAACTCTGAAGCTGAGGAAAACTGCTCACGTGCATGATAAGTGTGAATTTGCTGCTGTGAGCGGCACCCACAAAGTAATCTGATGTGAACACATCAGATTACTTTGTGATCTGATGTGTTCGTTTATATGTTGATTTAACCAGACAGTGGATAAATGATGTGATCAGATACGAATCTAACGTATGGAGGTGGTATTGTGTAACAAAATCACACCAAATATAAAACAGAACCTTCTTTTTAATAGTTAAATACAGTCCATTCAATCAGAAAAATAGTCCAAAATCAACGTTCTTTATCCAAAGTTTGCAGTGAAATCCAACCAGCTCCACTCAGAGACCACCATGCTGCAGGTACCACTTAGCTAGTGACATCTGGAACGTGAGGGACGAGCGAGAAAAGAAGGAAAATGAAGGAGGAAATGAACGGGGGAGAAGAAGTAAGGAGAGGAAGGAGACAGAAAGAACTTAACTATTCTGCTGAGTCACAAAACTCCAGAACTTGGCCAAGTCAGCTGTCAGAAAACAGTGGAGGAGAGATCAGCTTTTTCCCCACGGGGAACCCTCACACTATTAGGAGGCAAACCTGTCGGCTGAAAGAGCTCAGGACCAAAACTTAAACTCCCTGATCATTCTTCTGATTGTAAATAAATATTTGATATTTTCCAGCTTCCTATTTCTGGTTTTTGGAATGCACACACATTAAGACATGTTTGTTTGGTGAGCCCAAGACTTCAGACACAGTTTGACACTTCTGATGTCGATACATCCAGAACCAATGGGGGAAATGTTTCCCCTGTATTCACAAACGTAAAAAGAAACTATTCTAGCAGAAGGCAGATGAGTATGGATCTGTACAGGCATTTTAATTAGGACCATTCAGGATGGATGTGGCTTCATGAGGCAGGAGGAGCAGAGGATGATGATCAGGGAGCAGGTGTGGGCGGTTTAAATAGTCCAGTCTTTCTGAAGTAGCGCACAATGAGAGGCACAGACACCAGAGTGATGCTGATGCGGACAGGAGCGAAGAGCTTGTGGATGGCGTATGCCAGGACGAACGTGCTGGTCCCTGCCGCCATTTTAGACTGAACCACCGCCTCGCTGAAGCCCACTTTGCACAGTATGGCCGCCATGTCAATCCCACTGAGGAAGCAAACAACACGGGAGACTGGTTAGAAGTTCCACTCGCGCTCAACTTTTCCTCTTTATACTTTGACAAAAGAAAAAATCCACGACTCATACAGCATAATTCAGCGCTGTGCAGATGTCTGTTATCACTGATAATACCCCCAGTAATAATATTAATAAAGGGATTTCATTGAAGTTAAAAAAAAGAAAATTTAATCAAGATAATCTAAAAACTAAAAATGTTGACAAATAAATGAAAAATTAAATTTAACAAGAAAGCCATTTAAAATAGCAAATTAATTAAAAAGACCATATAATGAGAAAACAACTGTAACCAATATTGACTTATTCAGTAGCAACAACCATGCAAAGCCCTACACAACTTATGAACAGTATAGTAACTTTTTACAGCTATTGTCTGAATTATCCATTGAATTATTAATAATATTGACCTCAACTCCACCCATAAAAAAAATGGAATCATTTTATAAACGGCAAAAAAAGAAATATTAAATAAAGATAATACACCAAAAACACTAAATTCACAAAAATCATAATATACTTAATGAAACACAATATTAAAAATTGAATAATAAATAAAAAGTTTAAAAAATTTCAATAACTTTTACAAAGACTATTTTCTGAGAACACAAAAAATATTTTTGCTATTTGAAATATATTTAAAAATATTTGAATCACTACAGACCACACACCCAAAACTGCACGAAATTTATATAACAAAATAAAAATCGAAAAATAAATCTTAAATAAATCTTGCACTGTAATATTTATTTATTTTTGCTTCCTTATTGAATTTAGTTAGGAAATGCAATTCCGCTTTGTCTCCACCAGAGGGAGCCATGTCTCAGAGAATGCTTCACAGTATTTTGTATACCTCTTTAAACAGATGATATTAACAGAATCTATCACTGTCAAGGTGAGATAGGGTTTGGTTTTGTACAATCTTGTCATTTTCATCTGAGCTACTGGGGGAATAAATATGTAAAGAATGCGCCTGCTTCAATCAATACGGCCTCTCACACATTAACAGCCCTGTTGCTCTGAGCAACCTTAACTCCGCTAAATACAATGATCCATCTGCCCCCTGACAAGTGTTTACCCAGCACACAGCGCCGCATTAGCAGGCCGCATGCCCTAAGCACTGTGGCTGCACGGTGTTAACGCTGCATAGCTGTTGGTTACAGAGTCGTTTTTCACTTCAGGGGTCATTATCAGCTATAGGAGGAAATCTCCACGCTGTCAGCTGATGTCTGCCAAATCTCTTTGGAATTCAAGGTCCTGTTATGTGACCAGGCAGAGAAGGACCTGAAATGGTTTGGACTGACACTCAGCCAAAAGTAAGGGCCCACTGTGTTGCTTTGGCTTCTCTCTATCGACATCAACAGACGGGGACAAAGTGCAGAGAATACGCAGTCAAATATTTTTGAATAATACTTGCCGTGTAAGAAAATGGGCTCATGGTTTTTTGTTGTTTTCAAGCATTTAACTTGAGTTTAGTGTCTGATTCAGTAGTATTTTAACAGCAGCAGGTACAGCATAATGTGGATGACTGAGTGGGAATGTGTAGGAGCTTCTACTTTGCTATCGCCCACAGAACAAGTCCAATTTTCTGCTTATTTACAGCAGATATTTTGCATTCCTCAGAATAAAAACATCCCACAGATCAGTCATTTCCCGCACAGGGTTGAGGGCTACAGGAAATGCTGCATTCAGATGCTGCTAAATAATGTCAGTAAGTAATGCCTGATGCTTTTCTGCATTGTCTTTGCATTTTCTTTCTTTCTTTTTCCCCATCAGTTTGCTTTTACTTCAGTATATTTTCCAAAATAGTTTGGGGAAAAACTTCAGAAAATGTTGGATTGCATGTGAACAATATGGACTACTGTGTTTTAAGGTCAACAGAGAATTCCTCATCCTCTTTTACAAGGCGTTTCTCGATCTAATTGCTAACTGTGGCTACATCTGGAAGACTAATATTACATTATCAACAAATAATACAAAATGTCTAGTTTTGTTTCTTTGTCAGTTTTTAGCATATCTACAGTTCACATATTACAACTTTACACCAAAAAATTACAATCAAAAATCTTTTTTGTAATTTACTTTTGCCTTTTAAGGGAAAACACTAGAATTCTGAAATGTGTATTTTGTTACTTTCCTTGAACTTTTAGAGAAGTGACTTAAATATCTTTTGGTTTTAGATTTTTCTGTTGAAAAAAATGCAATATGGCAGTGAGACATTGTGAAGGGCATTTTGCAATATCTCCTGTCTCTTTATTGACCAAAAATGAAGTGTTAGATTTTGCTGAAGATATTTCAAGTGTTTAAAATGACTAATATCCACAATAATAATGAATATTGCACTTCAAGTCAATTTGTCAATCCATGAACCAGGCTCTGGAAAACAGCAAAAAATAAAGGAAATGTAAATACTCAAGAATTTTGGCTATGTGTCCAACTTTTTTCGTTACCTGGATATTAGGAGGTAGAACATTCCCAGAGACATGAGGGAGATCCCGATGTGAAAGGAAACCCCCACTGCTCCATACTCTTTGAAGACTTTCTTTAGCTGCTCGGTCTTGGTGGGCTTTCCTCCTTCTGGCTCCGTTTCCACCGGGTCTTTCTCAGTAGGTGAGGTAGTAGAGGCCTCTTTCAAAGTCTGCACATCCTGGACACACAATGAAAAAGACAACAAAATAGGAGGGTGAGAATCAGTGAGAATCAAACTCTGCTGGGTGTGGTGGAGACAAAAACAGAGAGAAGACATATAAATGGCAGCGAGGAGGTGAATTAAAACTGCGGGGATAGTGTCTCTTCAGAATACTAATGTGAAAATAGTAATTGTATATACCGAGGGGCTCCCTAAACTACAAATTCAAAGCATTGACTGGGATATTAGAGTAATGTAGCTGTAGTGCACAAAGGCCAACGAGCAGAAAGTGTTGTAACAGGAAACTCTGACAGTTACTCTTGTCTGGATGAGACTTGCTGACAGATACAGCATCTGGACAAAAAATAATACTATCTACAGGTGCAATAAGAAAGGAAACATCACAGATTTTGTCCTTAATGTCAGAGTTATTGAGCTACTTCGCATGCTATACCTTCCAGTTTTCACATAAACGTCTGTCATTTAGTAAGTCTAAAGTAATACAGACCACAAGGTGACATCTGCAGATATGGCATAACCTGGGCTGCATGATATTGGGGGGAAAAAAACTACAGTCTGATATTTAATTTTTCTATGATATACATTGAAAAATGAAAACAAACAGGATTTTTTTTACCAAAAGGCTTTTATTCCTGCCACAGAAAAGATTTCTCCCATTACTAGTCTGAGTAAACACTGAAGCCACATCCTTTGCTTAGAGCTGCTCAAGTGGACGGCAGTTGGTTTAAAGAAATACAAACAAGCCAAGTGTGTTTATCTCTCTCTCTCTTGTAGCAGAATGATAGAGTGGTGCAGACGACAATGTACTACAGAAAGGGCTGCTAAGTAAGACTACACTGAAAATTTAAAGTAATGTTTTTTAAAAAAAAAATAAAGAACCCGTTTCTTTTTTTGCTTTGGAAGACCGTCAGATCTGTCGTTGCACTATCCATGCATGGCTTTGGTGATTTAAACGGTCAGACTAATTAGTTGTGTTGCTATTTTGTGTTAGGTAGTGTCTACAGATACGGACCCGTACCCGTAGCCTGTGGCCTACGGATACGGCACTTTCCATCTGCCGACAGATACGGACCCGTATGCGAGTCTCGCGAGTCAAGAAGCTGCTAACCACTGCAAACTGTTGAAAGGTAAGCTAAGGTTAGGGTTAGGGTTAGGTTTAGGGTCCGTACCTGTAGTACCGATGCTACAGGTCTGTACCTCTAGCGTCTACCGGGAGTCACGTGACCAGATCTCTCGTATCTGATTGGCAAATGGAAAGTGCCGTATCCGTAGGCCACAGGCTACGGTCCGTACCTCTAGCAACAACCATTTTGTTAGCTAGCCCTGCCTCGAGTAGTCACAGCTGCTGCAGGACACTGCTGACGTTTGTTTTCTAGCTCAACTATTTCCTTTTTGCAACTAAATCTTCCTTTTCAGTGTTTGTCTTATTTCTACTGTACATGTGCAGAACCTACATGTAAACAAACTCAGTCTTGTAAAAAAAAATGTTTGTTTTTGTATCCAAGAACCCTTAAATTGGAGTAAACAGTGTCCTCTCAGTCTAAAGTCTCTTGTAGACACTCATGAAAAACGCGGGCCGTGTGAGTTTTTCTGTTTGTATAAACGGTAAGTTAAGTTAAGTTAAGCTCTATTTTGGAGACACCTATTTCAAACTCAGCTTTTTTTTCCCCCCTTTTCCTTTGAGGTCAGAAATAGATAACGCACGTAGCATCATAATATAGAGGAAACTGTGCTTTGGTTGTGTGTCCTCCAAGTAGGTCAAACAAAGCCTGGACTTTTACGAGCCTCATCTATTCATGGAGCAGCTGAGTCAGCTGATTAAACACAGACTGCTGCTGTGTGTTTTAGCTGATTCACATCATCGCTCAACCTTTCACACACTCATAAAAGAAGTCTGTCACTTTCTCCTGCACTCGCCCAAACACACACAAAGAGCCTCTCATAAGTGCACAAACAAACACATTACTCTGCGTTTGTGACCTCCAGACACACCACTCTACAAGATGAACAAGCACCAGACGCAACCCAGCCGTCTGACACGGAGCAGAGAGCGGCCAGGTCGCTCCACGGTGTGGGAGGCAGATTGGTGAACTTCAACAACAGTGGCAATGAGACCACAGCAGACTGCAACACAGCGCTGACGGTGAGGACTTGAGAGAGCTTGTAGTTTGTAAACAGTACAGCTATAAATACCTCCATCTGGCTGAAGCCTTAATGGTTACAAGTCCAGCCACTTAAAGCAGCAGAACCTGTCTGACATGCTTTTGGGTGTTCAAGATCTGGGCTAATTTGGTCTGCAGAGTTGACAAAATAGCATGAACAATGACTCCTGCACAGTTTTTGAAATCAATTACAATTAAGCAGCGCATGTAACCATTTTTGCTGACTAAAGAAAGCTTTGTAGTGTTGTGCAGTCTTTTGGTTACACATTGTCACGTGATAAAACCAGTTATTGTTGGGACATTATGGAAATACTTTTTGGTGAAACTGAAAGAAATCTGCATTTTGGCTTGCCACGAGCAGTGTGGTTGTTTGCATTATTCTGACATACAACCATTTTCACTTCATATTTAGCTGACAATGCTGCTGCACCAGACAGAAGATGAGTTATTTATGTTATTTATAAGTGAGGTTTGAGGATTACTAAAGCAGGAGTTTTGAGGAAAAAGAATGAACGTGGAATCACACAGAGATTCCATTCTGTTCCGTGTAGTATTTTGAACATTTCAGAGCCATACCGGCCACTATGTGTGACTTGTGGTCAAAGTAAAACTGCTTGCATCATAAAATATCTGACCAAAGTCTAAGTAAACAGGACTAAGAATCTGACCCATCAAATATCTTGTGTATGATTCAGTCAACATTGTGATTATAAAATGAACAGCTTAGCGACAAAGAGCAGCAGATTGTTAATGACTATGTAGGGCCTCCCGGTTAACATGTCATCTTAAAGGCATTATGGAGGATTTTTTTTTTTTTGTTTAATTTGTCTGATTCACATAAAATTAATATACTGACCTTTAGTGGACTTGTATGTATGGTCTCTAAAAGAATAAAAAATTAAAAAAAAATAACTGTGGACATGGCAGGACCTGAAAAACATCAGCCAATCAATGCGCTCGGACCGAGGCGTCTGGTTTGCTCCCTTTCCTGTCAATCAAAAATCTTCCGGCTCATGCCTAGTTACGTAGATTACGTACGCCTTGGACTTACGTGTTTTCTGTATGTGTTGCTTTGGTATAGCTTCGTAGTTAGCTGGCGACTTGTTTTGCTCATCTTTTTTTTATATAATGGCAGATAAAGATCCAGGGGGACCCAGCCGTAAAAGACAACTGCACGAGTGCTACAAGTTTCTGGAGGGGGGTGTTTCTTCGTAAATGTTAAGAGGGGGAGGTTAGAGGGTGGTGAGGGAGAGGTTGTATGTGCATGCGCATGCTACGTTCAAAGTCGTAGGAAATTAAATCTCCTCTAATGCCTTTAATGGGCTGCACTTCACTCCATATTTTCCACTCATTCCAATGTCTTACAACAGGAACAAAAAATATGTAAATGTAGCTGTATTAACATGCAGTATATGTGGGCATGGAGAGCAGGGGAGAAGAAAACCGATGTATGTGCTGGCAAATTTTGTTCTGAATCATAACATGTGACATGAAAACACAATAACCCCGTTGTTTATTGGCTTCAAATCTTCAAATCGGTCTGAAAGTTTCCAAGCTCTCTGAATGTCTGTGGGTGTAGGGTTGAGGCTAATGTTAGCCACATTAGCCGCACATTGCAGGAACAATAAGGATTTTCTTATTGCGGTGGTGACATGCCCTCATTAATAAAAGTAATCCCCTCTGCTAGATCTTCAGTTCCCTCCAATGCTGAGAGTGCATCGACAATCTTGTGTTCACTCCTGCGGCCAACAGCAGAACATTGCGTGGGGTTTACTGCTGCAGGCAGTGAGGAGGCAGGTTTATGCAAAGTTTGAGCTAGATGGCTATTAGTTTTCCAGAGAGAGTATAGCAGTTTAGTACAAATCTTACAGGCTTGTGAAGCTGACAGGATATCTATTTGTGATAACACTCAAACAACTGCAGCAGATTCAAAACTCTGCAGCTCGAGTCCTCACGAATACCAAGAAAAGAGATCATATCACTCCAGTTTTAAAGTCTTTACACTGGCTTCCTGTCACTCAGAGGGTAGATTTTAAAAGTCCTGCTGCTGGTCTACAAAGCTTTAAATGGTCGAGGACCAAAATACATCAGAGGCCTCCTGACTCAGCATGAACCACCCAGACCACTCAGGTCATCTGGATCAGATCTTCTAGTAGTTCCTAGAGTAAAAACCAAACACGGAGAAGCTGCATTCAGCTTCTATGCCCCATATATATGGAACAAACTCCCAGAAAACTGTAGATCAGCTGAAACTCTCATCACATTTAAGTCCATTCTGAAGACGTACCTGTTCTCAGCTGCTTTTGATTAAATTATTTTAAGTTACTTTTAACAGTTATTTTAACTCTTATTTTATGACAGTTACTTTAAACAGCCCTTGTTTTCTGACTTCTGTTTTGACCTTTTTACTGTTCTGACCTTTTTTAAATGATTTTATAAATGTTTTCTTTTGTTTTTCTTTACTAATTGTTGTCATCTTCTGTCTTAATGTCTTTGTAAAGCACTTTGAATTGCCTCGTTGTTGAAATGTGCTATATAAATAAATTTGCCTTGCCTTGTGAGGGGCCTTAAGGAATGACAGACGTGGCTCCATATCTTGACAGCTTTAACTTTATAATAAAATCAAAACACAATAACAATTGATTTTTAACATGTGGGCCCTTTTAAAGTAATTTTTTATACTAGTTGGCGTTCAAACTCAGAGCCTGAAGCGAACAGGTTCAACATATTACAATGTCTTCAACTGTTGCATGTAATACTTTGTCAGATGACAAGGCCCTCCGACTCCCTCATCACCCTGACATGGAGATGCAATTACAGCAAAACATATTTTATAGCACCCCTTCAGCTTCATTCGGAGCTTCAATCATAACTAAGGATGTCATTTAATTGCCCATTTTCAAGTATTTTTCTGGATGCTTTGGGCTGTTGAACTAAACCTGACAATAGTCAGAGCAGTTCAGTAGGCAGAGGGGCATTTTGTCCAGTGGTCCTTTTTTTAGTATTATCTCCCCTCTGCCAAGTGGAAACACGATCTATCTGTGAGAAAACAGGAAATACCTCTGTCCTCTAAGCTGAATCTATATTTAGACAAAGTATTGACATTGTGCCTACAGAGCTGAGACAACTCACTAAGTACAAAGAATACTGCCTACTGTGGCCTCTTTTGTAAGACAATCTATTATTACTATAGTCGATCAAAGCTGCGTCAGCTTGAACAGCGATGAGGAGAAAATGTGGGTCGTTAGGAAATCTGTGTATGAGAATTGGATCCTCAACATAGAGGGGAAATTGGCAATGAAATACTAAGAATATGAAAATAAATAAAGTCCAGTATTAGAATGGAATTAAACAAGTTTGAGACAAGCTAGCAGCTCTACAAGGCTTCACTAAAGCAAAGCTGACTTTTGAGCTCAATGCCAATAACGTGCTATATTGATAATTAGTGCAAAGTATAAGGTATAGTTTGTTTTTAATTCACTCTGAAAGGTTAATAGTGCAAGCTGACAAGTCAGGGATCACCAGGGTTGTGGGGTTTATGGCAGAAGACATGAATGTGTGCAAAATATCATGGTCCATTTCATGTCTAGTTTTAAACCTAAAAGCATCACAAAGGAAAGCAGATAGAGCTCCACTGTCCATTCACTGCAATGTGTGACTTGTCACCGCATACAGTAACTTTCATTCAAGCTTTTCTGTCTCTTTTGTTTGCTGCACTGACATTCTGCAGACTGTCTTGCTTTGTGGGCCTCAGCCAGACAGTCAATCAAGATGGTAGAAACAATGAATAAGAAGGAAAAATGAGGAAAAACAAGCTGATCTTTTTTTTTTTCCTCGGCTGCAATTTATCTTACTAAATTTTGGCCCAAGCCCCCTGGATGAAGCCATAGCCGTGGCAACATATTCACTGAGCTGCCAACAATGGACAATGGAAGAGTCCAGAGCGGGTGAGGGAGCAGGCCTTTGCTTTTCAGAGGCGAGAAAGGCCAAGCTAAAAGTAAAGGCAGGCAGCGCTGTGGGAGGGTCATGTGAGCGAGCGGCTAAAGGGAGTTGTGCCAGGGAGGGTGTATGGGAGGGGAACAGTGGGACTGCTGTGTCCGATAACAGCTTTTCAGAAGCATAAAAACACATGCAAAGTCACACTTAACACAAAGACACTCTGACATGCGCAGACACATACACAAAGAAGGAGGAACATGTTGAAGTGGTGAATCCCTTCAGTTAGAGGCTCAAGCAGGAGCTGGAGACTAAAGAAAAACTAACTGAACAAACTGCTGCAGAAGGCTGCCTCTTGCAACAGGAATGTTAAGTTTATCATTCCCTTAAAGGCGGAATCCACTGATTTCTACACATCCAGCTCTGTTTACAGATCTTTGGGGTGCTAGAGCATATCTGAAGCTGCAGGAAAACTGATAAATTCACACTGGAGGCAGTGGCGGTTTGAAGAGATACAAAGAATTTAGCTTCCCAAACATGTAGCCCACTCCTTATCTCTGCTCAGACTAACGGCTTAGGCTGCACGATCAAACTTGCGGGTATGTCAAGTTGCATTCTGGGTAATGACGGAATTTTTTCCATTTTACCAGAAGATTTTTATACTTTCATTTATTCTTTTTGTGTGTGTATGTGTGTGTCTGTGTTCGGTTCTACTGCATCAACTGTGATCCCTTTCGCTTGACCTGAATCCAGTAGAGATGCATATCAAGCAACAGACAAACTACAGATTAACTAATGGCTAAAAACAGACCATTATATTATACCATGACCTATGACCATCTCCTCGAGACTCATGAAAACTTTTTCTGACTTCATCACAGAGCCTTATCTCAAACGTGCACTTTGGCATTTTTATAATAATGTTTGCGGTTGTTGCTTGTCAGTCAACACCAGTGATTCATCAGTAATAGATTAGTCCTGTATTAGACTAAAGCTGCGGGCTAAAGTTTAGAAACCACGCCAGCAGCATGGCGCTTCAGTCCAGACTAAATGTATGAACAAATGCTGGATGCACTGCTATGAAACTAAGCACAGATATTTATTGTGAGGAATTCATGAACTCTAATGAGTTTGCTGAATCTATGACCTCTTCTCTATTAGCACCAATGTGTTACTCATTTTTCCAGCTGTAGTCGCATATCTTCAAATCTGATGACATCAGCCTCACATGGACTTGGTGCTTATTAGTAAAGCTGCAACTAAGTTATTTTCATTATTAATTAAGCTGTTGATTATTGCCTCAATCAACCAATACATAAATATATAAAATTTGTGAAAACGTAGCTTGAAAAGCCAGATGCCATCTTCAAATGGCCTAATTTGTCTGTCCATCATTAAAACATAAACTGTCAAATGACAGAGAGGCAGCACAATTTCACATTTGAGAACCTTAAACCTGGAGCTGTTTGAAGCCAGCAGCCTGTTCTTCTCTTTGTCTTGTCATTTGTGGCATCGTGCCATTTGGGTAAAGCTCATTTTAAGGTGAGCTTTATAGAGCCACTGGTCAGAGGAGTGTCAGTGTACAGGTCACACTATCTGATAATGTTCCTTACAAGCCACACCTGACAGGGTGTGGATTAACTCAGTGGTCGAGAATGCATCACCATTCAAACAGCTTTTTGTACACAGTTGGCCAACTTTAACCTCTATATAATTATAACAATAGATTTTTAACTTTTACTTCTAAAAGTCAGAAAAGAAGATGCTGCCTTTATATTTTTGTTCACCATAATTACTTAACCCTCATGTCGTCCTGCGGGACAAGTTGACCTGTTTTAAAGTTTGAAAACGTGGGGAAAAACATATATTTTCAAAGTGAAAATTTCCACATTTTTTGAAATTTTTGAAAATTTTTTTGGTGGAAAAAAGAAATGTTAAAAAAAGGTTTCTTTCAGAACATTCAGGAAAAAAAATCAACCAAAATCCAGCGAATTTCACTGGATTTTGGTTGATTTTTATCTGAATGTTCTTAAAGAAAATATTAGAACTTTTACAGATATACATGTAAGCACTTTAGATATTTTTTAGGATTTTTTTGAAGATTTTTATTCATTTTTTGAAAATATCTACATTTTTAATTTATTTTATTTAAAAAAATATATTTCTTGACAAATTTGGGGATTTAAACAAAACTTTTTAAGGGAAACTTTTAAGGAATTTTTGGAATTTTCTTCCTAAAGGTTTTTACAATTTTTTTTTATAAATTTGGGGAATTTTTTTGCTGAATTTTTTGGATTTTTTTTCAGACAAAGGAACAATATTTTTTGGTGCCTGTAAATGAGGACAATGGGTTAGTCCAGTGGAAACTTCATACCTTTCACACAGCAGAAGACAAAGCAGAACAAACCTGTATAGCAGTGTTTGTTGTGCCTTCTAGGAACTGCTCAGTGCAGCTCGAGCTCAACCACAATTTTATCTCCGGATCTTTTTTTACTTCACTAGTGCTGACTCACCATTGCAAGACCACAGGCCAAAGAGCAAAGTGAATTTACATCCTGCTAAGATGCTGGTGGGTTTAATGACTCACTCTTACTATGAGTCTCTACAAAGGAGCCAGAAAGTGAGTTTGTGTGTAATGTAACCAGCCAGGCGTGAGGCCGCCTGCATGTTCTCCCTCAGCTCTGTAAATGACACTTTTGCTGCTTCACAGTTGTAAAGGCAGATTAATTATACATGCACTACTGTGAATTCCCTGCAAAGGCACACAGCCTACCTCAGAGTGTACGTCATGCAGACTTGCATAACATGCGTGCCTGCTTACATGCGGGCTGAAAGTGAGGAGGTGCAGGCAGACAGGCCTATTTTTTGCATATTTTATAGCTATGTTTTGTATCCAGCCGCCTCTACAACCCAGAGACCCTGACAGCACGTTCACCACCAGTTGCTGTGGACTCAGACCTGTTTGCTCTTGTTAACCAGGATCATTGGGGTTACACAAACACTCAGTTTCATTTACCCCTTTGTTGCTGACAGCCTGCCCCTCGCCCGCCTCGCTGTTCTTGGTGGATGAAGCTCTGGTGTGCATGGTCCTGGAAAGCTCCCAGCTACCTGTGAACCAAACATTACCCGTCGCCGGCTCTCCTCTGTTGTTATGGCGCCTCTTTGCGTAAACGAGCGGCCGCCTGATTGTGTCAAATTCACCGCCTTCACGTTGCGCGCTTCTGGAGAGACCCGCAGCCACGGTGGCCACCCGGTCCAAGTGTCCCCAGTCCGTGGTTACAAAACCAAACGTCGCGTCCCACTTCTGCGCCGGGGCCGGTTTCCGTTTCTCCAGGTGCGCACGGCTTGGATCGACTCCACCGACGGATGCGCACAGCAGCCGGTACCGCTGGACCGTGCGTGCTGTCACAGTGACGTCCCTCGGTGCGTTTGTTTGCACCAGAAACGAGCCCGACTTGAAAGCCTGACCCAGAGCCGCCGCTGACAGCCTGCCTGTGCGACACAACAACATTCTCGCCGACGGCCCTCCGAAGAGCTCAGCGTGGCCAGAATAACGAATAACGCGAGTAAATGATTGGTAGGACCTAATTATGGCAGTAAATCGGTGTAAACATGCTGCCCTGTGCCCTCCGCCGTCCCTCCGGTCCTCTTGTTGACCGATTATCTCCCACAGCCAATGAGGGCTGACGCGCAATCGCAGATAGTAAAGTCTGGAGGGAGGGGGAGGGGGGCATTTAAAGGTATAACAGGGCTGATTCATGTAATTGAGTTAGATCATGAAACTTCTCTGGGGTGCTTGCTCCACAACTCTCAGGGCACGTGTCTTAAAGCCTTCTGGGCTTCAGATCTGAGCGCAGTTTAATTCCTGCTTGTCTGCGGTCTGCTGACTCACCAAATGTGGTCAGTTTGACTCAAAACCGGTTCTGCTGTTGTTTTGCATCCAAGATGATCCTCCAGCTGAACACAAACAGTGAAGAAGAAGCCTTTATGGCTTGTATTTTAATATTTTATGTTCGTTTTTTTGTGTGTTTTAGGTTTTTTCTGCAGCAAAGAAGTGGTAATGAGGAAAAAGTTTAAAGCCGAGTGGCACAAAAGAACCAAATCAATGAACACAAAATACACACTAAGAAACAGTGGAGATCTGTCAATGAGGGTGCCAAAAACATCTGTTAAAAAACGTGAAAATGATGAAAAATGTCTGTTAATAATGATTTTTTTAGCTGATTAAAATAAAGAAAAATGTGTATCTGTATTTTGTAAAAATACCATCAGAGACGAAGGTTCTCACCAAGGATCTGGGAAGAAACTCAAAGTGCTCAGAGTTTACAGCTGATATCTGCCGTCATGTTTAGTTTGAAACTATTTTATTTTTTCCAATCAACTATATATATATATATATATATATATATATATATATACTCTAGATATCTGCAATTTGACATAACAGGGAAAAAACCCTGTAAAATTGCATTTTATGACATATCTATCCATTTTCAAATGGATCCTTATTATACATATTTTCTTTCAAATTGTAGCAAATATCTGTAAAATATAGCTTTTTTGCAGATTAAAATACAGATAATGTGTAATTTTACATTCAAATGTAATGGAATTCTGATTTGTAAAAATACAGAGCATTAACGTGGACATTATTTCTTATTTTCACCTGTTTTTATGGTTACTGTGTGAATGATTACCCCCTTTTTTTCCTGTGATTTTTACAATATTCTAATATATATATATATATTTCCAGAATTTTAACAAACAGATAAAATTAGTAAAATAAGTTCTTTAAAAGACATTTAATTACAGTGTACATTGTACACCAGTGTGCACTGGGACAGCTGAAGATGCAACACGGACATCAACAAAATAAAACAACACGTGAAAATAAAAAATAAAAACACATTTGATCTTTTCCAATTTAAAAAAAAAAAACTGAACGGTTGGAGACAATGTAAATGAAATGCATTTAATTTTATATTTCATTGTCAATATATACAAGGAGACGTTATTTTGGAAAATCATTTAAACAATAGAATAAAATGCCCATTTTTTCAATAAGTTAATACCTGAAAAATCCAAATCCTTCATCACTACAGACCACTTTATTAGCTACATTTGCACAATCTGATACCACCCACAGCAAGTCTTACATAAATTTTCATTTTACTAACTGTGTAATGTTTACTTTTTGTTGATTTTGTTTGAAAAAATTTAGTTGTGTATTTAGTATTAAGTAGTTCTGCAGTTTACGACTGTTTTGATGCTCAAATAATCTCTGGTATTGAAATAAATAATTGACTGTTGGGAATATGAAATGCACAATTGCTAAATGCTACCATTTAGCTATCAGCTTTTTGTGTAATAGTCTCTGTGTATTTTGTTAATTGTTTCAGCGACAGTGCAATTTCTGATACCTAGCTTTCTTATTTTGTGTTGAAGAGTTAATAAATCTGCTCCTCGGCACACAGACAAACTTTTTGGATGCGTTGACAGTCATGGCCAATACACAGCTAGGCTAAATGTTTTTTTGACAATGGGTCGGTGACAGATGGATAGCAGTATAAGGTAAGGCTCTACAGGCAGATATGTCTTTTGGGCTCAGGTGGTAGAGTGAGTTGTTCAATAATTACTAGTGTGATGGTTTGGTCTCTGGTCCCTCCATGTGACAGACCATCCTCTGCAACCTCACTGAACCTGATGACCGATGAACAGCTTGCATGGCAGCCATTCTTGTATGAGAGTCTGTATGTCTGACTGAGAAACACATTCTAGGGTACATTGGAGAACCTTTGTTGAAGTGCAATATAAGTGCAGACAAATTACCATCTTTAGGTTTGGCGATAACTAATCCCTGACCCTGTCGGCTCCATAGATGAGGTTTCCATCCCAGCTGCACCTGTCGTCTGGTGGTAACCTGGATTATATTTTTGGCTCATCCAGTGTTCCTCCTGCTCCGAAAGTGTGAGAAGGTGCTTTTATTTTATCAGGTAGTCACATATTTCACTGTATTAAGTAGTGCCTTCATGTCAGAGCATTTCAAATCATCTGAAGAACATATGCAATGACAAGTTGACAATGTCGGCAGCTAATCGTTTTTTCAGTCAATCCATGTCGATTATTTCTGGCATCTCTATTATCAAGGTGTTGTTCTCCATGTTACATGCATGAGGGAGCCAGAATAATGCAAAACTTTCATTAAAAACCTGTCCAGTAAAACAACTTCATGACCTGAATAAAAGCATATCATACCATAGGTGTAATTAAAGTAGACATTATGACAGATCAGTTGTATTGGCTTACATTAGAGAGTACATGTGTTATTCATACAGGCATTACTGAGTACATATCGCCTCATCCCTGTTACAAAGCGGGCTAGTCTTTGTTTTTGGCAGTTATCTGAGCTGTGGGATGTTGTGTTGGAGGAGAGAGGCATGGCTGTAGACCAAGGCCAACGGAATGAATAGAGACAGGAAATGTAACTGTGAAAACGTTGTTCTTTATCGGTTACATGTGCTGCATCAACATTTTGAGATAGACGTCAGGGGAAGCCACAGACTTTTCTCTATTCTGTTTTCCTCTTCTCTGCCCTATCTTTTGTGTTTCTCACACTCCGATGCAAAAACAGACATGATCGAACATCAACAAAAACATAAACCAAAGAAAAGGGGAAGTGGTGGATCAAAAATCCAACTCTACAACTGCTTTCATATAAAAAAAGTGAAGCATACTTCCCTAAATTGCTGCAGAATAATAAAGAGTGCTGATGCAGGTCTCTGTTCAATGTTTAGTCATGTGATAAGCACGATCTGCTTTCAGATGATGAAGATAATATGCTCTTGTCACATTGCCACCTTGTTGTTAAAGAGGAAAAATGCACATTTGGATTGTAAAACACTGAAAGAAAAGAGTAAGAGTGAGTAGGAGGTGAGATAAAGACGGTGGGATGTTGGCAGGAAGCCATGAAAAACGGTTGGGTGCAGCTGTGAAGCCTCTGACCTTTTCACAACAAAGCCACAAAATCAACATGTGGGCTGATTTAAAATATGTAGCTGCTAATTTTAAACCCCTCTTTGCATTCGTGGTTTGGGGGTCCTTTTAGTATGTGAGAACGAAACAGCCATTTTCCAGTAGGGGACGGCGCTGGATGTTATAAATTAACATCAGCATGTCTGAGAACAAGCCATGTATTGTACTGTGAACTTTTTTCTGCTGCTTCCCACAGAGAGAAATAACGGAAGAAGTTTGCTCCAGTTAGATTAGAGCTGAAGGCAGAGCAGTCCCACACATTCAGTAGAGCAGAGAATGAAGTGGAAAAAGATGGTAACGCTCCCCGGAAATATTTTATGTTTCAGGTAGAATTCATAACTTTGCACCCAATGCAATTGCATTGATGTAATGTTTTTGTTTGGTGATTTTTAAGGACAGAACACGTTTAGACATTTAGGGTAAAACTAGGGTAAATTAGACTAAAAAGCTAAGGATTTTCAAATGTGAAGATTAGTATATTGTTGAAACTGGTTGCACCTAAGTTCAAATATAGCCATGGCCTAAGAGTTTACTAAAGATAGTTTTATGCACAACTAAATCAAACCTGGTTACACCTCACAAACTAGCTTTTACACAGAGATTAGTAGAGTCTGATCCTGGATTTTTGGAGACGGTACTGATTTTAAGGAGTAAATAAATTCACATGAACTAGTATTCTTTTAAAGTTAAAAAAAAGGGTTGGAGTCATTGTGTATTAGGTTTCCAGTGTTGTATTTCGCAAACTTCTGAGCAACTTAGCATGAAGATAAAGCTTGACTCTGTACCTCTGTCTGCTCAGTAGTGATACTACTCTGCTACATGTGCTGCACACAATGCTAAAAATATTCTAAACAATAGACTATCGTTTTTACACTGTAATCACACTGTAAAAACGATGTGATTACAGTGTTAGTAAGTTACGATAAGTATATTTTTCTGCATTATGTTTTGCAAAGGCTGCATAGTAGATCAATCGTTGGCACTGTTGCCTTCCAGCTAGAAGGTCCCGGGTTCACGGCCCAATCTGAGATCTTTCTGTGTGGAGTTTGCATGTTCTCCAGGTTCTCTGGCTTCCTCACACCATCCAAAAACATGCTGAGGTTATTTGGTGATTATAATTGTCCGTGAGTGTGGTTGTTTGTCTCTATATGTAGCCCTTTGATAGACTGGTGTCCCCTGCCTTCATCCTAAGTCAGCTGGGATGGACTCCAGCCCCCCGCGACCCTAATGAGGATTAAGTGTGTATAGATATTGGATGGATGGATGTAAAGAAAAAATTCTTAAATCAGTGCATATTGGAGAACATGCATGCTCTTGTGATATATCTGTGAGACCAATATCGACTGATAATATAGGCCAACCAATATATAGAGATTAGTTGTCACTAAACATTTAAACTGTCAGGTGTAGCTTTTGTTGAGCTAAGTGCACTAACTGACAAAGTCAACATTTGATTGCTAATATAGTAAACTTGTTTAGAGGGAAAGAGGTTGGTCAGAAAATAGTCCACATATGTGACCTGAAACCTGATTATGTTGTTTAACCCTTCGATGCACAGTGTGGACCAGGAGATACCATGTTCCACTAGATTTGTGTCACTTTTGAGCCATGTTGGGCATCAAAGGGTTAATAATGATGTGGCTCTTTTAATCCTGTCCTATATTGCAGATCCTGGGTCACTAGCATGATGAGAGATAACAGTGGAGAGTACAGGCTCATAGTTCCCGAGATACTGCTGTTTAAACATAGCCTCAGATATCAGTGTAGAAAAAAAAACATGCTGAGGGTGAGTGGATGGGCAATTTGTTTAAAAAAAACAAAACAAGTCAGATAGTATTTGATATTGCAAACTATCACTTCACAAAAACATTGAAAAATATCTATATTTTCTGCTTTTAGATCTTCAGGTAAATATGAGATGGTCCAGCAGAAATCATTTTGAAAACGTAAAGATTTAATATGGAGAGACTCAGTAAATATGCTAAAAAGATTGAGGACCTCGGCCTTACATTATAAAACCCTCTTTTTCCACTGTGTTGAATTTAGTCGCTTTGAGCAGTGAAGTTTTAGATTGTGACTAACTATATACTGCTCACTTCTTCCTCTTCTTATAGGGCACATGTTCTAAATGACCTTGATCCGTATGTTGACTGAATGACAAGTCAAGCAGACCTAACCCAGATCTCACATTATGAAAGTTAATGTGTCTATGTTACAATAAATACACAACTGACAGTGACATTAAATGCAGAGTGTAGATGAAGATTATTTATAGTGAACTTATTCTCAGATTAAAGGGGTTTTAATGTGGTGACCGACTGCATTGCTGCTGATGTATTCATGCATCAAAGTTACACCAGAGAATTTGCTAATGACTCCTAAATTTCTCCTGTGTGCTATTTTTACAACTCATGTCAATGTAAGAATATGAGTCAGAAATAAACATGGACCAACTGTGTGAGTCGTGTCTGCCTCGGTTTCATGCAGCTCAATCACCAGAGATGGGATGTTTGTGGTGTAATCAAGGTCACACTTCTGATTGCCGGCAAATGGTTCCATTCCTCCCACTAGGCTTGATTGCATTTTGAATATCTTCAGAGTCTTGATTTTAAATGTATGTTACTTTAGTAGTGAGTGAGTGGAATGAATGTTATTTTTTATTGACAGTCATTCTGGATCTTTGGCACTGAGTAAAATTGGTTGCTGACCTTTGAGTAATAAAGGCCCCTGGTGTGGGAAACCCTGCTAAGATTACAAAAGGCCTCCTTTGAAGCTAGTGTTAGATAGCTCATTCTACACTAACAAAAGCAACATAATTCATTTTTTAAATGGTTGTATTTATATAGCACTTTTATCCAAAGCGCTTTACATGATACGTCGCATTCATCCATTCACAATGGCGGAAGCTGCCATGCAAGGCGCTAACCACAACCTACCAGGAGCAATTAGGGGTTCAGTGTCTTGCTCAGGGACACTTCGACATGAGCTTGACGGGCCGAGGATCGAACCGGCAACCTTCCAGTTACAAGACAGCCACTCTACCCACTGAGCCATGCCGTATAGTATATTTTATTTTACACTAATGAAAACATAAATATGAATATTACTTTTCTGCTAATGGATCTCTCTAAGTCATACACAGGGAACCTATAATTAAATGTAGCTGCATGTTAATTTAGTTGTTTCTTGCTCAGAGAATAAATGGTTCATTCACATATTCAAGGCGACTCAATGTTTTAAGTTTGCAGAATCCAAATACAAAATATTAACTGAAATCTAAAATGTGCTGACATGAATCTTGGACAATCCACCTAAAAGCATTGGGGAAGTGTATGTTCTTTCCCCGTGACCCTACAGAGGATTAAGCGGTGTATAGATAATGGATGGATGTACTCCATCTGGTTATTTTTTCACCCACTATGTTCCTTTTTAAACCACTATGTTCCTGTTTAAACAATGAATCAGTTGTGATTGTGTCCTTCTTCATAAAGTGACAAATCAGCTGTGTATTACTCATAACTCCTATGTCGCTATAACTTCCCCTTTTAATGTGCTCTGAACAGTGTGACGTGGTCAGTCTACTGCCTGATAGATTTCATAATCAAACACATCTGATAGCTTTCCTCAGTCTGTCAACTGAAGCTGTGGAAGACACACACCATTTCTCAAACATCCATCTTGTGATTCAGGTTCATTTAGATTTTGTGTTTCATCATTTGTCAGTGTGCACGGTGTTCCAACTGTAGATGAGTTTGCTTGTGATTGTGTGTCTTTGCAGGACATTTGCTGTTAAAGGAAGAAGCGTTGCAACTTTGTTGACATTCTGAAAACCAGTAAATCAGGATTTTTTATTTAAACAAACCATGTGAAACAGTCTGTAGAATGCAACATTTCCTCCTTTACTTAAAGTTGAATTGTTAAGAGGCTTGTAGGGCTGCTGGTGTGTGTCCTGACTGATGACTGCCGTGGGTCGCTGTAGTTGTTTGTCTCAGCAAAGTGACTTGTTGTTCATTGAATTGAACTGATGTTGGGTCAACATGAACCTTGAACTAAATGCTGATGTTGGCATGCCAACATGCTTACTGCAAGTATGATGACCATGTCAGTCGTAACTTATGATGATAGCATAATAGCATTTGCTTACAAGAAAAACACTCTGAGAGTGCAGTACTCTAAGGTTGCTCAGTCCTTGTATGATTTCTGATGGATGAAATCTTGAATAAAAATTGTGGCAGAAATCACGGCACTATATAATGTAGACATTTAATACAGATGTACCCAAAAACAAAATGACCTTGCCCTGAGCATAGGCGTGTGTTATACATGTGTACGTTATGTACGGATACCGAATCGCGTTACCTAAATATGTAGTGGGCGGCGAGAATTGATGGGACTCAGATACACCCCCACAATTTAATCAGTTTTATAATTGTTCCTTGTATGATTTCAAATGGATAAGTCCCAATAAGACCGCAACAGTGGATTTGTAGTAGGATCACAATCATGTGATCATCAACAGGTAGCTAACGTAGCGTTCACTTGATGTTACAGTTACAGCGACACTGTGACTCTATCTTGTAATGATACAGAAATCTTAAACAAATCCGTGAATCCAGACTATAAGTCTCATCACTGCCAAAATCTAATCAGTTGTTCCCTGAAAATTTTGTCCAAATCTGTTTGTCCGTTTTCGAGTAATGTTGCACACAGATGGAAGGACAGACTAACAGACAGACAAACGTATGCCCATCGTCACATAACTCCGCCGTATTCCTTGACGTAATAATTATCAGTAAACACAAAGTACAGCTGATGCTGGCGGGGGTTACCACAGCTTTACTGTTGTTTGCTTAATTCTCTGGATGAAATCCTTCGAATATCTTGCAATAGCTGTTGAGACATTTCACTCAAAAGCAGATATCAGCATCATGGTGGCACCAGAGGAATAATCAGGATCAGTAAAGCCAGTATGATTATTCCTCTGGGCACCATGAATATCTGTATATAATTTCACAGTAGTTGATCCAGTTGTGGCAGAGACATATTGGTTGTGTTTGACCAAAGGACAATGCCATATGTAGAGCTCAAAATCATGGCTCCAAACATAGTATAATATTCTGATCACAACTTCCGCCATATTCCCAGCACAAGATAAGTGTGTCAGTAGCTGTCGCAATGAAATTCTGTCAGTTATCTGCGGAAGAAAGTGACTTCGATCTCTCTTTGACTGCAAATCTCAGTCACCACAGATTTTGTTACCATCTGGACAGGCAGACATCAGCTCGTCCTCCTTGGATATCATATATTCTGGTCAAACAACACACTGAGGCCCTGTTAAGTCTAACCGATCCTGGGAACCGTGCAAACATTCTGACCCTCTGAGTGTTCCCTCCATCTATTCTTTTTGTGCAGCTCTTCCATCAGTCCTCGGACAAACTGGCAGGGTGGTCAATAGCTGTGGCCTCCTGGCAGCACAGGCCCACTTTCAGGCCTTTATTTGCAAGCCTTCTGTCCTTCAATGCGAACGTTTCTTCTTCGATCGCGTGGTCAGCGTCCGATCAGCTCCTGGCATTGGTTCACTTTCCCTACTTTACACTAGGCATTCACAAAGGTTTCTTGGTGCCTTCTTTCAGCGTCCTTCCATTTATACAACCAGCTGAGTGGTCTGTATGTGTCTGTATGCTCTTTCTGGAAACGATCCACTTTACCCTTCAGTGAAGAGGACTGAAGGACTGGGACCAGAGCCAGCTGGCCTGCACTCAGTATAGCTAAGGCACAATAGCAGAGCCAGGCAACACAGAGGAGGTTAATGCAGTCTGGATCATGTGTTTCCAGCACCATTGTCCTCCTTTGTGTCTATATGCCTTAGACATACTGACTGTGCCCAGTGGGAGCTTCGGATGAATTAGTGGTTTCTCCTAAAATTTGTTCAAGACACATCAAAGAGTGTAAATCTGACATAGATGTTTGACAAATTATCTAGTGTTTGTAGTACTTGTTTGTTCTTCAAATCTCTGAGCTGACATATTGGCCAATTGGAGCTGTTTTATGATCATTTAATGTACTGTAAATACTGATAAGGTCCTCTACAAGACAGACAACTATATCTATGCCAAGAGGGCAGTCCTTTAAAACCCACAGCAAAACCAGAGAGGCGAGAATAAATAAGCTGCTGGACTGGCCAGTGAGTGCTGTTTTCTACAAACTGTCATTAAGCAGAGGCTGAAAATGGTCATGGCTCAAAATAAACTCTGAGAAACATTAAATATACCGCTTCTGTCTCGAAACTGTCTTCTTTTCTTGCCTTTGTGACCTAACTTTTGTTGTAGCTGAGCAACAAACAAATGCTGTGTGCAGCCAGTAGAAATATTGACCCCTGCTAACCTCACAGCCAGCAAAACAGAGGAAGTTGAGAAACAGAAAAAACAACAAAAAAATCCAGTGAAGGGAGCAGCTGATGTTGGGCCAAGGCCCTGGCAGCTGTGTGATGAACGAAGGTCTAGTCTCTGACCGTCTCAGAACAGGAAGGAGCTGGAGATTTAGAGCAAACAAAGGAGGTGTCTCAGGGTGAAAATTTACTGTAAGAACCTCCACAAAGCATGGAAATATAGAATAAAAACAGCATATTCAACTGAATATACACTACCAGTGCTGCACACACTCCAAATATCACACGGACAAAAAAAAAAAAATTCCACTTTGCTGTTATGGGAATATGTAACCTTTGGGGAAATACAGTTTGTGTTTTTACCCCAGACAACGCCAGGTTTGTGAAAATTCTGCAAAAATCTCATTTTTTTTCAACATACTATATACTATGGTGTTTTTTTGGACAAAATTCATGATGATTTTTTTTTTCAAAGAAACCTGCTCTATAGTGTTTTCACAGCCAACTTTACATTATTTCATCATATGGCATGTTTTTACGACATCTCGAAAAAATCTAATTTTTTTCGACATACTATACTATGGCATATTTTTGAACAAAATTCATGATGATTTTTTTTCAAAGAAACCTGCTCTATAGTGTTTTCACAGCCTACTTTGCATTATTTCATCACATGGCATGTTTTTACGACATGTTGAAAAAACTCATTTTTTTCGACATACTATACTATGGCGTTTTTTTGGACAAAATTCATGATGATTTTTTTTTCAAAGAAAACTGTTCTATAGTGGTTTCACAGCCTACTTTACATTATTTCATCATATAGCATGTTTATAACGACATGTCGAAAAAATCTCGTTTTTTTTTTGACAGCATTTTTTTGGACAAAATCCATGATGATTTTTTTCAAAGAAAACTGCTCTATAATGTTTTTCACAGCCTACTTTACATTATTTCATCATATGGCATGTTTTCAAGACATGTCAAAAAAATCTCATTTTTTCCCCGACATACTATGGCATTTATTTTTGGACAAAATTCATGATGATTTTTTTTCAAAGAAACCTGCTCTATAGTGTTTGTCACCTCCTACTTTTCATCATATACCATGTTTTTATGACATATCGAAAAAATTTCTTTTTTTTCGACATAGTATACTATGGCGTTTTTTGGACAAAATTCATGATGATTTTTTTTTCAAAGAAACCTACTCTATAGTGTTTTTCACTGCTTACTTTACATTATTTCATCATATGGAATGTTTTTACGACATGTCGAAAAAATGGTATTTTTTTGACATACTATATACTGTGGCAGGGGATTTTTTGGACAAAATTTATGATGATTGTTTTTCTCAAAGAAACCTGCTCCATAGTTTTTTTAAACACCCTACTTTATATTGTTTCATCACATGGCATGTATTTCTTTTTATTTTGGGCTTTTTCAGCTTTATTTGACAGGCTAAGAGAGAGAGTGACAGGAAACGGGGGAAGACATGCAGCAAAGGGCCGCGAGCAGGAATCTTACCCGGGCCGCTGCGTCGGAGACCAGCTCCTACATGTGGTTCACCCGCTTAACCCATTGAGCTATACGGGCGCCCTGGTATGTTTTAACGACATACCAGGCGGTTTTTTTGGACAAAATTCATGATGATTTTTTTTTCAAAGAAAACTGCTCTGTAGTGTTTTTCACAGCCTACTTTACATTATTTCATCATATGGCATGTTTTTACAACATGTCGAAAAAATCTCATTTTTTTCGACATACTATACTATGGCGTTTTGTTGGACAAAATTCATGATGATTTTTTTTTCAAAGAAAACTGTTCTATAGTGTTTTCACAGCCTACTTTACATTATTTCATCATATAGAATGTTTTTACGACATGTCGAAAAAATCTCGTTTTTTTTGACGTAGCGCTTTTTTTTGGACAAAATCCATGATGATTTTTTTCAAAGAAGCCTGCTCTATAGTGTTTTTCACAGCCTACTGTACATTATTTCATCATATGGTATGTTTTCACGACATGTCAAAAAAATCATTTTTTTTCGACATACTATACTATGGCGGTTTTTTTGGACAAAAGTCATGATGATTTTTATTTCAAAGAAACCTGCTCTATAGTGTTTTTCAAGGCATGCTTTACATTATTTCATCATATGGCATGTTTTACCAACATCTCGAAAAAAATCATATTTTTTTGACATACTATACTATGGCGTTTTTTTTTTAACAAAATTCATGATGATTTCTTTTGAAAGAAACCTGCTTTATAGTGTTTTTCACGGCCAACTTTACATTTTATTTCATCATATAGCATGTTTTTACGACATCGAAAAAATCTAATTTTTTTCAACATGCTATATACTGTGGCGTTTTTTTGGACAAAATTCATGATGATTTTTTTCAAAGAAAACACCTCCATAGTGTTGTCACAGCCTACTTTACATTATTTCATCATATAGCATGTTTTTACGACATGTCGAAAAAATCTCATTTTTTTTTACATACTATACTATGGCGTTTTGTTTTTTTTTTTTGGACAAAATTCATGATGATTTTTTTTCAAAGAAACCTGCTCTATAGTGTTTTTCATGGCCTGCTTTACATTATTTCATCATACGGTATGTTTTTTGGGGGGCCTTTTTCAGCTTTCTTTGACAGGCTAAGTGACAGGGGAGAAGACATGCAGCAAAGAGCCGCGAGCTGGAATCGAGCCCAGGCTGCTGTGTCGGAGACCACCTCCTACACGTGGTTCACCCGCTTAACCCATTGTGCTATATGGGCGCCTTGGCATGTTTTTACGACATGTCGAAAAAATCTCATTTTTTTCTGAAAGGGCCGCAAGCGGGAATCAAACCCAGGCCGCTGCGTCAGAGACCACTTACTACACGTGGTTCACCCGCTTAACCCATTGTGCTATATGGGCGCCTTGGCATGTTTTTACGACATGTTGAAAAAATCTCATTTTTTTCGACATACTATACTATGGCGGGGTTTTTTTTTGGACAAAATTTGTGATGATTTTTTTCAGAGAAACCTGCTCTATAGTGTTTTTCATGGCCTGCTTTACATTATTTCATCATACGGTATGTTTTTTGGGGGGCCTTTTTCAGCTTTCTTTGACAGGCTAAGTGACAGGGGAGAAGACATGCAGCAAAGAGCCGCGAGCTGGAATCGATCCCAGGCTGCTGTGTCAGAGACCACCTCCTACACGTGGTTCACCCGCTTAACCCATTGAGCTATACGGGCGCGCTGGCGTGTTTTTACGACTTGTCGAAAAAATCTCATTTTTTTTTCGACATACTATACTACGGCGTTGTTTTTTGGACAAAATTCATGATTTTTTTTTCAGAGAATCCTGCTCTATAGTTTTTTTCATGGCCTACTTTACATTATTTCATCATATGGCATGTTTTGACGACATGTCGAAAAAACCTAAATTTTTTTCTGAAAGGGCCACAAGCGGGAATCGAACCCAGGCCACTGTGTCAGAGACCACTTACTACACATGGTTTACCCACTTAACCCATTGTGCTATATGGGCGCCTTGGCATGTTTTTACGACATGTCGAAAAAATCGCATTTTTTTCGGCATACTATACTATGGCATTTTTTTGGACAAAGTTCATGATTTTTTTTCAGAGAATCCTGCTCTATAGTTTTTTTCATGGCCTACTTTACATTATTTCATCATATGGCATGTTTTTACAACATGTCGAAAAAATCTCATTTTTTTTAGACATGCTATACTGTGGCATTTTTTTTGGACAAAAGTCACGATGATTTTTTTTTTCAAAGAAACCTGCTCTATAGTGTTTTTCACGGTCAACTTTACATTTTATTTCATCATATAGCATGTTTTTACGACATATCAAAAAAATCTATTTTTTTTCGACATACGATACTATGGCGTTTTTTTTTGGGACAAAATTTATCATGATTGTTTTTTTTCAAAGAAACCTGCCCTACAGTGTTTTCACAGCCTGCTTTACATTATTGCATCATATGGCATGTTTTAACAACATCTCGAAAAAAAATCACATTTTTTTGACATACTATACTATGGCGTTTTTTTGGACAAAAGTCGTCATGATTTTTTTTCAAAGAAACCTGCTCTATACTGTTTTTCACAGCCTACTTTACATTATTTCATCACATGGCATGATTTAACAACATCTCGAAAAAAAATCACATTTTTTTGACATACTATACTATGGTGGTTTTTTTAAGAAAATTCATGATTTCTTTTGAAAGAAACCTGCTTTATAGTGTTTTTCATGGCCAACTTTACATTTTATTTCATCATATAGCATGTTTTTACGACATGTCGAAAAAATCTCATTTTTTTCGACATACTATACTATGGCGTTTTTTTGGGGGGGACAAAATTCGTGATGATTTATTTTCAAAGAAACCTGCTCTATAGTGTTTTTCACAGTCTACTTTACATTATTTCATCATACAGTATGTTTTTTGGGGGGCCTTTTTCAGCTTTCTTTGACAGGGTAAGTGGCAGGGGAGAAGACATGCAGCAAAGAGCCGCGAGCTGGAATCGAGCCCAGGCTGCTGTGTCGGAGACCACCTCCTGCACTTGGTTCACCCGCTTAACCCATTGAGCTATACGGGCGCGCTGGCATGTTTTTACGACTTGTCGAAAAAATCTCTTTTTTTTTTTGACATACTATACTATGGCGTTTTGTTGGACAAAATTCATGATGATTTTTTTTTCAAAGAAACCTGCTCTATAGTGTTTTCACAGCCTACTTTACATTATTTCATCATATGGCATGTTTTACGACATGTCGAAAAAATCTCATTTTTTTTCGACATACTATACTATGGCAGTTTTTTTGGACAAAAGTCATGATGATTTTTTTTTCAAAGAAACCTGCTCTATAGTGTTTTTCAAGGACTGCTTTACATTATTTCATCATATGGCATGTTTTACCAACATCTCGAAAAAAAATCATATTTTTTGACATACTATACTATGGCGTTTTTTTTAACAAAATTCATGATGATTTCTTTTGAAAGAAACCTGCTTTATAGTGTTTTTCACGGCCAACTTTACATTTTATTTCATCATATAGCATGTTTTGACGACATCGAAAAAATCTAATTTTTTTCAACATACTATATACTGTGGCGTTTTTTTGGACAAAATTCATGATCATTTTTTTTCAAAGAAAACACCTCCATAGTGTTGTCACAGCCTACTTTACATTATTTCATCATATAGCATGTTTTTACGACATGTCGAAAAAATCTATTTTTTTTTTTACATACTAATGGCGTTTTTTTTTTTTTTTTTGGACAAAATTCATGATGATTTTTTTTCAAAGAAACCTGCTCTATAGTGGTTTTCACAGCCTACTTTACATTATTTCAACATATAGCATGTTTTTACGACATGTTGAAAAAATCTCATTTTTTTTGACATACTATACTATGGCGGGGTTTTTTTTGGACAAAATTCGTGATGATTTTTTTCAGAGAAACCTGCTCTATAGTGTTTTTCATGGCCTGCTTTACATTATTTCATCATACGGTATGTTTTTTGGGGGGCCTTTTTCAGCTTTCTTTGACAGGCTAAGTGACAGGGGAGAAGACATGCAGCAAAGAGCCGCGAGCTGGAATCGATCCCAGGCCGCTGTGTCGGAGACCACCTCCTACACGTGGTTCACCCACTTAACCCATTGAGCTATACATGCGCGCTGGCATGTTTTTACGACTTGTCGAAAAAATCTCATTTTTTTTTTCGACATACTATACTACGGCGTTGTTTTTTGGACAAAATTCATGATGTTTTTTTTTTTTCAAAGAAAACTGCTCTATTGTTTTTTTCATGGCCTACTTTACATTATTTCATCATATGGCATGTTTTGACGACATGTCGAAAAAAATCTCTTTTTTTCGACGTACTATATGCTATGGCGTTTTTTTTGGACAAAATTTATCATGATTGCTTTTTTCAAAGAAACCTGCTCTATAGTGTTTTTCACAGCCTATTTTACATTATTTCATCATATGGCATGTTTTTACAACATGTCGAAAAAATCTCATTTTTTTTCGACAAGATTCATAATGATTTTTTTTCAGAGAAACCTGCTCTATAATGTTTTTCACAGCTTGCTTTACATTATTTCATCATACAGTATGTTTTTTTGGGGGCCTTTTTCAGCTTTCTTTGACAGGGTAAGTGACAGGGGAGAAGACGTGCAGCAAAGAGCCGCGAGCTGGAATCAAACCCAGGCCGCTGTGTCGGAGACCACCTCCTACACGTGGTTCACCCGTTTAACCCATTGAGCTATACGGACGCGCTGGCATGTTTTTACGACTTGTCGAAAAAATCTCATTTTTTTTCGACATACTATACTATGGCGTTTTTTTTGGACAAAATCCATGATGTTTTTTTTTCAGAGAAACCTGCTCTATAGTGTTTTTCACAGCCTATTTTACATTATTTCATCATATGGCATGTTTTTACGACATGTCGAAAAAATCTCATTTTTCTATGGCGTTTTTTTTTGGACAAAATTTATCATGATTTTTTTTTTCAAAGAAACCTGCTCTATAGTGTTTTTCACATCCTATTTTACATTATTTCATCATATGGCATGTTTTTACAACATGTCGAAAAAATCTCGTTTTTTTCGACATACTATACTATGGCGGGGTTTTTTTTGGGTCAAAATTCATGATGATTTTTTTTCAAAGAAATATACTCTATAGTGTTTTTCACAGTCTACATTATTTCATCAGTATGGTATGTTTTTTGGGGGGGCTTTTTTAGCTTTCCTTGATAGGCTAAGTGACAGGGGAGAAGACATGCAGCAAAGAGCTGTGAGCTGGAATCGAACCCAGGCCACTGTGTCGGAGACCACCTCCTACACGTGGTTCACCTGTTTAACCGATTGAGCTATATGGGCGCCCTGGCGTGTTTTTACGACTTGTCGAAAAAATCTCATTTTTTTTCGACATACTATACTGTGGCGTTTTTTTTGGACAAAATTCATGTTTTTTTTTTTTCAGAGAATCCTGCTCTATAGTTTTTTTCACAGCCTGCTTCACATTATTTCATCATATGGTATGTTTTTTTGGGGCCCTTTTTTGAGAGGCTAGAAGAGTTAGGGAACACGTGCAGCAAAGGGCCGCGAGCGGGAATCGAACCTGGGCCGCTGCGTCAGAGACCACTTATTACACATGGTTCACCCGCTTAACCCATTGTGCTATATGGGCACCTTGGCGTCTTTTTACGACATGTCAAAAACATCTCATTTTTTTCGACATACTATACTATGGCGTTTTTTTTGGACAAAATTCATAATGATTTTTTTTTTTCAAAGAAACCTGCTCTGTAGTGTTTTTCACGGCCTGCTTTACATTATTTCATCACATGGCATGTTTTTATGACATGCTGAAAAAATCTCAGTTTTTCGACATACTATACTATGACCTTTTTTTGGACAAAATTCATGATGATTTTTTTCAGTGTTTAATTTGATATTCTAATGTCTAACTGGTGTCTTTTCAAATGCTTTGTCTTTAGTCTGATTAATCTTAAATGTTTAGTTTTGCTCTTTTCTGACCTTTTATTCTTTTCTAATGTCACTTGATTTTGAAATGTTTTTTCTTTTTAATGTTTGTGTTTTCAA
The DNA here is from genome assembly GCF_021347895.1 of Acanthochromis polyacanthus. Classification (NCBI taxonomy): domain Eukaryota; kingdom Metazoa; phylum Chordata; class Actinopteri; family Pomacentridae; genus Acanthochromis; species Acanthochromis polyacanthus. The sequence goes on along the minus strand of NC_067117.1, from coordinate 7,921,650 downwards.
ATGTTTTATTGGCTTGTTTGAAAAAATGTCATTTTCTTTCCCAGTGTTTAATTTTTAGATTAAATCCTTGATATTGATTTATCATCTTTTAATTTTCTTAACTGCTTCATTGTATTTTCTGTTTAATTTCTATTTAAAGTTGTGTTGTCTTTAAGATTTAATTTTTTAATTAAACATTTAATTTTTTAATTAAATATTTTGTCTTTTTAAAGGGTTAATAATCTAATTAATTGTTTTGTATTTTTTTAATGTTTAATGATCCAAAATATTTCATCTTTAATGTTTGATAATTTGGTTGAAAAAAATGTTTAATTTCATAATTACTTGTTTGTATCTTCTGTTTAATTATCTAATTAAATATTTTGTCTGTTTAAATATAATTTAATTGTATTTAATGTTTAATTTTCTTTTTTAAAGTTTTATTGTATTAAATGTTTTTTCTTTTGATTTATTTGTTTTTAATGTAGTTTATTTCTTTAATCTTTTTTCTGTCAAGATTTTAACCCCAACAATATAAATGAAACAAACCCTTAAATCACTACGGAAATACTTCTGTTGTCACAATCATGAGTTAGTCATTTATTCAGTTTATCAATTCAACTTTATTTGCTTTGCACCTTTCACACAGATGACAAAACTAAATAAGCAAAGAGAAAAATTATGTTGAAACTATGATTAAAACTCAAAAACATTTTAAACAAAGATTTAACATGGTAATAAAATCTGTTGGGTCCAGGGGATGGAGGGAGTTTATTGAAGTGTTCTTGGGCTCACACAGTAAATCATTTAAAATACAAACTTGATATTCAGTCTAAGGAAACTGCAGAGTGACAGAAGAACCAACAATATCTCCTGCTTTCTCCTTTAATGAGTCGACTCTTCTTGTGCCTTCAGACCGAAGAACTACAGACTCTTCACAACCTGCTCAAACTCTTGGTACAGGACCTCATCACATGGGTCAAGAAGGTTTCCTTCTCATTTCTACTCTGAAGCGCACCTTCTCCTGCTCAAATTGCAAGCAAATGTTTCTGCTGCTCTAAAGTCTGGTCTCCAGAACTTCCTAAAACTCTCAAAGTGTCTTCTTCTTCTGCTTTGTAGAACTGTTACAGAAAACCTCACTAAACCACATGGAGGGGCCTCAAGATAGTCATCTAAATGAAACTGTACAAAAGCCAAACTAGAATAATTAAAGCTCTCATGTAGAAGTCAAACTTATTTTGGATTCTTGTGGACAGTTTCATCTTAGAGTTTGTAAAGCTGTTGAGTTTTTAGAGTCACATGGATTGTTTTGACATTTAATAACTGAATCCTGAAATAAAATTTCAGTTGTGGATTTCTGTCATTTAGTCTGGACTAAACAAATAGCAGCAGAAATCTCAAATGTCATTATGAGGAATCTGGATTGAGGTTTCTCACTTGATAATGATCAAAACATGAAATTTAGGTTAGTTAGACTAACTGTATTCCTGAAATCTGGAAGGTTGCTTATATTTTACCCCTTTTAAAAGGGGGTGACCCTACCTGCTTGAATAATTATCGACCCATATTCAAGTTGTCCATTTTGTCAAAGGTCCTCGAGGGTCGAGTTAATGATCAGTTCAAGGTTTTCCTCCTTAAAAACAATATTCTTTCCCCATATCAATCCGGCTTCAGGAAACAACACAGCACTATCACAGCCTCCCTCAAATTCACCAATGATATAATGGACTCACTGGATCACAAAAAAAATCTGCACAGCCCTCTTTGTTGACCTTTCTAAGGCCTTTGACACAGTGGACCACTCCATTATGAAGCAGAGGTTACTTGATATTGGTTTGATAATTATCTGTCTAACGGAAAACAATGTGTCTATTTTGACGGCAACTCATCTTCATTGTTAGATGTTTCTACTGGCGTGCCCCAGGGCTCAGTTCTGGGCCCACTTCTGTTTGTAATTTATGTGAACACTCTGGGCAGATGTGTCCCAAATGCCAAATTTCATTTTTATGCTGATGACACAGTGATATACTGCTGTGGCTCTCCCCTTACTGAGGCCCCTACAAATTACAGACTGCTTTTAACCTTGTGGAACGTCAGCTCATTGAGCTAAAACTTGTTTTAAATGCTGCCAAAACTAAATCGATCATTTTCTCTAATGGCGGGAAAGTATCTGAGCCCCCTCCCAGCTGCTTTACAAGGTTGCGAGATTGAACTTGTGCACTGTTACAAGTATCTTGGTATTTTAATTGATGATCGGCTCTCTTTTAAACCCCACATAGAAAACCTGAAAAAAACATTAAGTTTAAAACTGTGATTCTTCTTTCATCACAGAAATTGTTTTTCTTTTGCTGCCAGGAAAAAGTTGGTTTCTGCCACTTTTCTCCCTGTGCTTGATTACAGCGACCTTTTATATATGAATGCATCAGCAAATTGTTTGCACTCTCTGTACTCTGTGTATCATGGTGCCTTAAGGTTCATCATGGGTTGTAGAGCCCTCACTCACCGTTGCACCTTATATGCTCAAGTTGAATGGCCCTCTTTGACAATGCGGCGTCTCATCCACTGGTACACTTTTATCTATAAAGCAATTCTAGGTCTACTTTCACATTATTTATTTGACTACATTTCCAGAACCCACAGCAATTACTATTTACGTTCCAATGATTTATACTTATTAAACGTGCCAAAGATGCATTCTGACTTAGGGAAACACTGTTTTAAGTAATCTGTACCTGCTGCCTGGAACTCTCTGCAGAAGACACTGAATCTGAAGGATCTCATCACTATTGGAAATTTTAAAAACCGAATGAAGGTTCTTGCAGCAGCTAATTCTCATACTTGTTGTTGTTTTAATGTAAATTCTTAATCCTGTGTTTTATCCTAGCTGTATTTTATTTATTTTGTTGAATGAGTTAGTATTGTTTGTTTATAATTGTTGCACTTTTAATGTTCCTCTGGCTGTTGTCTTGGCCAGGCTTCCCTTGGAAAAGAGGTCAGTGTATCTCAACTGGACCGACCTAGTTAAAAAAAGGTTAAATAAAAATTTATTTAAAAAAAAAAGTTTAAAGGAATATTCCACCTTAATAATAATACTAGGTTTACTATTAAATGTATAGAGTGCTACTTACTTTATTTTATTGTATTTTAAAATTCACATTACTGCACAGAACATTTAAGATTATTTTACCACAGATCAAGGGTACAGATTGTTGTTGTTCACTGTGCACTGGGTAGTACTCATTTTGATTTATACTGATTAGTATACAGAACTAGGGGTGCAACGGATCAAAAAATTCACGGTTTTGATCGTATCACAGTTTTGAGTCACGGATCGGATGTTTCTGGTATACAGCTGAGAGCTAGTTTCTAAAAGTACAGAATATTATTTCTCCTGTTAGGTGTGATAATTGTCAGTAAACATTCTAAGAAGTGGAAATCCACAGGGTTGTAAGTAGTGCTGTTCGTGCACAATATTTGTCACTTAACTGCCCTCAGGATACTGTTGTTGAGCTTACCAGTTTTACATAACAAACAGATGTTGCAGCTAACGATGCTGCAATTCACATAAACACGCTATACTGTGACGTTGTGAGAGCGACATGCTATACTATGATGTTTTTAAAGCAACATGCTATACTATGATGTTATTGGATGGCACGCTATGCTCTGATGTTTTTAAAGCGACATGCTGTACTATGACATTTTATACTATACTATAATGTTTCTATACTATAATGTTTCTAGAGTGACATGCTGTACGATGATGTTTTTTGGACGACATGATATACTATGACATTTTTTGGACGACATGCTATGCTATGATGTCTTTAGAGCACCATGCTATACTGTGACGTTTTTAGAGTGACATGCTATACGTATGCTGTCCAAAACATGACAAAAAAGCATAGTTTAATATGTGGTCCAAAATGTGGGAAAAAAAAGTCATAGGTTAATTTGTCGTCTAACATGTGGGAAAAAAAGTCATAGTTTAGTATTTTGTATAAAATATTACAAAAATGTCATAGTTTAGTATGTGTTTCAATAGTTTAGTATGTCGACCAAAATGTCACTTTAACGTCATAGTTTAGTATGTCGTCCAAAATATGACAACAATGTCATAGTTTAGTGCGTTGTCCAAAATGTGGAAAAAAAGTCATAGTTTAGTATGTCGTCCAAAATGTCACGAAAATGTCCTAGTTTAGTATGGAGTCCAAAATAAGGAAAAAATGTCGAAAATATCCCAAAAATGTCATAGTTTAGTATGTGGTCCAAAATGTGAAAAAAAAAAAGTCATAGTTTTGTATGTCATCCAACATATGAGAAAAACGTCATAGTTTAGTCGTCCAAAATGTCACAATAATGTCATAGTTTAGTTTACAGACATCCCCTCCTCATAGTGGCATTAAACCTTTCTCTATACAGTGATTCAAACATTGATTCTAGATTTTCTGTAGCACTTATTCTGATCCAGTGGGGGAACAGAAAGCTTTACTTCTTCTCTAAAGGCTGCAGCTCCTGTGATATTCTCCTCACAGCTTGGATGACCGCTTCAATGTTGACTTTGTCTCCAAACTCCATCTCTCTGTGCTCCAGAAGTATTCCCTGCTCTCCTTGTCCGATGATGAAGACCCCACCCAGAACAAATCCTTCCCCCGGAACGTTTCTGGAGAAGCTGTTCTTGAAGGCCCTCAGACTGTTCATCCAGACATCCAGTGTGTTGTCCAAAATGTGAAAAAAAATGTCAAAAGAAAATGTATGTCGTCCAAAATGTCACAACAACGTCATAGTTTAGTATGTCGTCTAAAATGTCAAACAGACATCATAGTGTAGTATGTCGTCCAAAATGTCACAAAAACGTCCTGGTTTAGTATGGAGTCCAAAATAAGGAAAAAAATGTCGAAAATATCCCAAAAATGTCATAGTTTAGTATGTTGTCCAAAATGTCACAAAAACGTCATAGTTTAGTATGTCGTCCACAATGTCACCAAAACGTCATAGTTTGGTATGTCGTCCAAAATATGACAAAAACATCATAGATTAGTATGTTGTCCAAAATGTCACCACAAGGTCATAGTTTGCTTTGTCGTCTAAAATATGACAAAGGTTGTTGCTAGAGGACGTCATAGATTAGTATGTCGTCCAAAATGTCACCAAAAGGTCATAGTTTAGTATGTCGTCCAAAATATGGCAAAAACGTCATTGTTTAGTGGGTCGTCCAACATGTAAAAAAAAAAATGTCATAGTTTAGTATGTCGTCCAAAATGTCACAAAAACGTCCCAGTTTAGTATGGAGTCCAAAATAAGAAAAAAATGTTGAAAATATTCCAAAAGTGTCAGCTTCGTATGTTGTCCAAAATGTGAAAAAAAACGTCATCGTTTCGTATGTCGCCCAAAATGAGAAAAACGTCATAGTTTAGCATGTCATCCAAAATGTCACAAAAACGTCATAGTTCAGTATGTCGTCCAAAATATGACAACAATGTAATAGTTTAGTGTGTTGTCCAAAACGCGGAAAAAAAACTTCATACTTTAGTATATCGACCAACATATGACAAAAACATCTTAGTTTAGTATGTGGTCCAAAATGTGGGAAAAAAGTCATAGTTAAGTATGTCGTCCAACATATGACAAAAGCGTCATAGTTTAGTATGCCATCCAAATTGTATTGAAAACATCATAGTGTAGTATCTCGTCCAAAATTTGACAAAAACGTCATAGTTTAGTATGTCGTCAAAAATGTGAGCAAAATGTCATAGTTTAGTATGTCGTCCAAAATGTGGAAACAAACGTCATAGTTTAGTATGTCGCCCAAATTATGACAAAAACATCACAGTTTTTATGTCGTCCAAATTGGAACAAAAATGTGATGTTTTTATAGTGACATGTTATACTGTGACTGCACAAGGGTTTTCTAATCATCAGTTAGCCTTTTAACACCATTAGCTAACACAACATAGAAATGCATTGCAATGCAATACAATCACTTGTTTTTGGCTTACAGACACAGCAATGCACAGAGGAAAGTGAATACACGTTTTTAGATTGACAAGTGTATACATCCAGCTCGGCTTTCAGTATTTCATTTTGTCCAAAATCTGGCTCAGATATCTTACCAATAGCGTATAATTAGCAGGTATTCTTCATTGAAAAAAAATGCCTTTATTTAAAAAATTAGGACATTTTGAATTGACCCCAATCTCTTGAATGGTAGTGTATTTTGAAAAACATAACCAAACAGTGGAAATACTTGTTTTTTCTGAACATGCGAGTTATAAGTATGGAATGCTAAAAAATGTTTTTAGAAATGCTCATTTGTTTTACAGCACCTAATGTGAAGTCTTTAAATCTTTTTTGACGAATAATTCAAAATATATTCAGTTTATCGTGATAAAACAGAAGAATATGAAATCCTTTTGCATTTCTGCTCACGTCTATGTGCTGCATAAGTTTTACTAACTCAAACAAGACAAATTAAAATTCTCAAAATATACAATTTATTCAAAATATGTTAATGCAACCATCAATATATTCCAGTAATTACAAAATCAGTAGTTTTCTGTCTGTATAATCTTATCCTTTTAGACAACGAGGCTCGCAGTCAAACGCAAGCCTTGATCTCTGTATACCATGACACATAACACAGACTACTTTTTAACAGGCGACTGTCCCTTTTTCTGAATAATACTAACCAGGTTGTAGTTCAAAATTACAATTCAGTATGATTGAACTTCATTGATAAGGAAACAGAGTTGACATTTTAATTAAACTGTGTGCACCAAAACGAACTTCAACAAACTTTTTAGCTGTCTCAAAATGCTACCAAGATGATTTCACTGACTTGGTTCCTTGCAAGAAAAGGGAAAAAAAGAAAATAAGTGAAATGTCAAAACTCTTGGACTTAATTTGAACTTCCTCCAACTGAAAAACAAACTGCTTCCTTTTGTGTAGATATATTTCATCATTCAGTTTTGAATGAAGAACAGAGACCAGTTTCTGAAGAGCAGTGAGGAACACAAAACATGTTGAAGACGCCGGGGTGGACACAACTTTGCAAAGGGGTCTACACAGTCTCACAGTTTCCCCTGTACGACCAAAAGTCTGCTAACGCTGTTCATCAGGATGGGTAACTGTATTTTCCTATATGTTCCTCAACAGTAACAACACAGACATGTAAATGCAAGTCATGGGAACAGATAAAGGGATACTAATACAAACATATTTACAAACTCATCTGTACAAATATTTGACACTGTACAGCTGATGTGGGCATAAAATGTGACAGAACGGCATTGAGGGAAATCATATTGTCAAAGGGGCTGGTAATCAAAAGCAAATAAATCTCTGTAACGGCAAAGAAAGTTTTCTTCCAAACTTTCTAAATGTCCAGCTGTCTTTTTTCTTAAACTCTTTGGCACTCACAAGGTTATGGGAGTTGCTGGTAGATTAAAGGAACTGATCAACATTTTTGAAAATCCGACGAGATAGATGAGAAGATTGGCATCATGCTCATAGTTGTTCAACATGAAGCTACAACTTAGCTTAGCATAAAGACTGGAAACGAAGGCTAGTTCGACTTTGTTGTAATATCGAAAATCTGCTTATCGGCATTTTAAAATCTCAATGATGTATCTTTTTACTGACATTTTTAAAAGGTCGAAGCAGGAAACGCGCAAGTGTAACGAATGGATTTGTTCTGTTTAGGTGTGTTCAAGGTTCGGTTTTGGACATGCTGGCTCACCGTGGTACGTTCAAATATCCGCTGGGTTTAAGTTCCAGCCACACATTAACCCTCGTGTTGTCTTGTGAATCAAAACTGACCCGTTTTAAGGTTTGAAAATGTGGGGAAAAAATATATATTTTTAGAGTGAAACTTTTGATGTCCACATTTTCAACATTTTTGGGAAATCTTTGAACATTTTTGGTGGATAAAAAGAAATATTAAAAATGTTTAAGAACATTCACATAAAAATTGACCAAAATCCAGCAAAATTCGCTGGATTTTGGTTGATTTTTTTGTGAATGTTCTTAAAGAAAATATTAGAGGTTTTACTGATATATATGAAATCACTTTAGATAATTTTAGGATTTTTTAAAGAAGATTTTTACTAAATTTTTGAAAATATTTACAAGAATGTTCTTGCCAATTTGGGGGATTTTTTTTTAAATAAAAATTTTCAAGGAAATGTTTAAGGAATTATTGGAATTTTCTTCCTGAAGGTTTTTCAAATTTTCAGAAATCTGCGGAATTTTTGGATTTTTTTTTTTTTTTTTTTTTACAGACAAAGAAACAATATTTCTTGGTGCCCGTAAATGAGGACAACAGGAGGGTTAAGTATACGTGCATGTATACTATTGATTTCCTTTTCCAGGTTTGTCTAGAATTTCCAAAAAACATCAAACTATTCCTTTAATCAAGCAGAGAAACTAGTTTTCAGACTGAGTGTATATTTCATGTTGGAACCATGATGCATTCAAAGACACCTGAAAAAATCATATGGGACCGCTACATACCAAATCCATGTGAGGATTAAGGTTTTCTTCTTTGTAAATGAGGCATTAAGTTTGTGTGTATCTTCTGAAAACAACACTGACAGTAATTCATTACATCACATTTACAAATTTCCGTTAATAAGACAAATACAGTGACTGGGAGAAGCCACACAATGGCCACCAGGGGAAAAAACAACATAAACAAATAACACTGTTATTTGTAGTGACACAAACATGAATCCATCCCTGAGTGAGATGGATCTGTGTTATAAAATCACATGTACATATAGCAGACAGTAATCCTTACTTCACTTTATCATTTGAACGACTTTTCTACGTCAGAAGGTGCTCGGCTGGAAAGACAACCCCAGCTCATCATCATCATCATATTGCATTCACTCTCCACACACCATCCAAATAATAAATACACTCAACTTTAGGAACCAGTATGTTTTTTTTTTTACACATTACATTAATTTTATAAATAATAAAGAAATGTACAGTAATTCTCAACCATGTTTGCTTAAATTATCTATACGAGTGAGCACAAAGTGGATTATACAAAAAACAAAGCATGACCTGTCAGTTTATGTTCCATATGAGAGGACGGTGAGGTGAAGTATAGTTGACAGAATATAGTGACAGTCTCAAACACGAGTGCAGTACTTTTGTTTTTTTTACTCTTTGCTGTTACCTCTCGCTGTAGAAGTACACTTCTTGGATATTTTAACACTGTTTTATGGCATTCCTTCCCTTCACTTTTGCAGGTAGCGTTTCAGAAATGTCGTCACAGATCTCTTTTTTGCTACGCTGTAGTACAAGACGGTGTAAAACAGTTTGTCTGGACCGCTTCACGATGGCCGTCCTGCTTATTTGAAAATGACAAGAATGTGGTGAAAAAGCAGAATGTTGTGGTTTGACAACGATGCGAGTTTTGTCCTGTAGGAAATGTTGTTTAATGGAGAAATAATGATCCACTTGAGGGGTAAAAAAAAAAGCTTTTTTCCATCTCTGTCTGAGGGCAGAACATGCAGTACCTTGCAATCTTCCCTACTCTCCTGATTTTGATGTTTCACCTGTTGTCACTCAGGTGAAAAGCTTCCAAAAAAAAAACTGCTCATATTGATTCTTAAAAAGGTGCAGCAGGGCCTCAGAAACAGCTTGACGTTTCTATCCATTTGGCGTGTCCAGAAAAGAGACTCCATTCGGGATAATTGATTTTATCCAAATTGCAAAAAAGTGGCACGGTTCCTCTCCTGTGCTCTACTTTTAACATGCCTGCATTCAGAAGGGGCGTCTCCAAGTGTAGCAGGAGTCATGTGACATGGAGGTACAAGGAGAAGTTTTTAGGCCTTCTTCTGGCCTTCCATCTTCTCGGGAAGAAGTTTACAGTTGGGGGAGGAACAGGATGTTAAGAGACAGGAAGACTCCCTATTTCCTTCCTTTCTCTCCTTCCTTCTACAGAACGCTTCCCTCTTCTCTGTGCAAACACTTCCTGTTCCGTCAGCAGTCACATGATCGCGGCGCTACGACACGCAGCAGCAGGTCCGCGCCTTCGGCTGCTCTTCCTCCAGAGGCTGTTTCAGTTTGAGGAGAGGCGGATCGCCACTGGCTGGCGTGTAGTAAACTGCATTGCCATTGGAGGACACCAGCGGCATGCGAGGGTCCTCCGAGTTGTTTTTGGCATCGGTGAAGGAGTCTGTGGAGCCGTTACCAAGGTGACCGTTGAACAAGGGGTGATTCAACAGTTTGGCGGCGGCCCTCTGTTTCTTCAGCTCCGACAGAGTCTGAGCGCGCTCTCTTGGCCAGGCTTCCTCCGGGGTGGGCGGGGTCGTTGCCACCCCGCCCTTATTGGACGATGGCGTGTTGCCATTGGAGGGCGGCTGCGGTGGCACGGACGTCGTCGTGGAGATGAGGCCGTTCTGTTTGTTGCTGCCATCTTTGAGGATAGTGGGCAGCTTGGACTTGTCTGGCAGCTCTACAGCTACAACTGGCTTGACCTGCAGGACATCAATAAGGATTAGTTTAATCCCTCTATAAGGCTTCTCTTTTAGATAATTAAATTCATGAAGGCCTGACTCTGTTCAGGGGAGATCAGATATCTTTGATCTGGTGCTCCCACTATCAAGTTCAAGTAAAATGAGATGTAAAGCCAATTTATTTGCAAAATTAAACAGAAAGTCTGCCCTCAGAAACTGTTGCTGAGTGTATCCCAAGACTTACTGTGTGGCAAAAAGCTTCAGTGGATTTTTTGTTTGTTTTTCTGAAGCTTGCTTCAACATGGAGCCATTTCAGGTCATGTTGTCTTAGATTGCTCTGAAAGCCTTTTTGATAACCTGCAGATAAAGTGTTTCAGCTTGTAGCAAGAAGTGTGTTGAGGTTAAATGGCGCTAACAATAGACTGACAGTGGAAGATTACATTGCAGCTTTTTTCCTGTGTGGGTTTCTTCCTGCATGAGTATTGAAGAAAGCCCTTGTTCTTTACCTCTGACACACCTACACCACTCTGGCATGTAGGTTGCTGATGAGGAAGAAAGATTAGTATCTTTCTGCTGCTGAACAACCTTGTACCAGCGCTAAAAATATCCCAAAGTCATTTCATCTGATAGTGTAAGTGCAGGGGGTTGAAAAATACATCAACCAAACCGGAAAAACAGAAGCTTAAGATGTAACATACAACTATTTGACTGATTAGTTGTAAGTTACATCGCCAAGAATAAAACATGATGATCAGAAATCTTACATTTACCACTTGAATATTCTCCTGATCAGACTCTTTCTCCTTCTCGTCTTCCTCCTCCCTTCCTCCCCTCCACACGATGGCCTCCGTCTCGTACTCTTTACGACACAAGTTGTGTCTGTCCGACAGACTGGCTCGCCGCACCACTTTCCTGTGGACACAAGTGCAGTTCCCAGAAAGATGAAGCAACTAGAATAATATCAAAGCAGCAAATGTGAATCAAACCTTTCTGAAGTTAAATACAGTTCGACATTTGAAGACTGTGAGGTCCAAAGACATGCATGTCAAAACTACCTGCACACTGCACTGACAGCTGTGTTAATCAGTCACTGTGAAGTCATTTCAGTTCCATTTAATTAGACATATTAGTGCATTTCTCACATCTTTTGTCAGATTGAAACGGCCTTTTCCCACTTTAAAACAAGCTTAATAAACAGGCCTCGTAGTAGCTGTGAAAGCACCAGCAGATGTCAGCACTTACCCACGGCTGCCTGCACTGGACGTTCGCCTGCACAGTGAGGTTTTGTGTTTGAGCTGTGACTTCATGATAATGTCGTGTTTGTGTTTCAGATCCAGCAGGATGGCTCTGAACTCCTCGTCCTCGCACAGATCTTAAAGCGACATGAACAAATGAGACGGTATGTCAGCTTCTTCCTGATAAAACTGTTTGCTGTTCTTCTCTACACTCCTAGATTACTTACTTGACTTAAAATGCACCAATTATCTGTACTATTAAAAATGTAGAAGCTGATTTACCTACGAAATATCAAAAACTGATTTAGCTTTTCCTTTAAGAACATCGAAATCGGCACTTAGCGGGAAATCACCCTCCATGTAAAACTCGGATCGACTGAACAAGCTGGAAATGAGACCCTGCAGAGATGAGAGATTTTCTCCTGATACCCCACCAGGTATATTGATTAAAGAGTACAAATATACCAATGGGAGTCTCCTCGAGGAAGGTCTTGGCATTGAGACTGGCTCCATGAGACACCAGCAGCTCCGCCACATGCATCTGAAGCAACAACAACAACAACAGTGGCAGCAAATTACATTAATGGTTTCAGAAACCTTAGTGTGCAGGTGTTTGTATGCGTGTGCGTTCATTCATTTCCTGTTGTGTTTACCTTACCTGACCCCAGCACGCTGCAGCATGAAGAGGCTGCCATCCATCTGAATCTCTCAGGTCCATGCGAGCTCCCCCCTCCAGCAGCAGCTCTGCAGCCTGCACGTAGCCATTTGCTGCTGCGATGTGGAGCTGCAAGGGCAGAGGAGGAACACTGATTCGGTTTTTCCAGCGCAAAGGATTTGCTGTACACATAAAATCCAGTGTGGTTTTTACACTAAAGCCACAATGCAGATACCAAAGAATGCATTAGCAACTGAGATTCATACAGACATTACATGACATCTGCAAAAATCCACAGAAACAGATGCTTCAAAGTTTGGAGATGCGAGCAAGTCACTGAGCACTTTCAAGCTAAAGTTCTGTCAAATTAAGATCTCCAACAGTGTAAAAAGGCTCTGCCATCAGTCTTCCTCCAATAGCTCTTCTGCAGTTGAAGTTACTGAATAGCTGCAGCTAAAAACTGCTGCCTTGAGACGCCCTCCCACTCTGCAGGCCACTAAATCACCTGTATCAGGAAACAATTATGCAGGAACAAGAGCTGTGAAAGGTGAATGAGTGCACACACTGTTATCATACGTATTATAGCAGGATATTAATTCTAGTCACAGTCTCCTAAACCTCTGTGACCTGCTAACAGTCCACTCAGTGGAAATTCGTATGACACAGCAGATGTTCAAGTCAGCTATTTATCTTATATTTAAATTGGCATCTTGAAGTTTAAGAGACGCCTGGTTTGTTGAGTTAAATTTGAGGGGAACTGTGCTGTGGATCAGAGTAAAAACCGTAGATGATGATATGACTATTTTCATTAATCATTTTTTGGAAAAGAGTAAAGAAAAGCCCATCTCAAATTCCTGGAGACACAGGTGACATCTGTGTTTGAGACCACCAGCCTGAAATGTAAAGATATTTAATTTAGTGGACAGACAGCCAACAAGTATTCATATTTAAATATTGAAATAGTGAATTTTGGTCATTTGGCTTTAAATAAATAAATAAAAAATTAAAAGTATTTACTGTTATCCTGATTTCTGCAACTTTAAATCTTTGGGTTTCAATCATAACATTTTGTAGTCGTTTTCATTGGACAATTCCTTTTCCCGAATTTTCTTTTCATGCAAATCAATGAGGGACAAAACAAATAAAACATGAAGGCAGCACTTAGGAGGCAGTGCCTGCCCTTCAGCCCGATGATTTTTCAGGCAGGATTATTTGGTTGCTGTGTCAATGAACCTCAGACCCCGCTCAAACTCTGGCTGTGAGGATGAATAATATTAAGGCCTGAACATAGCTGGTCTGAAATAACAAACAGCTTAAAAAGATTTTTATTGCTGCAGGGGAATGAGTTTGAGCAAGTGCTGACGTTAATCTGTGAGTGTAAAGTCAATGAGGGAGGTGTGGCTATTAAATTAGACTAATGCTGCACATCAGCTTTATTTATTTCACTTTCACGCAGTTCCATTTTACTAAATGAACAGGGAATGAAACGCTCACGGGTTGTTTATGTTTGCCCATTGATCAGCGTGTAACCTGCGGTTCACGCATGCGTGCTTTAGTTTGACTTACATGAACCCAGTGTTGTTCTTTAAAAGCCACATTTCATTCTGCTATTATCTATGTTACTGCTAGTAGGTAGAGAAATGCAAATGTCATAGGTGAAGATTAGTAATTAGTGTATCCGGTAAGTGGCAGAGGAAAATCAGCCTTGATGCTTGATGCTTCAGCAAAGTGGGTAGCAAATGCTGTGCCATGGAGGGATTTCTGCTGAACTGGAGGCAAAAATCTTTTCACAGTATTGTGCACTTGTACCTGGAAATTCAGACGTCTTTTTTTTGACCCCAAAGCAAACGATCAAACTGTTAACCATGTCTTGAGTGACAAAGACAGTCTGGACGAGAACGCACCAAGATCTACGTCTGCTGTGTTGTGACCACCCTCCTCTACAGCACAGAGTTCTGGACCCTGCACACCCAAGACGAAAGAAGCTCAATGCATTCCACGTTCTTTCTATACATCCAGGACACCATCTGGTAGGACTAAGTACTAAACATCACCACCTTGGAGAGAGCACGAATCCCCAACATGCACACCCTGCAGAAACAGAGACTTATGCACTGGCTCAGTCAGACAGTGCAAAAAGATGATGACTGGAGCGGAACTCGTGCAGGGAAGAAGTCCCACAGGCAGAACCCAACTGGCCCACAAAGGCGTCTGTAAGAGACCTGAAGGTCTGAGGTGAAGCCTCAGAGCAGTCAGCTTGGAAGTTCTGCTTTTCTAAGTGTGAAGAGACGCTCCAAAGCAAAAAGGCAGAGGAGAAAGGCACAAAGCCAAAACGATACACACATGTGGAACTTCTCTGGCCACACCTGAGACTTAACCACCGTCCAATATGTAGCTCCATATTCTCCTATATACTGTTAGAATTACCAGCAATGTGGGTTTCCATGCATCTTTTTTCAACGCATGCTGGGACAGGTGCTCTTGACTTTTGTCTCCACCCATAGTCTAAAGACGTGCAGCTACATGTGTGTTTAGATGGCTGGCAAATCATCTAGTTTTCATTATAAATGGCAACTTTTTCAATTATGGTGATTCTCCTTTAAAATGTCTTTCGCTGTTCCACACACCATTTCCTCTTTTTTTGTGTACATAAAGCTAAACTTGATTCATTTATTCTCCCTGACAGTAATAAACAGACTTTTTGTTACCTGTGAAACACCAAGAATGGTTTATTGAAAGAAGATGAGCATCAGAGAGTTTATCACAAAGACGTACTACACTTTGCACTTTCTTATCCCCTCAGCGTCTCTTGTTTTGCATTTTATTTGTTGCAATTTACTTTGCAATTAAACTGAAGTAAACTAAACTTCCACTTCACATAAAAAAACCCAAAACCTCCTCTTAGAGCTTGATGAAACCACAAAACATAAAAATCGTTTCTGCACATCAGAACGAGGACACAAAATTTATTTCACTGGAAAACAAAAGATTAACCTTACATAACTTTCCACCCTGGTCCAGGTCTCTTCCTCTCGTCTGCATGCTCTAGTTTGCTTCATCATGCTCGAATGAAGATTAACAGGACGCATGAAGCAAAGGGACAAGCAGCTCAATCAGACAATCTGTAGTAAGACTTTAAAGCTTAACAGGGTTATTTTGGGATACTACCATCCTCTAGCTATTTTCATCCAGTGATCCGTCACTGTGTTCCCCCAGCGCGGATAAATCTCTGATACATAATAAAGACTTCATTAAGGCGGCTGACATTATACGCCCTGCTCAGGAAATTACACATTGGCAACTTTATAATGTGCCGTTGCACTAAACTGCTAAACAAAACAAGTTTAGTGGCCACTTTATTAGATGGACTTCTCCACTATTACAAAACAAACTGCCTTACATCCCCACACAGTGTACACAGCTTAAAGCAAATAAGCCTTTCTTAGTTTAAATTCTCACGCGTGCCTCAGTTCTCTCTAGTTACTACATGCAACACTGAGAGCACAGTTCTGCAAGAGAGAGACGTGACAATCGCATGAATAATAAATAACTCTGCCTCCCTAAGTTGGTCAATAGAAAAGCCCCCAGAGATGAGTGAGAAATTTTAACTTTATTCGACTTTTAGATTTAGAGGTTTTCATGTCATAGTTGTGGCCTATAATTTTCACAACAACAGGGCAAAACAAACCCGGACATTCTGCTAGTAATGAATCCACTAATATGGATTTTAAGTCAATTTCCAGCCGAACCTTGCATCAGTTTATTCCCACTGTGGTGAAATGTGGCTTTTCTCTTTGTGTATTATTGTTTCACTTTAATGCATAGTTATTATTGCTGTAGTCTCATTGTATCCAGTGCTTTTTCTCCATAATCATGACTGCAGGTGTACTTAGCACTCACAACAAGATAACTTGTACATCTACGGAGCATTTCTAAACCATACAGCTGATTTGCTCTTAAGAAGATTATAATGAGTCTCTAAACGCCTGATTAGCTTTGAAGGCTTAATAGCCATGGGAGACAGCGTTGCAGAGCACGTAATCTTTAAAAGGTGAATCCATAATAAAGATGGTCTGCTGAATATTTACACGCCATTTGCTTTTTTTCCTCTCGGTGCAGACCTGTGATGCCTGATAATCCGGGATGAAGTGTGTGATGGTGTCTGCAGCACATCATCCAGAAGCTGCCGGGTAGGACGATGCTACAGTGAGGTTATTTGGCTTCACTTCGAGCTCTGTAACGTTTTGTTTAATTTTGTCATCGCTTGGCACACTTATTGGACAGTTAACAAGCCGAAACTAAATAATGGTTCCAGCGCAAAGCACGATATTAGGATAATATTTTCTCTTTGACCGCCCCACTGGTTCTGGTTTTGCTTGGGTAACTTTACAATTCTACAGTTTCATTCAGCAGCAGCTTTTATCTAAAGCGACATGGGAGTAGATAGAATACAAGCAAGGATCTAGTCAGGAGAAAACAACCTGGATAAGAGCCATAAAACAAGTTCAAGTGTGATAATAGGACCGTGGTGTCTACAGGTAGTAGACATGATAGGATTTTGTTTTTTTTTAGAAGAGTCTAGTTATGGACCTGTTGTGTGGTTGGATCAGGGGCCTTTTGTTGGCCGAGTGTAGTGAACAGGAGGGAGTGTGGACCTGCATTAGAGAGTTCAGGTAGGAGGGAGGTGTTTTCATTGGAGTTTTGAATGCAAGTGTTAGAGTTTTGAATTTTATGCAAGTTGCAAATGGAAGCCAGTGAAGTGATCTGAACAGCAGGGTGACGTGCTGTTTTTGTATGGCTGAAAACCAGACGTGCTGCTGCATTCTGGATCATCTGCAGAGGTTTGACCCGCATGCGGGGACGCCTGCCAGTAAGGAGTTGCAGTAGTTGTGCTGCATGTTCAGACAGGAAGGGTCTGATCGTCTTGATGTTGTACAGGATGAACTGACACGATCGAGTATAGAGGCCACGTGAGCCTTGAAGGATAGTTGGTCATCGATCATGACGTCGAACTTTATGGTAGACTTTGTGGGTTTCAGTTGAGTTGATGTTGATTTCTTTTTGTCAAGCGGGACTGGCTGGGATGGCAAGGAGGTCAGTCTGGGAGAGGTTGAGATAAAGGTGGCATTTTTTCATCCATGCTGAGATACTAGTGCTTCTGCAGGTGTTGCATTCGCATAATATTTATATTTCAAATGCGTATCAAAAGGCGCAGCATTGTATTTTTTTGTTACAGTGTATATAATGCTCAGTGTTTGTCTGCTCATAAAATTCTGATTTTCTCATACTCACCACAAATACATATTAAATTTATATAACGGAAATACATAAATAATGGATGGATGGATGGATGGATGGATGGACGGATGGACGGACGGACGGACGGACGGACGGACGGATGGATGCTTTATTAATCCTGAGGGAAATTCAAGACTGACTACTTGTCAACCAGGAAAATCTGTGGTCAAGGGTCAGTCCTACAAATGTCACATAAGGGACTTTACAATCTATCTAGCATGATTATTCAGATGAGTAAAAACACTAACATAGAAGAAACCTCAGCAAGAGAAACAGAGGATTAACCCCTCTATGTATCCACCCAGCCTGAGAGTTCAAACTGATAAGACAAGGTACTCCTTTTGTTTTGGGTAATTTTGAGGGCTCCAATTTGAAGAGCAACAGCAGCTCAGCTGTGTGGGAAAACTGTTCAAAAGATGTGAGTGTGCTTAAATCTCTACCTCTAACTTATAATTTCAGCCTGGTTCATCTCATCTAAAATAAGCTACCTGCAGGAATGGAACACTTCAGCTTTAATTCCTCAATATATTCTCAGTACTTTGACAATTCACTGTGAGGCAGCTACAGAAAGGAGACGCTAATGTTACTTTAACTGCACAGAAAAATCACAGATTTGTTATTCAGCCGCTCTTTGCCAAAGCCCTGAAACAGTACACACACACAAATCTAGCCACTTTACATTATGTTTATTGCTACTTTGTAAGTGTGCACTGCATACATTTGTATATGCATTATAAAACTTCATGCTTTTATGGAAACAATGTCTGGCCAAACTTTTGTGCTTTGTCTGATATTTTATTCTGTGTCGCATTGTTCTGTGTACTCATATTGCAAATGTATCGCAATACTTTGCCGTTAGGGACAATAACACACAACTTTTTTATTAGTATTGATACTTAAAGAATGACAGTGTTATAATAGAAGATGTTTTTCCTCTGAGTTGTGCCGATTTGCGACGGGGTGTGTGTGTGTGTGTGTGTGTGTGTGTGTGTGTGTGTGTGTGTGTGTGTGTGTGTGTGTGTGTGTGTGTGTGTTCTTGTACTTGCTACATTGTGAGAACCATTTTCTGCATTTAACTATCAAAGTGAGGACATTTTTACAAAGTGAGGACATTTTGGCCGGTCCTCACTTTGAAACAGCCATGTTTGAGGGTGAAGACTTGTTTTTAGAGAACAGGTATGAATTGAGGTTTGGTTAGGGTTAGGGTAAGGGTTAGGGTTAGGCGATCAGTTGTGATGGTTAAGGTTAGGGTAAGGCTCTAGGAAATGCATTACGCCTATGGATGTCCTCACTAAGATAGAAGTACAAACATGTGTGTGTGTGTGTGTGTGTGTGTGTGTGTGTGTGTGTGTGTGTGTGTGTGTGTGTGTGTGTGTGTGTGTGTGTGTGTGTGTGTGTGTATAGCTTCCTCTCCCTGCAGACACAGTGGACATGCCAACCTTTTTTGTAGTCTCATATGCATACTGCTGCTTCCACAATGACAAAACAAGAGGCATGGCTGCAAATACAAGTGCTCTGGCTGACCGTCCACAGATTGCCAAAGCAGACACACAGAGTGAAAAATTTCATTATTCAGCCGACAGTCAAGGCAAGGACACAGACAGCGCAGAGTCCATCTGGAAAAGACAGTTTTCATACACATACTGAGGAAGCCAACACCTTTAAACTTGGCAAAGGCGGCTGCTAACAGACATGCCAGCTTGTTCAAAGGACTCACAGAGCGACAGGCTAGTGAATGTGATAGGTAGTATAATTACATCATTCCCATGTCCTCAGATATAAGTCAGATGAGTGTCACCGTCTCAATTTGATGAGGCAATTAAGAGCAATGATAACCACTACATTTGGCTTTATCTTTCTGGCTGACTGACTGCAGGGAACATCTTGAAAGCAAAGTATTCACACTGGTAACCAATACCCTGCACCCTGTGGAACAATAATTCACTGCTGTTGTTTTATGGCTTCATTTTACATCATCCGCTGCCTTGTACTGATATTGTCAAAATGGTTTTAACTAATAAAATAAGAAATAAAATGATATTGGGTTATTTGATCTGAAATCGTCAGGAGCCTTCTACTTTTCTTTTTTTAACATAAACTACTATCTGTGAAATTTAAGATTGATATATCAAGTACTTTTTAGATATAGAGGTGGTCCTCGGTTTATGACGTTCTTGACCTATGGCATTTTGGTGGAATTAGTTGGCGAGTGGAGCGGACGAACACGTCGTCATGTGGCGCTATAAGACGACTTCGTTTACATTTGACGATTGTGCTACATTCGCAAATTTTTTGCCCTGCATTATAACTCCCAAGCATAAGTCAGACTCTTCTGATGGAATTCCGATTTATGGTGAAAATCAACTTATGTCGGGCTGTAGGAACGGAACTCTGACGTAAGTCGAAGACTCCCTGCATATACACACTGTCATACAAAAGTTTGGGGTCACACAGACAATTTCATATTTTCCCATCAAAACTCACACTTTCATTCATGTGCTAACATAATTGCACAAGAGTTTTCTAACCATCAATGAGCCTTTCAACACCATTAGCTAACACAATGTAGCATTAACACAGGAGTGATGGTTGCTGGAAATGTTCCTCTGTACCCCTATGGAGATATTCCATTAAACATTTCCAGCTAGAAAAGTCATTTACCAGATTAACAATGTCTAGACTGCATTTCTGATTCTTTTGATGTTATCTTTATGAAAAACCTGCCTTTTGTTCAAAAATAAAGACATTTCAAAGTGAATCCAAATGTTTGAACAGTAGTGTATATAATGCATGCAACATACACACATATACACTTTTATTTTTTTAAATTGTCCATCAAGCCCTTTTCAGCACTGTGGATATCCAAATTTGATATCAAGCTAATTTTCCACAAATATATTTAAAAACATTCAGATTTCATACTATTAAAAAAAATGATAAACCAGGGAAATTTGAGCAGAAATTGTCGCTTTGAGATAGAAGCCTTTGCTGTTGCCTTGTTTCAGTGTCATTATATTAACTCCGGGATCATATCAAAGTCATAACTCTGTATCATGACAGCACAAATCCTGAAGGAACAGAATTTCATTTCAGCTGTAACTTTTTTATAGCTGAACAGATGAAGAAGCTCGGACTGACCAGGAGGGGGTAAAAATCAGCCTCTTACCAGCGTGGCTCCCTGAGAGTCGTGCTGGTTGACCTCCTCTCCTTGTCTCATCAGTTCCTGAATGTCTCCCAGCATCCTCCTCTCCGTTGACGCCCGTGTCTCGTTGATCATCTCCTGGGTGATGCCTGTCAATCAAACATGCAAGCAGAACCAGAGTTAATAATGAGGGAGACAGTTTTTTTCCCCCCTGACATAATATAAAACTGCAGCGTGACGACATGGTCGCTTTATGATCCGAGGCTCCCAGAGAAGCACCCTGAGGTGGGATGAAGCTGCAGCACAATAAAGTGTGACATGATGAGGCTGGGACAGAACACAATGCTTGAAATAAATTCAAAAAGGGAACTTTAAAGAGAGAAAGCTTCTTTTCTGGATTGTCAGCAACACCTTTTTTAAATTACACTGGATGTTTTCTATCAGCAACGGTTCATGGATTCCACAATAAAAGCTTCTGAGCACAGACACAAAAAGATGAGGTTTCAAGGAGAGTGGAAATACATTCAAGTGGCAGACTCTGCTTTTTTGTTGTGCTGCAGTTACAACAGGGCCCAAACTCATAACTGTGGTACTATTCTGAATAAAATATAAATGATTGTAGGAAGTAAATTCGCCTTTTAGATAATTTTTTCAATTATTTAACTTGCCTGGCAGTTATTTCCCGCAAAATGGGAAGACATTTTGGAAGATCAATACAGAAGCTGCGTACAGCTTTTATAAGTGGATCTGAATATCTGAAAGAAATAAAATGGCCATTCTATGTGGGAGACAGGAGATGTAACTTTCATGCTGGCTCTCCTGTCATTTTTTGGCAAAGAGGTTTGAGGAGTTAGGTCCAGTTCAAGCTCAGGTGAGCCTGTATGTCACCAGCACTCTAAATTCCTCCTTTAATCGGTCGTCTCGCTGCCAGGTAGGACTGAACACTGTGACCGCCACACTTCAGTGAAGAATTTATCCTCCCACAGCTCGGCAGTAATGTACTGTGCTGTCCAGCAAATTGAAAGAAATGTCAGATTAACAATGGTGAAAACAGCCCGTCAGTCAGGACTGTGACTCTTCTATTTTGGCAGCGTGTCACCGACTGAATATGTGGCTTAACTTGGAACTGAATCAGGTGCACGAGGTCCAAAAAGTATATCAAATCAAATCAAATGCTAAGCAACCTTCAGCTAAAAAAAGGATCGAATGATTTTTAATTGTTTCCTATTTGAAAGGTTAACCATCCTTAAAGTGAAAACAGCAGGAAATAAAAGCTCTAAGTTGGAATATTTAGAGGTGTTAGCTATTTAAACACAAAACCACCTTCTTTTATGTGGGGCAAAAGCTGCCTAGACTTCCTTGAAATAAGTAGTGGGAGCAGACAGGTATCACCTTCCTCTGCATATTTTACTGTTGACCTTTCTGGTGACACCGAGTAATAAATTGTGGCGCGTAAAGCTGAAGGCAAATCTATCCACTCATCCTGTGCTCCTGCTTCTGGGCGGCTATTTCTGAGTCAAAACCTTGTTTTAATGTCACAGGTGCCCACTCATGTGTTGGTCAGTGATTGTGAGTATTTGCAATCAGAGGGTGTTTAACCCTCCTGTTGTCCTCATTTACGGGCACCAAAAAGTATTGTTTCCTTGTCTGAAAAAAATCCAAAAATTCAGCAAAAAAAATTCCCCAAATTTCTGAAAATTTGCAAAACCTTCCCGAAGAAAATTCCAATAATTCCTTAAAAGTCTCCCTTGAAAGTTTTATTTTAAAAAAGAAATCCCCCAAATTTGGCAAGAAAATTCTTGCAAATATTTTCAAAAAATTAATAAAAATCCTCCCAAAAAATGAGGACAACAGGAGGGTTAAAAGAAGGGTGTCTGGGGGAAGTTGTCCTTGCCAATCATTGCTATCTGACACTCACTTACCTTTATAGTTCCACTCACACTTCCTGTTTTCACCAAAGACTGAAGCTCCAGGAGGAGCCAAGACACAAAAGCCAAGAGTAGTAAATCAGACAAGGGCTATAACTGGTTATTATTTTCATTACTGATTGACTTGTTGATTATTTTTAAGTGGATTAGTCTATAAAATGCCCTTCACATTTTCCTGCAAAAGTTGAGTTTTTCATTGCCAACAGTTTGTAATTTTACAGTGATATAAAACCGATAAAAGGCACTGGTCTGTGGATACAATGCTGTGCCTCGCTCCATTACTGCTTCACTGAGGACGTTAAAACTCATTTTAAACACACAAAGTGTGCAGACAGATAAATTAGATCATGTGTTGCCTGACCAACAGTTCAAAATTTACATAAATATGTTGAACTTACAGTGATGCATTTGAACAGCTGGAACAAGCAAATGTTTAACGTGCTTAACAAATGACAATTAATGATTGTGCCATTTTCTGTCAGTTGTTTTTTTTCAGCATTAAATTGAACCGAAAATCTCTTTAGAGGACTAACAAACACCAGGTCCATTTTAAACAGCGCTCTACAATCTTAACCCCTTCAAGTGGGTGCCCTGTTTATTGATTCTTATTGTAAAATAAAGAACTATCGCTGCTGCATCTTAAAAATGATGTGCACTGTTTTACACACTGCTTTGTGCTTTTAAACGATATTTCATTGGCCAGTGCTAGAATTGGTGGGTATTATGGGGTTAGCTGAAGTTTATCTTCCCTCCGTCAATGCAATTTTGAATTTGACTGGGCATAAAAAAAACTGCATTATCAGTGTCAGTTGTGCAGCCAGTGGTTTGACAAGTCTGCATCCCCCGCTCTATTTCACCCCTTCAGTTTCAGCTAGACCGATCTCCTGCTTATCACTGCGGCTCATCGCAGATGAACTGGGCTCTACAGGGGAGGATCAAGGAAGAGTCAGCTCAGTCGATGCTGCATATCAAGTGCTGCGTGTGTGTGTGTGTGTGTGTGTGTGTGTGTGTGTGTGTGTGTGTGTGTGTGTGTGTGTGTGTGTGTGTGTGTGTGTGTGTGTGTGTGTGTGTTCTTGTACTTGCTACATTGTGAGGACCATTTTCTGCATTTAACTATCAAAGTGAGGACATTTTTACAAAGTGAGGACATTTTGGCCGGTCCTCACTTAGAAACACCCATGTTTGAGGGTCAAGACTTGTTTTTAGAGAACAGGTATGAATTGAGGTTTGGTTAGGGTTAGGATTAAGTTTAGGCAATCAGTTGTGATAGTTAAGGTTAGGGTAAGGCTCTAGGAAATGCATTACGCTTATGGATGTCCTCACTAAGATAGAAGTACAAACGTGTGTGTGTGTGTGTGTGTGTGTGTGTGTGTGTGTGTGTGTGTGTGTGTTCTTGTACTTGCTACATTGTGAGAACCATTTTCTGCATTTAACTATCAAAGTGAGGACATTTTTACAAAGTGAGGACATTTTGGCCGGTCCTCACTTTGAAACAGCCATGTTTGAGGGTGAAGACTTGTTTTTAGAGAACAGGTATGAATTGAGGTTTGGTTAGGGTTAGGGTAAGGATTAGGGTTAGGCAATCAGTTGTGATGGTTAAGGTTAGGGTAAGGCTCTAGGAAATGCATTACGCCTATGGATGTCCTCACTAAGATAGAAGTACAAACGTGTGTGTGTGTGTGTGTGTGTGTGTGTGTGTGTGTGTGTGTTAGAGAGAGACTGCCTGTGTGCCCAACACTGCAGCTTCTCTGGAGAGACGAGTCTTATCCACCAGTACAGTGCTGAGAACATTACGGGAGCAATTAGCAGCGCTGCGCTCTCTTTGATCAGCTTAATAATCATTCTTCTCACCTACTGTACCGCTATCTGCATTCTGCAGCACGAGAGATCCTATTGTAAGCAGAGAACCTCATTTTCGAGTGTCTGTTTTCCCCCTCCGAGCCCCCACCGTCTCTCTCAGTATGCGATTCCAATATTGTCTCACATCCCGCATGCAACCCACACAATGTGGTGTCATGTGCCCTATTTGTGCTGTTTAAAATTATTAACCCTGCTCTTGTTTATGATACAGTACTTAAAATAACAGGGCTTCTTTGACCTTTAATTATCCAGTGAAATGCGACTGAGCACACATAATGCTCTCCTGCACCGCCCTGCTTCCATGCAGCCTTCTTCTGTTTACCACCAAGCAGCTCCAACGATGCATTTGAAATGTAGTGTTTGCTGAAGGGCACCTTAACCGTGGAAAATTTTACAGCGTCGTCTTGTTTGCTACTACTTCTTAAGCATGCACACACACTGCATCAACAGCAGCCCACAGCCTCACACGTGTAACCAAACCTGTGTGAGTGCATGAATAGGCGACTAGTCTGCTTGGCCCAAAATAGATTACTCTGCAGGTAGTTATGGTAGCTAATCTGGAGCTAATATTTGTCTATGAGACTCAGAGAGAAGCATGTGAAGTGATTTGTGTGATAAAACTAATGTTTATTTAAAAAGCTTTCGGAGATTTCTGCTGTTTGCCTGGATATAGTATTTAAACAGTCAAGTGTTTGTTGGCTCTCCACAGCAGAGGTGGAGAGGACTTCATACGGTGAAAATCCATTTTTATTGGGTTTTTAGGTTGTTAGGACCTCAGCAGTATAAAGCAAGAGCTGTTAAGATATGAAGATGTTAACCTTTGGCATTCCTTAACAGGAAAATTCTTACTGTTAGCACGGCCGCGCTGCTAATATGGCTGACATTAGCTTTGATGGTATGCCCACAGTTCAAGGCTCTGTGGAAAAAAGCTGAGCTACATTGAGAGCAGGTGGAAATTTCAATATGATGTGACTGAGTTTGCCTGCTAAGGGTCAGAGATGATCAGGCATTTTTGTCACACACATAGTTAAAAATTAATTCTGGATCAAAACTTGGAGTCTTCAACAAAGTGTTCAAGAAAGAGTCTTCAAGTAGTCTCCAGAGTCTGATGCGAACTTATTCAATACAAAGGCTGTAAGAACAAACATGAGCAAAATCGTCTTTTATAGCCATGCAAATTTCTTCTAAACACTCCTCTTTCATTCTGGAAAACAACAACCCATCGTCCTAAGACCCAATCAGGATGCCCATAAAGTGACTGAATCAAAAGATAGACCACCTCCTCTTTTATATTTCTGCTAGGTTTGCATTATTTCTGCTTGGCTCAGCGTGACCTCGGTTTCAACTCACGAGTGCAGATGTAGAGAGGGCATGAACTTCCTGTCTTGTGTCTTATATGGGCTCCATAGGCTTGCACTAGGTTGCTGCTTTCCACAGCATCATTCATTGTACTCTAAACTTCCGTTGACATGTTGGGTCTCCCAATCTTACCTCTGTTAGCTCTTAAATTTAATTAACGCATCCCATTTGTCTAATTCTATCCTTTCTTCAGTCTTAAAATGCCACAACAATGAAACCAATAAACAACAACTGGATGTGGGTTATTGTGATTTCATTTTCCCAGTTGTGCTTCAGTGCAACCCAAGCTTGGCACGTCTTTATCTGCTTGCTTCTCTCCTGCTCTCTGTGCTCATATTAGCTATGTTAAATAGAGCGGCCAACACAGACAACAAAACAAGTATGAAACGGTGACTGAAACACAGACAGACTACAGCTGAACCTGCAGATACTTTAAAGCCATTTCCAACCTGTTGCTCTCCACTGCTAAACTACTGAGATTTTAGCCGCACGTTGTCTAATAAGCTCACCACACACAGGTTAAAAACACGTGTATATTCATAACTGAGAGACGAAGTTTGCAGCGACAGAAAGTCCTAGGCCTGTCAATCACTGACACAGAGAGAGTCTTCTTCCTGAAAGGAGCGTGGACAACTCAGCTGCACTGAAAGCCACAGACGCTCAAACAGCCCTCTCACAACAGGGCTAAAACTAGGTTGTTTTCTGTGATGGTAAAAATGAACCACCTTTGCAGTACGTTGAGCTGAGAAGCTGAAATGAAAGATAAATTCTGGGGGCATGTGAGACTTTTCTGTGACCTTTATTTCAGCTTTAGATAAATGACCCAGCAAGAAAAAAGAGCTGAATTTCACTTTGAAGGAGAAACAAGTTTGGCTCCACATTCTCGTGTCTATGACAAAGTCTGCAAAGAGTGCTCAAATCTACAATACTGACCTCCCAGCACCTCTAAAGTTCGTTAATTGGCATTTCAGGTTTCATGCCTTTAATACAAAAACTTAAAAAAGGACAATTCAGCATTTTATGGAGGTGCCAGAATATTCTTTGGCTGGTAGCTGGGACTTCCTGACGTCTCCATTCACCTGGCAAAGGCTCCTAGTCGTGTCTCCTTGTGCATGTTTTCAGATTGGTTTCAATTCCATTAAGCTATCTGCCAAAAAAGAAAAAAAAGTGTATTTCCTAAAATGTCGATGCATTCCAATAAACCACCACATTTTAGCAGCCAAGTCACACTACAGCATTCTTCTACGCTGAAAAGCCCCCGCAGCCAGACTTTGTTGCTTTGTTGCCAGCTGTGTGCACACATGCCAGCCTGTAGATGTAACTGTTTACCCGAAAACAAAAGCAAAACATTGACAAGAGCTGGTGCTAAGAAGGTTGATTTCACTCCAGGGTAAATAAAGTCGTCTATCACTCCGATTCTCTTTGTTCAAGAGTTTTTTGTATCACACAGACGCACATCTGAAGTGCAGCACGAGTTCCTCGTCCTTCATCACCAATGTGCATTTATGTATATATGTCAGTGGTGATCTCCTTGAACTCCGTCTGCAGCTGTTTAGCAGGACGCAGCATGAATATACAGTATCCTAATCTGCATCCCGTCAAGAGAATTGAACTTCTCAGAGCTATCCGGAGTGTCAATCCTGTAAGTGAGTGGGATACAAAGTGCTTTCTGAGGTCATGACTTCACTGCCATCTTCAGCAATCTGTTCCTGTGGCAGGCAGGTTTTTAAGGCTGCCAACTGCTTCAATCTGCAGCGGTTAAGGAAGATTTACATCTTCTTTATCTAAACTGCAGCTGAATGTTTGCTAGATCCATCTCTCCAACAACAACTGCCCATTCACGTTATGGTTTATAGAGTAGTAGCACAAGTGTCTAAAGTGGTTGAGAGGTGGAAACTTTTGATAGATTTTCCAAAAGCCAAAACACAAGAGCGAAAGTCTAAGGAGCTGCTTGAACTACATGTTTGTCTGCTCTACGGTAACCTGCAAATGTTACCCTGCTCTTTTCCAACACCAAGGAGCACATTGTTGACTAACGCCATTACTTTGTGGCTTATAGTTATGTTAAACAGCTGTGTGGTATTTCATCATTTTGTGAATGCTGCTACTGTTTAACCTGCGGGTTAATTTTTAGTCTTTTTTAAATATCAGCTCGCAGATCAAATCAGAAGTCAAAGCCAGCGTTTTTCAGCTTTATCAAAGATATCAAAGTCAAACTCCTCCGTCTTCTTGGCAGGATTATAGCTAGTCAGAAAGGGCCAGGAACAAATATTCCAGTTGTATTTTTTTTTAAATGCTGCAGCTAGGCTCCTGACCGTCGCACATAAACATGTATATCCCGGCATCCTTACATAGTCTACCTGTTCAGGAATAGCTATAAAATGTGATGTCTTGTTTATAAGTGCTTGAGTGGACTGGCCTCAGCATCTCTCTCAGACTTGTTGCACTTTTTCCACATTACTTGCTTCAGGTCATTAGACAGACATCACGGAGCTAGCCCGGCACTGAAAGTCAACAAGGCTTTCCCAAAACTATGTCACAGCCTCATTCGTCTTATCGCACTGTCAAATTCAGTACTAGTCTCTAAATCTCAATCAAAAACATATTATTACTCACTGGCTTTTCTGCTTTAGATGCAGCTTCAATGTCTGAGGACGCAGTATTTTTTTTTTCCCCTTGTAATTTATCAGACACTGATTTGAATTCATTTTGTCGCAATGGTTTTGCTAATTTATGGTTTTTAATGGTCTTATTAGATTTGAAATCTGCCTGGTGTTTGCTCAACATATCCTGTGTGTTTAAATGTGCTGTGTACCCATCAAGTACCCATTCAACAGATGTAAGGTTTTAAAATGCGTACCATAAACATTAAAAAGTCAGGTGCAAAGAGTCTTTTCAATCCGTCTATTGGGAAAAAAATATATATGTACAGTTGTTTAGAAAGACTGCTTCTGTTTGAAATCAAGCACCCATTGTCTCAAAACTAAGCAGGAATTTAAACGGTAAATGCACCACAATGGTTAGACTGTAAGCTGCATACGTGTTGAATGTTAACCCTCCTGTTGTCTTCATTTACAGGCACCAAAAAATATCGTTTCCTTGTCTGACAAAAAAAATCCAAAAATCCAGCAAAAATATTTCCCAAATTTCTGTACATTTGCAAAACCTTCAGGATGAAAATTCCAATAATTCCTTAAGCTTCCCTTAAGTTGTATTTTTTTAAAAATCCCCCAAATTTGGCAAGAAAATTATTGTAAATATTTTCAAAGAATAAGTAAAAGTCTTCAAAAAAAAATCCAAAAAATATCTAACGTGAATAAACTTCTAATAATTTCTTTAAGAACATTCACATAAAAATCAACCAAAATCCAGCGAAATTCGCTGGATTTTGGTTGATTTTTATGTGAATGTTCTTAAAGAAACATTTTTAACATTTCTTTTTTTCCCACCAAAAATGTTCAAAGATTTCCCAAAAATGTTGAAAATGTGGACATCAGAAGTTTCACTCTGAAAATATGTAGTTTCTTCCACATTTTCAAACTTTAAAACGGGGCAATTTTGACCCGCAGGACAACACGAGGGTTAAACAGATTGCTGGTTGTCCTGGATCTGTCCTCTTCAGGGTGTCTCAAAAAACCTTGTACAAGAACTATTATTGTTCAAAAGCCCATATTGATAAATTGATAGTGGTACAAGCGACATCTAACAGGCATAACACTGATGAAACACGGCAGCACACCCGGTATTACTGTGCGCGGAGAAGTGACGTTATCTCCCTTATTCAATCTGTCTGCAGGCTGATAAGTTCTCAAATTTATTCAAGGGTGTGGAAAAAAAAAAACACTCCTATGAGCAGAGAACTGCCGTCTAACAATTCTGTCCACGGACCCCAGTGTCTGCCGCTCTGCCATCTCTTTAAGCATTCATACTCTACCTCTGTTGGCCATGGCTGTCTCAATGATGTCCAGTGTTGGATCGTCTTCACATAGGTCGTAGGGCATGTTCCCATCAGAGTTGACTGCCAGCAGATCTGCGCCGCTGTGGGAGACGAGCAGATGAATAATTAAACAAATCTGTAATGTTAATCTTGAGAGGTTAATAAATGCTCCGAACGTACCGTCTCCGCGGTTGCCGTGAGGACAACACAAGGGAAAGTGTCTAATATATCATTCTTAATGGCACCATCTGTGCTGTGCTCAGAAGGGTAAAAATAACTGAAATAACTTTAATCATCATATTAAAACAGGCCCGCGTCTCATGTTCTGATCCGCTGCGAGACGCAAAAAAAAATTTCTGGAAACTGCTGATCTATGACTCAAAGCGTTGGACAGACGTGACTAAATCAATCTCAGTTTGAGCATTAATTGATGATGCTAATTAAATTCTTTCAGTCCAGAGCAAGTTGGCCTGCATTATTAAGCTGCTTTTAATCATTAATTTCACTGTGGATAATGAGTCCAAATGACAATATGAGCGATTTGCTGCATGTCAACAGATGGCAGCACTGTGTCTGCATAATGTGTGTGTGTGTGTGTTTGTGTTTCTAGTCGCTGTAATTCTGCCCTCCATGCACTAAAGTAGAAACAATATGGCTACGTAAGTACACATGCAGTGTATTCATTTGTCTCCATTGCCTCTTGGCATATGCACTTGTGTTTTGCCATTATATCTTCATTAGGATGTAATTAAACCCTAATAAAATCCCATCCAGTTAAATCCTAATCAAACATGTTCACAGTGGCTGTACTCACATAAGTCATCTTTACTTATTTAACATATTTGCAGGTGTTCCATGTAATGAGGACATTTTTATTTGCCCCAGGAAAACCTGGGTCAGTGTAATTGAATTATTAACAACATTTGCATAACAAAGATGGAAATAGCTCAATCTGTGCCATTTGTACATCATTATGTGTCCTCCGGCTGGACATAATTCGATAATATGCTTTGTTGACTTTGGCTGGGATCACATTAAGATGATGGGATGATATCAGGTTGTTGTTTCACCACTTTCCAAATTAAAATGTGATGAATGTGTTTTTGCATACAGTTACATTAACCACACAGACACCGGAAAATATCCCCCAAATACTGTTTGTTGCTGATTTTGCCATGTATGTTCTTTGCTTCTTTCAATTAACTGGAATAAGAAGAGGTCAGTGTCATTTCCACTGTAGCTTTAAACCGTCTTCCAGACCTTGTTTATGTATTTTTTGAAGCTATTACAATGCTTTCTCTTCTTTTAATAGCATGGGCTCGCCATTTCCTCTGCCGCTAGGCACATTACCATCAATTTTTGCGGCTCCAGGATGCATCCTCTGTTGTTTTTGGAACAGTGAACCTCATTTCTCTTGCCCAGAACTCAATTAAAAAATAATTCAAGCTCCCTACAAATTACCGTTCGTGGCCCACTGGGGACAGTGGATGCAATTATACCTGCACATTTTGTCAGCAAGATAATACGATGCCTGTTAATTTCAGACTATGGTGTGAGTACGTGCTATCAGGAAAAGCGTTGGTGGAGGTGATCGGCTCTGCCCACCTCTTCTTCTTCAGACAGCTATTGATTATATGAGGCTGCTGGTCAATATGAACTTTTAACTTCAACTTCCTGCAGAATCTGTTGAATACCTTCAGCCTGAGTCAGAGTTGCAATCAATCTATTAGGTTGTTTCTCTGTACTTTTTTCCAAACTAGTTAAAACACAGAAAAGGTGTATTTTTTTCTCAATACTATGATTGATTACAGTGAAGCGATCGATCGGTCGGTCGGTCACCTGCTGAGCTGAATCAAACCTGATGCTTCTCAGCTTATCAGGGAGCTTACCATTTCTCATTGCATGCATGGTCTTCACAGTGAGACTAAGTGCCATCACTTGTTTTCCCTGAAGCTTGAATGAGCCTAATAATATACTTCATAACAACACACTCAGACATTCATGGGGGTGGTTTTTATCTGGGCCAAGACAAGAGGCACACCGCAGGAAATCCAGGTGGAGCGAATCTGCCTGACTTACTGTGCGATGAGTATCTTGACGAGTCCCGCGTGGCCGCAGGTAGCAGCAGCGTGCAGCGGTGTCCATAGTTCATTGTCCTGAGCGTTAACGCTGGCTCCTCGGTCCAGCAGGATCTTCACCATCTCCTCATAGTTGTCTATGCAACACTGTGTGAAGAGATGAAGAGCAAGAGAGGAGAGCACAGTTAAACCTGAATACATAACTCAAATTCCTGAATGAAAAATGGAAGTAAACTGACAAGGAGGTACAAAGAAAAGAAAGAAGAGTTAACACTTTGCAGCGTCTGCCGTTTCCCACTCAGCCATCAGCTAATGTGACAAACTGGTACGGTTTCCACTCGTATGAAGAAATGCTATGCAGCTGAAAAGGAGCTCTAAGTATATTCATACTGTAAGTACTCAGCTGTGCTGCACTGACAATCTATGCTTCAGCACCCTAATCAGTGCAAGAAAGGGATGAGAAAAAGACTCATTTGTCACCAACAGCACTGACGAACAAGAAGCCCATAAAGAACTGGAGCTGTATCTCTTGAGAAGTCTTTTAACAGCATATTGTAGGGTGCAAAATTGAGAACACATTAAGCCAATTTGGACACAGTCATTCTGACATCCCAGCCGCTGTGTAGGCTGCTCCCTGGATCTGAGACAAAACTGGAAGTGCACCCATAACTCACACCCATTCACTGAGACACAGAGACAAAGACACAGAGGGACAGAAAGTATTTTCCTTGTTAAAGTGGGTGTGATTATAGGGTGTAGAGGATGGAATATTTCCATGAAAGCCATCTTGCAAACTGGCTGCTGTCAGCAACAGCAGTTTTCTCCATCAGAGCTAATTGGTGCGAGCGTGGCAGTGCCATGCCGTTGAACAAAGATAAAGACGACTGAGAATAAGTGCAGATAGAGAGAAGCGAAGCAGGAACAGGCTGCAAAATGCAGATATAAAGAATGGGATTACTTTGACAGAGTAAGAGATTCAGATATAATCAGAAAACAGAGTATTCAGAGCAGAAGCCTTGTTTCCAAAGTCAGCCAAAGCCTCTGTTATTATTTGTGATTGTAAAGTTGTAGATTTAAATCTGGTTTATGACATTTTTAATCCAACATCCCAGCACTTTAGTCTAGAACATAGTAAAGCAAAAATCCAGCTTCTACACCTGCATGTTATTTCACCAAAGAGCACCTGAACGTTGTAATTCTGTAGTTCTGTTTTGAAATGAAATGAGACATCTGTCATGATGAAAGTCTTTCCTGTCAAAACGACTGCTGACAATCTCATTATAAAGCCTGAACGTACTTTATTGAATATCTAAACGAGAGGACAATTTAAAAAAATAAATGGAACAACATCAGAAACAAAATAAAGATAACAGGGAATAAAAGAGCGAAATAAATACATTCATTTTGTAAACCGCTTATCTTCTTAAGGCTCCCGGAAAGCAGCAGTCCATCCCAGCATGCATTGTGAAGGAAGCAGGGTACACCCGATGACAGAAGTGACACACAAGTTTCTAGTGGTTTAAACTTTCTAAACCCCTGACTGCCACCCAACAAACCATCAAAACCTCTGTGCAACATTGACACAGTAAAAATACCATTTAAACTTTATAATTCTGGTGAAATTTATTTCCTCATCGCTTGTAATTCTGTGTTTTTAGGCTCTGCTTTAAGGTAGATTGCAAAATTTTTTTAGAATAAGCCAAAATTTTCATTTTATTGATGATTTTTCAATAGTTGGACAAATCTATAAACCAAAAATACCAAATATCTGTCTCCAGCTTTTCAAACATGAGAATTTTTTTTCTGCTCTTGTTTATTTAATGCCATTGCAGATTTAGGCCTTGTCCAGACATTTTCTAAAAATGTTTCTCCTTCGATGTGTTTGGCCTTTTGTCTGCATTAAAATGCAGTTCCAGCTGTCAGAGTCAGCCCACGTGTGATTTCCTCCTTGCTCGGTGAATCATCGTTGATAACCTGCAAAAGCCGATAACTGTTTTTAATCAGGCTTATGAGTGACCGATGTGGCTCTGGAGTTAAAGTTATGTCGCTACCTGTTGCTTTTGTAGGCCCCTAACAGCACTTCTATGGTGTTTTAGCATTGTCATGTTTGCTTTGTTAAAAGGAAAGAGGACAAATCTAGTTTTAAAAAAAAGACCTGTGTACACATTGACTATCGCTGAATATCTGCAGGTTCGGTTCTACTGGTTGGACAAAACTAGACGTCACTAAATGGGGAAATTTTGGCAAACTGTGAAGGACTGTGGTGGGATTTTTCATCGTTTTCACGCAAAATGATTTCTTGCAAAAAATAAATGGAAGACTAAATGATTAAGAAATTATTAGCTGCATATAGAAATCTATGCAATAATACAAAACCAGGATCAAATGAGGTGCGCTATTTAGTTGTGTGGACGTTCCCAAAAGATAGGGCAGATGCTGCAAGGACAGTTTCTACAGCCGACATTTCTCTCTAATGATGCAGTAATATACAATCATTATCTTCAATAAAGGGACATTTGATAATCTCTGCCATTGTCCTGCATTATCACATTAACAGTCAGAAATAGGAGAGATTATAAACTAGTTAACTGAGCACAGAATTAAAATAAAATGTCATTTCCTGTTCCACTTATTAACAAATACCACACAACAAAAGGCTGAGAAAATGAATGACGGAAAGAGCTTCTCAGCTTTTCCATTTTGCACCACATTGTACATGCTCACCATATAACAGGTGCAGAGACAGGATGTGTTTTTTCTCGTTGTGGATTTACATCCAAGGTGAGGTAAAGTGCGATCTCTACAGACTTTCTAGTGTCTGAGAGTAGGAGCAAGAGCAGGGCAGACAATGATACAGACAGAGGCACAAACATGAATATAAACCAAGTAGATGGAAATGCCAAGAGAGAGAAGTGGGAGAGCTGATGATGAGATAGATGAATGTCACTTTGTGAAGCGACAACCGCAGACTCTGTTCCTCAGCGCCCTGAAAGAGTCGCTTACATTTAGTTCCTTTTTTAGGGTGATTTTAGAACAATTAACCACTAGCAGAAAGTAGGTCTTTACCATATTTTTGGCACGATTAAGGACATTGCATATATTAGCAAACAGCAAATGTGACAGTTCTGACTATCATTGTTAGTACTAACTATTAATGTCACATATAATCAAACCAACAACTACTAAGTGTGGCCATGATCGAAAAACATCACCTTCTGTACCACATCCAAGTATATTCCTCCTGCCTTTAAAACAAAACCTCAATCTCTGTTCTCCATCACCTGCACTCCATCTGTGACCACTTATTTGCTCTCTGATTAAACTTTAATCTAAATGCTTAAACAACAACAAAAAGAGACCTTTAGATTGAACTGATGCGAGTGGAAACTCAGTTGTGAGCCAGTTCTGGAGTTCTGTAGCTTCGACTTGCAGGTCTGCTCAGATAAGGCAGCTCTGACACGAGTGCGAGGGGGGGAGCACATAAATTAATATACAACACAAGAGAGGAAATGAAATTACTGCACAGATGCACAGGACAGATAGCAGGAAGACAGATAAGAGGTGAAATAGAAAAAAAAACAAAAAACAAACGCTGACTGAGTGGAAACCGACTGGCTGACAAACACATCCTGTGAGAAACATTTCAGCCGAGGTGAAGATCGCCAGGTGTAAAGGTTTACACTGAAGTTTTGCAAGAATGTTTAACTGCAAATGATACCGTAATACTGCAAATTTCATAGTTGTCCCTGTGCGTTGCAGTCTGGAACTGAAAAACAGTTGCTACGTGGTTATGAACTGTGGCTGCTTTTTACAGACCACAGAAGCACAGCGTCTGATCTGCAGGAAGCTTTGAAGAATACGTGTGACACATAAAATGGCAGGTACAGACCTGAAAGAAAACAGAAAACACAACAATCAGGCCATAGCAACCTTGTTTTGGACACCTGAATCACTACCTACTTTTTAAATTAAATCCAAAAAATTGAAATACATAGGGTGTTATCTGCTAGTAACACGGCCAAAAATAAAACAGAGAAAATGCTGAGAGGTGTGAGACTGATGGAGCCTAGAGGTTTGTTGACAACTAATACCTACTCAGTCTTCACTTCCCGTAAATCAGCACCAAAAACAATCAGTTGAAGTGCATATATGTAAATGTTGAAAGAGCACATTCATGCTAAGATGTTTTTGCTGCTCAGTTTGTTGAGAACAGGATCTTTTGATGGATAATAGCAAACTTCACATACCCAGATTACTTGGTTGCTAAATTTAAAACTTGTCTCTACTTGTGCTAGAGCTCAAAAATACAGACACCTGTGGTTTCATTTGAAAAGTAAGACAAGAAGGTTGAGTGAGACAATGCTAGACTGAATATGAAGCGAAGCAAAATAGCAATTAAGCCGCATTATTAGACTTTGGCAATGTGGGTGCACAGTCCTCCACCAGTTTTCTGTTATCTGTGGAATTCTAGCTTTTGCCTACAATGTTGGACTGATCTGTTTGGAAGTGGAAGAATTTAAAGCATATGGAGAAATCTCTGATATATGAAAAGGAAAAGAGCTACATGGAGCTAACAGCAGGCAGGCAGCGGGGAAATAAAAAGAAATACATGAAGGCTGCAGTCTGGAGATCCTGGACTGAGTCGCAGAGCACAGGAGGAGGTGAGCTCAGGGGTTTCTCTTTTTGATGCAAAATTTTTCTGAAGAAATTTGCAACAGACTCGGTGTGAAAGAGTCATGTCTATTGACTTGTTTTTTTTCCAGTATGTATCCAGTCATTCGGTGTCAAAGACCTTTACTGTCAGTGATGCTCAGACAGTTGATAGGTGACAGGCAGAATAAGCAGGAAAGAACAAAGCGCCTTTATGACCTTCTTAGAAAGGCTGTCAAAAACAGAAGTGGTTCTCTGTGCAGGCTGCTTTATGCGTGTCAACTACGTCCGGCGTTTATGAAGAATAGAAAGTGGATGCAAAGGAAAAGACAGACTAGCGTGAGCCACTCATTTGCTTATTTTAGTTTGTGCGTGTGCATGGATGGAAATATTAAAACGGCAAATTGTGAATTCAAGGAACAACCTGTTTTCTGTTAATTGAAGACATGATTCTAGAGAGACGAACAGCTGCATAAAAATGACGAGAACAAGACTCTTCAATGCATTATGCAGACATTCATGTACCAGCTCATCTCAAAGCTCCAGCCTGCAGCAGTGGCATGGCAGATGTCGTCAGAAAAACCTAAGAAGCCGCAGCCTACACACTTGCCAACAACCAAGCTAATCTCCTAACCGCCTTCTGAATAAACCCACATACTTCAACCCACCTGCGAGCTAACTACTAACTAGCCCCTGAGCTAAACACAATGAAGCACGCAGGAGAATAATGTGCTATTCATGACGCAAAGTATTCACACAAGGATGGGAGTGTGGCTCATACAAAGCCCCAGATTATGCCTGTGCGGCTGGAAAACAACGGCAACACTCTTGCTGGGATTTGTCTGTAGGCTGAGAGGACCGCGGTTCGGGTTGAGGAGCAAAATGACAAGGAAATGAGGCCGAGATATTTTGCTCTGAATGGCTGACATTTGATCAGGGCCAGGAAGGCTGCCAATGACAGAGCTGGCACCTGAAATGGAAATCTTCGGGGGTTAAGTCAGCAGAAGCAGGAGCAGGTGGCTGAGAGTGCAAGAGATTACAGGTTAAAAGTGACAAGAGCTGAACAAAGCATTACCAAATCACGAAGAGTGAAGGGATCCGAATGAACCCGAGACGTCGAGTTCAGCCGCTCAGAATCAGACCTATTAGCCTAAATGAAATGAATGTGGGCTGCGGCAGTCGGTGGAGTACAATGTGTACCTGTAATGATGATTTCTGGGCTTGTAGCTCTATTTAAACCTTTTCCTTTCTTACCACACATGCTGTTAAACATTAAATGATCTCTCTAAAAAATACATGAGAGCATGCTAATAAGAAAAAGTGATGGTTAATACTGAATGTGTGGAGCCAAATGTGAGAAGATGATGCCGGCAGGTCTGAGTCCTCCAAGACTGAAGTAATGAAGACCTGAATAACTAATGAAACGGGCTGGAACCGCACACGAATGCAAACTTCACAGCTCAACATGATCACATCCTGCAGAAGATTATCAGTCCGCGTCATCTCTGCATCAATTTTTAAGCGGTTGAAAGACTGAAGTAAATGTTTTTAAATGTGATTCCAGCGCTCGGGAGATGTTCTGGGTCATCGTGCCTACTCAGCCACACCGGGGTCCCGGAGCAAAACACAGGAGCTCTGAGCCATAAAACAGCTGGGGCTCGCCCAAATGTGGGACGACACGAGGAAGGTGTGTTTGGAAGCATCTGCTGGCAAGGAGATTGTCTTCCTCTACCTCCGAGTGCTTTCAAACCCAAAATATCCATGTACACCTACAATATCTCCCAGGCAAAGCAAAAACATTAGTTAGAAATCCTCTTGACAAAGTGTAAAAAATGGCTTCTGCAGTGTCTGATATATGAAGTGCTGTGAATAGCATGTATTTTTATTCATATACACACGTGGACAAAATTGTTGGTACCCCTCAGTTAAAGAAGGAAAAACCCACAATTCTCACTGAAATCACTTGAAACTCACAAAAGTAACAATAAATAAAAATTTATTGAAAATTAAATAATCAAAATCAGCCATCACTTTTGAATTGTTGATTAACATAATTATTTAAAAAAACAAACTAATGAAATAGGGCTGGACAAAAATGATGGTACCCATAACTTAATATTTTGTTGCACAACCTTTTGAGGCAATCACTGCAATTAAACGATTTCTGTATTTGTCAATGAGCGTTCTGCAGCTGTCAACAGGTATTTTGGCCCACTCCTCATGAGCAAACAGCTCCAGTTGTCTCAGGTTTGATGGGTGTCTTCTCCAAATGGCATGTTTCAGCTCCTTCCACATATGTTCAATGGGATTCAGATCTGGGCTCATAGAAGGCCACTTTAGAATAGTCCAACGCTTTTCTCTCAGCCATTCTTGGGTGTTTTTGGCTGTGTGTTTTGGATCGTTGTCCTGTTGGAAGACCCATGACCTGCGACTGAGACCAAGCTTTCTGACACGAGGCAGCACATTTCTCTCCAGAATGCCTTGATAGTCTTTAGATTTCATCGTACCTTGCACACTTTCAAGACACCCTGTGCCAGATGCAGCAAAGCAGCCCCAAAACATTACTGAGCCTCCTCCATGTTTCACCGTAGGGACAGTGTTCTTTTCTTCGTATGCTTGGTTTTTGAGTCTGTGAACATAGAGTTGATGTGCCTTACCAAAAAGCTCCAGTTTGGTCTCATCTGTCCAAAGGACATTCTCCCACAAGCTTTGTGGCTTGTCAACATGCATTTTTGCAAATTCCAGTCTGGCTTTTTTATGAGTTTTTTTCAGCAGTGGTGTCCTCCTTGGTCGTCTCCCATGAAGTCCACTTTGGCTCAAACAACGACGAATGGTGCGATCTGACACTGATGTACCTTGGCCTTGGAGTTCACCTTAAATTTCTTTGGAGGTTGCTCTGGGCTCTTTGGATACAATTCCAACGATCCGTCTCTTCAATTTGTCATCAATTTTCCTCTTGCGGCCACGTCCAGGGAGGTTGGCTACTGTCCCGTGAGTCTTGAACTTCTGAATAATATGAGCCACTGTTGTCACAGGAACTTCAAGCTGTTTAGAGATGGTCTTATAGCCTTTACCTTTAAGATGTTTGTCTATAATTTTTTTTCGGATGTCCTGGGACAATTCTCTCCTTCGCTTTCTGTTGTCCATGTTCAGTGTGGTACACACCTTTTCACCAAACAGCAGGGTGACTACTTGTCTCCCTTTAAATAGGCAGACTGACTGATTATGAGTTTGGAAACACCTGTGATGTCAATTAAATGACACACCTGAGTTAATCATGTCACTCTGGTCAAATAGTTTTCAATCTTTTATAGAGGTACCATCATTTTTGTCCAGGCCTGTTTCAATAGTTTGTTTTTTTAAATAATTATGTTAATCAACAATTCAAAAGTAATGGCTGTTTTTGATTATTTAATTTTCAATAAATTTTTATTTATTGTTACTTTTGTGAGTTTCAAGTGATTTCAGTGAGAATTGTGGGTTTTTCCTTCTTTAACTGAGGGGTACCAACAATTTTGTCCACGTGTGTATGTATGTATACAGGAACCTTTAATGCTCTTTTTGTGCTCCTGGCTCTGTGTCGGTTGCAGCTACAGTCGTGGTTTTCTCCAGGTTTCTGCAGCAGGGTGGCTACGCATTTTCAGATTGTCTTTTTGAGCTCATCGCCTGTGACAGCTAATTTTCTCCCTCCTTGTCATTAATTATAAACAGACAGAGAACACTCTCCAGCCTAGCAACACGAGGGCCACAAATGAGAATTTCAAATTCTCCATTCAGAAGCAAGACAGATGTCTTGTCCACTAATACGTTACAACCTCCACTTCTATTCAGGTCAGTGCCGTGGGCTTTTTCCTCTAGAGTGGTGGAGAACTCGCAACATACGTTTTCTGTTCTTTCAGCCTACAGCTCCAGCAGCTGCTGTGCTGCTATGATGACGCAGTGCATAGCTTAGCAGACTAACATCTACCTGTTGCAGCTGTCTGCTGTCAGTTGGGACAAGAATCAAAAATATGTGGAACAACTGGAAATGTAAGCGGCTGTAGTTTGTGTTTGTGTTATTGGTAATCTGTTGGCTTCTGCTCCTGATGCAGAAAACACAGAACACAAAACACAGATGAGAGTGGAGTCAAGTAGAGTCGTGTTGCATCAGGAGTCACAAGCCGTGCTTACAAGGGTTGATCGAAAAGTTCTGGGAATGTTCACAATTCACATGCATTGAGAGTGCCATGGTCACGCATCATATGTGAGTAGTAACTGTCAGGATGCATGTCACTAGTAACACTTCAACTTCTCCATGGACCACAAACAGCAGCAGAGAAGAAGCCTCACATTCAGTGTCAGTCGGCAGCCCTGGACACCAAACGCTTCATCTCTGGTAACGAGAGGTGGATCTGCAGCTCCCAATGAGGGAAGAAATATCAGTTCTAACAGCAGAAAACCTTTGGGTGTCCAAAACTTGACCTGGTGCATCAGGTAAAGACTGAAACGAGAGCATGCTTGATGTTTAATTTGACATTCACACGGTTTTGCACCACAGGTTAGTCAAGCAGGGTCAGACAGAGCTCTACTGCAATGTCCTGAGGTAACTGAGGGAAAACATTTAGCTTAATGCTCTCACAACTCAGGCTTTTTTGGCCACAACAACACATTCATTACTCTCCACCGTGCCCTACTCACTAGATCTGACTGGCTGTCATGACTTCTTATTCTTCAACAAAGTGACATCCAAGTTGAAGGGTCGTTGTTTTGACCTAGTTGAAGAGATTCAGTGATCATCACAGATGGTGCTTGACATATTTCCATAATGGCTCGCGGGGAGCGCTACACAATGACACTATTTGATGATGACTGTGACAAAATTGTTACGGGCACAGTCTCAGAACTTTTTAAGCATCCTTCTTATAAAAGCTTGCATTGTTTGTCATACTCAAAGGACCTTTGACCATTTCATATTAAAGCTAACCTTTCTATGCTAACCTTTCTAAGCTAACTATTACCTATGGCCTTTGCATAGTATGTTGTACCTCATCTCTGACGCTCAACATGCTGTTCGTTCTTGGAGGACTGCACGCAACTGTGTCTCCAGATCATCTGTATTGGTTGAATACCCATAATCCTTTGCTTTGCAAACACATGGAGCTATGTGGATGTTCGTTCAGGTGTTGTATGAAATCAATCAGGTGCTGAGCCCTGTAATCGTAGTGTATTGTGGTTGTTGTTTCAGTAGCACTCATCAGGAGATTTGGATGCTTCAGGATGAAAGATACCATATTTTGTTTATTTGAAAGTTTGAAAACATTTTTAAATGACAGCGTTAGATGAGGAGATCAATTACATTGCCCCAAAAATTAAATAAGATATAACAGAGTTAGAGAACTTTAGTTTTTAGGTTTTCTCTTGTTCTGAGCCCTGGAGCATTAATCTTCTCATTTAACTTTCAGAAAACAAAACATCAAGCAGTAGGCAACAAAGAAAATAGGCTTGAAAGTAACGAGAACATGTAATGGTGTTGCACTCAACTGTAAATGTGAAAAGTTATTAAAACTTCTAATCATCGAAAGACAGAAAAAAAGAGCACCAGAGAGAGAAGCTCAAATCTTGCACATCGCTTATGTGAAGTAGAACTCGTCCATTTGTCTGCTGGATAGTATAATTACACAGTGCGTTTGAACATAACCGACCGGTTGACGCCATGACGTCAAGCTGCACAGTCGCAAAAGCTGTTCTGTCAAACAACCGAGCCTGAGTGTTCTGAAGTGGCACCCTCATGTTTTTAACAAAGCGGTTTCATTGAAGTAAAGGAGAAATGAAGTTGTGGTTTGTGATGCGGTGCTGGTGACAGCTCAGCTTCATACCCACTCATACAATCACAAACACACTGACATGATACTGATCATCCATCACATGATCCTAACTAAAGCGTTCAACGGGCTTTCATGAAAGATTCACAGGAATGAAGTAGCAAATACTGAAGTGTATAGATGTGTGATTGCACAGCAGGTGTGTGTGTGTGTGTGTGTGTGTGTGTGTGTGTGTGTGTGTGTGTGTGTGTGTGTGTGTGTGTGTGTGTGTGTGTGTGTGTGTGTATACGCGTGGATTTCTTTCATTTACTTTATCGGTGTTTATTTCCGTCTGAGGACAACAAAATGCAGGTTAAGACTATAAATGCATGTGTATGTGTCTCTATGTACTACATGTATAGATGAACATCCTTTGTGTGTTTGTGTGTGTGTGCAGAGCATTCATGCAGTGAAAAGGTCTCATCTTGAAGACACTG
This sequence comes from Acanthochromis polyacanthus, assembly GCF_021347895.1. NCBI lineage: Eukaryota > Metazoa > Chordata > Actinopteri > Pomacentridae > Acanthochromis > Acanthochromis polyacanthus. The sequence goes on along the minus strand of NC_067117.1, from coordinate 7,878,783 downwards.
TGCAGGCTGACCCGTCCAAATAGCAGGTTATCAGGTACACACACATTCAAAGCCAAAAGGTCGATCTGATCGCATGGCAGCTCGCTGCTTTTAAAACACCAGCCACACCGGTGGTGACTGATGGACTTCAATTTTGTCTTCCCCTGTTCATTTCACTGCCTCCCAGCAGGAGACTGAATATTAGGCTTTGAACAGCCGAGAGGGAAAGAGAGATGGCCGTGTTAGCCGAGGCGGAGCGAAAGGAGGCGAAGGAGGAGAGAGGACATAAAGTGTCAGAGGAATAGTAAAACTGCACAGAGACAAATGAGAAGAGAGACGCAGAGAGGAGAAGAAACTAAAGTTCTAAACAGCATCACCCAATGAAATGTTCACAGATAAAGCGATATCCTTTGGGGCATCGGGTTTGTTTTCATTTTACATTAAAATGGGACTTCACGTCTGAGGTTAAGATGACTTTATGTCTACCACACTGTAAACAACCCATAAAGATGCCATCCAGACCGTTGGGGGCAGAAATAAAATCCAGAATTTACTCTTCGAGCTACTTCAGCAACTGGCATTTCATTTCAGGAGGGACGAGCAAAAACGGTACAGTCAGCAATAGCAGCATCCTCACAGATGCCCCGCTGCCTGAGAAATCAAACTTTACACAAAATAAAGTGCTCTCCACCACTGGAGAAACGTTTTAGCTCAGCGGTCAGATCAGCTCAGGCTCTGGTTAATGCCTGTGACAGACAGCATTTCAGGATTTAGGTTGGAGTGAAATAAATGGTTCTCTCCTGGCGAAAAAACCTGTTTGAATCAAAGGTTGGTTGATTTGTTACCAAATGAGACGTGCAACGATCAATTGTTCACACACACAACTGAGCAGATTTAAGTGAAAGTGGCATTGATTTGGATGAAAATAGTGCCTGATATCCTCCATCAGCTTCCTATGTCAAATTTCCACCCAATACTGAACTCATTTCCTCACTATTAAAAATCGTTTTTTCAGTGTCAAAAAAAATTTCAACACTCCTTTCTGCACAAAGCCTCTAATTCATGCCCCGGCAAACTAATTAGGAAATGATTTAATTACATTTCAACAAAGGCTGAGACGGTGATGAAGCTGAAGTTAGAAGGGAGCCATGATGTTTTAGTACTCAACCAAGAACCCATCAGATCAGTCAAAAGAAAGAGATAATAGAGTGAAGTCTAAAATATATAATAATAATCTAGTTCTCTTTTATGTCATGTTGCCCTGCTTTGAGAATGGCTTTGCTATTCGGACAGGGAAAAAAAAAAAAAAGCCATTGGAATGAAACAGAATTGCCATGATTTTTGTTTTTCTTTTGGTAAATGTGGTGCATTTACAGCATGCGGTGCTTTTACCCAAAGCACTTTAAGACAAACTCATGATGCCCGTTGAAGGTCTAGCAGCAAAACTTTGCAAACAAATGTACTTTTGAGAGTTAGACAGTAGGCAGGAGTCTTTTTGAAACCACACACACTGATCATCAGGAGCAATTTGAGGTTCTGCTCGAGGAGGACGCAGGCAGAAAAAGTCAAGAATCAAACAGATGAGATGAGAAGACGTCCTAAACACCCAACTGACAATCCGCCCAGCTACTTTCTTTTATCATTTTCAATCTGAGAGAAGTCGCCGACATCAGTTAGGCATCAGTGGTTCAGTTTCAAAGAAAAACACCGACTGATGTTGACCAAAAATCAAAGAGACAAACCAGAGGAGACAGGTGATCTTACCTGATGTAGAGCGGTCAGACCGTCTTCGTTGCAGAGGTCTGGACTCACGTTGTTCTTCAGCAGGTAACGAACTGATGGAAAAACAGAAAAATAAACATAAATGCAGGTGCAAGTTTCACATAACTGCAAGAGATACTTTCATTTAAACGCTGGATTTCCCTCAGTTTGAGGGAGTAGCTTGAACAACTACTTCTCTCCTCACAAATTAAACCCCACTTGCAGTTCTCACTCCGCTGCACGCTTCACTTGCACTAATAAAAGTCGATTCTGTGGCTGAGAAGTGAAAGATGCTCAGTTTCCTCTCCACACTTGAGAGTCAAGAGGCGCACGTGTTGAATAACGATTCGGTTATTCAGTTATGATCAATATTTCAGGATGAATAAGACGCTCTGGCTGCTGCACACAAAACAATAGATGCAGGGCGAGAGAGAAAAATACCATCCCACACAACTTAATTCCTCTAAATTGCTCACACAGCCTGCAGGTGCACTTGCACTTAAGCGTTTGTTGCCAGATGACATCACCAATCAATCTGCAATCCATTAATCACGTCGCATCATTGTGATGCATCTCGGCAGGAACTTCAATCTCTAAAATCATCAGCTCTGCCAGGATGTTACCCAACTGCCCTTGGAAATACGGATGAATGGGTGACGGGGTGAAGGGGAGGTAGGGAGGGCTGGTGATGGAGGATGATGTAATAATGCTTGGGATTACACTGTTTGTCTGCTTCCCAGTCCAAACAGATAAACCCTCCGCCTGGACCCTACTAAAAAAAAAAAAAAATCTGTTCTCATATAGCCTGAACGCTAGACATCTGCCCGACTGCTAAACCTGCCAGGCCTGAGCAGGAAGCGGTGGTGGCACGTAGGACTCCTCTCCACGTCATTATCGTCTCCTCTTTTTGGCAGCGCTGCCATCTGCCTTTATGTCACCCAGACAAAAAAAAAATAAAAACACAGAGCGAGTGGATAAACCAGGTTATGACGCTGACAGAGGGATGACAGAGATTTTGGACGAGAATGATCGCATCTGTCTCTTGATCTGGCACAAAAATGGCCCCGTACACATTAACTCGACACACCACGGACATGCGCAAAATATCGGACACAAACAAACATGTCCTTCTGTTTGTATCTGCTTAGCAAAAATCCTCACACAAAACCGATTATTGTTCTTCCCATCACAACAGTGGAGTCAAAAAAATAAACTGCAAAATTATCTTACATAAACCACATTTAGGCCTCTTGAGAGTCACTTACTGCTCTTTTTTCTTTTTTTCTTATTAGATGAAGCATGGACCAATAGAAAACATGACAATACATACAATTCAGGCAAATGCATTTTATATTAAACATGTTTGAACAAAAAACTGATCTCTTTATAACACGTGAGATATATTTCAATATAACTGTCAAGCAATATCACAACATACTTTTAAAACATTGCAAAAAACACAAAAGATTAGGCTTATTCCCACCAATGACTGTAAGGCAAATAAGCATGGCTGTACAGTGTCATCAGTTATACATGATTGTAATAAACTATTCTAAGAAACCAGAAACAAAATCTGCTATAAAACCTCAAAGAAGAAGAAACCAAACTTTGACAGGCTAAAGAAGTCTTCAGGAATTGTTTACTATCCTAAAAGTTAGAAGTATTTAAAAAGAAAGTGCTTCCATCTCCAATTAAACAGATTAGGTCTTTTTACAAAAAGTCAAAAACTATTACTAATGTGCTTTTTTTGGGTTTTTTTTTTAAATTTTGCCATTTCCATTAACTTTTTCTGATATGATCATTCAAAATGCAGATAAATATACATAATGAAAACACGGCTACTGAGGGATATCTTAGGATTCTGTGTGTAAGCTCACAAACTTATACACAACACAGCATCAATCTAATACTCAGGACTGCACTTACATCTTTAAATATTGACATAATTACACTCAAACAATGGTCATCTTTACCACAAGCACACCGTCTGTCACTGCATTATCTCTGATTTAAGCTCAATTCTGCTGCGTTCTTCAGACTATAACACACTGAGCTATACAGTCTTTTACATTCTGCAAGGACAGCATGAATGCTGCATGAGAGGAGAAACCCTGGACAACAATGTTCTTAAAACACTTACTGCTCATCCAGGAGTTTACCTCAATTATCCACTTTGGAGTAGCATTGTAACATTTTTAAATTCTCTGCTCTGTTTTTAATCAGGACGCCGTTTATGTCTATACAGTATCATCCATCTATGCGGCTGTTTTCAGTACTTGCAACTTTCGACTGACTTTTGCACAAGAAAGTCGGCAGCAGATGGAAAGCGGGTACTTGGGGAGGAGCTGCACCTGGCATGTTTTGGCACAAATCTTCCCAAAGTTAAGAACAGCACAAGTTCCCAGAGGAGCGCCCGTGATATGAACTGCATTTTTTTTGTGACAGCTAATAAAGAGAAAGGAGGCAGGGGGAGCTGCAGAGGGAGGTCATGACAACAAGACGAATACAGGTGGCAGGAGAAAGTTTAGTATCTATGGAAAGTGGGGGTGCTGTAATTTTTTTCCCTGTAAGTGAGTGAGGATGGAATGGAAGCGCTCGTTTAATAATGACGGCTGGTCATTACAGCAGCACATTGTGCAAAATGCGGTTGAGTGAGTGCTTTTGCTACAATACGATAAAAGTGCAGCCATTATCGCCATCACGCCAACTTCCTGAATCCTATTAGACCTTGAAAAGGCTTCTGATACACATCATTGTCAACACTGTCTGTTTGTGATGCTTCACTTTGTCAGAACATTTTCTGCACTATCGCAGAGATCTACACAGGAGCCCAAGCAGCAGTCGCCTCCCCCGACGTCGGCCGTCTTTAAAATCCGAGGCCACCGAACAACACAAAAACAACACGCCGCAGCTGTCTGCAGCTTCATGCACTCCTGCAAGATATAAGCGAGGAAGAAAGGGGAATATTACGGCGAGTGCTGAGAGAATTAGACCCAAGGTTACACGGTGCAAGCTCAGTCTGACTGCATCCAACAAATGTCACCCGGCATCTCTGCTTTCCTCTGTGTGTTTGCGGTGCGCTGTTGTACAACCAACAGTGTTCAGCCTGGATAGTAAACAGCAAACCTCAAAGGAACCTCAGTGCCAACATCACCTCTGCAGCTGACATCCCTGCATCCTCTGTGATTTTGGCGTAATTAGACAGAGCTTTCTGGATGTCAAAATATGAAGAGGGCTTTCTCAGTGTCATGTTTAGCTGCTTAAGGGGTTCATAGTTAAACGGCTTGCAAACTGCATTTAAATAAAAGTTTATCTGAGAGGATGTATCAAGCACAATAAGTGGCAATGGTATATGAATTCTTCTCTTTATTAAAGCCTGAATCATCAGACATCAGTCACAGAAGAATGCCATACTTCAGAATGTCTTTTCAGTTGCATTTCGAGCCACTGAAAAGGATTTATTCAGGTTTGTCGTTGCGTAACAAATTTCAAGAGGCCAACAACGCAATTAAGCAGCTACATCACCAAGCAAACATTCCTGCTAAGTAACAAATTAGGCAGATAAATGCTGATGTGCCCTTCGTCTTTTGGAACTGTTGAAACAGAGAAAAATAAACTGGATTTAAATTAGCAAAGCATTCCCTCCCAGTCCCACTGCAGCATTATTTAAGGCAGGCAAAGCTAAAAGCTGTGTTTGTGCACTAATTAGAGGAGAACAGAAACCAAACAAAACACGCTATAGCGGTTCACTTTTTCATTTGTTTGTCCAGATATACTGTACATTCAGTCAGGAACCAATTTAGACCTCGTCACTTCCTGAGATGCATTTAGCATCACTAGCAAATCAAATGCAATGAGCCTCTAATTTATTCAATCCACTGTTGCAACTTCATTTGAGAAGTTAATTTGCAAAAACTATCCCTGTTTTTTATTCATTTTCATAAATCATGTTTTTATATTTTATACTCCAGCAAAATGCTTTGGATTTAGTAAAACTAAGTTACTAACCAAAACACTAGCTTTTTTTTTTGCAGACTTAAAGTTTCACATTTTCTGTTTTGAACAAAGTCATGTTTTAAGTATTTAATTAATAATTAATAATTGAGATTCTGAGCATTCTTCAATGTAAAAACAAAGAGGTAAATACTACTAATAATAACTTTTTTATATTGCAGAACAGTGTTCACAAAATGCTTTGACAGTCAAAACATGCAACACAGACAATCATAAAAGATATAGGAGACAAAGCAGAGCAGTCAATGAGAAATACGCAGTAAAAATGATAAGAAATGAATATTTAGCTAGATAAGCACTCACATTAAACAAAAGAATTAGGCAGTTTAAAAATTAAAGAATGAGACTGAGGGGTAAAGTCAGAAATTAAACATAAAAATAAAAAAAATCAGAGAATTAAAGAAGCAGAGAGATGACATTACACCAAAGAACCAGGCAGCTAAAAGTAAAATAAAACGAGAGATTATCTAAAATAAAACTAATTTTAAAAAAAACCTTATGACTAAACAAAATAAATTCAATACCAAATCAGACAGAACATGATAGCCACTTGTAAGATCGATGTCTAAAAAACAGGAAATAAATATGAAACATTAAGACAACTAAGAGCAGCCAAAGCCATCAAAAACTTTCTTCAGGGAGGAGGAACATTAAATTGCAAGAGGAAGGTTGTTTTAAAGTTTTAGAGCTCCTACTGCAAAGGCTCGACCTCCCTAACCCAAAAGCCTCAATCCCAGAATAGTGAAGATCATACTTTGGAAAATCCAGGCCAAATTACAGATCTATTCTATGTTATCCATATTATGCATCGCCATTCAGTGTTTCACATTATCCAGTCTTCAACTATCCATCTTTGAGGATGAGTTTTATTCAAAGTTACACCAAGCTCTCTTTCAGACAGCACAGAGCCAGCTGAAGAGTCACGGTCACACTGATTAGCTGAACAAATTCATCTGGATTCCTTAAAGCACAGCTCTAGTGTTTCATATTTTCTGCTGTAAAACACGCCGTGTTAATGGACAATAACATCTTTCAACACAAAAAGCATTTAGTATTCAGAATGTGTTGTGTCTCGATAACTCGAGAAGGTTAGCGCTTTTTTTTTTCTTCTCAAGGATCAGTTTTTGCAAATTAACTTTTTGTTTACATTTCCCTTCCCCTCATTCTTAATCCACTGTAGCAAATGAATTAGGACACTCATAAGTCACAGTCTGGGTGTGACAACTCCAAAGCTGTGATGCAAAGATTTCAGGAAGTCATGAAAGGGCTCTTTATTGATTTTCCAGAGAGGACTGTTATTATTCTCTCATGCAGCTGGAGTCTAACAAACACAGTCATTAGAAACTTTATACAAAGACACATCAGTCAGACAGACATTTGGTAGGACAAACAAAAGTATGACGTGTGGATAAATACGGCCGCTTCAATTATAGAAAGAAAATATTTTAGAACCTAAATAAGTTTTCAGTCTCTTAAACTAAATATTGCAGCATTCAGTTTTTATATCGATTGAAGTAAAATGAGAAAATGAATCTTCACTGGAAGATTTATTAGAGCCACCTCTTGCCTGTCAGCCAGCACTCACAGCTACTTTACAGCAGCGAATATATTTTAAAGGACATTGTGATGACGCCAAAATATCCCACTTCGCTGTACAGCAGTAACTTACAGTTACTACAACATTTCAGGCAGGTAAGGGTAAGATTGTCCGCTTTAATATAGAGGAGCTCCCGCACAAAAATAATTCAGCAACACATAAACCTATTCTCCAGCCGACGGGGTTGGACACCCACATAAACGCACACATGTAAACATTTCATACAATAAGAAAATGTACACAATCATGCCAGGTGCCCTCTGTTTACCGACTGTCAACATCCACTATAAAGCAGCTATAGGGTATGGACTATACAACAAACTGACATCTGATGCTTACACCAGGACTGCAGCTGTCGAGCGCTTATCATTCAATAATATCTCTGTTTAGGAACGGCGGAGTTATGTGACGATCGGCATACGTTTGTCTGTGAATCCATCTGTCTGTCAGTGTGAAAAATTACCCAAAAACAGACTAACGGACTAACCTGTCCAACAAGTAGAAAAAAGTGCCCAGGCAGCTCAACTGGCTGAGAGGATGACTTAAACAGAGAAACAGGTTCGATTCCAGTTTATTTACTGCAGGTTTTCCCTGCTTACCTGTGTTCCTCTCTAAAAGGGCCCAAAAAACATCACAGTTTCGTACCTCGTCCAAAATGTCATTAAAACGTCCTAGTGTAATATGTCGACCAGTACGTCACTAAAACATCATAGTTTACAAAACTACAAAACAACTACAAAGAGATTCAAAACAACTGAAATCAGACAAAACATGACTACAGTTTACGAGCAAAATTACAAAAATAGTCACAAACCAACTACAAGAGGCATAAATAACAATCAGACACAAAATGACTAAAAATAGACACAAAACAGCTGCAGTGACACAAAAAACAACTGCAATCAGACACAAAATGACAATAAAAGGAAAAAAATACTAAAAATAGACACAAAAAACTACAGTGAAATGCAAAGCAACTACAGTGAGAGAGGAAATGACTAAGAACAGACAAAACATCTACGACAGGCTAAACAACTACAACAAGACACAAAACAATAACTACAACACGCAAAATAACCACAAAAAGCAGCAAAAAAATCTACAGTGAGACACAGAACAACTACAAAGAGATGCAAAACAGCTACAATCACACACAAAATGACTACAATAAGAGGCAAAATGACCAAACAAAATACAAAAGATACAAGAGTTTGAAAGATGGCAAGAGCAAACACACAAAAAAAAAACAGAGTGTCTTCATCCGCTCTAATGTAAGCTGTTAAAATGTCTGGCTAACTAGCATCCCAACAAGGATTTCAACACAAAATAAAGCAACATACTAGTGTCAATTAAGCAGCGCCCCATTTAAATTTCTTTGGATTCATTTTAATTCTACTTCTGCGAAACTCTGATTAGAACCAATGTCAGATTAAATTATTCTGTTTGTATGTATGAGTTTGATGGTGCCACATGACATGTCACATACAATAAAATCAACCATGAAATGTTGTGATCTTTGGTCAAATGGTCAAACAAGGAAAGCAGTCAGAAAGTGCAGGACTCCCCCAAGGCTGCTCAGTCGTATCATTTCCAATAGATGAAATCTTTGATAAAAAAAAATGACCTTGCGCTGAGCACAGGCATGTGTTATGCTTGTGTATGTTGTGTACGGATACCAAATTGCGTGACCTACCTAAATACGTAGCAGGCAGCAGGAATAGATGGGACAAAAAAAAAAAAAACTACAATTTAATCAATTGTTCTTGTATCATTTTGGAATCCTGATAAGTCTGCGATGGTAGACTTGTAGTAGGATTGCAGTCATTTGATCGTCAGCAGGCAGCTGATGTAGTGCTCACTTGTTGTCATGGTTACAGTGACGCCGTGCAGCCATCTCGCAATAATACAGAAACCTTGAACAAATCTGTGGATCCAGACTATAAGCCGCATCACGGCCAAAATCTAGTGAGTTGGTCCTTGTGTCATTTCTGGCCTTCCCTGAAAATTTCATCCAAATCAGTTGGTCCTCTTTTGAGTAATGTTGCTGACAGACAGACAGACAAACGTACGTCGATCACATACTTGCCGTGTGCCTTGACGGAAAAATAATCTTCAATCTTCTTCTGGTAAACATGGCCATGAATAAAAAAAAAAAAAAAAGTGCAATTTTCCAACAGCTCCTACACGCTGATCCAATAACAAAAAAGAAAAAATGTAATTCCTTTCTTTCAGCTTCAACAAATTTCACCATGAATGAAAACAATCCAGAGGCTGGCACTTTCACGATAAGTAATACAGTCTGCCTGAACACAAAAAAAAAGAAATAAAAAACCTGACAATCTGCCTGAACGCCAGCTCTAGATAAATATTACCCTGTTATTGTTCACCTCTCCAGCTATTAGTCTCTATTAAACACTGACTGTCCATGAAACGCTGCAGCAGCACAGACAGGCATGTGGACGTTTGCGCGCACACGATTACACCTGAATGCAGGCAATTAGAAATGTGCAGGTCGTTTCTCATCCACGTGCGTTTGCGTGCAGATTTTCCCTGCGTTGAACAGACCGGCCATGTACAAACACTTCTGCTCTCCTGCTGTTTGAGTCTGGAAAAGCAATCAGAAGGTGACAACTGCCTAATGGTGTCTGTCGGCGGCACAAGTCAGAAAGCTCCGGCTGCTCCTCAGGACGGAAATTATACATCTGAAAATATGCGAGATTAACAAATGCACATGCAGGCAGCAGACACACACTCAGCAACAACCAACAGCTTCATGTGAGATTGGTTTTTAGGCAGGCATGCGGCCGAATATATGCATTGGAGTGGAATTGCTCTCTGTGTGATAGGGTGGCCTCTGATGCATTAGTTAAGATGAAATGGATTTGACTTATGATGTGTGATGTTTCTGATGATGAGAGCAATGAGAAGGAAAACAGCAAAACAGATGAGAGCCAGAACAGCTACAGGAGACTTTGACAAACACACTTTAATAGTGTTGTGTTGTCCCTTAATATTTATGAATGTTTCTGTTTCATTTCAACTCTGTTTTTAATGCATATTTTATGTTGTGGCGTGTTGTTTGATTTTTTTTTCCACGTCGGTCTGCAATATTTGTTTTTTGTTTTCAATCTTCAGCCTGCCCGACTCAATTTGTGTAAACAGCACTCAGTAAAGTGCTCATGAAATTCAGATTGTGTATTTTTACAGCAGACTGTAGCTATAATATGGAGTATGCAGGTACAAAGCGTGCATCTGACAGAGAGGGTGCACGACGACGGGCCTCTTTATCAAGTCAACACAGAGAAGCAGAGCAACAAATGCAAATGTACAAACACTGAAGCGACTTCATAATCATTTCTGTCTGTTTACAGACTTGAAATATTTGTTTTTATTCTTCAACATTATCACCAGACAGCAACAAACTATATTTTCCTGGCAAGTTTTTTCACTTTGGATTGTACAGAAATGCAGCATTTTTATTTATACGTTTCCAGTTTCACAGAAAGGAATGTTTTATTATTGCATGATCTGAATCACTTTATGCAAAGTTTCTGTAGAGGTTTTTTAGATTAATACTGTTTTACAGCTTTGTTACTTCACCCAGGAATATGGCAGAGTTATGTGACGGTCGGCGTACGTTTGTCTGTTATTCTCTCTGTGTGCAACAGGCTAAGCGATTTGGATGAAATTTTCAGGGAACCGAAGGACCAACTCACTAGATTTTGGCCTTATAGTCTGGATCCATGGATTTGTTAAAGATTTCTGTATCATTCCAAAATAGCAGCATGACATCACTGTAACTATGACAACAAGTGAACGCTACAACAGCTGTCTGCTGACAATCACATGATTGCGATCCTACTATTAATCTGCTGCTGCAGACGTGTAAGGAATTATCTGTCGGAAATGATACAAGGAACAACTGATTAAATTGTGGGGGTGTTTTCCGAGTTCCATCAATTCCCGCCGACAGCTACATATTTAGGTCACGCTATTCGGTATCAGTGCATAACGTACACATGTATAACACACACCTGTGCTCAGTGCAAGGTCATTTTGTTTGTGGGTACATCTATATTAAATGGCCACATTCTATAGTGCCGTGATTTCTGATCATCAATAACTAAAAAAAAAGTTACATACCTAAAAAAAATACATAAATAAAAAATGCTGTATTTCTGACTCTGCCATATGGGGGAATGAACAGCCTTGGAGGAAGAACTGCGCTCTCTAAGTGCTTTTCTTGTACTAGCATTCCAATGGCCATAACAATAATCGTGATACCTAAAAATGAATATCACAGTAATAATGCATTTATTATAACAATGTAAATCACCCTGCGCCAATCTGGTTGACACTCCAACACTAAACAAATACAGTTTTGTTTACATACTCTTTCTTCATTTGTTTGAACTCATATTTTAAGTGTAAATCACAAAATAGACAATAAACAAAGTTAAAAAAATTTTTTATAGACATCACAATAACTATTATTCTAAATGATTTTAGCAGGTTAAATCGTGAGTATCTGAGGGTGACACTTTGACCTCTGTGTGTTGTTGTACAGTGCATACAGCATGTATGTAGGTTATGTGAACTGAGCTGACTGAACTGTTTATTAAAGCAAAATCTTCAACAAATATCTCCACAGACAAACTTTAAGAGGTGATTTGTCACAGAACCCAGAGTCTAACATAATGAGAGTTCCAAACACAATCCCTCCTCGCTGAAAGATCGATCGCTGACTGAAGCTTTTTATCTTTTAAAATGACAAGCAGTAGAAGCAAACATTAATATCAAAACAACAAACAAACAAAAATCATTTTAGTGGCATAAAACTAATTAACATGTTGTAATTAATGAAACTTCTTGAACGCATTAGCTTACACAGGGGACAAACCAAATAGTGTCCAAACCTCAAAACTGGGATTTTGTCTCTATAATTACAATTACAAACACTGTGAAAATGTCAATTAACAGCTTTAGTGAACTCTGAGAGACAACAGTTCACAAAACAAAATGAGGCAACTAACAGCTTGTCCACATAGAGGGTGTAGCAGCAGCAACACATCCAGCGATGTGTCAACACAAGAGGCGTTCAGGTACAATGCTGAGTGTAGGTCACCCACACTTTGCAGGTACAAAGAGTCCAACACAAATGAACTCTAGTGCAGCGTGTGAAAAGGAAGAAAACAGGTCTGAAGCCTGAAAATGTGCTTTGGGTCACAGCTATGTGCAAACAGCATGTCAGACACAGGACCCATTATGTTCCACCGTAGACAGCTGCAATCATTAACACAGAGGCTATGGGTTATTCCACCTCAAATTATCAGGGCCCCTCTGCTCAACCATCTCTGATTTGTTTGAAACTTATTTTACCAGAAGTTATGGATGTTTAAAAGAGCATCAGTGTAAGTTTAGATCAGGATATCAAGTGCTTTCCGATATGTTTTTTTGTATTGCTGGTCAATCAGCATGAGTTGTTCAGATATGTTTAAAGCATTTAAAGTAACATATAAGTTCAGCACATATGCATTTAGATACCTTACTTGAATAATTCCATTTTCTGGAGCTTTTTACTCCACTGCAAGTATCTGATTGCTAGAGTTATTTGGTTGTAGACTCCAACAGCTCATTTCTTTCCTAATAGTCTAAAATTTTCTACCATTGCGGTGAGATAATTTGATTTATCTGTATGAAATCCCCCTAACAGAAGAATTTTTCCTTGATTTTAAAGCACCTATCCTTATTCTGTCACATTGCAAAATCCTCATACTCAGGTTTGGAGTTTATCTTCCAAATTAGGTGAAATAATCTAACTAAACATCATCAAACAAACTTAAATGTAATGTTCTGATTAGCCAACATTAAAGTGATGCAGATGTGTTAAAGCATAAGTGCTGAAAATTCTATACAAGACTGAGGTGAATGATTGAGTCACTTAATCATGTCCTTATTTTTAAAAGAAAAGCATTTTTTTTCCAATGAAGATAACAATAAATGAGTCAGAAATGCAGTCTAGACACTGTTCATGTGGGAAAAGGCGATTCTAGCTGGAAACAGCTGATTTTTAATGAAATATCTCCATAGGGGTACAAAGGAACATTTCCAGCAACCATCACTCCTGTGTTCTAATGCTACATTGTGTTAGCTAATGGTGTTGAAAGGCTCATTGATGATTAGAAAACTCTTGTGCAAATGTGTTAGCACATGAATAAAAGTGTGAGTTTTCATGGAAAACATGAAATTGCCTGGGTGATCAAGTACTTTTGATCATTGGCCTGAAGAGGTTGAATTAATGTACAATAGTATCTTTTAAAAAAAGGGAGGGGGGGCAATGTTTTTACTATTATCTCACTCTTGGCATTCAAGTTTTATGAGGAGGGGAAAAGGGATTTCTACAGGGTAGACCATACAGGGGAGGAGCATGGGAGGTAAACATGTTCTAAATTATACATACAGATAATGAGGTACTGAGACATGCAGAGAAAAAAGTGGAGGAAGTAAAATAGAGAAGTTGGCGACTTAAACCATGAATGTGATTCCTATCTGTCTGTACCAACACCCTATGGGACCGAGCAAACGTACAAACACAAAAAATCTTTAAAAAGCATTGCATTTCAGCCAAGGATCGCCATGGTGATTATCTACCACCCAACAATCCAGTAGCACAACGCTGCAGAAATCTCTTGCACGTCTTCCTGGGCAGGACCCACACATTCCCAGCGAGGGAGGAGATGGAGCTGGACGAGATGCTTCCCAAAAGATAAAAGATAGATCAACAAATAACGGCGCAGGATGAGAAACCCACCTTTCCTTCCTGTTATCTTTACAGAGCCTCCACAATACTGTGCGTGTGAGTGCGGTGGAGATGGAAACAAATCCCACGAGAGTTATTTAGGTCATAACTTTCCTGAGCACTGATTATTGATAAGAACGTACTCACAAACAGTAAAGAGGGCTCTGAAGTGGAGCCAGGATAATGAATACTAATGTAAAACTTCTATGGGTTTTAAAGTCATCTTCAATTAAAACTGTAAATCCTGTTTGCTGTCTAAACAACGTAAAAGTGACATTCTGAGGAAGTCTTTCCGGTTGGGATATTGATTTATAGATGACGCTAGTGCATGGAGATGGACTGAATTTAAGGCCCCGAAACTCCACTCGGCATGAATTGTCCGTGAAAAACACAGTTTCTACATGAGAAACTGCATCTAGCATTTACTAGACAGGATTAAAGTGTGTCCAAATGTCTGTCCCTAAGTTAGAACAAAAGGTAGAACACAAGACAGCACCAGGACAGAGGTAGAGTGGGGCTAAGAAAGTTAGTTGGTCCACCACATTTGGTTCAGGCTAACAACGTAACTGTTGGATGAGCAGCTCTGAAATTGTAATTGTCCCCAGAGAATGTATCCTAATGACTTCACTGCTCCTCTGACTTCAGCTGTAGCACCAACTTGAAGTCAAAATTTGTGGTTTTCATGAAATTTCTCAACAGTTCTCCAAGGAGCTTCAGTAAAAAGCTACAGGAGTTGTCTTTTAGATTCTAAACGGGTCGTTCTATCTCTAATCATCACATTTGTAGAAAAGAAAAGCACTCAGGGAGCGCAGTTCTCCGCCAAGGCTGTTAATTCCCCTATACGGCATTGTCAGAAATGCAGCATGTTTTGTAGAAATTTGTTTATTAGTTATTGATGATCAGAAATCATGGCAATATAGAATGTGGCCATTTAGTAGCGGCGGGCGGTGGGAATTGATCAGAAACACCTCCACACATTAATCAATTGTTCCTTGTAAAATGGTGCAATAAGTCTGCAAGGAGCGATTTGTAGTAGGATCGCAATCATGTGACGTAGTGTTCACTTGTCGTCATAGTTACAGTGATGCCGTGCCACTATCTCACTAAATACAGAAATTCTTAACAAATCCATGGATCCAGACTACAAGCTGCATCACCGGCAAAATCTAATCACTCAGTCCTTGTGTCATTTCTGACCTTCCCTGCAAATTTCATCCGAATGCATTATTCCGTTTTTGAGTAATGTTGCTAACAGACAGACAGACGGACAAACGTATACCAATTGTCACATAACTCCACCGTGTTCCGTGGTGGAGTAATAAAACTATCTGTGACTTTTCCAAGATTGTCTCATAATAAATGGAGTTTTATAAAGATGATATTTGTGCTTTTCCTACATTTAAATGGAACTAAGCTGAACATCATCACATTTGGGACCTTTCTCCAGACAACACAAGACTTTTAGGATGATACATTGAGCTCTTCAAAGCTGATTTAATTATTGCTTTTTTTCCCAAACTTTTGTTTGACTGAAGGATTAATTGAGTCATTAAAAAATACAGAGGGTTGGAAACAATCTGTAGTTGCAGTTGTAAAGTTTTAACTACAGCTATATGGTTCATTTATCATATGTTTATTTAATAAAAATCGGATATATCAACAAAACTTCCCTGAAACACGCATGTAAAAGAATGAGTAACAATGCAGTCATTGTGTGAGGTTCAAAGATAGAATCTTAAATACGTCTATCACAAATTTCCATAGAGTTCTCATAGATCATATCAGAGGACATTTCAAATCTCTTGATCAGTCTCCCATCTTTGCTGTGACACAGATCAGGATGTTCCAGGGTTCATTTTAGGATTCATTTCATGCGCCTACTTATTCCTGTTCAGAAAATCACTGGCAGATAACCGATGAGTTATCTGCCAATGATAACTCCTGGATGCTCAGCTGCTCTGATGTACGAGTTCAGCAGAGAGTCTAAATTCTCCAGCTGACATATGAAACACGCGACACGACGCCCGCATGTCTCTCATGGCAACGTGACAGTTTCTTTTGCGAACTGAGTGTTCAGTACAGTTAATGCTGATGGATGTTGTTATTGTGAGGGTTTAGCTCAGGATGCTGACTCTCACAGATCCTCCCTGAAGGCTCATATCTCACAACAAATGATCACCGATAAGGGGGAGAATCACCAGTGAAGCAAGGATCAAGGAAAGACTGTGATATTAGAAGAGTTCAAGTGCAAGAAAGTGAAAGTGGAGAATTGATTTTCTTGACAGAGCATCTTGCTGCGATATTGCAGAAGCAAATATTTGTTGTGCTGTAATAATAGCTGCCACAGAATCCCTTAAATCACACAGACCTGCTGACAGCGATTAGAGGATGGTTTATATAATATACCTAAGATGTCACAGTGGTTTATAATCCCTCTAAAACAGTGATACACTGGATTGCAGATTCTAAAATACAAACAACACAAAACACTGAAGTAGTAATTCACAGCACAGATTACTGCAGCACTTCAAAAACTGTAAAACAATCAAAACAGCAACAAAAAATAAGTCAAAATATAGCAAATATCTGTTCAATACTGTTTTTAAGCTGCTTTAAATTACATTTTTGTGATTTTACTTTACTGTGATTTAACAAAACAGGAGAAATCTGTAAAAAAAAAAAACATTATGAAACATTACTGATAACAAAATAATAAAATGACTAGTGACAAAAATGGTCTCTAAAAGCAAATATCTGCAGAATAAAATGTTTTTCCTAGTTTAAGTTTTTTTAAAAAGTGTAATTTTATTGACTTGCATTGTGAAGAAACTTTTTCTAAAACGAACTTAATGAAAAAACAAAGTACATATCATTTATAGGTTTTCATTTTGTATTTATTTTTTAATAGTTAACATGTATTTTTCTTTATTATCTGTAATATTACAAGATCGGGAAAATCTGTAAAATAACTAATTTTTTGGAAATATCGTTAAAAACATTCTTTTTTTTTACAATGTAGCTTAATATTTATGAATAAACTAAGTCTCTCTCATCTAAGAAAATGAAGAAGCACATTTCTAGAAACTTAAGAACTTTTCTTTTAAGTTTTTCCATCTTGGGAAATGGAAGTGTTTTAATTTAGGTCGCTGACATTAACACTTATTCCAGCTGGTCAGAGCTGTACACGGTTTTGCCAACTAGATTCCAACATTTTTGCACCAATCAGTGTCTTTACCAGCCAACCCTGACCCACTGTGTCCTTAAGTGACAAACAGCTGATCATTTGTGGACTTCGTTCATCCGTCTTCAATCAATCCCTTAGAAGTGATCCAAAATGACATCGTGTTGGTGCGCACGAAACCGAAACAAAAACTGACGTGACAGTTTCACGAATCCCCGTGAGACCGTGTTGAAAATGATGCTGACTTCACTATTAAAAGGCCTCACATAACACTAATTTAGAAACACCGGCTTCCCGTTAAATTCTGAAAGCGGTTCAAGATTCTTGTGATCTAGTTAAGAGGCTCTCTCACACCTGCCTACATGAAAGAGCTGCTGCAGCCCTTCAGCAGCAGGAATATGAAGTCCAGTTTGTTGGTTTCTGCTCGCTTCAGGTTCAAAAGTAAGGTGATGCGTTTGAGGTTGTAGCCTCTAAACTTTGGAACTTTTACCCATTGGGCTAAAGATCTGTGGGACTCCTTAAAAGTCAGCTCAAGATCCACTTGCTGCTTTTGTCTTTTCAGTTTTTATTAGCATCTTATTTTATCAGTTTTTAGCCTGTGGCTCGACTATTCATGTCTGTTGCTCCGTCTTTTATTTGCTTTTTTGTCTCTGCTGGTCTTGAAAGGCTCCAATGAATTACCTTACTTATAAAAACTGCAATGTCTCTTCCTCTCCTGCTGTCACTTTTTTACTCACCGTTCTTGTAGCGTCATTTCCAGTTTCAGTGAAAAGGCTTTTAGAATCAATTGTAGCTGCACAGCAACAAATGTACAAGGTCAGCAGCTATATAATGAACACTGTGGAGCATTTAGCATTTTCCAAAGAAAAACCAAAATCTGAGCTAAAAGGAGACTAATATGCCATATTATGTATTATATTTATGTTCTTGTCACAGTTATTGCATGTTCAAGCTCAGAAAAGCTCACAAATTATCAATTACTTAAATCCTGAAAATGATAACTGCAAGTTTGTATCTCTTCATATGAGGTTTGTGATAAAACATTGGTTAATCCTGTTTAATTTCAGGAAGATATTTTAAGCTGTGATTACACAGGAAAACTGGTTTCTTTCTCAGCATTTTACAGGTATGGTAGAATCTGGAGGCAACTCTGCTCGACGAATGATTCTCATTCAGCTGAGGTAATTGATAGAAATATTGCCAGTAGTCATTTCAACCATCATTATGTTTTGCAGCAGCCACTTTTCAATCACTTTTCATCCATTTACTGCAAATGGAAAATGGCTGATGTACTGCACGCGCTCATCAGTGCGCATCAGTTCCCACAAATGAGACACTTTAATCTTCGAACGACCAAATAGCCCTGAACAACATCGGTGCAAAACAACAGCTACGTTCCCAGTGCTCTTCAGGCGCGGTAGCCTCTTCTGCATTCCTGTCGGCGGGGCAGAAACTAGGCCACTCTGCACGTCCATAAGTAGCAGCTAAATGACATTGGTTTTAGTAGGACGTTAGGAGAGAAGATCACTGATATAATTAGCATTCCGCTGTGTGTTATAATTATCTTCCACATGATGAGCCATTAAGGGACTTTAATTGTATGTTACGCTGCTTTAGCAAATGTACTCAGTGCAGCGAAGGCGACTGGAACAACACAACAAACTGTGCAAGCAGGAGGTGCTATCAGGCTGAACGTGAGTAAATTCTTGCTGAAGTAGAATAAACATGACATACTTAGGTTTTGATTTGGAATAATGATTGGTGTGCAGCTCAAACGCCGGCCAGAGTTAAGGCAGTTAATATCGTAATTAACAGGCAAATCCTTCAGGTGGTCGGCGAGCATCGAGGACCCACAGACAAATCCCAGCTGCTGTTCTGCGGCTCGCAAATGTTAACCAACACTAGGAGAAAATCAGCCTCATATCAAGATCAATTTTTCATCAGATTAACTCCAAGTCCAGTCCGTAATCCCCGTCTCAAACATCGAGCCTTTTCAGTGAATTTCGATACGACACTGCCACGAATCCAGCTTCGTTTTCAGCCTGTTGACAGAGCTGCTAATGTGTCTTCACACTAATTAGGCTAAGAATCATGCTGGTTTAAAAATATATATATTTCCATTAAACACAACAGAATACGTTTTGCCTCATTCTCCTGGTTGTAATAAGGAGTAATGGCTCATTTTAGGACAATAGTAAAATTTTACAGCCATGCTTGTTGCCTTGCGAGGCTGTACTTCAGCTAAATGCTAATGTCAACTTCATGCCAATGCCAGAATCCTTTTAAGTAAATTTATCTGCACTTTTATTCACTTAGCTTTAATATATTTATTTCCCATTTTATTGCACACCTCATTTCTTTATTCTCATACCATATTTGTAGTTGTTTTAATCCATCAGTTTTATTTTTTCTATAAATCTGTGTGCACTTTAGCCAACTGTTCTCTACTGTATTAGACTCTTAATTTTTTACCAGAGTACATGTTTACTTTATTATATTTTTTAATCTCTGTGAAGCACTTTGAATAACCTCTGTTTATGATAAGGTGCTAAATGAATAAATCTGCTTGCTAACAATGAAAAGGAAAGCACTCAGAGAGCGCAGTACTTCGCCAAGGCCACTCAGTCATATCATTTCCAATGGATAAGTCCCAATAAGACCACAGCGGTGGATTTATAGTAGGATAGCAATTGTGATCGTCAACAAGCAGCTGACATAGGGTTCACTTGTCTTAGTTACAGTGACGTCGTGTTGCTATCTCGCAGAAATCTTTAATAAATACAAAAAAAATACAGAAATCTTTAATAAATCCATGGATCCAGATTATAAGCCGCATCACTGCCAGAATCTAATCAGTTGGTCCTTGTGTCATTTCTGTCCTTCCCTGAAAATTTCATCCAAATCGGTTAATCCATTTTTGAGTAATATTGCACACAGACATACAAACACACAAACATACCAATCATCACATAACTCTGTCACATTCTTTGGCGGACTCATGTGAACATGCTGATGTTTAGCAGGTGTGATATCTACCATGATTACTGTCCTAGTTTTGGCTTTAGCTTTTAGTTAGCTTAAAACTTTGGTCTGAAAATGGCACAAGTTGAACTATATCGTTCAGATAAATAATCTGGAAATCATGAGCGTTGAAGAACACTTTGTACCAATCCACCACATGAGAAGCGATAACTTTACCCTGCTGTTTGCTCTAAAGGGAGTCTTCTGGGGGCCATGCATGCTAGGCTGATAATGTAACAATAAACTATTTTAAATGGACATTTATTGTGTCTGATTTTGTATGAAGTACTGAGAAAAGCAACCAAACCTGGCTTCATATTGAGTCGCATCAGGTACAGAAACAGATGGAGAGACGCAACCATTTGAAAAGTCACCACTACATTTTAATTGATTCTCTTCCCCCTCTCAAGAAATACTTTAAATGTGAAGCCAAGCTTCCCTGAACCAACACAATAGTTCTTATAATTGAGTTCCAGTTGCTTCTTAGAGGTTCCATTTCACATTATACAGGCCCGATGGCATATTCAAGAAAATGTGCACCTCATTTGTAAAACCTAGACAGGCTTTAAAAGTCAAGTTAAAGTCTGGACGTGTTTATGATCCACCAGAGTAAAATCAATCTGCTTATAGCATCTTCGACTGTTTTGCCAACTCCTCCTTTTTTAGTCCACAGTAGCCATGTTTAACACAGACATAGCACACCGTCTGATCAAGCTACAAACACTAATCATGTGGAATCCTTTAAACTTAGTTCAGTTCTTTGAGACTGGCACCGACTGCTTCGCCTCCTCTTTAGCAACATAAACTGCAGAGCATGGAGGCTCTTCACATGTTTACAGCAGAGAGAAGAGGACCTGTGATGCACACATTATAAAAAAAATGGATATAAAGAGTCAAGTTCAAAGGCTTTAGCAAAGCATTAATTAGCCTGACACAGTGCAAAGTTATTCTAATGGTCTGGTAGCCTGTACAAGCTAATCTATGTTGAGATAAGCACTGATTATTAGCCTATATCAAGGAAAATTAATTTTATTACTGAGAAGATTGTGAATCAATAAATAACTGGATGTATTCTCAATTCTAGGGATGTTGAATGTGCTCTGGTGTCAGTCCAGTGTATTTTTCTCCTCATATTTTTCCAGCCTCCAAAAAACACAACTGTGGGTAAAATGCTAACATTTTACAGAAAAAACATCATCAGTCAAGTTTGTAGAGCTAAATTTAATGCTTCTAATGTTAACACAGGCAATGTTAATGGCAGATATTGTTCCACTGAGGATACGTGAGGCCTAAAGTGAAGTGTAGTTTTGGGTTTGTTGTTTGCCCTGATTGACAGCTCCTCAGGCTGTATCCAGCTGCAGTGGTAGCCATTTGCAGCTAAGCTCCACTCCACTGCCCCCATTTGGATTTACAGCTTCAGTAAAAACCTGATAAAGATGGCAAAGGGGTAAGGTTGCGTTTCCACTGACATTTTTCATCAGTTTGAATTACAGCTGTTCTCTGACCCTTGAGTCTTTTCAAATCTCTTATCGAATGTATTTAATTTGAGTTTTCGAGATATTGAAGGAAAAAAAGCAATACATTTAAACATTTCCACTGAAAGATCTGCATCAGTTCAGTATTTAACACAAAAGTCAAATATACACTAAAGAAATGTCTGAAATTTCCACACATACAATTAAAACATGCCTCACTTGGACATTATCAGTCTGAGCGTCGTTAATGTGGCTGCCTCTGTTTGATGTGTCGAGGTCTAATCCTTGTTGGATAATCCAGAATCCTTTTGCAGGATTTGTGGTGGAGGGCTGTTCATTCACAGGTGGAGAGAAGCTGGAAGATGTAATGAGGTGGTTTAGAAATAGAGGGGGGAGCAGCGAGGTGCTGAACAAGCATCCAGGAGATTGGCAGCGGTGGATCAACCCCGACTCACACTGACTGACGCCGGCGTACAGGCAGGTGGGCTTCAGTCACAGTCGCTGATAAGTTACTGTCGAGCTGACGGATTTGTTTGCAGCTCGGTTCCAATGTCACCAGTTTCACTCCTCTCTAATGTTTACTTTTCCCATTTGTCTTCCAGTTGTGCCTCTCGTTATCTCCCGGTGTGTGTCAGCCTTTCAGTTCAACAATCACCAGTCATTGGTCTCCATCCAAGTCTTTCAAATTTGACAAACATGAAGGGCATCCCAGTGCGCAACTTAGACAATGACCTTCATGGGAGTTCACTTGTTTTAATTTGTCATGGTCAGAAACGACAAATAGAACAATTATAAAGTATTTTTTTAGCTTTTGTCTATCATTACTCCTATTAAGAAGAATATGAATAGCAAGAAAAGGAAAATAGATTATAAAAAGTAGGTGCTGCTGCCTGCTTTCAGCACCATGGAGGGTTAGGATTGGTCTGTTTTGTTTTACGGCGGCTGGCTGGAAGAAAGCTGATATTGTGCCGCCGCCATGCTACAGTGATGATGGCAACAGCATGCATGGCAGTATCTTTAGTAAAGTGAGTAAGTGATGAATTGCCCTCTTGAATGAATGACACGTCAGTAATGGCCTAATTTTATGCATGATCGATGATGATGTAATAAGAAACGCATGGTAAAAATGACAATGTGTTCAGGGACACGTATAAAGCCTTATGAAGAGGAGATAATTTGTGCAAGTGTTCCGAAACTGTAGTTCTTAATACTGTAGTTGAGATTTGGGTAGGCTGAGGGATAAAAATTAATTGACATGGTAAAAAAAAAAAATCTTATGAGTTGGATTAAAGTAACTTCCTGTTAAGTTTTTTTTATTTTCTTTTTTATTTAACCTTCATTTAGCAGGACAGATCCTGTTGAGATTAAGAACCTCTTTTTTCAGGGGAGTCCAAGTACTAAGCACAGTTATAAAATTACACAGCTAAAACACAATTAAAATATGAACAAAGAAAAGTGTATGCTGTGGAAACGGCCTCAAGAACTTGCAGTTTAGATTTAAAGGCACTCAATGAGATTAATTCAGTTAATTTCCAGTCTTTCTGTAACCTATTCCAGGCAGAAGGTGCAGAATAAACAAAGCCTTTTTACCCAATTCAGTACGAATAGATGGAACTGAAAGCAACAAGTGATCTTGTGAACAGAGCGAGTGATGATCAGAATTTTTCTGTGTAGTTAAAAGCCAATACCAAAAAAAAAAAACATAATCCATGTTTATCCTAAAGGCAGAGCTGTAGTCCAAGTATTGCCTTGTATATGAAAGTATACCAATGATGGATATCCTACACAAGAGTAGAACTCGCACTGGTATGTTGACATAAGGGGAGATTTGACATCCTGGTTTTAATAATGAATGCTTTATCAAAGTTGAGGAACAATCACAATAATTACCTTAAATACAATAAACCGTGGAATAACCGTTAACCCCTGTGTTAAAGTCAAGTGTTTTGTTGGCCTGTCCATCCACCCTGACCTCCTTGTGTATACTTTGTCCCTCTAAAAGTTCGCCCAACTTCCTCCTTTCCTGCAGTCATGATTACATCACTAGAAGATTCGGTCACTCTCATGGAACTCATAAGGACCTTATCTCCTGTCATACTGGTCTTGTTTGTGTAAGGATGCTTACTTTTCACATTCGCTGTAATAAAGACAATATTTGTTTTTTCCCCTCCATAGCTGTGAAGTGATGTATATATGGTGTAGCTTCCAAACAGTGTGCCAAGCATTGTCTGAAATCTAAACTATTTGTCCCATTGTTCATTTATGTCTAACATTTGGTGCGTGTCATTAATGTTCAAATATTTGATATAATTTAAATATTGTTCCATCAATACTTTCTTCATATGCATTGACCTTGACTTGGATCACACCATTCACTCACACGCATGATAATTTTACTTGACTTCACACAGCAGACAAAGACACATCCGATAGTCTTCAAATACTATCCCATGCAGCAGCAGCAGCAGCAGCAATGATGAGGCACAATTTGTGTCTTTGCAGCTGAGTAGCTCTAGGCCATGGCTGCCTGGACCTCTGTATGCCTGCCTCAGTTACCATGGAAATAGGAGTTAACTTGAGAGTCGGGGCTCTCCCAGGAGATTTGACTGATGTGAAAGAAGGGAGGAGAGGGAGATCTCAGCAATCCCGTTGGTAGACTCCTGCTTAATACGGCACAGTTCACAGAGAGATGTAAGCTTACAAACAGTTCAAATAATGATAACATATGAGCAGCATGAAGAGAGGTAACATGAAAAAGAAAACGCTAATGAAAAGAGGAAAAGTGTATAGAGTGAAAGCAAAGAACAAAATAGAGCGGAGATAATGAGTAAAATGCCCAAGTTCAATAAATGATCCTTTGTTGTTCTGAGACGGTTACACAGCCAAGAAACGTGTTCGAAAGGGACTCTCGACACGCCAAAATTCTGATCACTTCTCGGTCCAGTGCATCCTGCTCTTCTAATTGATTACACCAATCACTGATGCCGTATCACACAGATTCATGCTCCCAACCGCATTGTACATATTAGTTCACCCACTCATGTGGCTTTCACTTTTGTGCCCTTACTTTTTTTTTTCCCCCCCACCGCAGTTAATTCCAAATAACGTCACATGACCAGCATGAGTCAGCCCCCTCCAGCTGAGGCACGTGAACTAGCGTGGCAGGGAGGAGGCAGCAGTGCCAGTGTGTGCCAGGCAGAGCAGCAACGCCTGGAGGAGCCGAGTCTGACGGGCCCAAAGAGGAATCTTAATTTAGAGGGACAGAGAAAGAGCGGGGCGTCAAATGGGATCGACACAGGGAAGAGAAATGGAGTTCTGCCGACCTGAGGGCTTCCTGGGACTCCGTGAAAGCTGCCCAAATCATAAAGGGCTGACAAGGAAGAAAAGACGGGAGAATGCCAAAAGAATCCTGGAGTGGTGATGGCGAGGAAAAAGGACAGCTTCTCAAATCTACTCATGTCAGGAGAGTAAGACAAGCCCTCCCAATCACAGGAGCATTCGACACATGCCACCCGCACATGGATACTTGTCATTGTCGCACCCCGCTCAGGAAAATGAAATGCCAAATCCCACTTGAGTAATCAGCTGCTCTGAATGTCACACAAAATCAACCGTGATGATGACGACGAAGACAAAAATGCAAAAAAGCTGATGGTGAAAGAGCTTTAATTTGGCCTTAAGTGAAGTGGTGTAATTTTATCTCCAAGAACGATGCAGAGATAGTAAAAGAAAATGATTACGCTCATGAACCCAAATGAACAAAGCATCCAAAAACCGCCATATGGCGCATAACGGTGTTGGCAGAATAGAGGCAATAAATGCAGAATTTGCGCTCGACAGATTTAATCGAGGGTTAACTCGTATAAAATCTCGGTGCACATCAGAGATCGCAGCTCAGAAAACAGCATTACTCTATCAGAATAGCTTTTATGATTGGTGATTAGTGGCTTTAAATAAGTAAAAAGTATCATTTTTAATCAGTACATCTCTAAATTCACTAATGAGTTTCATGTAGTACTTTAAAACATAAAACAAAAGGTCACTACAAATGTAAAATGACAAATTTTTTAGTAGCTTTGTGTCTGAACAGCACTCCAAACAACATATGCTAGTTTACTACTAAAAAAAAGCACAATGAACTCATATTTAAGAAAATGGAACCAACTTACTGAGGTATTTTTTGCTTAAGAATCTACTCCAATGAAATGCACAGCCAGATAGCACAAAAACGGATTTGTTCTGTGTGGATGTTTGTAAGAACTTCTCGTCAGACTGCATCAATGTCGCCACAGATTAGCAGGTGTGTGACAAACAGATGGATGGACGGAGTGATAGTCGTTCAGGTCTACGCTCGAGTCCTGACAGACTGCTCACACTCGTAGTGATCCGTGTTACAACCCAGGATGACCAACAGAGACTGGCCGGCTTACACCACAGTTGTCGACGTCACGTCAGCTCAGCGGGGGCGTGTGAGTAAACAGCCTCACGTTACAGATCAGTAGGTAGAGCTGAACAGGCAAACTATCTCTCAACAGCCTTGCAGAATAGCTGCTTTGTTAAAGAGGCCGTGGGTTTAACAAAGGTTTATTACATATTTGTGTGTTTTGAAGCATGTTTATGAGAAAAGGCGAAGGCTCGGTCACAAATCCAGTCAAACTGTAATATTCAGAGAGTGTGTAAAGCCTCGCAGTCAAACTGACAAAAAGGAAAAGCAAGGAGGAGAGAGACCAGGAGATCCAGGATGCATTAAATTCTGCATGCCTGAAATGAGCCCCTGAATCACTTGTCATATCAATGGCCTTACATCAGATCCACTGTTTTACAGTGTTTGAAAGGAGAGGATGGATAACAAGCTCCAGGCAGCTTTTTCTGGCTTGTAAATCTGGTTCAAAAGTCCATCCTTTCATGTCTATGAGTGCAAAGCGTCTGAAGTTTACCAATTCTCTTTTGTCTTGGTCCAGCATTATCATAGCAATACACCACAGAGCACTGGACCCTGATCTAGTTAAAGAACAACTGGCAGCATCCCTGCTGAGCATTGTTTATTTTTCACAGTAGGACCTGGGAGCCGCTCAGCTCATTACTCCGTCATCCTGATTAAGACACGTGTTAATGACACTGTCTGATTAACGGTGTGAGATTCTCCATCAGAGTTAGACCAGTATGGAGCTTATTTCAGATTCCTTTCATTTGGTAGATGATTTTCGCTAAAGCTGCTAAGAAGAAGTGCATTAAGCCACGTTGGAAACAAGAGAACTGTAAGTGCATCCATCCCAGTCGAACACAGATGTTGCAGGGATCAGAAACCAAATAGTCGAAGCCACAGACTATACAGAAAGATGCGTGAATGATGTCGCCCCTAAGCTTCATGAAGATAAGTTTTGAAAGTAAGTGTGGTGGCTCCTAATGAGAGTAGATGTGGAGCCTAAGTGGAACTGAGGCAGAGCATGCTAACATTTCTGTCCTGTGACGGTGTGCACCTGTCACTCAAAGTGTCCTCACCCTTAATTATGTATAACTTTGAGCCCTAACACAGTTCTATGAAAATTTAACCCTCGTACAGTTTCCTGAATGGATAAATCAGCTGTGGAGACCAAAGATGCTTTTCATAGCAGGTTACAGACTCATTTATTTCTGCTGTGAAGTTGGGCATTTCAATATATAGTGCATTCACTCTTAAAGCCAGCCTTAGGTGGCTAGTCAGGGAGCAGTAGTTTTTGGCACTGCTTAATTATTTAGCCCTGGAGGTTGCTGTTCACAGATCGAGCCTTTGCAGCTTTGGAACAGCCTTCCTCATTTAGACAAATGTTCCTTCTCTGATGACAGCTTCAAAAAAAAATTAAGACATGCATGTTTTCAATGGCCTTAGGCTGCTCTTAATAGTTGTAATATTTCACATTTATTTCATTTATATTCTGTAGAAATTGATCTTACAAGCTGCCGACCTGTTCTGCCAATTTTTGGACTTTATTTGATTTCACTGGTTTCATTCTGTCTTGATGTTTTGCACCTAAATTTGTTGCTGCTTGTCTGATAACATGGAGAGCACTTTGCCCAACTTATTTGGTTTTAGACAAATAAAGACACATAAACAGAAATATAAATGTTTGTTTTTAAATAAAACAACTACACAGAACAAATTTTTTGGCCAGATGATGGCAATAGAGTAAAAAATGAGATCATTATCTGAGGTTCCATGGCAATCCATGTAATAGTTAGTGAAACATGTCCTGAAAAATGTACACTACTGTTCAAAAGTTTGGGGTTACCCAGACAATTTGATGTTTTCATGAAAACTCACTTTTATTCATGTGCTAACATAATTGCACAAGGGTTTTCTAATCATCAATGAGCCTTTCAACACCATTAGCTAACACAATGCAGCATTAGAACACAGGAGTGATGGTTGCTGGAAATGTTCCTCTGTACCCCTATGGAGATATTCCATTAAAAAATCAGCCGTTTCCAGCTAGAATCGTCTTTTCCCGCATGAACAATGTCAAGACTGCATTTCTGACTCATTTATTGTTTTAAAAATTTTAAAAATAAGGACATTTCTAAGTGATCCCAAACTTTTCCATGTAGTGACAAAATGTCAACGTCATTGACATCATCATATTGGGTTAAGATGAATGTCAGGGTTTCACTGAGGTCAGAAGGATTTACACTCTGAGGAGCATGAATGTTTCAACCAAAATGGTGGATGAACCAACCAGCGTTACTACTGTTAATACTGTTGCTAAAATTGAATGCTGTGATTAGCTGGAAGTGCAACATTATCACATCAACACATGCATGAAGGAGTACCAGCTTCAGCAGCACCTCAGCAGTATTTCACACAGTAAAACGTTCTCTTCCTGTATGCTACTTGTTTACCATAAATATCACACACACTGAAAGTCTCAATATGTTTACCATACAAAATGTTGGTCTTATATTTTCCTTTCCAGCAGTATGCTGCCAAAACTCCTGCAACCACCTTAAACTATTTTAAAAAAATATGTGTTTTTCACAGAGAGGAGGTCGTTGAATCCAGCAAAGATCCAGCACAAAGGTCCGATTAGCTGTCTGGGCTTTTCAATCTAACTTCTTATCAAACTCACTGAGGAGTCCGTTAAATTTCCCCACTGGCATTTGAAGCTCAGAGTAAAGGTTAACCAGCAGACAGTGTGTTTATGAGTTTTCTCAGACAGATTAAAGCAAAAATCAGAAAGCCGGAGTCAGAATGATCTGAGGAGTGTGAAAAAAGACAGAGCAGCCATCACTGTCAAAGGTCAGGGTTTTCTTGACAATGGTTACTACCGCTGTGATGTATTTTTATTTCTGCTTATTTTCTCTGCTCTTGTGAATCGTTTAATGCCACTCTGTTGCTGCCATATGCCTCGGAGCAGCTAAGCCTATCTCAGGCCTCTGAGGAGAAGGCCTTACCGCTCTAATAAGACAGCAGAAGAAGACAAAAGCTCCTGTGAGACCTAATTTGCAAACAAATAAGTAGAAAGTGAAAAAAAGAACAAGACAGAACCACATGCGAATTCTGCTTCTGAGAGGCAGCACTCGCTGGACGAGTATTTTTCTGTCCTGAAATCTAGACTTACTCCTCCTCTGTATATTTATGGTGATGATATGGCAGAAAAAAGGTGGTGAACCAAAAGCAAAAACCACATGGCTAAAAATGGAATGTGGATTTTAAGTGTGGCTTCTCAGACATGAAGTTACAAGTTATGATTTTCAGTGGGGAAGAAGTGGTAATTAGTGTGCTGGGTGTTGCCACGTGAGAGGATGAATAAATAGAGTCCATGGGTGGGAAACACACAGAGCTGCAACCACAGAGCGGGTTCAAGAAGAGGCAAATACAGCAGCAGAATCACTAATCTCATAGATTTCTACTGTCACAGGAACAAGAGGACACTTTGAATCTTCAAACGGCCATAATTTCACCGGTAAAAAAGTTTCATTGTTCATGTGGAATTCAAAACAAAAACAACCCCCCACTTTCCAGGTGTCTGTTTAATGTCTTCTTTGAATATTTAGCTGTGTGTCACATGGACTGGCTGTTATTTAATCATTTATGTATGCTATAAAATGTGTTTAGTTTACCTGGCTAAATGCCTGAAGGTACACACAGCAGCAAAACAATACATTGGGGATGTTTTTTTACAGTGTGACGGAGTTTAGTTTGAATATTTTACTCCATAGAAACACAAGTAATTAGGAATCCCAAGTGCTTTAGGGAATAGCAACTGGACTTGGTTTTTAAAAACATTTCATCACTCATCCAAGAAGCTCCTTCAGCTCAAACTGACCTGTTTGGAGTCTTAGGTAGTTAACGGGCCATGATCCATGTGATTTAAGGATGAAAATAAATATCTAGGACTCCCTACCAGTCAGTTGGAACTGAGGACACTGAAGCCTTTTTGGCAACGTGAAGAAACATAAGTAATAGTTAAAATACAATTCAAAGAGCAACCAGCAGCAGATTCAGCCAGAACTGTTCCATGATGGAGCAGCTTTGGAAACTTTCTCCACACACACACCTTCAAACTGAGGGAGCTGCACTCAGCACCGTGATGGCTAGAAGTACAGAGGTGACAAAGTAAGTCGAGTTTTAACTCTCAAGCTGTCTTTTTCTGTCAACAATTACTGCATCTCTCTGACAGGCTGCTTTCCACTTCACCTTCATGTGTGGAAGCTCAGAACAACACTTTTGTCCTCAGCGGTTAGACGACACACATCATGTGAATTACGTCTTTTCTACCATCAAGCAGCCCGTACAAAACAAGCATTCACACAGAGATGCACTGCAAGACAGTCCCCTCCTTGTTGGGAGAAACCTGTGGTTCGATATCTTGCTCAAGGACACTAAGGTCGCTGAAGGTCCTGTTCGTGCATGCTGCTTTCACCCGCTTACAGTCAGCTAATCACCTGGATGATTCCATTATCTCCAACTCTTAACTAAACCTGACGGTGTTGTCTTAATCATAAACACCGAGCAGCTTTGCGGGATAAGAACGTTTGGCAATTGGAGTGAGTGTAAACATAAACTTAAACGTTTATTTTTAGTTTGCTTTGTGACTTTTTAGCTTGAATTCTTTCGCTTGAGTGTTTTTCCCTTTTCCACAGACATTATTTACTTCTTCAATCATACTAGAGTTGCTCGACAACCTCATCTGCTAGCACAGCCATTTAAGGAGGAAATGTCAGGTTAGTATATGCTCTATGTGTGTGTATGTGCATGTCGACCGTCCTCTGTGACCCCACTGGCTGCTCCTCTGCAGGATAACAGTTCTCCGGAGAGGAGAAATCCTATCAGTCTCACTGGTCAGAGAGCCACACTGAAAGACACTGAGGTGCTTCACAGTAATTTCACAGCCATCAACCCTCATCACCCTGAGGAGGCAGAGGGTTCAGGATGGTGGCGGCCGGAGGGCAAAGCAATGGGCTCAGACCCAGGATGCATCCTTTTTCTATCGTGCCCCCCCCTCCCCTCCCCCCAACCATTCTCTGCTTCCATATCCCCTTAGACAAGCTCACACAGAGACCTATTTTCCCACTGGAGAGAGACAGTGAAAAGTTTATTTACATTCGAGCTAACTGAGATATTCAGATGAAAACTTTCTCCTTTCCCTGTCACAGCTACACAGAAACATTCGCACAAAGACACACAGCTCTGGTTCGCGCTGTGTCTGCGTCTCCTTGCGGCCTGGTGAGTCTGCTCCCACAGATTGCAGAGAGGAAGCTGTAATGACAGGAGCACCATAGTTCACAGAGGACACTCACACACACACACACTCACACACTCACATACACATAAACAAGCATTTAACATACACACATTTTCAATAACACTGTCTACTGTTTAACATACAGTAAAGCTTACAGAGTACACAAAAACACCGCAGCAAATACTCCATTTAAAGAAGAATGCATACCGATAATGGTACAAATATCTGTCAGCATGTGGTCACACACATTGCCTCCGGTCCACCCACTGATGCTCTGACTGCGACCACAGAGGGGAAAAAAAAGAGCAAGAAAATAATGACAAGAAGCAACTCGCCAGCTCCAACCAATAAGGGATTACCGAGGAGTCGGTCCAGTCAGTCCGACCTCTCATCTTATTATGGCCTCGAGGCCGGCAGTCAGCCTGAGGTCAACGTCAATCTCAGTTTCTCTCTGATGTTGTTTTAACTTCACTCTCCTACTTCCATTCTCTTCATGACAAAGAGGTAATGGGTGGCTCCATTTTATGTCCAGCCTCCTCCACTGCTCAGTTGGCTTTTACTAGGCATTAGTTTTGCAGATTAGCGGATTAACGTTAAATGTCAAATAAACAGTTCTGATACCTGGAAATGCACTTTATGTTCTATTTGTCAGAGATGCTTCAACTCACTTCCATCATGATCTACATTATGTTTTATTTTCTCTTCTTTACACACCCCTATTTGAAAGGACCGTACCAGAGAATCCCTGACGCTGTCACGTAATATTTCTGTCAAAGAAGCCCCAAGCCTGTGAGTAGTGTGCTGGAGCAGTATAGCGTGTGGAGTCATGACGCCTGATCGAGCATTTGGGAACCAGAGGGAATGAGAGAGGAGATTATCAGACTCCTGAGCTAGCCAGCTGCCACTGGAGCCGTGTGGGCAACACTACATCCTGTCTCCCGTTTCTTTTTATCTCCCTGCCTCTTTCATGGTCACCCTCATTAAACAGCAGTGATAGCGAATGTTTCTGTGCCCAGGCGCTGTCAGCAGCGAGGAGGACTGACAAAGCCTCTGCACATCAGAAACACTGAAAACAAAGCAAAAAATAAATAAAAATCTGCTCTCAATGTATCCAGTCTTGCACAGCGAGCCACAAAAGAGGGTATGTTTATTATGATTTGTGAAAATGATGAAGTGGAGAGGCGAACGAGTAGTTGAGTAGTTAGGGGACGTACTACATGGGATCTGATGTACTGCACTCTAAAAAATAATGTTTGGGCGACATCAAAAACTATTTTTAATTCTGATCAGTTTGCATCTGTCTTTTTATGAAAGCTTTTCATGAAATTCTATTCAATAAATCACACTACCATGAGGGATGTCAGGCATGTCAATGATTAACTGATTACCTGCCGTTAATATATTTTTAATCGATTCCAAATATGTTAACATTTAATGCAGAAGACAAAGGACATGCATGCCAGAAAGAGTATTGTAGATTCACTATAGTACCTGTTTCGCTCTGTTTAGCCAAGGACTGTATGTGTTTAACGCTGTAGGAAAACACAGAGGCTCATTTGGACTGCTGGCAGTTCCACGCTGGCATGCAGAGAGCATTGTGGGAGTTTAGTTAGTTAAGTGCCACCATGACAAAGTTTTGTGATGTTTCATGGCCACTCATGTTGTAGGTGTCCTAATGAAACTGCTCTGAACAGTCACAAGACATGAGCTGCTCTATTTGCATAGACAATAGTCACTAGTTCTTCATAATGTTGCTTAATAATAGCGCGCTTCAGGTCACCAATACTCTGAGGATCGCCCGAGTCTTTACAGTTTAGCTTCCAACCATGACTGTCTGAACAAACATTTATGGGATTCTGTCAAACTATCCATCCATCCATTCTCTATACACCGCTCTATCCTCACTAGGGTCGCGGGGGGTGCTGGAGCCTATCCCAGCTGACTTGGGCGAAGGCAGGGGACACCCTGGACAGGTCGCTGGTCTGTCACAGGGCTACATATACAGACAAACAATCACACTCACATTCATACCTACAGACAATTTAGAGTAACCAATCAACCTCAGCATATTTTTGGACTGTGGGAGGAAGCCGGAGTACCCGGAGAAATCCCACACATGCACAGGGAGAACATGCAAACTCCATGCAGAAAGATCCCAGCCCGGGATTTGAACCGGGGATCTTCTAGCTCAGGGGTCGGCAACCCGCAGCTCTTTCATCCCTCTGTTGCGGCTCCCTGTAGCTTTGGAAAATAAATAATCAGCAGGCTATTTAATTAAAATTTGTTTTATTTTAGATTGTTAATTTTTTTAATTTAATTGTAAATTTGAAGATTATGGTGATCTTGTAGTATCAAAATAAAACGTCTTAACTTTTGTCTGTCAAAATATGCGTTCCAGCCTGTGATGTAATGATTGTTTTGTGTAGAAGAACTCCATAACCCAGCATGCCACGGGGGCAGAACCAGGAAGTGGCCGGACATCGAGTCACGTGTAGATCGGCTGGATGTAAGAGACATGCGAGTATATATTAAGTATTGTTGTGGTCATAATAAAAGTTAAAAGACCAGCAAGCACGTCTCGCTCAGTATCTACTCTTTGATATGTCAAGTTAATACGACATTACTCGCAAGAACACGGATCGATGTCACATCCAGCATCCAGGCAGCAGGTCGGAGAGTCAAAGGAGTGTCGTCTTGAAAAATAGGGCTGCGACTTACTGGAGAAAAGTTATTAGCTTAAGATAAATAGATAAATAGATTTTACAAGTTAAATAGACATTAATTCGCAAATTATTGATTTCCCGCTAACATTACGTAACATATGAGGTCCAGGAGCAAAAATGACATTAACCAAGTAAGATAAATATTAGTGGTAGGACACAATTTAAAAAATGAATCTAATTAGAGGCTTTACAATTAATTAATCACGACTGATTAGCAAGGGCATAGAGGTAAAAGAGCGATATATGCCGTGTTGTCTTCATTTTAAATGCCAAAAGGATTTTGCGGCTTCCGGTGTTTTCTTTTCTGTGGGAAACGGGTCGAAATGGCTCTTTGAGTGTTAAAGGTTGCCGACCCCTGTTCTAGCTGCACGAAAGTGCTAACCACTAACCACTGTGCAGCCCTCTGTCAAACTAGCATGGATAAATTTGTAAAACACTGTATGTGCAGTGACTACAATTCATCTTGCTCCAAAATCACAGAAAAGCAGTGTTGTTAAACCAAGGCTGCAGTCCAGAGCCTGTTGAGACACTTGTATAAATCATGAAAATTATTTTCATCAAGTATGTACACTCAAGGCCAGGTGGCCTTCAAAATTTGTGGAAACGATTTTTGTTTTGTTGAAAAATGTAACATTTATTTCAGAAGAAAAAACTCTTACCATCGACTTGACAGAGGGCAATCTATTGCCAGCTCTGTCTCTAAAAACTGGGTAAACTGCACACAAAAGCTTCCCTCTGACACTTAAACCACAACTAATGTCTTAATGCCTCAACCACAAATAGACATTAATGTTTTTATTTTTTGTTAAACCATCCTAAATGAGTATATGTATTATTAATGAGTAGATGTTGCATGTTCTTGGTCTCCACATGCGGTTGTTCAACCAGTCTGAGCACTTAAATGATCAGCCACAACTTCCTGGTTCAGCCTCAGAGCCTCGGCAAACTTTCTGGGAATTCTGCACAATACAGCAGCGTAGAACAACCAAAAACCTTTAAAAGATGTTCGAACCATTTCCCACCAGCAGAATCAGCAGTGGCAAAGAGTGATAAACTGAAAATCAATGGTTTTCTTTTTCAGTCAAAGAGGTAACACCCTGGGCACCCGGACAGCTTAACTGATTGAGCGGGTGACCCATGAACAAGGGCTCCTCCCAGACGCAGCAGCCTGGGTTTCGATTCCCGATCACGGCCCCTGACTGCCTGTCTTACCCCAATTCTCCTCCCTTTTTTCCTGTCTACCTCCACACTGTATCTATCTAATAAAGGTTTAAAAAAAGGTACCATCCTTCTATAGCATGATGATTGCATCAAATTTTGAGCTATGATACACATCATGGTAAAATCCAAAAGGCCATCCAGACATCACAAATCCCAAGACTTCCAGTGTCTCTCACTCCATCTGGAGCTTATACGTGTCAGTTCACAGCCCATGTGCATGTGCATATGTGTGCACGTGTAAGTGTGCACACGCAGTGCATAGCTGCCCCTGCTCTGTTAGAATCAATGTGAAAATACATCAGCCTTGTGGCGTTTCTCCTATCTGCGAAGACAGCCTGCACAAGCGAAGAATATACAGTAGCGCTGCCTGGGGCTGAATTTGTCATGACAGAAAGAGTTCAATCCAATTTCAGGTTAAAGTAACGGCAAATTAGATGCCATATCTAAAAGATAGCTGTCTGGCATAACTCCTGCATCTCACAGACACACTGTTAGCAGCACCACTGCATTGTGGGACTGTTTGAACTGCAGGAAAACAATTATTATCTCCAAATAGTGGTGCATCACCCATAGAAATTTTAATTAAAAGACTGGCAGAGTTTCATCTCAGTGTGACAACTCCATTATTTCCCAATGATAATACAGTCTCCGAGCAGAACAAATTCAATTGGAATGGAGTGACTTCCACCGGCAGTTTAAGTGGGTAGGCCCAGCTAATCGTTACTCTGACCTTGGCATTTTGATATCTGGCAGAAGTAGAGAGGTGAGGCTGAAATTAGAGTCATTATTCAAATGTGGCTTTGAGTCAGGTTTAAAGGTGGAGTAGGCAGTTCTAATGTCAGAGTCAGCAGGTATGTCCTCGCAATTTCCTAGCTGTCAGTTCTGTGTGTGCACTAAAAAAATATATCTGTGTTCCTGTAGCCCTGGCACTGTAAGAGGGAAACAACAGAAGTGGCTCAGGCTGATCCACACAACTCTATTCCAGCGTGTCCTGTTCATGATCATGCTCGTACACATAAAGGAGGGAGGCAGTAGGACCAAGTGACAAATGCTGCCTAAATATGCTAAGTATCAACAATCTTTCTCCAAAACTGCAGGCTCCAGTTGCAGAGTGCATAAAAGGCAGCTATTTCTTTTCCACCGTCATTCTTCAACGCAGATCGCCACGATAATAAATATATAAAAACACATGTTTACTACAAAATCCCACGATGCCAAATGCAATTTAAAAATCTGCGTTACAGTGAGACCGCAATATGGCGAGGGACCACTGTGCTTCATTTGTCAATCAGTGATGAGTGGTAAGTGTACTTCTGCAGATTTCCCAATGAGGTCACGCTTGTTTTCTAATTTACATTCATCATAAATACTGTTCTGTTCTTACCTTCGTCTGGATCATTCCTGGCCGACGCCTCCAGTAGGGCCACGCTGGCGGCAAACGACACGTGCCTCTTTGACTCTGGCTGCTGGAGGTTGTTGGCGTTGCGACCCTTCTTGTCCGCCTTTCGCTTCTTGTTCTGCATCTCCTTCTCGTACACAGCCCATCTCTTCAGCTGCTGGGTTCGCCGCTTCTGTGCCGCCCGTAGCCTCTCCAGACTGGGCACCTTGTCCAGCTGCTGCAGCTCTTGGATCAGCTCCAGGTGGTTGGCCATGGCGCCGAAGGGAAGGACAGCAGTTGTGGGTGACAGCGGAGGGGTGAACTGCGGTAGAATTAGGATTCTAGCGAGGGCTGCACCTTCGGCCGCGGCCTCCTCCCATTATCGTCATGATCATCCCTTCAGCAGCAGTAAAACAGCCTGAGAGAGGAGGCGGAGAGAGAAAGTGTTCATAAATATATCAGCCACAAACTTTTACCGGGTGGGACTTTAGTAAATACATCAGTAAATAAAATGTCAAAGTTGTCCGATGCAAAGCAACATTTCTAGTAAATTCTGGATTGGAAGTTACAGAGGCTGTAAAGTACAGTCTCTGGGGAAGCACAGCTTTTTTTAAGTGAGCACTGGTCTGATGCACAACAGCAAAGTGCACTGAGTTGCATTTTGGTGTCCTAGTTAGACAGACCAGAGCTCAAGCTGCCAGCCAACCAAACACCGAACAAGTGTTTCTTAGCTGCCAGACTGTTTTTTTAGTTTGTTGTGACAAGAAAAAAGAAGATCTGATAGCGGCTCTGAGATTAACATCAAGGTGGATCAAAAATGAAAGCAGTATTTCATTCCTCCATTATCTGGCACGATTTTCACTCCAAAAAGTTGACGACGTTGAGGCTTTCAGGAATGGGGACAAATGTACCTCCATGAGACTGACGGTCAACTCTTCAATTTTTTATTAAATGACTAAGCAGAAGTTTCAGTCTTGATTTTCCATTTGCGTTGTAAGCTGGTATAAACCTCTGTCTGCTTAGCATCCTCCATCAAGGTTAACCGCTTCCTGAAAGCTACAAGCAAACGCCAGCATAATGAGAAGCTGATAAAGGTGAGAAAAAATACTGGGGTAAGTGAATTGAAGAGGGGATTTTTCTCATCACTGTTACACTTATATCGCTTCTCTGGCTGTAAACAAGAAAATAAGTATCTCTCTCTTTCTCTCTGTGACAATTAAAAGACCACAGCATCACTGAACCAACAGTAAACAACTTCAGTTTCTTGTCATTTTCAAGGATCCACAGAGAAAGCATGTTAACTGTTAATTCAGCAAATATATTGAATCCTTTACAAATAATCATCTACAAAGAGAAGGCCATGTTTTGTCAATATATAAAGATCAGCAGCATGGAGTTAAATGCAGCACATACAGTGGAAATACACAGATACAACGAAAAACCTGTGTGCTAGTCTCACCATCACATCCAGAAAACCTCCTCCTGATAAACCTGTACACTCACACTAAAACAAGTGACCAACCACAGCTTTAAAAACAAAAATTTGCATGTTCTTACTTACTGTTTGCCACATGCCAATATACTATACATCCTCTGTAGCCCTTCACTAAGCCTTATGATCCAGCAGCATTGCCTGATGAAGCGCAGTGTGCCGCTACATCTACTCAGTCAGCCGTCACGCTACACTTCCTTTGTAGCAGCTTGAATAACTGCTAAAAACATGGACAGGAAACAAGAAGTACAATCACTTCCTACAGCATCACTTTCTGTCGTCAGTTTACCGGCACAGCACGTCTGAGTTTGTGTGTCAGTGAGAGCGAGCTGTTCGTTACGTTCTCATCCGGCAGCCAAGTCAGCAACTCAAAAGACGTCCACAACGCACAAGTGAAACTAAACGGCGACACACTGCGTAAAGATGCGAGTTCGCCCTCGACTTCTTTCTGTAACTAAACCCGTTTCAGCAAATAACCAGTGGAGATGGAGACAATGAGGTTTGTGAAAGAAGCACCAGCTGTGAATGTCTTTAAAACACAGCAAACTGGTTTACAGTGAATGATTAGCAAAGACTGGGTCAGGACCCAAAGGTCGATCAAAAGAGGATTAGCAGCAGGGACTCAAATTATTCTGCAGCAATTTGAAACTACGGCTGTCAGCAATTCAACATCTTTCAAGGAAGACAGACGGCAGATGCAGAGTGGGTGAAAAGGAAATGTTTATTAGTAGAAACTCAGTGAGTTAGTGTAGGTGAAAGAAAAGGTAAGTGTCAAGATATTACATGAAGCACAACAAGTGTGTTATTCACCAATTAGCTGGATGTTTTTAAGACCATTTCACATTCTGCTCATTATATTAATAATTACCAGTTTGTGCTTTTAGTCTATTTAAAAAGGTCAACAACACATTTGTTATTTGTCTTATGGAGCGTATTATTTTCCAACTTTTTGTGTGTATTTATTTAATGTGATAATGTTTGTCACCAATAAGCTCATCTTATTGTTTCTATAACTTAAAAATCAGAATCAAATCAGTCAAACTGTTCTGAATCTATCATTTGCCAAAATGCTTCAGCTATCTAACATCTTTTATCTTGTGTTACAGTAGGTTTATTATGAATGCGAAACATACATTATTAGAAAGAAGGACAATAAGTTTACCTATTTATGGGGTCCCTATATGGTCTTCTTGGAAAAAATCACTGCCCTGCATGATAAAAATGTATTTTTTTTACTTATATATTTTATTTCATTTTTAATTTTCACTTAGTCTTTTTTTCTTTCCTCTCTTTTTGTGCTATGGCTGAACACCGTTAAGGTCTGTTTGTAATTTAAAATAGTATTGTCATCTCACTTTGTTTTATTCAATAATTTGTTTATGTATTTCTTCTTTAGTATTTAACTTATAGTTATTATCATGTATGTGATTTTTGCTATTCTTTCTTTCTTTATCTCTGCCAGGGGACTGGGGATGTTTTGTTGTTGTTGTTTATTTGTTTGTTAAAAGATAAAATAAAAAAATGTTCCAAAAAAATGAATGCGAAACCACATCGTGTATTTCCACACTTTCAAAGAAACATTACAAGAAGAGGAGATCACTGCCGATGTCAAATTTATCAAATTAAAAAACACAGTTTCATGTGTATCTCTAAAAACAACTGTAAACAAGACGACATGGTCATCAATATCCCCCGCCACATGTGATGTCTATGAGTCTATATCCAAAATAGTGATAAAGGGCCATAACTCTGTTAAATATTATCGCACAGATCTCATTTTCGAACTTGATCAAGGTGTCCATGGTGTGAAGCTACACACTAAATTTCGTGATCCTAGCTGTAATAGTTTCCGAGAAAAGCTGTCCTCTTCATCTCGGACGCACGGAAGCACGGATGGACACACGGACGGACGGACGGAGGCCAAACCTTATATCCCCCTTTTCCACTTCGTGGAGGCGGGGGATAATAAAGAAAAACAATATACTCTGATTGGCCAGAGCATTAAAACTATCTGCGTACTGTTGTGTAGGCCCCCCCTCATCCCACCTGAACAGCTCTGACATGTTGGTGTGTTCACACAGTACCTGCAGCGTCCTCCATAGTTACTGGCACCCCTGGTTAAGATGTGTTGAAAGCATTAAAATAATTCAATTTTTATTGCAGAAGCATACTCTCACACTGAAAATTGTAGAAAAAGAACTCTGAGAGGTCCTCATGTCCATGTCCAACGGTTCAGAGCATTTTTGATCGCATAAGAGGGACCAACACAATATTTGGCAGGTGGTCAAAATGTTATGCCTGATTGCTGTAGAGCGGCCCCTCATACCACGGTTCACTTTTAACAGTCTCACTGGATCGCAGATTTTTCGCTACATCGCAGAATTTATTAGTATGTAAGTATTTATATATATTAATTATTGTAGCAAGCTGTTTTTGAAAACTACACCGGTGAAAAGATAGCTGCCTTTTATGCACTCTGTAACTGACAGAGGCTTTTATTTTGACACACAGAGATCAACACTCCAGCAAATGTGGCAGGAAGTCATCAAACACACTTCACACTCACCATCCTGACAAGGTAATACTTAAACTAACTAGGCTGGCTAAATCACAAAAAACAATGACACTGTAACACCAACATAAACCACAATAATGGCATTTAAACCCCCAACACCCCAAACTCCCATGGTTCATTGCAGCACAACAGCTCAGTCATAGACCGGCTCTACGTTATTTTGATTATTTTTGCAATAAAATGAGCATTTTCTAGCCAAAAAAATTTAAAACAATATAAAAAATAATAATTAAAACACATTAAAGGAACATTTAATCGAAATAAGATGCGTAGCGTACAGCGCTGGACGCTGATTGGCTCAGCAACGATAGCATCAGTCTTTCTGTCTCCTGTGTGTAGCAGCATTCAGCATCTGGTCTTTCATCATTTCACGTAGACATCTGATGGATAGTGTTGGTCTGTGGTGCTGTGCGGTGTGTGTTGAAGGTTCATAAAACCTTAAAATATATATAAATAATAAAATTAATATGTTCGCTACTTTGCTGATTTTCATCTGTCATAGGGGGGTCTGGAACGTAACCCCACGGTAGAGGAGGAACCATAGTATATCAGTATAATATGCTGCATTTTGAGCAGTACAGCTCCAAGGTTGTCTTCTGCTGTGGTAAATGTCAAATAAACAGTGCAACATTTACACAAACAATAAATATATTCATCATACTGCAGGTAATAACGCTTTCAAAGGTTTTTCATGTAAATCTATTGTGAAAGTCCCACTAGTTATTCCTAGAATAGTATGATCATATGAACCACACTCACACATTTGTGATATTGTTGTCACGTCAGTGACATCTGTCCATGACACTCTGTTCTTTAACACAGAGGCGCATCCATTAAAAATGACAACATGAAACAGACCCTCAAGCTCATCTTAATGTACCGTTGCTACTAAAGCAGGAAATGCACCATGCTGGGTATAAAGGAGAGCACTCAGATGGTGTGTGTGAATAAGCAGAAATGAATCCTACGTCACACACAGCACCTGTGTGTCCAAGTTCATTTGTGATGCTTTTTTTTTTCTTATTTTGCATGCAGAGAATGCAAAAGCCTTAATTCTCCTGCACATATTACACTTCACAGTTTGCTATGAATAACATTTGCTCGGTTGTAAAGTTTTTACTGCCTCATTTTATCAGTGAAGTGAAGGTTGGCTCAGTTGAACTGCAGCCAACGTGTCAGGCGCCTTTCTCTGGTATATAAGAGCTGATTTTGGTGAAGGAGCTGAGGAGATAATAAACGATTCACAGAGTCAAGTATGCACAGACACCTGCAACATTATCACCCGGTTACAGTAGTTTCAGAAGGTTTTTGATTGATTGGTGGGTGTCAATTCAAAGTGAAGACCTTTAAAAAAAAAAAACAATAATTCACTATCTACATCCGTTAAAGTGGCCGTGTTAGATGTCATCACCGTCACGGTTACAGATAAACAACCCAAGTAAAAGTAGAAGTAAGTAAATTAGAGTTACCAACAATAAAATACAAACATCACAAAACAATATCACAACAAGTGAGGCAGAAGCAGGAAAAAGCCAAAGAACAAAGTGGGTCTAAGAACATATATGACCCAAAACCACTAACGTCTATAAAACGTTTTACATGAGCTGCTTTACTTTACAAGGTTCAGGTTTCCTCTGATGTACCGTGACCGAGCCCACGCAGACACAGCACACCTCTCTGTCTCGCAGTGAGATACGAGTGCAGCAGGCAAAGTGAATTAACTTCAGAGAGGATGTGTGACAAACAAGGAACATCCAGTGTTTTCTTTAGCCGTCTTTGATGGTCAATGGCATTAGCGTGGGGAATATGAAACCCAGGAGCTGCTGTTGATCAAATCAGGGGAGTCAGAGAAGAGGTAATGGTGTTACACTTCCAAACACACACAACACACACAAAAGCAGCTAATGACACATGCAGCCCCACCCACGCAAACAACTTCTGCATTAATGAGTAACTGAGAGCCAAAATCACTTCATCACCCACTTCACAACGCGTTCAATCAAATGTTTTGTCGTATCAGCATGAATGAGCAAAGCAAAAACTCCACTGACAATGATGGTGACCTGTCAAATTTTAAGATTTAAATGTGCATTGTACTTAAATGCATAAACAAATGGCAACACTTTTTTTTGGGTCATACTTTTACTTTACAATTTACTATGAATACCATCTGCCTGGTTGTAAAGGTTTTACTGCACAATTTTAGTAGTTAGATTCAAGTGTGCCCTACTGCAGCCAAAAGTCAGCCGCCCTCCTCTAGTTTACAGCAGCTGAATTGAATGGGTTATTTCATCTCAAACCATCAGTGTCCTTCTGCGAGACCATCTCTAATTTGCTAAAAACATCTGAGGAACTAATACGATAAAAGCCTGAAATGTTCACCGTTATTTTTCATTGTTACTTTCAATCAGAATCTGCAATACTCGACAAGGAGATGAAATAATCTGGGTTGAAATGAAAAGACCTGACCTTTCCTGAAAATTTCATCCAAATCCGTTATGCCGTTATTAACCACGCCTGACGTACGTCAGCGGGGTTACTGCATTCGCTTCGGTATCTGGCTGGCTGGGTAAGTATGTATGTGGGTATGTCCGGTCAGATATCTCTGCAAGTGCTGAAGTCAGGATAATCAAACTTGGCACTGAAGATCAGTCTAAGGTCCCCTGCTCATTTGTGGAGTTACAGGTCAGCAGATCAAGTAAGAAGGGATATACGTAGGATGATCAAAATTGATACAGAGTATCATGCATGGGCGTGGTTCTGCCCTCTACTGGTGGCTCGTCTAGTTGAGTAATGAGACAGACAGACAGACAGACAGACAGACAGACGCCGATCATCACATAACTCCGCCAAGGCTCCATCTCCTTCCATCCATTTCATGTTTCTACGTTTCAAAATGTGATAATTTGCCGTTTATTTCATTTTATAATTTACTAAATTAACTGTTTTTCAGGTTTGACAGACAATGACCACTTTTCGGTGTGTTCGTATTTCCACATCGAACGACTAATCAAGAGAATCACCAGCAGAATCGGCAAGATGCAAACACGTTATATATTATCTGTAAGCCGTTATCAGTGAAAACAGACTTGA
The DNA here is from genome assembly GCF_021347895.1 of Acanthochromis polyacanthus. Lineage (NCBI taxonomy): Eukaryota > Metazoa > Chordata > Actinopteri > Pomacentridae > Acanthochromis > Acanthochromis polyacanthus. The sequence goes on along the minus strand of NC_067117.1, from coordinate 7,834,752 downwards.
TTTGAACCTTCTGAACCCAAACTGACAGCCTGGTCATGATCATGTACACACAGCAATGTGAGTCCAGGCCTGGCTTTGTGGCTGAACTTTCTCTCCTCTCCCACTTTATTTTACATTGTGATTAACAACCTGATTATTGCCCACTCATGGAAAATATAAGAGGAGAAGGCCCTGCCAAAACTAGCATGAAAATTTTCCAACAATACCACAGATTGTTAGAATAATCATTTGTTCTTTCCCTCCCACAGACCACGAGTGAAAAGCTTGACGAGCTGCTGGGCAACGTCACTCTGATAGGAAATAAAACCAGTGCCTGAAGCAGCTTCACTGCTCATCACAAGTCGACAGCTTAAGCTTTTACCATGCTTTATTCCAGAGGCAGTGACACGGGGGGGGCATAAAAGAAGTTTCCATTTGATGGTTTCAACAACGGCTCTCTGACAGATGAAACAAATTATGAAATTTAGGAAGGAAACCAACACGCTGACACGCAGCCTCGTTGCTGTACGATGAAAAACAGGTGAAGAGGAAAATTTCGTCAGCACAGCCGGTGGCGTTTTTGCAACGGCTCAAGATAGAAGAGAATAAATCATTTGCAGCCCCAAGGGGAAATCGTCTTGCCCATTAGGCGCCTCAGCAGGGCTTAAAAACAGACAAGCAAACACTTGTACTTGATATGATGTCCTGGCAGAAAGCAATGACAAACTGTTTGAAGATATGTAAAACACGGAGAGCTGCGGGTGACTGTAAGCCCTCCGGTGATATCACAGCCGCTCCCCAGGGCCAAAGAAGCAAATCACAGATTGACCTCAATCAGCTTCCTGGCTGCAGAAACCAACGTTACACTGCACTCACTCTTTGGATTTCACATCATTCTGGAAAGGCGCAGCCTAAATATTTTACTGATCATTTGCAAAAAGCAGGTCAGACAATGAGAATAAAGCTGCTGCTTCCATCAGTGAGCTGTTTATGCCCAAAGCCAACTCCTAAAATAGAGTAACAATTACTAACATTTTTTTCTTTTGGGTTTCCTCTAAATTTAGTCAGGTGGTTGTTTTCATAAATTGGCAGCTGCCTACACAAACCCCTCTGCTCTGCTGTGATTACAAGGACACAAAAATGCAAACAACTCCGCTCACACCCCTGAATTAAATAAAAGTGGTCTGGACTTCTGAAAAAGACAACAGACTTGACTTGTTTCTGAGAGACAGAGACACACATAGACGATAAAAACAGACTACGCTGCCCAAGATAAACGGCTTTGCTGCTGACTTAGAGCCATGTACTGTATGTCACTGCGGTAACTGGAAGAAGAAAGTGGGGAAAAAAAGACAGTTTAACTCTACGAGCCCCAGGCAGCTTGTGGGTGTCTTTTGTTTGCCGTCACATTTTTACCCACTGTGGGCCCATTTTTAATTGAAAATAGTACTGCACCTCTATGGAAACAGCACAGCCAGGATAGGAGCAGAGAGAACTCAAAGGTCCTTTCTGTGCACAGTTACAATGTGATACATTAAATCTATTTTAAAATTAAAGTACAACTACTTTAGTAATTTATTTTTTAAAAAAATTAAAAATATAATGGAAAAGACGGGAAAGACAAGGAAACTGAGATTTTAAACGGAGGTTTTACTGGTATACTCTAGCTGCACAGTTCAGTGTATCAGTTTTCAAAGATGGGGAAAAAAAACACGACAACATACTATAGATACTGTACTCTTTCCAAGTTGTGTTTGCTTATATGCCTGTCTCATATCCGCTCTGTGTAAACGCAACCTTTATTTCAGTCTGAAAAGTCTGAGACGCGCAGAAAAAAAGTGATTTTAATGAACAGCTACTAGCATTTCTGAACACTTTCTGACAGAATTGCAAGTGAGTGATGCACAAATAGTTCAAGGATGGTTGGAAAGGTAGAAATATGACTATTCTTTCTGTTCTTAAAATTTCTGGCTCTGATTAACGGTGACATTTTTGGTGATTTTTTTAAAAAGATAACTTGCCTTTGAAACCTGTCGGCAGGTTTTGGGGTTTCAGAGGTTCAAACATTTTGCCGGTACAAAGGCTCTGCCGCTGAGGGTTCACATGATTTTAATCCATTTTCTTCTCTTGAAATGTTTGCTCATTAGTTTCCACGCTTATGAGGACCACTCTTCACTTGACAGTTAGATTAGAATTAACAGTACATTTGTGTAGGACCTAAATCGATTTTAAACACTTTAGCGGGAAAGAAATGCCTCTAATCAAACATATAGCATCACAAAAAATGTGTGTGTGCGCGTATGAGTGTGTGTAGCAGTGCTGACATCAGCTTTACATCATTTATATCTCCACAAACCAGTAGGATTGAGGTCATTCTGGCCTTTCCATCGTAATTATGAAGGTGATTTAGCACAGAGGGCAAAATGCTGTGGACATATAGATATTGGCAGCACAGTGTGTTACACCACTGTACAGCACACAGCCCAGCATAGGCAGGATTTCCTCTAAACCTCTTATTATTATTAGACGTCCTGCTGGAATTTTGTCCCCATTTACGGTTTCAATGCAAACTGCAGGACGGTTTCTCGTGTTTATGAGCTGCAGAGGGAAATAAACATTTAGTCATTCCATTCGGCAAAACAACCCAAGGTCCACTTACCAGCAACCAGAGAGTAAAAAAGAGTTTGTTCAGATGTCATTGAGATGAATTCCACGGCACACGAGCTTAGCATGTGATAACGGCTGGGTTTGTAGCAGCTGTATCGAGTTAACTAATGAACTTGCTGATATGTCTCCATGACAACAGAGGAAACCGTTCACTCCAAACGAACTCCGGTGTACTGCGATGCTCACAAAGTGCCGTTAATGCAACCTTAAAAGCTACTGAGCTCTGCTGTATGTCAGCAGATCTGTCTCAATGACAAGTGAACAAACTCCATTTGCTAATTCAAAAAAATGTGATGCGGCTGAAGGCAACACAAAAAGCTCATAAAAAGGACCTTGAGCTGGGATTGTTCAGTCAAATTGCTAAATCCAAGTTCACAATTTTAATTCTGAAGTACTAAAATTATCTAAAAAAAAAAAAAAAGTTGCAGTATTTCTATCTGCCTCCATTATTTGCTAGACTGTATTATGTGTTTACTAGCAAGGCCAGTGCTACTGGAAAGGCTTGACCCTGGCATCTGTGGAAACAGGGACAGTCTGTAATTTGATGTTGAAGACAAATCAGCAGTACAAGATATACTTACCACTTTATAATGACTGAAAGGCTGCTGAAATCTGTGAAGTTTTTCATCAAGTCAACCTTCAGTTTTGATACGGTTACAGGTTGGCTTTTCTTTTCACAACTCCTTGTAAATGCATTCAGTAATTATCACTTTATACTGAAGTTTCTGTTGTTGGTGGTTGAGATCAACATACCATCATCACCACAAGTGACTCAGAAAACATTTGTATGTAAATTCTATCTCACATCTCTACTGTTCACTCCCTTCATGCCAGATCAGAGTTATATTAAAGAGCCCACATTATGCTTTCTACACTTCACCCTTTTTGTTTACTATATAAGTTTTTGTCTGTAAACTTACAAAGACGACACTTAAAGGAGTTATTCCCATCCAGAAAACATTATCAATTACCTGCCTGAAATGCTTTGTTTGAATTAAAGGCTTTTCTGTTTTTACTTATCGATGTCATCATGTCACACATTTGCATAAACTGCCTAGTAACTAATCTGACACACCCTCGAAGCCCACCACTGCATCTGTCAGCACTTCCAGATGTGAGGTTACGGTACATATCAGATGTTGCCTCATTTTCGGCCAGCCAGCTGACCAATCACAGCAGGGCTTTTTAAGGAGCGATGAGGTGCTGCAGCAATGTACAGGAAGAAAAATAATGTGTGATTTTTATATTGTAGCATGTAAAATAAAAATCAGGAAGTTGTAAAAGTGCATAACACGGGCTCTTTAACTTAATACTAATCCACATTGATCAACTAGTTAAACTGGTTAGACTGTAATAATGGAGCCATAGACCAACAACATATTTTGGAATTACTCATATAAACAAAAAATGTCCATCTAATCCTGCTCTTTTGTTGTAATTCTGCCAAAAAAAAGGCTAAAATAGTACATTTTAGAGTCTACTGCCTTTTTAAACTACCAGCAGTAACTGAATCAGCAAGTTCTGAATGATTTAGGATTAAGACTTTTCACAATTTACTTTTTCAGTAATTGAAAATGTGAGAAATTTACAAATTGCCTGCACCAGTACAGCAGCAGCACTAAGAAAACAGCGGTAATGCTAACAGAAATTTCCTCTCGGCAGACAATCCAGGCTGGAGCCAAGTGAATGTTTAATCTGTAATTAAAAAGGCAGCGCTTCCTCTCTAATTGTAAGGAAATCCCTCCACCACCACCCAAATACGCCCGGCGCAATCACAGTGAATTCTGGGAGGAAAGTTCATGAAGAGTGGAACGAGTCAACAGAAGGTTAATTCCCCATGCATGGAAGCAATGCAACGTAAGCGGTCTTATCTGTTCGTTTCTTTAAAACTGCACTTGGATCTACTTAAATTTCCAAACCAGGAGTCAGTCGCTTGCATTGAATATTTTCGTCTGGGCGCCAACGTAATCAGTGTCCTGATGCAGATTCTTTTAGAATGAATAAATTTGTGGATCTGAAGCTTAAAATGAAGCCCGGTGGTCGAACACCAAAAGGATTTCTTCTCTCTCATCCCATCCACGTCCTCCTGAACGCCTCATTAAAATATTTTGAAGCAGAAGCCTTAATACTAGTCATCTCTTCTATCCAATTTATTTTGAGAAGGAGAAAATGACGGGAGGAGACTGGCTGACTACAAAAACAGTGTTAGTGTTGGAGTACAATCCAAGGCTGACTCCACCAGGGTGGAGGTCAAACGGTCATAAAGTTAAACAATACATTTTTCCAACGAGAAGATTACTATGCTAAGTAGGCACACCTCTCCATTCAACAGCTGAAAGACTATAATTGTACTTAAAATGAACACCATATCATTTAAAGGATTTCCCATTCAGTCGTCTCATGCCACTATGAAAACCTAATATCTTCTTAAATGCCCCCATAAGGCATTACAAATACATTTCTCATAAGTATAATGAGAATTTTCCTCAGGTGTTTAAAAGATCATCCTGACATCATTTTGTCTGTTTAACTGCCGTCTGCAATAAAGAGGCGTAAAGTTTCACAGTCGCCCTCTCAGCTGTAATGAACTGCAGGAAGAAGCTGCTGCCAAAATAAGGAAGACTCCACCCACAGCGGCTGCGACCCGTTGATCTGCAGGTCGCCACGAAGGAGGCCGAGCACTGGACCACAAGAAAGCATGTGCGTTTGTGTTCATGAGGATCCAGCTGGACATCATGTGTTCTTATGAGGAGACAAAACTAAAGCTGGAACTGTGCCGGCCTGACATGAACAAAGACAAACATGTGCACAGGTAAACACAAAGACACACAACCAGATGGCAAAACACGTCTACAGTGAGACAGATGAGAGGTGGGACAACTAGTTGAGCAACAGAAGCATCCACTAGCAACTATATATTGTGATCATTGATTTTGTGTCACTTTTCCATTGCTGTTTGACATTCAAAAGAGAGCTTAGTTGTAACAATTAATTCATTAACTGATTATCTGTCAACCACACATTAATCACACCTATTTTGATTATTAATTTGAGCATTTTTAAGACAAAAAATAAACATTCGCCGATTCCAGCTTTGTATATTTGAACTTTTTTTTGGTTTGTTTACGAGTCTATACCTGTAAACTGAATATCTTTCAGATGTCTTGCATTTGTGGGCAAAACAAGACATCTGAGTTTGTTATGTTGGGCTTTGAAAATTGATTAACCCTGAAAATAATCATTTAATCAGCCTAATAGAATGAAGCCTAATGAATTTTAATTAATCATAAAATAATTATAAGTTGCACTAAAACCAGCCTTTAGTGTGAAAAGACTGAAAAAAATTCTTTAGAACAATTAACGAATGCATAGATGAATGAAATTAACTAAAAGGCAAACTGAAAGAGAGTTAATCAACTTCAGATACTGAATCGTGTGACCCAAGTATGTAGCGGTCAGCGAGAATTGATGGGACTCAAACACCCCACAATTTAATCCGTTGTTCCTTGTATCGTTTGTGAGGGATAAGTCTGCAATAGTGGATTTCTAGTAAGATCGCAATCATGTAATCGTCAGCAGGCAGCTGATGTAGTGGTCACTTGTTGTCATGGTTACAGTGACGCTGTGCAATTCTCTCACAATGATATAGAAATCTTTAACAAATCTGTGCATCCAGACCATACGCTGCATCACTGTCAAAAACAAATCACTTGGTCCTTGTGTCATTTCTGACCTTCCCTGAAAATTTCATCCAAATCCGTGGGTCCATTTTTGATTGCAAAAATCACACAACTCCGCTGAGACTCCCCCTCTTTGGCGGAGTAATTAGACGTTAATATTAATCACCTGCAGCCATGAAAAGAAATCACTGAAGGGTCCCTGCTTACTGTGGCAACTATTATTTCTATTATCAATCAGTCTGTCAATAATTTTATTGATGAATCAGTTAATAGCTGAAACTTTTAAATGTCCAAACAGAGTGAAAAATGCCGATAAGAAAGCAGAAGGGTCTGCTAAAAGTATGTCTAATGCACAATCAAATACCCAAACAGCCTCTATGTCAGAAAGTAACTTAGATGTTAGTTCAGTCGTTTGGTTTTCTGTAGATTGTGTAATCAACACTAGAGCATATAAAACAACAAAACATCAGCATGCTGACACACACACACGCTTGCTGCACTTTGCATCATCAATAATGTTGGAGATGGCGCATGACATTTCACAGCGAGGAGGCGTGTGCTGTGTCAGGACGCTCCGCATGGAGACACAGTGGCGGCACTGTTGCACACAATGGCCCAGTGTGTCTCACACACTGTCCACGTCTCTGCGCTCTATCTGCATGTGTGCCTGTTCATGTGAGTTGTACAAACCCTCCTTCTATGTCATGAGAAAGTGTGTGTACGCTGTGTTCACATGCCTGCCTGTGAATCTGTGCGCTCAGCAAAGGGACAGGGAGCCGCGGCCCCCTGAATCCCAGCAACCTCGTGTTCCAGGCCAGTGCTAATGTCTCCAGGTCGCGTTTATTCATTTAATCACCTGCTAATACCACAGGCGGGCCGAGCTGATTAAAAAAAGCCCACCAAAACCATTCAGCGCGACAGTAGCAGGAGTTACAGCTGCCATTCAAGTGACGCACGCCATCACTCACCGCACAAATACACCGCCTGCAGAATTACTCCAGGATCCCTGAGCAATGAACTGATTTGGCTTCAGGACTGCGAAGCGAAGGACACAATTTCTTCATTAATTACAGCAAAAATGGGAAATTTATTACAGGATTTGTGCAAAGCCCTGATGTGAAATGGAGGACTGAGTGCTGTACAGCCGTTTAAAGCTTCTCTTTCAATCTGTGTCAACTTTGTACACCACTTCTGGAGCAGTACAATGGGATTACTTTGTGGAGACATTTGCAGTGAAAGAGCTGAATCCAATTTCATGTTTAAAATGAGCAATACTGCCTCTTAGAATAAAATGTACCGACTGCTTCTCAGTTCATGATTTAGCCGCACCATAAAGACTATTACAAAACGAACGTCAGCTCTGGTTTCATTACCGAGCCTCACACAAGTGTTAAGGGCATCAGAGGGGGAGAAAAAAAAACAAACCCACAGCATGGGACTGTGCGGTTATTGGCAGAATATGTGTCTGTTGCTGGGGAAGGTGACAGCCTCAGATCACATATTACCAACCACGAGTAAAATCATAAATCTCTGCATAATAGAAGGCTTTTGCAGCGTGCAAACAGGCAGCTGAATGTAGCACACATTCTAATGTTGAATGGGCTGGTGATGAAGATTGAATCCGTTTTTGAACCAGTGACCTTTACCAGTTACACCGATCAGCCACAACACTAAGACCACTGGCTGGTGCACTGAATGACAATAAACCTCTTGTTTCAACGCAATTATCTGCCGGTAAATCTTGGGTCCTGGCATTAATGTGATACCACGTACCTAAACGCTGTTGCAGACCAAACACATCCACCATCAATGACGTTCCCAGACAACATCGGCTTCTCCGAGCAGGACAATACCTCCTGACAAACCACTCGAACAGTTCAGAACAAGCTCAAAGAAACTACCGCAGCTACAGAACCCAAAGGATCCTCCACCAGCATCCCGGTGCCACAGGACATAGTGGTCCTGTGTCCATAACTCAGTGGGTCGGAGCTGTTTTGGTGGCCTGAGAGGGACCTAGTGGTTGATCGGTGTATATAATTAGTTGTTGCATGATGGCCTTCAAGCTAGGTTCATTGTTTTTATGGTTTTACATATTATAACAGCAGTACAGCCAGTTACGGAGCTTTATTTGGCGATGAAACTGAAAATGAAGCCGCCACAATTACAGCAAGCCCAGTAGGTTCACGTCCAACCAGAAATTCAGCTTGTAAATTGAGATGAGTTGAATCCAAATGCTTCTTATTAAGACTCGCTGGATGATTGGAGATTTTTGGCTTTCATACTACACGCTCTCCATCATCATGTCAGGCTGAGACTACGAGGCTGCACAAGCTCCTGATAACACAGCCCCTGCACTACCCTGCAGTTCTTGTGTTATGTTTTTAAGACCGTTTCTTTCTTTTCCTTTGCAAATGGCTTACGATATAAATATGTTGTGACAAAATACTTCATGCCGCTCATGAGACTTCATCTCCTCTGTATACATTTTCTGTGTAACGTTTATGTTCTTGTGTCAGGAGTTTAAATTATTAGTGCAATGAATTCTAGGGAGCATAGTCTGGTTGCAAAACCGTGCAGATATGAATTGTGGATTTAAACAGCTCTGACTTGTTAGTCTGTGCAATGTGGACACATGCATGCAGCAACAGATGTTAGTGGACAGTTTAGAGAAGAGTTGTGCTATTTTGCTTTGTTTTCTTGAAAATAAGATGGGTCTTTTGATTGCTAATTTTTCTTCATTTTTCCAGCAGTGTTGCTATGTTGCCATGAGCATCTAACAAAGTGAGAAGAATGTTTCCATAACCTCTAGATCAGGGCTGTCAAACTCCTTTTAGTTCAGGGGCCACCTTCAGCCCAGTTTGATCTCGAGTGGGCTGGAAATTTCCAAAGCAAAATAAGTGAAATTTTAACAAAATTAAGCCTCACTTTATCATTTGTGCATTATAATTTGCAGATCACACAGTATCTATGAAGGGACAAAACATTTGTTCACAGGTATCTGGATCTGAACAATATAGTATTGTACAACTTGTCAAGATCTAGACATTATTTTAAAATCCCATTCGTTTCCACATCTGTGTAGTAATCCTGACACACCACACAAACTAAAGCGGGAACTATTAAGGACAAGGTAAAATTGTCCCCCTGCCATGTAAATGTTTAAAATTTATCTATATAAATACATGAAGATTCTGATTCAATAATAGGATTCCACCAAACCAAACTCTGTCATACTGAAGCTGCTGACTGCCATTATTTTGCACAATGTCTAATGTCTTTAAATATTTTCACAGCAAGTATTCATTTTCACCTCTGCAATCTTTACGCTTTGAAAAGTCATCCGGCCTTATGTTTGACAGCCCTGCACTAGACATAATGGGCAGAACTTTGAAAAAAAAGTTATTCTTTAGTGATCAGACAGTGCCAGCAACTCCTGAGTAGCATTTTTTTTAAAGGAATTTTAATTTTTTCCCCAAAGGCCTCATTATCACACAGTACCAATTATTCTGAGACCTTTGCCACTGTTGAAGAAACGCTGCACAAGCGGCTAATGACACAGCACATGGCCATTAAAACAGGAAGCAGTTGGTTTTGACGGTTCCACACCAAGATCTGACCTCTGTGACAACCGCATTCATTAACCGAAACACGACCCCTGGCCATGTCAAACTAAAGTCACTGAAGTCAAACTGACAGAACGCAGGTCTGCGTTTGCAGAGCCGGGAAAACACACACACACACACACACACACACCATGTCACACCTTCCACACAGTCGTAGGCACTGTGTGTTCACCCTGCACACAGCTTTAATTACTGTTGGAGGATTATCCACACTTTTCAATCCAGTTAAACAAATACTAATTTCTTAAAGTTTTTTTGTCATTTGTACTGAGCTCTCAGCTACCAGCATTACATTTTTGAGCTTGATGCACATTTAAAAGGAGTACAAGGGGTCCTCGGTTTACGACGTCTTCGATCTACGGCATTTTGTCGTTACGTCAGAACTGGTTACGTGGAACTAGTCGGCGAATGGAGCGGAGGTAAATATGTCGTCACGTGGCGCTGTAAGACGGCTTTGTTCACATTTGCTGCTTGTACACCACCTTGGATTGTGCTACATTCGCTCACTTTTTGCCCATCATTATGGTTCCCAAGTGTAAGTCAGACTCTTCTGATGGCAGTGCTTTGAAGAAAAGGAAAGCCATCTCCATGGAAGTGAAATTAGATAGAATAAAGCTCTCAAGTTGTAAAAACAGTGCAACATATTCTGTTATTTTCTTGAAAAATGACTCATACGTGCATGAAGTCACTGGTATTCATAACTTCAGAAGAACTGATCGATATCATGATGCACATAGCAGCTTTGTTTTCATTTTCACTGGAGTTCCGACGGAACTCAACTTACGGTGATCCATAGGAACGGAAGTCTGACATAAGTCGAGGACCCCCTCTAGTTACTTATTCCATATGCTTTAAAAATCTTTAGTTCTGTTCTATTATACGCTACTGTTCAAAAGTCTGGGTTCACCCAGACAATTTCATGTTTTCCATGAAAACTTACACTTTTATCCATGTGCTAACATAACTGCACAAGGGTTTTCTAATCATCAATGAGCCTTTCAACACCATTACCTAACCCAATGTAGCATTAGAACACAGGAGTGATGGTTGCTGGAAATGTTCCTCTGTACCCCTATGGAGATATTCCATTAAAAATCTGCCGTTTCTAGCTAAAACAGTCATTTACCACATTAACTATGTCTAGACTGCATTTCTGATTAATTCAATGTTATCTTCATTGAAAGACAAAAAGATTTTCTTTCAAAATAAAGGACATTTCTTCGTGACCTCAAACTTTTGAATGCTAGTGTATACGTGTAAATAAACATGTGCACAACAGGGTGCAAAGACATTGAAAATTTAGATTTTGTTTTAGACCTTTATTAAAATTTTTGCGTTTGTCTCTGTTGGCATGAAGTGATTTATCTGTGTTTTACGCTGTGTTAATTTCTGAACGTCCGTCTCAGCTCCCTCAGTAGCGACAGCAGTCGTTTCCTTTTTTCAGTGAAAACAGAGGAAAAGAAGAAACCTTCTTGCTCAGCGGCAGAGGAGAGCACAGGAGTGGAAAGAAAAATCTGAAGAGCAGCTGCTGCTGTACGTAAACAGATAAACAGAAAACTGAACAGGCTTCAGTGAGCCATGGAGCTCCACACACACACACACACAAACACACACACACACACAAGTCTGATATGAGGCTCTGATCTTGGACTTCGAAGTAGAAGAAGCATTAATGGATGTTTCTGAGGCAAATGCAAGAACAGCTGGTTTCTTGTTTCCAGCGCAACACTGCAACACCAATGGAAACCCAACTCCTGCTTGGGAGAAATGTAGCAGAGAAATGCCCGAAGACACAAATGATTGCAAATATTAACAGTCCTGAGAACAATTTGTTATTTTTCAATAACATGATACCAAAGTGGCTGTTTTCTGACACCTTGCATGGAAAAATACACATATTTTAATATAACACACTGTTTCTCATTTTAACAACATTTGTTCTTGTCATTATTCTGCTCTCATGTCTGTATGATAAATGACACTGGAGGCAGCAGCTGTTGGCTTAGTTTAGCGCAAACATTACACAAAAAGGGGAAGTCAGACTCAGTCCAAAGGTAATAAAATCTGCTTACCTGCACCTCTACAGCTCTCTAATCTACGTTCTTTAACCCTCGTGTCATCCTGCAGGTCAATTCATTTTAAAGTTTGAAAATGTGAGAAAAAAAATTCACAGGGAAACTTCTGATGTCCACATTTTCAATATTTTTGGGAAATTTTTGAACACTTATAGGTGGAAAAAAAAGAAATGTTAAAAATGTTTCTTAAGAACATTCACCAAAAAAAAAAATCAACCAAAATCCAGTCAATTTCGCTGGATTTTGTTAGATTTTTGTCAGTATTCTTAAGAAAATATTAGAAGTTTTTCTAATAAAAATGTAATCATTTAAGATATACTCATTTTTGGAAGATTTTTACTCATTTTTTAAGAATATTTTTTAAAGAATTTTCTTGCCAAATTTGAATTTAAAAAAAATTTAAGGGAAAATTTTCAGGAATTATTGGAATTTTCTTACTGAACGTTTTTGCAAATTTTCAGAAATTTGGGAAAAATTTTTGCTAAATTTTTGGATTTTTTTTTGTCAGACAAGGAAGCAACATTTTTTGGTGCAGGTAAATGAAGACAACAGGAGGGTCAATCCATAAAATGCCTGAATAAAATGGAAAACTAAACAAATTTATCTCACACTTTCATTTTCAATCTGGTAGAACTCACAATGGTCGAACTATTTACCTCAAACACTGAGTACGCAAATCAACTAAACTGGTGGAATGTTTTAGTACAGATTTTAATATACAGTGCCATATGGGTATTTTGGTTCAATATCGAGCCCTATAAGAAGTGGCAGACAAGCAATGAAGAACACCTGTTATTTGCGTTTCATTGGGACTGCTCAGCTCCGTGTGGTAACTTGTCTTGGTGTCAGAATGAAGCCATCCATCCAGTCGCCAGTCCAGCTCTTCTCTCTCTTCCATTCTTAGCCTATCGTGTCTTCACTCCTTCCTCCCTCTCTCCCTCGGCGTCCTCTAAGAGGACGTTTTATTCTGTCTGGATTACTTGTCCTAGTTGGCGCTCAGCGTGCTGGTGGGGGGAGAATTTATTTCCTCCAGTGGAGCCTTGATTTAAAGCACTCAGGTCAACTTGATTCTGGGTCATTGTCTCCCTTGTCGTAACGAACGAGGGCAGAGGTAGACAGCACGCCGCATATCGACAAAAGCAAGGTGCTGAGGTGCTACAAGATGCCTCGACTGTCCGGCTGCATTCAGAGCGGAGTCAAGAAGAAGATTAACAATTTTGTGGTAGCTTCAGATTTTGTAACCAAAAGTAATTCAATATTATGCTTTGGGGGAAAAAATGAAGCAATAAGCTGAACTCAACTCATAAGAACCACAGTTACATTAGCTTATGCTCACATAAGCCGTTTACTGATGCTTGCAAAAACTAAGCCTGCAATCTTGCAGTAAAACTGTGTTTCTGTGTGAGGACTGATCCTGCAGGGCAAGCTGACCAACATGTTAGTGAGCAACATATTAATCACTGTTGGCCCTAAAGTCATGCAAAGTATAATTCCTGTTAACCTAATTCAGGGTCACACTCAGCCCTGCCTGGCACAGCTAGGTCAAAGCTGCACCAACAGTCCCAGCATTGTGTTGGACAAAACACTAAAGTCACCTCAAATGACCTGAAAGCAAGAGGTGCAAGGAGGTCAAAAACCCTTTCAGCTTCATGGACAACTTCTGGGGAGAACTAAAGAGTCGACTGAAACGGAAGCTCCAGCTTAGTCACTTTTATGCATTTTAACCACCTAAAATATGCCAGTGGGTTTGAAATACATTTTCTTTTTCTTGTTTGACAAAACTCTATACATTTTCACTACACACAAAAATAATCAATTGTCGAATTTCAAAGTTCTTTCAGCTACTCATCTGTCATGTGGAGTTCTGTCAGGAAAATGTCTAAAATCTAAGCATAAAATTACCATTATTAACATCAATTTACATATCTTATTTTTGCCCAGTTTTTACAATATGCACAAACCATATTCTGCAAAAAAAAATTAAAAATTCTGCACACCTCACTGCAACTGGGAAGCCTTTAAAGACTCTCCTGCAACCAACAGCCACTTGACAAAAATTCAGAGACTTTTCAGCTGAATTGGGCTGAACTGCAGGCTGTGCTTATACAGAGCAGAGAAAAGGCAAACATAGAAACAAACGTAAATAGAAGCAGTAAAATATCTATAGTATTGTACGGCCAACTGACATCTGGAAATATCCTGTACATGCCGATTTAAGCTTTTTCAATGTATGAAAAATCACCAATCGGAGAAATACAACATTATCTGAAGAATTCATGGCATAACTTTTTTATTCTGCACTTTTTTTTAGTGTAGTCACAGCTGTGCTGCTTCAGTAGAAGTGCAGGACTTTATATTTAAAAAATGAGTCAGTGGTGAGTAAGAATGTGTTTGGGTTCAGACGGTTAAGCACCTTAAAGTGTGCCAACAGATATAGATGCAGCTATACTGTGTCAGTTAGGGGCCATCTCCCAATACATTTTTTAAAATGATGTGACTCAAAATGGCTAAAATCAATTATTTGTCTTAAGGAGAAAAATAAATCACTTTGCATGTTAAAATGCTTTTTCATTCTCTCAGTTACAAAGACAGTTTAGCTGCAGTCTGTTACAGATACATATTCTAGATATATTTAAAGAATCTTACATATACAGAAATGTACTAATTGTGTTACTTGTTTGGCATTGTTGTATTATTTGCACTTTGCTGCATAATGTTTCTTTAAAGTCGTATTCTATACACAGTTCCTATTTTTATCTGGCAGTTCCATCATGTTGTTGCTATTTTGAGTGAGAGGACAAAGAACCACTAAAAAGTAACGCTACACAGACTTCAACCTAACAACTAAAATGACTTTATTAACCCTTTGGCGTGCAGTGTGTATCAGGAGATGCCCATTTTTCATTGGATGCAGGTCACTTTTGAGCCATTCTGCGCATCAAAGCGTTAAAAAAGCCAAAACATGTTGGCACTGCAGCTTCAACAAGTCCCAGAACACCTCCGAGGGTTTGTCATGTTGGTCATGATTTAGACGGGCATCCAATGCTGCACCTGCACAGGCTCTAAAACAACAGCTGGAACTATCTGACGTTCACCTAATGGCCTTTTGGAACACCAACTAGTGAGATAAATTCAGAAGTTTTATGTACAACATCATCTACATGGAGAAGGAAATCTCTGTCACGTACTAAGACATGCATCCCTTGCATAATTTGAACAACAATCAAATGTGGAAGGAGAAAACAACAAGAGAAATACTTTGTATGCTCTTCATAAGTTCTTGAGGATTCATAGTGAATTCAGAGTACGACTTTCCTTCAGTTCTCCCCTCAGACTGATTCATCTTCCTCTCAATATCGCCTGTCTCCCCGAGATGCAAATAAGATTGGTAAGGATGTAAAGAAGCATCATGTGCACTGAAGACAAGTTAACACACCGTAAACCAACATCCATCCTTTAGTTATAAACACTTTATCCTGCAGAGGGGCAGATGTCAGACCCCAGTCTGTTTTATGACAATATATATTTATGCAGTACTGTGCAAAAGCTTTAGACACTAAAAGTAATATGAAGATGCTTTAAAAAATAACTCCAGAAGTAGATATTTATCAGTCAATGTCGCAGAAAGTGCAGTAAACAGAAATAAAAAAAAGACCAAATCGATATTTGGCATCAGCACTCCTCTGATACACAGTTTATCAAGAGAAAAGATGCTCCAGTCATCTTGGAGAAATTGTTCTTCTGTGGATTTCGACCATCTGCTTTTGTCTCAACATTTAACCCTAGACTGACTGATGTTGAAATCAGGGCCAAAGCACGTTGCAGGACTAAAAGATCTAAAAAAGCCTAAAACTTTTGTACAGTAGTGTATATTGTGCATCTATAAAATGTCATTTTTAATCAAACAATGTGGTAAACTGATTGTCTGGTAAAGAAAGATTTAGTACGACTTTATAACCATCACATGAAGCAACTCGTGTCTTAAAATTACATCAAAATTTCACTTTTAAAAGTCATATCAACACCCGGGGGCAGATTGTCTGAGTGCAGGGCCACCACAGTATCAGTAGCAGGTCAAAGAGAGGCCGAAGCCTCAGATTAGCCAACAGACAGTGTGCAAACTGAAGGATTTAAACCACTCATGTTTCTGTGCCTCGTAAGCTTCTTGTTTATCTTTGCTTGTGCAGATGGAGAGTTCTTGTAAAGAAAGCTTGATCTGCTCGGTAAAGCCTTCAAACAAATTCAACTCGTATTTCCAGCCACACTGGTCTTCTAATCATTTAATACAGCAAACAAAGATATATTTCAAAGAGGACATGAGGTCAGATCAGCTCTCTTAAGTCGGCGGATTAAGTCGTATCTCAAAGAAGCAAAAAAAAAAAAAAAAAAACAGCAGAGGAAAATTAATTCATAGAAACTTGTGATGACAAAACAGATAATCATCCTTCATTTCCAGAAACTATTTTAATCAGGTGCAGCGGTTAGAGCAGAGAAGATTCTGGCTTTGAACCTGCTGGTCAGTTTCCTCTGTGGAGTTTGCATGTTTACTGCACGCTTGCTTGGTTTTCCAGCTTCCTTCCGCAGTCCAAAGCCACGCACGGGAGATTAATCGGTGATTCTAAATCGGCTGTAGGTGAGAGAGTGAGTGTGCATGTTGGTAAATCTCTTTCTGTTTGTCGTGCAACGGACTGGCAATCTGTCCAAGGCGTAAACCGCCTCTCACCTAATGTCAGCTGGGATAAGCTCCAGCCCCCCACGACACTCTACAGGGAAAAAACAGGTACAGACAAGTGATGGATGGATGAAGTCGAGGCTTCAAAGCATCATCCAAACATCCTCCATGCACTGTATTCATGGCTACCTCACATAGGTCTCACACTTTTCCATATAACGCGCTTCATCTCTGTGTAAACAGCTAATTTTCCCGGATAATTTAATCAAAAAGGTTCCCTGTGTATAAGAGGCTTGAGTCTTCTCCAGAGCCAGTCATCTGTATTCCTGTCTCACAGTCCATTAGGCTAACTTTGAAGGAATATAATTCACCTCCTCTCACCAGCAGGCACTTCACAGTAAAGATTCATGTCCTGCCATGTCCAAAAAACAGTTAATTATTCTTCGTACTCTGTTTTGTTGCGGTGCAGGTCTGTACGCTCCATTTGCTTGTCATCTCGAGCATAGTATGATGACTCCTTTTATTCTTTGAGATGCCGCTTTCCCATAAATGCACCGGCTTTTATTACACTTGCTCAGATGAGCCTGTTGCTTTCTGTTACATCAGCATGCAGGTCTGAGGTGGCACAGAAACGACCACTTTTATAGCTTTCAAAAAGAGATCCAGAGCCTCCACATGGGGTTTCCCAGCCCTTCCAGAGAAGACATCACACTGATCCTCATTTCCTCAACTCAAGTCTGATTTTCGTAAATGTTTGCAATGGTTGTTCTGTGCAGGAGCGGATTTTTCTGGTGTGGGCGCCTTTCCAAAAGACCACACAGCAGCGCGTGACGTGCAGCGTCTCTGCACAGCAGCAGCAGCAGCCCATGTTTAGGGCCTGCTGTCCTGCCCCGGTGCTGGGTGGGGTTATTCCATCCATCTGCTCCACACTGACATAAG
Source organism: Acanthochromis polyacanthus (assembly GCF_021347895.1). Lineage (NCBI taxonomy): Eukaryota > Metazoa > Chordata > Actinopteri > Pomacentridae > Acanthochromis > Acanthochromis polyacanthus. Next base: position 7,817,117 of record NC_067117.1, on the reverse strand, counting down.
CCATTTGTGTTTATTTTAGACCAATCTGTCTGTTTATTTAGAAAAGGGTTTGACCACAACACGCCCTGGCCTCGAGGTTCAAACTAAGCCCCCAGCTGCAGTCATCCGGTTTGCTCTATCTCCAGGCAAATTCAGGAAATATCCTCACTTTTTATGCTTCTCTTTCTCTTCTGAATAGCTCCTCTGACCCTTTTGCCCCTCTTTCGTCTCGTTTCTCTCAGTCCGTTTTGGAGATCTGTCCCACTGTTGAGTCATTTCGCCGTCTAATGATGGTTTCAGTCCCCAGCTAAGATCCAGCCACAGTAAACAAGGCTTACACTCAGCCAGCCTGCAGTAAGTGTCACTTCTAATCCACAACTAAACTAAGATGGGTGTGCACTGAGTCTGCACTCCCAATCACTGCAGGCATGGACAGAGTAGGAGTAACAGCCGTACATCCTGACTTCTCATTTAACTTCTCAATAAAGCCAAGATCTGTCTGTATTTGTTAGATTCAGAGAAGCGAGGGCAGACAAAGGGATGGAAGCACTGTTGATCTCCACAATCTGTTCTTCCTGCTGGGCAGCTGAGTGAGCTTATGCATCACTTGGGGTTTGCTAAACGCTCATTCCAGTTGATTTCAACCCAGCATATTTCACTGTAGCTACTGTTGGTCCATGGGCCAAGCTAACTTTGTACTGTTTACCTTCATTGTAAGTATTTAGAGAAATGTGAGGTTGCACAAAATGATATCAGGGCAGAACGTGCACACACTTTGCAAAAAACGGGACTGTTACAGAAATCATTTTAAAAGTTCATTTTAAGGCCAACTGAAAGTAAAGAAAAAACTCCTGGAGTGAAACATTTTGCTAGTTGCATTAAGGATCTCTATCCGGTGATTCTTTAAACCAGGGGTGTCAAACATGCAGCCCACCAGCCGATCCAATCCGCCCCACAGGACGACTTTGTAAAGTGTAAAAATTACAGAAAACACATTAACTGCAGATTGTAAATTTGTAAAACTATAAATTTAAAACAAATTCAACACCATAACAAGTTCTTTTGCTCATAAAGTAAAATACTAGATTGTTCGTTGTTGTTTTTTGTCATTTTTTGTCTGACTTTTGTCGTCTGTCTCATGTTGTCCCGTTTCTTGGTTGGCGTTTTTTCTTTCCTTTTTTTCTCCCTTGTTTGTGTTTAGTCATTTTGTGTTTTGCTTTATTAGTCGTTTTGTTTATCATTTGTATTGTTTTGTTATTTTTTATCTCATTTATGCTATACGTCCATTTTTTGTCACTGTATAACTGTCTAATTTTGTTTCTCTTGTCTCATTTTTTGTCATTTTGTGTCTCATTTTTGTAATATTTTGTCTTGTTTGTTGTTTTTTTTGTCTGATTTTTGTCATTTTGATCATAAATTAAAATACTATCTCATTCAGTTCCAGATGACTAAATGTTTTGTTCCTTTGTAGACACTCTGATCTGTAAGTTCTAATGTAAAAATGATAAACTGAGGCTTAATGTCGTTTAAATGAACTTATTTTTCTTAAGAAATTTCAGGTTATCTTTAATGTTTTGTAAAAAGATAATTCTATAAATGTGAACATTTTCAGAATGTAATTTTTTGCACTAAAACAAAGGAAACATTTGGAGTTGTGGTTATTTACAGGTCATTATGCTGTGATTTTACTGGTTCGGCCCACTTGACATGAAATTGGGCTGAATGTGTCCCCAGAACGAAAACGAGTTTGACACCCCTGATCTAAACAAATGGAAATGTAGAAAAAAATAAATGTCAACGAGGCAGCCACGTAGCAAATACATTTGCAATTGATATTCAAAATATAAAATGTATTAAAAAGCTACTTCCTCAGACAGGGTGATGAATGTTGGGCTGTTTTTGATTCTCATGCAGACACTGAAAACATGAAATCAGTTCCTTTTAGAGTGTAATACGGTTCATCTACAGTGAAAATGCAATATGAACCGCACCCTGTGGAAAAAGATGTAATGTGCAAATGTCATGACATTAATAATTATAGCAGCATTTTACTGAGAATGGAATAACACGCAGCCCTTCAGGCATGCTCATCCTGCTGGACCAACTTGAACATTATTGTCATTTTTCTGTGCACATGTCTAATCGAGGACTGACTGATTTCCTGCTAACGGTGGTGAACCTGCACTCTGATGAAGGCATGAAATGGAAACATAGCACAGAAGGGAAAGATAGCAAATGAGAAGAAAAGCAGACCAGCAGAGTTACAGGAAGGAGGGACAAGTTTGGTTCCAAACATTGTGAAAACAGCATTGTTATTAACTTCTTACATGTATTTTTATATGGCCAGACTCTTGCTGGTTTTCCATTCTACCAGCTGAATATCAATCAACGCCACACTGGAGGGCATTCAGAGAGCACATATCTCTACCAGGAATGTGCATGGTGTTCTAAATTTATCACATTAATGTTAGAAAATATTTAGACATATTTAATCTGATTTGGGGTTTTCATCAAAACACAGTGAGCGACTTCAGCAGTTCATGATGGTAAGTCATATTTTCCGAGACAAGAGAGCCACATGGAAGTCCAACACTTGCTCCTTTGCTACATACCACATTTCTTTGAAAGCTATGATTTAAAACATCCTGTAAAACATGACGTCCTTAAAGGAAATTAGACAGTTAGACAGCAGGACTGAAACCCTGCAGAGACTGTGAATCGCAGCAGGAGAGAAACGACCACATCACTGTAGCAGTAGCACATCTCCTCTGCCCGTCCCTTCTGGAAATAAATGCTGCCACGGCTGCAGATCAGTGGGGGCACATGTAGGGATCAGCACCATCATGTCTAGACACCGATACGCTTCAAAACATTTGGTGCCTTTTGAGGTTTCCTAAAGAGAAGCTTTCAGAGAGACTTGTGCTCACTAATCAATATTTAAATAGATACAGCTGTTAACGCAGTGAAGGGATCCCAGAGTTAACAAATCTGAGCTGTAGAGAAGCAGTTATCACTAGTTTTTAAGACCATAAAACGCGGGTGGGTAAAGCATTAGTGGATCGCAGTCTGTGTGCGGTGGGTTTGGAGCAGTGAGCGAAATGTAACACATGCAGACACATGTATGCTCACACAAGGTCTGCAGAGACGGAACAACACAGGAGCACAAACCACAAAATACACACACACACACACACACACACTGTGCAACTGCAGGCTTGGCACAGCCAGGCACAACCAAGCACCAGAGCGTGCGGTCAGTTTTAGACCAATGGGTGCAGAGTGCAGACAGAGGCAAGACAGAGCAAAGCAGACATTAAAGGGCCCATCTCAACAGCACAGGCAGAATTCTTTTTTTTTTAAAACGCCATCAAAAAGCACAGACACACACACACTCAACAACGCTGTCAGTGCTGGCCGAATTTAGCCTTTGAAGTTCAACAGCTGTGTTCGTCTATTCTAAGAGGTATTTTACTCATCAGGAGAGCCCGACTCTAATTAGAAAGCAAGTTTTGTTACAGGTTTCATATACAGAATCTGTTTACTATTGATTGTATGAAAAATAACTGAAAAGCAGGAGTCTTTTGTCATACATTTTGATGGGGACTTCAATAAGACACACAAAAAAAAACTCCAAGAATTTCACAAGCAGCCATGTGCTAAAAGTCAAAGTAGAGCAGAGAGGCTCGTGGGGCTTCACACAACAATGTGAGGAAAAAACCTTCACAATCCCCCCGCAGTCAAACGCCTTCCTGAACACAGAGTGTAGGCCACAAACTCTATGAGCTCACTTCCTCTTCGCTGACTGCGACTGGAGGCTGCGTTTCTGAAGATTCGCTCTGCAGCAGACGCCTCATGTAGAAAAATGGAACGAGCCACAAATACAGCACCGGGTCATAAAAAGACGTGAAAAGACTGAGTCATAGAGGACATTCGATATGCATGAAGGCCTATGAAGACGTGTTTTCCTCTGACTGCTGCACAACGCTGTGTGTCTGGATGCAGAAACGCAAGAGTGGAAATCGAAAATAAGCAATGTCATTCGTTTGATTATTTTTAAAGCATAACCACACCCTCAAAATTATCTCCACCTACGTCTGAACAAAATGTAACTGAGGAGTGAAAGAGCAGAGAGTGTAGGAGGGTCAGGGGACACTAGCTGACCGCTAGACAGAGACGTAGAGCTGGCAGTCAGAGCTAACCAGTCATGAGAAGCAACTGTCAGACCTGCTTCCTCTCTGGTGGAAAGCCGAGGAGTCCGGTGGAGGTTTTAACAGTCGCTAGAAGCACAATTATGACCCTTTTAAGGACTCGCTGTGTGGGTAGCTTTTCTGTAGAGGAGCCTGCAGCTCTCCTTCAAGAGGTGTGTCACTGTCGTTTTTCTACACTTGTCACTCCTGCTAATGCGACTGCAGCTATGTGTGTGAGAGGTACACAGCACGGCGACGTTTAGCGAGATCCATCGCAGACCTCAGAGCGCTGCCTTCTGTGTGACACCAGGGGCACGAAAAACTGGCTGAAACACACTTTAAAACCACAATTTTCACCTCTCAAACAAGAGGCTTTCTTCAGTTCTGAACTTAGAAGGATCCTAAAAGAGAATTCCAGCTGCTCTCTACTGAAGCTCCTCCAGGTTCATGTGCTTGTTTAAATAGCATAAAAAACACAGTGTGGTGTGCAGCACCTTTATAAGGTCATCAGTTTTTACAGGTTTGTGCAGTTTATGTCCCCGATGACAATAAAAAGGCACATCAAAGTTTATTTGTTTGTTCTTCCAAAATCCAGAGCACAAAACGATTAGTGGTATTTTGACCACTTGCAGTTTGTGCGGCAGCTATCAGTGACTCCACAGGAAGAACAATCTTTACCATCAGGGTAAATATGATTTAATGTAGCAGTGTGGGTGCACATATACAACAATTTGACACATTTGCTGAAATAACTACTGAACAGCTACTAATAAAGCACATCCCTTGAGTGTCTGTTTTCGTCGGAGTTCCAACTTACGGCGAAAATTGACTTACATTGATCCATTGGAGCGGAACTCCGACATAAGTCGAGGACCCCCTGAAATTATTTATTCCATATGCTTTAAAAAGATTTAGTTCTGTTCTGTTATACGCTACCGTTCAAAAGTTTGGGTCACACAGACAATTTCATGTTTTCCATGAAAACTCACACTTCTATTCATGTGCTAACATAACTGCACAAAGGTTTTCTAATCATCAGTGAGTCTTTCAACACCATTAGCTAACACAATGTAGCATTAGAACACAGGAGTGATGGTTGCTGGAAATGTTCCTCTGTGCCTCTAAGGAGATATTCCATTAAAAATCAGCTGTTTCCAGCTAGAATAGTCATTTACCACATTAAATATGTCTAGACTGTCTTTCTGATCAATTTCATGCTATCTTTATTGAAAAAAAGTGTTTTTCTTTCAAAAATAAGGGCATTTCTAAGTGATCATAAACTTTTGTATTAGATAGTACGGCATGTTGTTCTTTCTCCACTTCCTAAAAGTTCAGGACATCAAAGTTCTAATTTCACCAAACACACATGTGTAATGTTAAATGCAGGTTTGTCTCAAGCACATTCTCCTTAGATATATAAATAAAATCAGCAAATCCGGACAAACAAGATTTTGCCGAGACGGTGGCCATTTGCAAATTAAGAGCTTTGCAGACAAACCTGCGCCCACGGGGGAGATCGATTAGGACTGCATGGTGCTAAAGAGGCTAAAGCTCTTCTGATGTTTGTGGTTTTATCCACTCAGTGAGCGGTCACATGAGGGGTTCAGATATCCCAGCATCCATCAGCAGGGGATCCACCATTATGTCCACTGACTTACTTAAGTATTTACACAGCCGAGCCCCGCCGCTCCACTTCAGCCAGGACAACGCTGTACTGTAGGTGCCTGCTGGTAGTGCTTCCCTGTGTTCAGACATATGAGGTATAATGAAACCAAGCCAGAGCGACCAGCACTGATTAGCTGACCAACATGAAATTAAATACAAATGATGTCATTTTTTAAAACTGTCAAACACATTGAACCTTTTCATTTATGCCTGTTTTCTTAGTCGTCTCGGGCTGTAAACTGAAAATCTTTGGTTTTTGGACATAAAATCTTTAGCCTGTAGGTCAGATAAAACTATGATTGTGAAAATTATTTTTATTGTTGATGAATTGTTGATTATTTTCTCAATTAGCTGTTTGGTCGACAAAATGTCAGAAAATGGTAAAAAATTGTCGATTAGTGTTTCCTAAAGGTTTTTAGTCTGTTCTCACAGAAAAGGAAAGAAGATATAGGATTGGATGTAGGAGTCAGAGGGTTTTGCCTTTATTTTCGTAAAAAAAAAAACAATCATTCAGCCCAATTAATCAATTTTGGAAAAAGATGCCGAACAATTTAATAGACAGTTAATCAGCTAACTGTCACAGCTCTTGTCAGAACAAGACATTTGAACAAACCACCTTGGGACTTTAAAAAGTTGATGCATGTTGGACATTTCTGATTATTCCATCACATTCGTTTATGATTTATGAGCCAACTAATTAATCAAGAAAGTAATCAAGCAGGAGCAACAGAAGACAAGGGATTCATTTGGAACAGTTGCTCCTGGACCGACAGAGTTTTCAAAAACAAATGAACCCGCATTCCTGAGGTAATAATTTCAACCCAGCTACGATACAGAAGTTCTCTCTCTCAAACCAAACTCACACCAGCAAGTACATATTTGCAGTGGCCAGGAAGTGTCCATGTGAGTCTCCAAGGAAGCTTGATAGGTGCCCAGAGATTTGCCTGTCTCAGTATGAAGCAAACAGATTAGCAGGCAGTGCCCGTTTGCTGGATATAATCAGAACGCTGATCTACTGTAATCGCTGTTCAATAGTAAGCAAGCACGCTGGTTTCAGGCACGGCTCAGAGAAGACATCTTAAGCAGCAGGAGGTCAAGGAACAGACTCCTAATTCAAACAAAGAAAAGCCCTTCCTGTGAGGAGCGATGAAAGGAAATTTGTAGTTTTAAAGCGAAAAAATGTCATTAAACAACTCATTTCATGCTTGCGTGCCCGTGTTGACTCGCTTTGATGCCCGGCTCCACTCCGAGTCTGAGGCTGCTTAAGGATAACGTGAGGCCAGTTTCTCTCAGCGAGCCTCCAGGGCCGCTGCTGTTTCAATATTTCATGAGCAACAGCCAAATCACCGTGTTGGAATAATTAAACATCAGTTAGGGTACAAAACTACAGAGAATATGTTATGGAGGCAGCTCATCAGTGAAGAGCGAGTCGTGAAGGAGAGCAGTGGGGCTCCTCAGAGATCAGAGACGGCTCACTCAGACACTCACAGGAATCTAATTTTGCCATTAGACTGCATACAGCCTGATGATTTATCGCCTCAAATACCACAGAAAACTGACGGTTGTGGTGTGGAGGAAACCAATGATCTATGTGCTGAACAACAATGCAAGAGGATACCAGAGCATTATGGTCTGTGATGTATAAACGCTAGCTACCGTACATTATGCAACCAGTGATCGTGCTTAACTGTATTTGGAAAGAGCATATCAGTGTGTAACAAATTCATCAGCAATACAGAATCAGTTGCAATTTTCAGCACGTTGGAGTCCAGGAAACCCCTAGAAGCTCTATGAAGCTGTCACAAGTCAGAACATTTTACAGTGGGCTTACAACTTCAAAATATTTTTTGAGGCTCAATCCCATTTTATCCACTGAATCTAAAATTCTTTCAAATCTAAACCAAATTCTTGAACCTGAACATGCTTTATGAAATTAGGAATTAAACCTCAAATCCTGAGATTCAAAGACAAAAACAAGAAAAGCACTCAGAGAGAGCAGTACTCTGCAAAGGCTGTTCATTCGTCCATGTGGCATTGCCAGAAATTCAGAATTTTTATTTTTTGTTTTTAAGAAATAGGTTGCAGTTTGGATTTATTCTAGTTTCACCGCAACATGTGCTGCTAATTATCGGGGGGAAAAAAATCATTCAAGGAAAAGGAGTTATTTACATTCTAATGCTAATTGGTGAATGAGTCAATAGAAAAGTAACCACTTGTAGCATCTCTGGGGGGGTAGCCAATTCGTTACAAACAGCAAATTTATCAGCAGATTCCACTGAATTCTACGCTGTGGATCTTAATGTTCAACCAGCTTAAGCTTTGAAGTTGTTTGACCAATGAGATGACGGCAATCTATACCTAATAGATGAAAAAACGAGAAGGCTTTCATACATCCAAAGACTTCCTAATTCATTGAGACTCATGCTCAAAAGGGGACAAATGCCTTCTTCGCCAATTTGTTTAGGAAATTTCCCAGGGCTTTCCAGCTACCTATCAAACACACAGAATATACTACACAATGAACACAAGTTGCATCGTTGACCACGTATAGAGACTCTCCAAGTGACGGATGGTTTGCTTTGCCTTCTCTGCACTGAGATCTCCACATGTGAGCATCCCGTCAGTTGAAACTAAACAGCACACTGCATAGTTAACCCCCAAGCCTTGTGCATGTAACACATAATCATAGCAGAAAGTGCCTTCATGTAATCAAACATTACAATCCATCCCCACGTTTATGATGCAAACCTGCTGGCCGTTTTCAGGTACGTGTGCACAGGCAGGTTTCATCGCTGGGCATGTACAGTAGACGTGCTGCATGAGGGGCAGATTGTACTGTGAGCCAACAGCCGGTGCAGATGCTGAGAGGAGCAGCGGGGGAAAGCGCTCATGACGTCCCCACACATCAAACATTTAAAGGCCAACGCAGCCAGACAGGGATCCCACCCGCCTTACCAAAGTGTACATCTGGCACAAAGTGAGACCAACACGGTCCAAGATGTTTTGTGTGCGAGCCAACAAGGGACGGTGAGTTTGGACACGAGACAGCAGCACTTCTACATCTGTGATGCCGTCGTGGTTCCAGAGGTTACAGACCATCCATGTGGCCTTACAGCAGTGATGCAATCAGTTGGTGTCAGAAAATAAGATGGTGTTTTCATAATCACTGAATCATCCACTTAGTACAGAAATGGTCAAATAATCACTGATTCAAGTTTCTCATGTGAGGTTTTTCTGCTCTAATCTGTTTTATATCATTGTGAAGTGATTCTCTGCATAAAACTGCACACTGATGTGTGTTGATGACATTGTACAGACTGTATACTGTATTTCACAGAAGCAATTAAATATATCAGCTGCAGGAATCCTCAGGAATAAGATAAACACAAGTTAAACACAAGTTATATGTAACCAAATTTGAGGATTTGCTACTTTCCTCTGCATTATGTCACTGGTACCTAAATATTTGGAGGGTCTGAATGAGTGTTTTCTTTTTAAGAATGAAACATCTGTATAGACTCAGAAAATGTGAGAAACATTTCAGAGCAAATGACTTATCAACTAATGGAGAATAGAACTCGTGAACGGCTGGATAATGAACATAATTGCTTGTTGTAAACATGAAAGCAAATTGCTTGTTCCAGCTTGTCAAGGTGACTTTGTGTCACTCCAAATTAAATAACTTCGGGGGTTTGGAGTGTTTGCCAATTAGCTGATTGACAGATTTGAGATGTTAATCAATCAAAAATGTCAAACACTTCCTGAGTTTGACCTCTACTGTGAGCGTTTTGCAGAAAACAAGCAATTTGTAGGCATCAATCTGGACTCTGATGGGCACTTTTTGACTATTTTGTAGGCTGACTGATGAATCAGAGAAGGAAATCATGGGATTAATCAACTTTAAAGTGTTGTGCTAGATGTACAATACGTGCAAATGTTTATTTTTCTATTCAAAACTTGAGAAAAAGACACTGCTCCAGCTTTGGTGAGTGGAACAGCAAGTGATCAAGTAAAAGCAGAGTAAATCTGTGCAGCTTCGACCATTTCCCACAGTGTTGGAGTGTCCCACAGACGCTGTAGTGGTTTGTAGGAAAAGCCATGTGTAGCAGCACAGCACTGTAATGGCAACATCCAGGACGAGATGTTAAAGCCGCTCTGCTAATCTCAAACCGGGGGAGCTCAACCTGCAGGCGCCAGCAGCGGAAACGACGGTTTCCCCGCTTTAATCGGAGCTTATTCCAGCGTTTGGTGACCCTCCAAAGGCGCTAAAGTGAGCTAGCTTCAAGTGCTCCAACAGGATCCGGACATGCCTCTCCTCCTCCTGCCTGCTGCTGCCGCCGCTTTTCCTCCACTAAGAAAAATCCCCTTCTTCCCCCCTTTGGTTTAGTTACACAGCTCAGCTCAGCCCACCAAAAAAGAAAGAAAAAAGAAACCAAAAACTGCAAACATGCGTTAGATTTCTGCACTCACCTCAGTCCGAGTGGAGATGTTCACATGGATGCGAGAGGAAAGCGCAGAGGAAGCGGAGGTATCCAGGAGGTTTAAAGTTGTCCTGTTAGTAAAGACGCGGCAGGGCTGGAAGGAAAAGCTCAGCGTGTGTCTGTGTGAGTCTGCAGAGTCTCTCTCTCTCTCTCTCCAACACCAAGTCACTCCTAGAGGGCGGGGCTGACAGGGAGGAGGGACTGGAGCGCGGACGCAGCTGGAGTGAATGGCAGGAGCGCGCAAAGTGGGGCCAAGAGACCACCAGGGGCCCCACAGAGGCACTGTGGAGGTAGAAACAAACAAAAAAAAACTGTTTTCACTATAATATGAGATAAAAGTTTACAGATCCCAAAGGAGATTTTTGTTCAGAAAGAAAATAAAATGGCATAGCATGGGAATAAACACAGTGCCAAGTAGAAAAGCAATGATTTAAAACACCGATCAGGCATAACATGATGGCCACCTGCCTACGCTGATATGTATGCTGAGCTCAAAAGGGGATTTGAAGAATTAGAACATGTGACTCTGTCCAACTGGCTTGTGAAACCTGTTTAGAAAAATAAATACAAATTCTTAGACATATTTAACCCTCATGTCGTCCTGCGGGTCAAACTGACTCATTTTTTTAACTCTTTATTTATGTGTTTTATAATAAACAAAAACAAAACAAAACACAAGAACAATGTGTTAAACTGACTCGTTTTAAAGTTTGAAAATGTGGGGGGGAAATATATTCACAGTGATGTTCTGATGTTCACATTTTCAATATTTTTGGGAATTTTTTGACATTTTCTTGGTGGAAAATAAGAAATGTTTAAAAAAAATGTTTCTTTAAGAACATTCAGAAAAAAATCAACCAAAATCCCGCGAAATTCGCTGGATTTTGGTTGATTTTTTTCTGAATGTTCTTAAAGAAATTATTAGAAGTTTTACTGATATGTAAGTATATGTAATCATTTTAGATGTTTTTAGGATTTTTCTGGGAAGATTTTTAGTATTTTTTAAAAATATATTTACAAGAATTTTCTGGCCAAATTTGGGGGATTTTTTATTTTTTTTTACAAAACTCTCAAGGGAAAGTTTTAAGGAATTATTGGAATTTTCTTCCTGAAGGTTTCGCAAATTTTCTGAAATTTAGGGAAATTTTTTGGCTGAATTTTCTGTTATTTTTTTCAGACAGGGAAACAATATTTTTTGGTGCCCGTAAATCAGGGGTGTCAAACTCCGTTCCTGGAGGGCCACTATCCTGCATGTTTTAGATGTTGCCCTCTTCCAACACACCTGATTCAAATGATCAGCTTATCATCAAGCTCAGCAGAAGCCTGATAACGAGCCTGATCATTTGAATCAGGTGTGTTGGAAGAGGGAAACATCTAAAACATGCAGGATAGTGGCCCTCCAGGAACGGATCTTGACACCCCTGCCGTAAATGAAGACAACAGGAGGGTTAAACTAAAAAAAAAAAAAAAGACACAGTACTTACTTCCCCTGGTAACTAGTTACTTTTATAGTGGAGTAATTCAGCTACTAATTCGGTTACTTTTTGGAAGAAGTAACTACAACTAATTACTTTTTAAAAGCAACGTGGCCAACACTGCTGATCGCTGAATGTTGTATGCATTGCTAAAGTAGAAAATGTAAGCTAAAGTAAGACTAGAATAGAAAAGTAAATAGTAATGTTGGCAGTGAGGTCATTAGTAATAGAGTGGTGGGACGCAATTAAAAAATTAATCTAATTAATTAGAATCGCATTTTTGCCAAACAGCAATATTTGACACAATAAGCAAATTTTTCAAATCAAATACATTTTGGTTGACCACTGAATCGATGAACAGACATATACCTGAACTTAAACAATGAAAATGTTTGTTTCATTTATATTATCTGTGCATTTTTCATCAGTCTACTACATTCACAGATTACTGCAAAGTCAAAGTGCAATTCTAGCGATTTTATTCAACGTTTTAAGACTTTTGGTGAACGCAAGCACCTTCATTCATTTGCAAATTAATTTGCATACAATAGTGTCATTTATGCAAATATGGCGAGGGGAACTGATGTCCGACGTCTAAACTAGCTGTCATTGAACTAAAACGAGAACAGATTTAGCAGCTCATTTCTTGTCTCAAATGTTTTCAGAGATACATTTTGGTGAACAGTTTTCGGAATAAAAGAGAAAGTTTGCGACTGAGCCGCCATGTTGGTCCGACGTTTCTGCACTGATTTACTTATTGCGTCCTGTGCATCTTCTTCACGGCTGGCAAACAGACTTTAGGTTCATCACTGTCATCTATCAGGTGTGAGTGTGCATCAGTGTTACCGGTGTACTAGAAATGAGGGAACTGAGAAAAGTGCATTTAAGTGCATAATTTTTCTTAATATGTTATTTTTTCTATATTGAATTGATCATAATTAACGTGTTAAAGTCCCAGCCCTAAAGTAACAGTGAAATATTACCACACATGATCTTACGATGATAAAATGTGACTCATGAAATTGAAATATTGCACCTGAACACTAAAACACTGCATCTGAATTGACATTGATGTATAAGAAAGTAAAATACTACACATGTAATGTAAACATTGCAAATGAAAATAAAATGTTACAGGTGATCCTGGAACTGATATTGCACAAACTATTGAGAAAAAGGAGAATGCAAAAATGATATTGATATTATTGTGCAGATCAGACTATCATCGATATTCACTCTGCGCTTATCATTTTCTCAAAAAAAAAAATGTTGCTTGTGAAGTTATTTGACTACATATTGTTCTGACTCAGCAGACTTAGGTTGCAGGTACAAGTCTGGTGGATAATCTCAGACGGTAGTCTCCACCCCTTCCTCTATCTGCATGTTACAGATTTAGAACAACAACATTATCCATTTTAATGACATGCAAATGTCCCACCGTTACTATTTTGAGAGAACACGGAGCCGCACACACAATGATTGTGACTGGTTTAAAGAACTACAAACAGGCCATGGCATTTTTTTCTATAGCAAAATGATAATTTGCTTGCTAAACAGGCTGACAAAGCGAGACGAGCTTTGAACCTCTCTTCCATCCCAGATTGATTGAGTTTTTAATGACCTTGATACTACATCTCCAGCCCCAGTTACTACTACACAGATTCTGTTTATAAAATATTTCAACATAGCAGCTCAAATTTCCAAGATATTTTGGCTTCATTCTTGCCAAGCTGTCATGTTGTGCATCTTACAGACTTCTTTGTTTAGTCTGCTTGGTTCCATCCTCCTAGAGAATTGCATAGTAACAATGGAGCAAGAGAGCAGCAGTGGAAGTCTTGTAAAAGCCTCTAACTATCATATTACTCTCAATAAGTGATATGAAACCATGCTTCCTAAAAAAAAAAAAATCAGTGCATAATGCTCATGCTCACATGGTCTCTGTCTTTTAGTCTAATGAATACCATGTCATGATGACTCACAAGATCACATGACTTCAGATGTCGTAGGGCAAAAAATGAGAGCAATCTTTGAACCTGCAGCATGTCAGGAGACGGATATAAGAATATTTCTACGTTACTGAGTATCCCGTACAGTCAAATCAATCTTTGGAAGAAAAAGGGTACACATGTAAATGTGTCTGAAGCTTGTTATCCTCTAAAACTGAGTGACACAGACAGAGATGAGCGAGAAAGGCCACCAAGACACCTGTGACCCCTCTGAAGGAGTCAGAAGCTTCAGCAGCTGATATTGTGCATATAACTGTGAAAAAAGTCTCGACTAGAGTTCAGCAGAGAGAATGTAGGAGACTCTGAACACAAATGGAAGAAGGTTGTTTTGTCTGAAGAGACCAAAATTGAGGTGTTCGGCCATCAGACTAGACACTGTGTTTAGTGCTCACCACACACTGTACATGATCATAAACTCACCATTCCCACTTTGAAGCATGGTGGTGGCAGCATCATGTGAGGATGCTTATTGGCAGCAGGCCCTGGAAGGCTTGGAAAGGTGGAGGGTAAAATGAACACAGCAAAGTATAGGTGCATGTAACTAAATGCTGTTTTTAGAACGTAGGCTGGACAGGAGCCTGCTTTTGTTGTTGTTGTTGTTTCTGCAACATTATAGGGGTTTTTTTCTAACAAAAAAGTTAGACGCAGTAGCAGATGGGTAGATGAGAAGGAAAATCCCATGGGGCAAATGGCAGACTTGTATGCAAAGTTGTGTCTGACTACTACATTTCTGACTCTTAGAGTATCATGGATATAGTGCACCTATCCTTTTATAAATGAAAATATTTAGTTACCATAGATTGGTTGTGCTCTTAGCTTGATATCGAGGAGGTAGGACCTTGATACCACATCTCCATCCCCAGTTTACTACAGCACAGACTCTGTTTACAAATGCTTTCACCAGCGCAACATGGCAGCTCCAATATCCAAGATATTTTGGCTTCACTTCTGGCAAGTTGTCCATCTTAAAGTCTGTGTGACCGACAGATCCCCACTCCTCCACTTCGTCTGCTTGTTTCCATCCAACTGGATAGCTATGAAGTAACAGTGGAGCTAGATACTAGTTGTGGAAGTCTTGTAGAATTACTGCTAACTGTGATATTAACCTCAGTATGTAATATGAATCCCTCCAAAAAGCAAGAACAGTGCGTGACACACCTGCTCACAGGGTCTCTTTTTTTTAATGAAAGTGAATAGAAATGCTGTTGACTGGGGTGTCTTGATGACTCATGAAATCACATGACTTCACTTGGGTGGGGCCACTTTTCAAACCTGCCATGAAGTCACTGAAGTATTGAGAAAGCTGGTTACTGTGCCGCCAGCCAGCGCTACTATGGGTTGGATTAGTCTTGATAGATCTATAATGCGAGGATGTGGAGGAATTATTGGTAAGGATGTAATTTTGTCATTAATTACACAAGCCTAATGAAAAAATGGGGTTTGAAATAGTTTAATTAAGGTAGGACAGTCATATGCATTCTAAAATGGGTAAAATCTGCTTTTAAGCATATTAATAAACACAAACACAAATAGGTATTCAGTGCTCTGACGCTTCTAATGCTACATATCCACTTTTAGGCAGATTGCAAATTGCCTGACGGTAATTGTTGGGTGAAGGGTGTGTTTATGGTGGGTGCATTTTGTTTTTTATGGCTCTGAGTACACGTGTGAGTGTTATAATTCCACAATCAGTCTGTGATCAAAACAGTTTAAACAACAGGCTTTATCAAGGTAGCGAGCCCAAAGCTGTGATTTCCATTCACACAGATATCAAATATTCATAGCACTTTTATAGATCCTGCATCCCGCTCATGTTCTAATAGGCTTGATTTGTTCTAAATCATTTATTAATTTGATTTGCAATGAATAATTTAAACATGTATTGTTTGTTTGGCATAGCTTATTGATTGCTTATTGATTCACACATTCGCACTTAAAGACCTACACAGGTTTATGAACACAGCAGCATTGTACTCACTGAAATGACCGTATACGTTCTGGCCTTTAGTGTTTTTATTACCAGAGAAGTATTTATTATTTATTATAAGGTGATTTAGGCCCAGGTTCCCAGAGTTGTTCCACATTAGGAAATGCACAGAATGTTTTGGCACACGGACTACATTTAGATTTGCTTTTTCTTCTCTTAGTACGATATCAATATTCGGTATCATTAGAAGACTTGTTGTTTTTAAAAAAGGTATTGAATGCAGATTTAAGGTGTTTGCTTCATAACTATAATATATAATAGTTCATTATGTTTCCTTCATTTCATTCAAAATAAGGACTGATTTCTGGTCATTTTTACTGAATAGCTGTATTTACTTCTGCACACTATATTCTGTAATTTTCTTGAGTGGAGCCATCTTGCACTACTTTCACAGCCCATTAACCTGCCTTTGAATTGCATCTGCATCTTTGTCTTTTCTTATGTATGCTCAGCGTTGTTGATTTTGTTTGGCTCTATGTTCCATGTGTTCACAACACCGTCTATAAGCACTGAAAAGTCATATGTGTCAACAGATTTGGCCAACAAAGTGTCGCTCCACATCAGCAGCAGTTACTGATCCAATAAGTCTAACTCCTGTTTTGCAGCTATCATCATAGATTTATTATATATTCAAACACCCATCCTGATTTTTTGAAAATCTTTCACACAAACTTCATATGTAATTTATTATTAAACAGTGCTTTTACTCATCATAATACTCGAGAGGTGTTAGAAATACGCTGAAGCTGCCTTGTCTGCACCGCCTCTCTGCTGAGACAGTAGACCTTAGAAGAGATTGTAATGCATATGAAAAATTAATTCAATCTCCAAGATTCCTCTCCCACTCTTTGGGATTTCCCTCTTTTTGGTTCACTATCTTTTGTCTCTGCCTACTTACATCTTACTTCTCCCTGGCCTCTTGTCTTTACTCCCTTGTTTCCTGTCTTTCTCTGCTCATACCTCAGGCAGTCACCTACAGTTGAAATCAATGTATTTATCTTTATCATTTGAGATTAATAACGCAATAAAATTAAGTGTTTTTGTTGAGGTTGTGTTTAAAGACTAGCATGCACTATGGAAAACAGTGTAAGAGCACAAATGAAAATTCCAAAAATTAATGTGTATGGGGTCAAAGATCTTTGAAGAAATGTAAATATATGTTGCATCAAACATTTAGTTTGAAGTAGAATAAAAAGAATGCAATCTTATTCACAAGAAGGTCAGTGAAAAAGATTAGTCTCCATGAAATTACTTTGATCTTCTACTCATTTGCAACATCAAATACATTTCTCAGTGCACCTCTGATTACATTCGCTGTTAACATAGTGTTGTGCTAGATGAGGCGGGGGATAAACAGTGTTTAAAGGACAAAGTTCACCGTGCTGATGATCTCAACTCTGGTTCTGTTCTCCCTGGTGCAGCAAATCCCACACAGCGAGGAACGCTGATCTGATAGCGCACCACTTTCTGTAGGCCTCAGTAGTCCTGATCTGATCAGTCTTCATGACAGTTCTTGATGCCCTGTTAGGATGCAGTTCACAGTAGACTCGAAGGTCTTCAGGATCTTCAGAGACTGAATTTCTCAAGCTTTCTGAATGAGTAAATGAGCTGCCTTTTCTTTTCTCTTTGTTTAATTATTCATCATTCAGAGAGTCGGTTATTGTAGTCGTCCTGTAAAGAAAATGATATTTTTCTGCCACACAGTTCATTAGGTGCAAAATCATCACTGTGAAGATGCCATCAAGCTTTTAGAACATGACGGATAAGACTGGTTGGCTACAAACCTGCAACACTCCTAATAAATAAGCATCTTGGGAAACATAACCGTCCTAATAATTTCTTACTGTATCTCTGCCTTGACATATTCAGAATGCACTAAACTAGAAGAATATCCAATTTGGCAGATACACACATGGACAAAATTGTTGGTACCCCTCAGTTAAAGAAGGAAAAACCCACAATTCTCACTGAAATCACTTGAAACTCACAAAAGTAACAATAAATAAAAATTTATTGAAAATTAAATAATCAAAAACAGCCATTACTTTTGAATTGTTGATTAACATAATTATTTAAAAAAACAAACTAATGAAACAGGCCTGGACAAAAATGATGGTACCTCTATAAAAGATTGAAAACTATTTGACCAGAGTGACATGATTAACTCAGGTGTGTCATTTAATTGACATCACAGGTGTTTCCAAACTCATAATCAGTCAGTCTGCCTATTTAAAGGGAGACAAGTAGTCACCCTGCTGTTTGGTGAAAAGGTGTGTACCACACTGAACATGGACAACAGAAAGCGAAGGAGAGAATTGTCCCAGGACATCCGAAAAAAATTATAGACAAACATCTTAAAGGTAAAGGCTATAAGACCATCTCTAAACAGCTTGAAGTTCCTGTGACAACAGTGGCTCATATTATTCAGAAGTTCAAGACCCACGGGACAGTAGCCAACCTCCCTGGACGTGGCCGCAAGAGGAAAATTGATGACAAATTGAAGAGACGGATCGTTGGAATTGTATCCAAAGAGCCCAGAGCAACCTCCAAAGAAATTAAAGGTGAACTCCAAGGCCAAGGTACATCAGTGTCAGATCGCACCATTCGTCGTTGTTTGAGCCAAAGTGGACTTCATGGGAGACGACCAAGGAGGACACCACTGCTGAAAAAAACTCATAAAAAAGCCAGACTGGAATTTGCAAAAATGCATGTTGACAAGCCACAAAGCTTCTGGGAGAATGTCCTTTGGACAGATGAGACCAAACTGGAGCTTTTTGGTAAGGCACATCAACTCTATGTTCATAGACTCAAAAACCAAGCATACGAAGAAAAGAACACTGTCCCTACGGTGAAACATGGAGGAGGCTCAGTAATGTTTTGGGGCTGCTTTGCTGCATCTGGCACAAGGTGTCTTGAAAGTGTGCAAGGTACGATGAAATCTGAAGACTATCAAGGCATTCTGGAGAGAAATGTGCTGCCTGGTGTCAGAAAGCTTGGTCTCAGTCGCAGGTCATGGGTCTTCCAACGATCCAAAACACACAGCCAAAAACACCCAAGAATGGCTGAGAGAAAAGCGTTGGACTATTCTAAAGTGGCCTTCTATGAGCCCAGATCTGAATCCCATTGAACATATGTGGAAGGAGCTGAAACATGCCATTTGGAGAAGACACCCATCAAACCTGAGACAACTGGAGCTGTTTGCTCATGAGGAGTGGGCCAAAATACCTGTTGACAGCTGCAGAACGCTCATTGACAAATACAGAAATCGTTTAATTGCAGTGATTGCCTCAAAAGGTTGTGCAACAAAATATTAAGTTATGGGTACCATCATTTTTGTCCAGCCCTATTTCATTAGTTTGTTTTTTTAAATAATTATGTTAATCAACAATTCAAAAGTGATGGCTGATTTTGATTATTTAATTTTCAATAAATTTTTATTGTTACTTTTGTGAGTTTCAAGTGATTTCAGTGAGAATTGTGGGTTTTTCCTTCTTTAACTGAGGGGTACCAACAATTTTGTCCACGTGTGTATACACATATTGATAAAAAGTCGTGGATAAAATGGGGAAATAAAAGTTTTAACATCACCCACAGGGAGCTGTGAATCTGGGTCAGCAGTCGATGGAGTGAAGTATTTGTTCATACATGCCCCCGCCTTTCTCCCCTTAACCCCAATCTTCCTGGTCCCATGGCAGCTGGAAGTGGTGTGCAGACTTAAGACTTTATTCTTTACATATTTTATGGATTTGCACTTGCCCCACTTCTCTCGAGTAGAAAGAGGTGGTTGTTTTGTTGATTGTGCCATGAAGCAAAGCACACACGTAACAGTAGGGAATGAAGAATTAGGTCTTTGACTTAGATTCGCTCAAGTTAACATTTGGATTTTCAAGAACAGCTCAACACTGTGGGAAATACTCTTTTGCACTTTCTTGCCATTAATTATGTAGATGATGCTGATCTCAGGTCTGTCTGCTAAATGGGAAGATTTAGTCAGCAGCCAGTTAGCTTAGCTTAGCATAAAGACTGGAAATGATGGGGAAAAGCTAGCCTGGATGCCTAAGAGGTTACTGCCAGGAAAAGGGCTGGGCCCCGAGCCCACAGAAAACCGTAAAATCATTATTTTTACACTTACCCATACTGAGCAAACACGAGTGTTGATTTAAGAGCTTGTGACCACCTCGGCACAGAGCCAAACATTTTATATTCAGTGGACAGGCTTGAGAGCGGTATCCGTCTTTGCAAAGTCTCCAAAAGACAGAAAACAAGAGGATTTCCTTTGATGAGCATCCATTGCTTCAACAATATTGAAGAGAGTCCAGAAATGCTGACTGCAAAGTGTTGAAAATGATAAATATGATCATTAAGCACTAGATTTGAGAGTGAGTATTCGAGTCAAAAGCTTTCCATCATCGAGCTTTATGGTTTGAATAGGCAGACAGACAAAGAGGCGTGCTGTTGTGACTAATGAAACGAGAACAGAGACAGAAAATACCCAATGCTTCTGTGAGAACTCTTCCTGAAGGAACGTTTCAGGAAAGACTATCTTTCTTTGTGTGATGCTATTAAAAACCGTGTTGTAAATCAGTACCCAGCGTGTCTTTCTGCTCCACATTGATCCACCCTCTCTTTTATGTATCTATCTCTGACTCTGTTTTTCACTCTGTTGTAAAGACTGGATCGGCGCCAAGTAGCTGCCATGTGCAATGAGTCCACGCTGTCAAATTCCCCCATTAAGATATTAACACATCGACGAGGATGGAGTCTGCTCCTATTATCAACCACTGTTTAAAAAATTTGCAATCAGTTGAATATCAATTATATTGCTATTAACCGTAATGTAACTTAAGCATTCATGCACTGCCCTTTTTTTGAAGGGCGCTGCAGCTTATTGAACCGCCTCCTGTGGATAGCAGAGCTGAGAGAACAAACAGGCCTGTCAATGGCATAATGGGCTTTACACTGAGGACACTTCAGGATTGAAATGGATGCAACATTTCCGAAGTTTATGCTTTCCTCCGCGTTTATAGCAGTGGACACATGCTTGCTTGAAGGCTGTAGCTAATTTACTGAAGCTGTGTGCATAGTTGAAGGTACTTGTACTTTACTTGAGTATTTCTGTATGGTACTGGTTCAGAATTCAGCTCCATACATTTTATAGGGGCAACACCGTGGAGTAGTGGTTAGCACTTTCACCTTGCAGGAAGAAGATCCCTGGTTCGAATCCGGGCCTGGGATCTTTCTGCATGGAGTTTGCATGTTCTCCCTGTGCATGTGTGGGTTTTCTCTGGGTACTCCGGCTTCCTCTCACGGTCCAAAAATATGCCGAGGTTAATTGGTTACTCTAAATTCTCCGTAGGTGTGAATGTGTGAGTGATTGTGTGTCTGTATATGTAGCCCTGTGACAGACTGGCAACCTGTCCAGGGTGTCCCCTGCCTTCGCCCGAGTCAGCTGAGATAGGCTCCAGCACCCCCTGTGACCCTAATGAGGATAAAGTGGGTGTATAGAGAATGGATGGATGGATGGACATTTTATAGGGACGTTTATCCAACTGTGGCAGTTACTGGTCACTTTGCAGATTCAGGTTTCCTACATAAGTTTGATCAGTTTGCAGAATGCAGTACCCTGCTGTGGATTTAATTGCCCAATAGAATATTAAATAGTTCCACTAGCTGTAATACGAAATGCCTGCACAGAAATTAATAATAGCACAGTGATATAATACATAATGATATGACACAGAGGGGACATTCTGCTGCAAAATAAATACTTCTATTTTTACAGTTAAGATTTTTTATTTTTACTTAATTAAAGTTTCAAATGCACTTGCAGCAAAAGTACATGTTCACACAATTACTTTTATGTAAAACAAAAATATGAATTTGGTAGAAATGGAATTTCTGAAGACAGATACATGTCCAAATGTCACATTTATCTTGACTGTCCCTCAGAGACATTGAACAGCTTGGTGTTCTGTTTCCTTACAGCTGTTTCACTCCACAGTTTTTAAGACTCTGCCTGTTAGCATGGGCACCCATGGATGTACCTAATATAGCATAAATCTGAAAAGTTTCTTCCTTTTAATGTTGCTATCTTTGTTGCTATATGTGGGTGCATAAAGTTTCTGTGCAATGTTTTTTTTTTTTTCACCTATAATAATTCTTTTAGTGAAATATATCCTGACTTTCTAAGTATGACACTTGCTTTGCAAACTTTTTGTTGAGGCGTATTTTGTGACAGGAAAAGCAAATCTCTTCAGCTTGGAATGATAGTTACCATCTGGAATAAGAGGTTCAATTAAATCTTGTTAAGAAAAACAGCTTGGCTTTACATAGTGGCACTTCTAGTAGTAGTGAATTAATGTGGCTAAATAGTAAAAGTTGTTTTTATAAAGAGGGGAAGACTCACAAGATATACTTTGAGTGTGTGTGTGATTTGATTAGGTTTGACTGATGATCAAACATTCCCCTCAAACAGCTTATTGAACTGCCTTTCAATCTCAGCATCAGATTGAAAGGTTTTTTAAGACTGAAACTACATGACATCTTCCCAACTGAGCCTGACCTTCTCAAACCAACTAACCTACCATTAATTCTAGCTTTAGTCCAAAATAGTGCTTTGCTGCAGGATTTCTTCACTAAACAAGACCTTAAGATGACATTTTTTTAAACCTATGCAAAAGAAAAAGTTGCTTAGAAACACAGATATGGACCCAAATACAGGATTCAGAAATCAGGCAGGGAATATTAAAGGTTTAACTGCTCTATTGCACTGATTGCAGAGGGATATTTCTTCTTCAGACCCTTACTCGGGTGAGGGGAAGGCTGAGTGAGAGTGGACAGGGCTTGGTGGAACTGACTGATATGAGGTGAACGTTGGACCGGGTGGAGCAGCTGGCTCAACCGGGAACCCAGGAAGACGTTGGCACAGGCAGGTTGGTTCTTGTGCGAGTGCAGACTGCAGCAGTTTGCAATCCAGGCAGGGAGTGATCCTTAAGCACAGAGACAAAAGGAATTAATCAGACTAAAGGAGAGGAGCTGAATGCAGCATTAGTACCACTGAGGTAAACTGAAAGGTCTAGCAGGGAGTGGAGGAAAAAGCCAGGGTAGATTTATGGTAGGGTCTTTATTTATGGAGGATTTTTGGTTTGCAGATGATTTAGTCCATTTTTAAAGTGCAAAGTGAACCTTGCACTTATAAAAACTGGAAAACCTACTGGCAAAGGCAGCTTTTACATGGAGGAAATGTCTTAAGCGTGTCATACCTGACTTTGCACACTGGTGATGTTGCTGTGAAAAAAAGAGAAGAAGAACTCTAACTGCAATATGTGACAATCAGAGACAAACTATCTATACTGAACAAGATGGTCGTAGCGCATGCCAGGTCTGTAGCAGTTCATCCACAGAAGCACAGGCAAAGAAGAAGAAACTAAGCCATCACAGCAACCACAACAGCAGCTACAATTTCTTTCTTTTTTAAAAAAAAAAGACGCACAAATGGATCTGCTACCTACAGTCAGACCGTGTTAGCCAGGCTCGTACCAGATTATTGCCATTATACTTCTTTTTAAAAAAATATTCCTGTATGTGCACACATGCGCAGAAAGACACACATACAGAGAAAGCGAGGCACAAATCGTGGACCTACAGGAGACACAAGGATGGGGAAAGACAAAAACAGCACAGAGGTAGAGCCAAGGCAAGACATCTCCTACTTCACTGACAAGTTGGTGTATGTGCACTTAGCTGTAAGTTTCCACGCTACATATTGGACCACAGTTGGTTTCCAGACTCGTTCAGATGTCAGAAAATCAGACTTGTACAGGCACTTTTAAATTCAGATGCAGTGTCAAACTCCACACATGCATCATGTTCCCCTGTGAAGCTCAAACATCCCTGTAGGTGCCATATTCGTAAATGTTGTATTGGCATCAGCTGTTTGTCACCTTTCACTCACGTCACGGGGGTGTGGTCGGAGGTGCAGTGATTTGTTTGAGTGGCCTTATATTCACCTGTTCACCACGGGGACTGCATGGAGAAGGGGTGAGTAGGGAGTCTTTTTTTTTTGTTGCCCGCTGAATCCAGCTACAAATTGAGCTTTTGATCATCTTGCCTGGCCTTGCCCTGTTTTACTGGTTTGTTTGGTGTTTTTTTGAATAAATATGACAGTCGGAAACTTGGAAATGGCTATGTTGTTTGTGCAGCGAGTCAGCAGTACAATACTCCCTAACTTAGCCTCTCAGTGACTCGTTTTTGGTTTGGAAATCCCAATGAGGTAATAATAAGCACATTTCTGAGGGAAAATGGACTTTACAACTGACATAATTGTGCTGGGAGAGGAGATGACTTCATTTGCACCATAAAAATGCAAATGTGACAGTTGCAAATGACACACATTGTCCCTTAGATCCAGAGGAGACTGTATCTCTTCGTTTTTTTCAACAGCTGACAGGTCTGGAGACTTGAATTAATTGCAAATGCACCAGACTGAGTATGGAGGGAGACTAATGAAATCTCTTGATCCGATCTTTTGTCTTTAGTACTCTCACAGACTATCTGCAACACCCATCTTAAATGCCTCTAAAGTTCAGATTCATGTTGGTGTCAAAGTGGTTCTGATAGAATACAGATATGCACCTTTAGGTGTGAGAATAAATCTGACTGTTCACTTTGTACAGGCTTTCTCTAATTCCTTGTACTGACAATAGATTGAACAGACAGTTAGTTCAGTGCACACATGTTTCTCTTGCTGCATTCAGAAAGAAAAATTACATCAGCCATTAGCCTAAAAACCTGAACTCCCTGATGACATTTTTTTTTTTTTTTTGCAGTCAAAAGTGGAAGAAATTTTTTCTGCAGGAATTCTGCTGTGCAATCATTTCTTCTGTAAAAGGCGGTGTCATCATTATGGCCCAAGGAAAAAAAGAAAGTCACAAATAAAAGAGTTTCCTGGGAGAATTTACTCTGATGCTATTTGCATATTGCTGATGTGTCGGATGGGAGGGATCGTGAATTTAGCAGCCAGAACAAAGCCATTCAAGCACAAAAAAGAGTTGACTTTGGGTTTGGACATATTGATTTTTTACCCCAGTATTGTATTCTAACTCTTTCCTTAATTAGATTTGGTGTCATCCACACGTTTTGCAATAAATCTGTGTCTTAATGATACATCATTCACAAAAGAAAAAAATCACTTTGATGTTGAAATGATGGTGGATATTTTAAACAGGTAAAACTACCAATACGATTATGTAAAAACAATCTGTTACGAATAAAAGTCAAACCAAAACCATTTCTGCAAAAGATGGAGGCCTTGACTAATATATTATTAGGCCATTTATATTGATGCATGAGCATGTCATAATGTTTGAGCTTTAGCAGAATTAGTTTTATTATTTTACATAAAATTTGAAAGAAGCCTTTTGGGTTTGTATCCAGCAGGACAGATACAGTTGAAGATTTGTGAGCTGATTAATGTGGTATGAAAACAGAAAAAACAACATTATGCACAAATTCGTATTAATCTTTGGACAAAATTCTGGATTCTATTGGATAATTTATCTCTCTGGGAAGTGTCTCTTTGATGAAACTGCAAAAAAATTGTGCATAGCTACACGCTGCTTTCTGTGTGTGACTATGAGATGGGAGGCACTGGCTTCTTTTGAGCCATATTCTGTATTTCACTGGTTTTTCATACGTTTTTTCAATATAGAATATTGATGTGAGGCGTAACAGTGATTAAAATGATATTTCACTCGTAAATGTAGTTTACTGGAGATGTATATATGGTATATTTAGATAAGTGAAGTATTTAAGTTGAGATCTTACTTTCCACAATTGGCAGCAGGCTGCATATTCAGACTGTGTCAGTCAGACTTAAAGAGAACACTGAGCTCCTCTTCATCCTGCTGTAGGAGTCACTCGTTATCACATATGCTGAGAGGAACAATATTGTACATGTGAAGAAAGCCCTGAAGGTTCTTTTGGAAGATTTGACACTAAACCAGATTATGCTGTAACTCCTTTTTTGGCAACACAGTGTCATTCTCTTTCATCTGCGCTGGTAACAATAGAAAAACATTCCTCCTCAGCCTCCTTTTTTCTTCTTGGCATTGTATCGCTGTCCCTTGTGCCAGCAACTGTTGATGCTTAAAATGTAAATCTAGACTATGACCAAGAAGTCCTGGCAATTACTGCACAAAAGTTGTTTTTTTTTCCATCTCAGTGTGCTCAAAAATGACACAGCTGCCTTCCAAATCTTAAAACACCCACCAGCAATAAGAGCAGAGGGGTAATTCTCTCTCTGCTGGAGGCGTGCTGCGGTCTGACTCTGCAGCAAAGCGTCTGTGGGAGTTCCTTCGAGGTTTTAGATGGAGTGCAGACTCTGACATTGTGCTTTTGCTAAAGCTTTGGAAACTTTTGTTCGGTTCTGAAAGACATGACACGTGAAGGAAGGGCACCTGTAGCTGCCTGATCGGATGCTTCGACTATAAAGTGAGAATTTGTGAGAGGAAAGAAAGGATAGCAGTTTATTCCCTGACCAGCCAAATCTTCAAGATCCCTCAAGCAAGACAGTTAACTCCCAGAACTCCTGCAAGAAAAAGAAACAAAAGCAAACATCTGGTGCAATGCTTCCTCTCTCTGCGGATATCCCTGCAAGTCAGAGCTGCCCTTTACAATGTGTTTGCAGTCAAATACCTTAAGAAAGCAAACTAAGAGTTTAAACAGCTTTAGATACCGAGCAAATATTTGATCAAAATCAATCTGAAGCCACTCTTAAGTATGGAAAAACATAACAGCCACTCAAATTAAGTGGAGACAGTTTGTGCAGAAGCAAGTTATTGATAATCAAGGAAATGTCTTTGCTTAGTAAACTGGAATAACTACAGGTTGCCATTCAGCCTCCTTCAACTGCAGTGTGCAGCTTTGTATACAGAAAGGTCAGAGCTCCCTCCAGTGGTTAACTGCGGGGAATACATGTATGAATATTTAGAGCAATGATAATTCTTCTAGAGAGTAGAACAGAACTAATAATGTCACCAATATGTGAGACACTTAGTATCCCATGATCCCTTGCACTAATCATTACTGTCTGTGCGTCTTCATTTCTTAAGAGAGTTTTAATTGTGCAAAACGCTTTCAAGGCATTTATGCTCACGCTCATCTGTAGTATCCACACTGAGACAGAGAGGGGCGCTGCTGAGGTGTTACGCTGCAGTCCCTGATGTGCCTCTGATGGTAGTGATGCCCACTCATGCAGTTTCTACTTACCTCAGCAACAACTGAGCAACAGATTTCATAAGCTGCTGAATAAGAGGGAGGATTGAGGTGGCACTGCAGCACCACATCTCACTGCACGGTGTTAGCTATAACACATGCAGAAAAACCTAAGAGCTGGAAACTGAACACAAAACTACTCCAGTGGCACATACATTGCATTGCGGTTGAATCATATAAACAGAGAAAAACGTGGTTAGAGATGTTAGTGATTTAATTATTTCAAGTTGACATTTTGATTCAATGCTGTTTTGTAATGTTACTTGTAGTGCGTTTTAATGTTTACATTAAAAAAAACACACATTTTCCAATATATGGTCTTGATTTTGGGCATTTTTTCTTTTCCCTGCAAGTGCCACTCAACAGTTCCAACTGGTATATTAAGATTTGCATTCAAATGTAATGGTAGCCTATGAATTTGGGAAAATGCTGGCGTGGTTTGCAGCTTAGAGTGTTTGGCAATGTGTCAATACAATACTATACGCTTCCTCTACCAACAAAAGTAAAGTGTTTATCAGTGGAAACAGGAAAAGGCGTGACTGTAAACCAATCAGACATCACAATTTGCATACTGTTCAGAGCTACTGAACCAGTTACTATTTTATCATCAGTGTGACAGAAGGTAGGTTTGAAGGGAAACATTTTACTGTGGAGTTCATTCGGAGCTATGATGTTTCTGCTTACGCCCCTTTCCCATCATTTAATTCCCACGCAAACGTCACCACAACTCGTGCTGCTGAGCTCTCACCAATGCTGCGCCGTTGCCCTTTTCAAACCAGGGTTAATCCCAAAGCAGGATATTACCATGAATGAAGGGAGTTAGTTAAATATAGCAAGCGATTTTAGCCTGACTTGAATGATGTCTATTGTGTGCAAATTTATGTAATCACCCCACTGCTGGTACACCTCCTCTGTATAAACTAAAAGCAGAAAAGTCCACATTTTTAAGTAAATCAAAGGCTGATGTGATGGAATTCATCTAAATGTGTCACACCACAAACTTCATTCTCATCGCAGTGAGTCAGTGATGAATAATAGGCTATATATTTGATAACTAATTTATTTTATTGAACTGTGTGGCATTTGTTTGGGATGCAGGTGTTTCTGCTTTGTGACATGAACCTTTGCAAGCAGAAATGCTGACATGAGGCAGAAAAGACAGAAGAGACGGCTTTGCTACAGCATTTTGTACCATATTAATGTTTTTCATGGACACTGAGCTCATTGCAGTGACTCGATATACTTCAGAAAAAGCCTGCAAACTGTTGACTCACTCTTCTCACAGCAGCAAACAGGAACGTCTGCAGTGCATTAACAGGAGAACCCATTATAGAGCACATAAGAAGGCCAGGTTCCGCGTGCCGTTGTGACGTGAGACGCAGTGAGCAACATAGCAGATGTCTGGCCTCTTTCCCAGGTCTACTACAGCAAAGCTCAGGGCCTTAAGGAATTTAGAAATCCAGCTTAATGCACACATGTCTGTGTAAGCCAATGACAATCCTGAGCGTCGGCAATTACTCAGCAGCGGAAACAAGCCATTGTTTCTGTTTCTGTCTGACTAGATATCAACAACAACAAGCACGTGAGATGGCTCAGAGGAAAGAATTTGGTCTTTATGGGAAGCTCACCTGCTTATTAGTGCAGGTACAGTTCATCCCTCCAGGTAGAGTTTCAGTCATTAGGTACTCTTGTCAGGAGGTCATGCATGCATGTATACAGACACCATGAGTGAACACATGGAAATGAAATGGCTCAGGAGGGCTGTACTGAAGTAGGTAGACACTAATTCCAGCAAGCTAAATGCTCATAATACTAACACACCAATTATTACCGGGTTTACTGCCTTAGATTAGCATGGTGGCAAGCCAACATTTACTACTTAACACTTGGGCTGAATGATGTGCAAAAAAACCCCAACATATTGCAATTTTTTTAGAGATATTGCAATATCAATGGTTCAGTATTTTATTGGGAATTATCATTTCTGATTTCTTCTCTGCTGAAAAAAAATCTAAAACTGATTTACCCAGCGTGCGTGTTCCCTTTTATTTGGAGAATATAATTTGTAGGCAGGGGGATCTTCATTTATCATAACAGATTGCAATTTTGATAATATTTTGATTAAAGTTTCAGCCCCATGCAGTACTAAATGTAAAGTGCACCTGAGGCTGGTGGGATTTAGTTATGAACTGGACAAATATTTGAATTCATCACGGTTAAAGTCATGGATCAAAGTTATTACAAGGCCATTCATGCTAATCTATTCAATTTATGAAACACTGCCCTGCAAATTGCAAAATTAAACCTCATGGTGGCTCTTCAGAAAAAGCACAAAAGTTATTAAGTTTCATCTTCTGTGGGCCGTGCAGAAGTTTTATACAGTTCATCAAGTTGTTGAGATATTTCAGTCTAGATCAAAGTGGTGGACAAACAGAGAGACCCAGCCATCACTAGAACCATGCCACTATCATCGCAACCAATTATCATTAGGCTGTTTTCCACTGTAGGAACTGGCATTTTGTCTGTGTCTTTACCCACCCTTTAACCTCATTCTTTGCTGTTTTGGATGCTAAATAAAGCATCTGCTCCAGGGTAGGTACTTCCAAATGGGCCTGAAAAACTGCAAGGTGAGGCTTGATGCTGATTGGCTAAACTTGGAGAAGACAACAAGCATCAACAATAATGTAAAATTCACCTTAGAGACTATCATAGCACGCTATCCATGCTGTGCAACATATATGTTTGTAGAATTGGAATTGTGTCCAGTAACTACTATTTGTTGTTGTTTTGCGTACTTGACGTCAATGTCACAGTCAGAGCTGTTGGATGCACATCACAGTGGAAACAGAAAGGCTAAGAGGGTCGCTCCTTCAGTACTTGTGCCTGCTCCAAGTTCCATCAAGAGTTGCAATATATAAAACATGACTATATATTACTTCACAAAAGACTGGCATGTTGGAGATACACGGCCATCACTGAACACACAGCATCCATACAAAACCCAACTACTATGGCATTCCTCTTGAGACACCACAACATCAGTTGTCTCCTTGCTGTTTTTTTTAACAGTCACAATTTCAGGTTGCGGTGTGTATTATTGTCTCCAAGAACTCCTTTCAGCAGGGGATGCAATCATCTGCTGGCATATTCTCCATCTCCATGGAAACGCACAGCAGCGGTAGGAGGAGCGGGCCAATGGGAGGGGGGAGCACGCTGATGTCCAGGAGGCGTAACCTGACCGAGCCTCATGTGGGTCCCTGAGATGAAACAATGGCAGGAAGAGAGTGGGATGTTTTACTGGCCCTCTGTGATCTCTATTGCTGTGTCTGTGCTGTCTCATGTGTTTTTTTTCTCCGTCTATCTCCAACACACACACACACACACACACACACACACACACATCCAGTCAGTAATGGGCCAGACTGTCTGAAAGAAAGCTGAGAGGTGGGTGAAAACAAAAACAGGATGTCAGATGGAATTTATCTCTCCAGGAGGAATGCTCTTTCCACCTTAAAGCTGCAACTATACACAATGCAGAGGTGGAGTGAATGAGTCACTCTGGGTTTTGCAGCATGTTAGGAATGATATATCTAGAAATCTGCTGCATTGCTACATTTACAGTGTGAGAGCTGTGAGGGGGCAGAAGTGAAGGAAAAGCTTAGGTACTGTACTGCTTTGAGCTAAATGGAAGCCCGTATTACTTGACAGTATTAACAATGGCTAGTTAGCATCTTAAACACGGGTGAGGAAGGTGGAAATGCAATCATCATTTCAGTTCGATCTCCTTCCATCCAGCAGGTGTTAAGATTTTTGTTGTGGACCAGCTGACTAATTGCCAGACTGGCAGACCAGATCATTTCCAGCCATTTTCCACAGCTGCAAATGTATTTCGGGAAGCAGTAGAGTAAGTGTGACTCAGACAGGGCTTCATCCAGTCCTGTGCTACTTTAACCAGTTAAGCTTGTGCGCTTGAAGGTTCATTATTGATCTTGGAAATAGCAGCCTGACAACAGATTTTGAGTGCAAGGTCTCTATTCTGTCATGAGATTTGACTGACGTTTCCAGCGAGCAGAACTTGTGCCAAGAATCACGGCACACTTTGTGGTTATTCACTCACTCAGATTCAAGTGGTTTTCATTCTTTAAATACAGGCTGCAACCATAATTACAGTAATAGTCTGCAACGGTTAACAAGTCTACACTGAGCCAGTTCTGAAAGATACTGCACGTGTGAGTGAAAAGGATTTCTGTAAACTGATGCTTAAAACTTGACACACCTTATCTAAGCATGGTTTGCATGTACTCATACAACCTTCCTGGTGTTTTATCCCGGAAGTAAGGTTGAGTTCAAATTATACCTTTGTATTATAAAAGGTCATGCAAATAGTTTCATTTTACAGTGAAATGCTTTAGACTATCAGTCACAGAGATACTGTTATAAATGCTGCCTTTACTGACAATATTAAAGTCCAATATAAATAAAGTTTTTACTAGATAATCAGTGTAAGGTCATTCCTGTGACACCAACAGAATGTGTACTCCTGAGTTTGCTGCATTTAAAGCCACAGTTACAGAGCCAGCACAGCCATTTTATATTAGAAGTTATTTGAAATATAAAAAATGAACACGGATTTACATAGAATCATTTAGAATTAAAGGTGCACTAAGCATAAATGAAAGATGCTAAAAGTACAAGTCTTTTTAGATAAGTCATGAAGCAGATCGATTATATCTGCTTGTCTTTTAATTAATTAGCTTAAGAGGCTCAATAAAAAATACTATATTCAACAACTGATCATTTAAAAGATGAGAGCAACATTGACAGTCTGCACTCATTGACATTAAAATAACAAACTGGTAATTAACTTAATAAACCCACAAACCATTTTTTTTGGCTTCTCTAACATACTATTTGTCAAATCAGCAAAATAACATTGCTGTTTCCTCCAGGATGGTATTGTGTACGAAGAAAAAAAAACTTTTATTTTTACATCTTATGTATATTACCTGAAGATATCTAATTTACTTCTCTTGAATAGTTTTCAACAATATTATTTTGTTGTTAGTGAATATCTGGAAAACTACAGCATACCCTATTTTATAGCTTTCAAACCACAAGCTATATTATATTCACAAAGATCCTTGCAATACTTCGGAAAACATTTGAATAGTGGTCATTTCTTTTGTTATCGATGTGCTTGTTTTTTTTCCCCCCCTATAAAATTACCTATAACTACAAATTTATCAGTTACCTGCAAAGACAAGTACATTTCTTTCTGTCCAGAGTCACTAAACAGTAACTAAACAGTGTTTTTAATTGTTTTTTACAGGGTCAGCTCAGTTTGGATGATGCTAGTTGTAGCTTTTGAAGTTATAAATTTGCTCAATGAAGTGCAATGCTGAAGTTCTGAATGTTTTATTATTAGCTTTAGATCAAAAATCTCTGGATCTATTCATCTGACATAATGATCATGCATTAAAGTTCTTGAAAATAATACAGCACAATCTCACAGTATAGTTGCAGCTGTGTGCATGGATGCTTCCCTCTCAAATCAATATCCAGCAACAACAGGAAGCCTAGCATATGTGAAATATATTTTTTCGAAGCACTGCTGAAATCTGCCGGCTGAACACGTCACAGGCCGTCAGCCGCACGCTTCTGGGGAAGGCCATGGCGTTGGCCGAAACCGTCAAGCAATCTTTGTTTATCCGAACAAAAGAACTCGAAACTAGTGTACTAACAAGAAGACATAATGAACGTTTTTGAGACATGTCCATAATAATATTATTTCTGGTTAATGGTGGTGCAGCCTGTGTAGCTTTCAGCTCATTTATTCTCAAAGTTTTTCTCCAAACTGGTTTAGAAAACACGTCAAACAGCCTCGTTCCAAGCCAAAAGCCTTTCCATTCAGAGCAGCTATAAAGGCGGTGTGCAGAACCTTCACATTAATCCTTCAAATGGGGATTTAATGCCATGCACTTTGTGACAGTCTTTCCCTGGATAAGTCTGTAGGTTTTCAGGTATTTGCACACACAAAATGGGTTGGAAGTGGTTGTTTTAATAATGACAAAAGGAAATAGTTTGAGAAGGAAGCTCATATCTGCACATCTGATCAATCGCAGCATTAAGTGGGTTTCAGGGTTTGTCACAGGGGTGGACCCAAATCAGGCATTATAGCTGCTTTTCCACAGTCAACACACTACTTACCCAAAACACAGAATTAGAATTAACTGGAATGTGTTTATATGCAGCAGCCACCTTTATGCACTATTAAAGTTTGGGCTTTTGAGAGAAATTGCAACATTGCAAATAAAAACAATGTCTTTCAACAGAATTAAGTCGTACTTGAAGTGTTCTTGAGCATGATTGTTTCACTGCTAGCTCCACTACCTCCCTGCTTTTACTTGCTGTGAGCTTGAACTTAAGAACATTGATTGCAGGGCATTTTCCCTCCACAATATACCAACTTGTCGCCCCTTTCACTCTGTCCTCCCTCCTACACCTCCATGCTTTGCTCCTGTAATGACTCAGTTTCCCCTCTGGCATGCCTGGCCCTCAGGGATCAGTGAAGTTAATCTTATGTTGCCTTACCTTATCTCGCCTTGGATCCCAGCCCCATTAGGAAATGCTGGAACTTATGCCATATGGGTGCTGAATGAAAGTAGGCCCAGGGCCCAAAAATGTGTTTTTAGGCAACTGTTCACATTATTAAACTTAGATTTCTCCCAGTTAAACAGTCGCTGGTACCAACAGAAGATAAGACCAAAGGAATTCACCCTGAGATCACTGAAGGTAAAATCTGAGAATGGTCTGAAACTTTTTTCTTGCCAAGCCAAAGCAGCACGAATATAGAGTCTCATGATTCTTCACTACAGATCTGCAAATATACACAGAACAGCTCAGTGATTAAATAGCTGGAAAAAGATGTTTGTTCTATGTTTCAGTGGTCAGTACAGGTGGAAGTGCATGTTAGTGCATGTTAAACCCTTTAACACCTACCATTGTGCAAGTCCTCCAGGATATATTCTTACATTTCTACGTACTGTAGTTCAATTTTTTCTGGAGTATTTGTATTTGCATTACATCAATATAACCCTTATATCCCAAGTTTTAATAATGTATTGACTTATGTCTTAACTGCTACAATAAATTGCAAGAAGAAAGAAAGAAGAAAGAAACTGCATAGCTGTATCCCTCAAATTACTAAAAAAAGTTGCACAACATCCCATGGTCTAGTTTATAAAGACTTTTGTTATGTGCGCTTTATTGTCTATTTTTACAAACCCATCACAGCAACCAAAAAGTGCTCTGAGCCCTGGTGAATGTGTGAAATGTTAGTCTAACTGCCCTGATTTTATATGCAAAAAGAATGATGGATCTATCTGATCTGGTTTCAAATCTACCGCCAATCAAAACTGAAAATGCAGTCGAGGTGCTACGCTGGGCTCTATGGGGTTAATGCATGTGAGTCCCTCCCTTTCAAACTGTTGGTTGGTTCTGTTTTTATAGAAACAAGCTGAGAAATGGAGAAACCGGTGAAGACAGTGAAGAAGTTGACAACAACAACTCATTATTAATATTATACGTATTTTATAATGCTAGCATGAGCTATTGGCTGTAGCTGGATTATGTTTTGCTGTGTCTTGTGTATATAACCTTTCTTGACGTAAATAAAAATGAAAGGAAAGGGGAGATTTGTTTTGTTTGGAGATGCCCAAGGCCTGAGGACATCCAGTGGCTCTAAATGCTGCATATAGAAGCTTTAATGTCATAACTTAACCCTGCTCACCTGTAAGAGCACACTTAAAGAACATTTAATTTTTAGAAGGTTAAAGACAGCGACTTTTGGGCATGTAGCACGTTGTCTACCTTTCAACAGTTTGAAAGAGGCATCGTTTATGTTTTGACAACGTATATTTAATGAATTAAAGATGCCGGACGTCCGTATCTGTGAATATCTTTCCAACTTCACGCCTACCATGTTCATTCATTCAGTGCAGAAAGTGTATTCAATCGGTGTGTAGATGAAGCTAAATTTACACTCTGTGTGTAGATATGCCTGGATGTAATCTGAAGTGACTGGAGCTCATAATTAAAAAAACAAAAACAAAAACATTTGTCTTTCCAAGAACACTTAGTGATATATACACACTGTGATAAGATCATTACAGTAACAAATGCAACAACAAGAGATGATAAATCCTGTTGAACAAAATACAATCTGTTGCTTTACTTTTGACCTGTCTACACCTACGTTCTGCTTCTTCTGCCATTATGTTGTGATTTTAGATGAACATACACTGACAATAATGGTAGTTATATTTATAGGTATTTATATTGCTGCAAACATATCTGGGGGATATTTGGTAACTTGTGGATCACCTAATTGCCTTGTTTTACAGATTAAAAAAAAGCAACTCATAGGAAGCTCTGCTCTGACATTCAGCCATGTCATCTGCTTTGAACAAAATCAAAGAAAAACAAACATAAAGAAGCTAATCGAATGAATCGAAGTAATCATGCTGGGGTGGATTCAACAACATCGTCACAAAGCAGAGCACCTGTCTGCTGAACAGAGAATAATAAACTGCTGAAACAGTTGGTCTGTCCTTCTGTAAGTGAAAGCAAAACAGGAAGTGGTTCACTGAGGATGTCGTCCATTCAGTCTCATTCTTCACAACCAGATGAGGTTTTCCTTTTGTTGGCTTCACTCAGAAGATCCTCACAGTGAACATGAGACACCTGAGATGAAGACAGACGTCACAGCATCAGCATGAACAGCAGAGGTTCATTTTAAAGTATCCCTGGAAAGGTTTCCTCTGTCATATATATTTTCCAAGCACTGAAAGACAGAAAGGTGGACTTTCGCCTTGCAGCAAGAAGATCCCTGGTGCACGTCCCGGCTTTCCCGGGATCTTTCTGCATGGAGTTTGCATGTTCTCCCTGTGCATGTGTGGGTTTTCTCCGGGCACTCCGGCTTCCTCCGACAGTCCAAAAATATGCTGAGGATAATTGATTACTCGAAATTGCCCGTAGGTGTGAATGTGAACCACTTCCGGTCGCAGAAAATGGAAAAAAATGACTTTTTTCGTTTCTGTCTCTTACTGATTTTATTTTCTTGTTATTGTAAATATAAAATGAAAATCAAAGCATTTTTAAAATTTCATTAGCAAGTTATGTTATACTGTGAATAACAAACTTGCAGACAACAGTGCAATAATTATTCTTTATTCATGAGGTTTAGATATCTGTGAACACTAATTTGCTTGATGTTTGATATTGCCAAAAAGGACATTGTGATGTTGTAAAGAATGTTGGAGATTAGCCCTTTAACTGATGTTCTCATATTTGTGAAATTTAAGTTGTGATGGAATTGTTTCCTTGTAGAGGAAAAAGAGATGATAGTGTTATTACAAAGTGCAACATCTATAATTTTATTTTTTTATTTTTTAAATTTAATATTTTTTTATTTATTCTCTTATTTCATTTTTAAGGTTTAGATATCCTTGAACACTTATTTGAACAGAATATAGATTCTGATATTGTTGTAACGAATAATGTTGGAGATGTGCACTCATGTTGGAATAAATCCTCATTGTGAAGCAACCCTTACTTGCACTGAATTGGAAATATTTTAGAAAAACACACTGAATTACAAGACAAGGCTAGAATTACATGACTTTAATAGTAATAGGTCGTGATCTAAAGTGGGCCGGTTTGAGGCATGAAAGTCCAGGGCTGAAAATGAGTCCCACTCTGGCCCTGGTATTGATTATTTATTTGGGGCATTGTGTTAAGGGAAGGTCGCCTAAATTACCATCAATTAAAGTCTCCAAAGCACCACTTTACATATACTGCTATGCAAATCTGACTGTGAATGGCAAAAAGCAACAAAAAAAAGCAGTGGGATGACTATAATTCACCTACAGCACGGTATTTTACATTTTATATTTATTTTTGCTGTGATATAACTTGAAAATTGTGCAAACAAAATGCCTGGACACTGTGTCAGGACCCAAACAACGCCTCTGAGTTGGCTCTTGATGTGAGAAATAAAAAAGCAGCAGAAGGATGCTGAGGTACATCACGTACGTCATATGGCGCCGTTGCCGTGGAGCCCTGCGTGCTGACGTCAGCCGCAAGGTGAGAGGGATAACGTGGACGAAGGAGAGCAGCCTCCCTCATCTCATCTCCTCATCTCCTCTCTCCCGCCATCTGTTTGCCTCTACTTTTCACAGTAAGACTCACCGCTGCTGTTATTCTACATGGAAAACACTTCTTTCCACGCTCAATCGAGCCTTCGCACACCGAGGGCGTCGACGGTGTTTTCTCCGGTAAGTAAACTGGTTTATTGCCAGGGCTCTTTGTTTCCAGTTAGGTAGCTGCCCTTTGTACCTTTTGTGTGAATTCTCTGTCTATAAACTTTTCTTGTTTGTGTTCAGAATAGAGTCGAAATAATGTAGTTTTCTGTATTTATGTGTTTATTTTTGCCGTTTAGAAATGTGTGTTTCTGCTCTCGGGTGTTCAAGCGTTTCTGGTTGCCAGGGTGTCAGGACTTGTTGCTATGGGCGTTTTTCCTGCCTGCACGTGCAGCTGCGGTCACCTCAGTGCGGTGTCCTGCACCTTAACCTAAATCTGCTTTACAGCGGGGTTTTCACTGGATTTACCTGCCGTTTACTACTGCAATATTATGCTTTACTTATTATTTTTAATAGTTCTCATAATATGTCCACGTTTATGCTGGCCTTTAAGACCTGTATGGAAAATGGGGAGTATCGACCTTGACAGACATTTCGACTAATTTGATTGCACAAAAAATTGTCAATAAGATCATTGTTGAGCATGACATTTAACAATTAAGAATAAACATACTAATACTTTCCATAGACTAACTATGTAATGGAAAAATCCTCTAAATTACCAGTATGATTTTTGGCATTTCTATGCCTTCTCTCATTTACCCTCTGCCCAACAGGGTGAGACAGATGGCAGCCCTCCCACTGAGTGATCCTCCTGGAGGCCTTCCTCTCTACTGTTGCAAATACAGTAATATTGAAATAAATTAACATGAAGCAAAACAAAAACACTAAATGATCCACATGAAATATAAATGAAAAATAAAAACAAAGCTTGCTATAGTCAAGTGTCCGGAGACACTTTGGATTTGTTTTGTTTTCATGTATGTTTGTCCAGGGTCTAAACTCCAGCTCTAAATTTATCAGATTAATCCACATATTACAGCGTTAGCTTTAATATTTATATTAGTTTGGTTAAGTTTCATAAATGATCTCTTAACTGAATTATTACTTTAGTTAGGTTATTCACTATAATTATTAACACTGTAACTCTGAAGCAACAATATGTAAATTCCAGGTAAATCCCTCCAATAATAACAATACAGGGGCCTAACCCCAATATCTAAATTTGTCAGGTAAATTTGGAACATCAGTCGTAATCTCAATAATTAAAGAGAAGAAAAAAATTGTCTTTCTGCAGCTGGATTTTCAGTGTTTGTCATTTTATAACATGTTAATAATTCCCACTCTTCCTAGTTTTATATTTAAAGATCATGCTTTATCTCAATGGGATGTACCTGGTTATCTATCTGCTTTGGTACTGATATGATGATGTGCTTGGTTGTCAAATAATATGCCTCACTTTGCTGCAGTCTGGCATCTGTGCAGTGTAATAAAAACAGTAGATTTGGTCAGAGTTTAAGAATTGTAGTAAAACTGTTGAATTAAATGCCTGAATTTCATGCACAGTATCACTGTATATGAATGAGAGCATACTGCCAATATGATATGTTTCAAATAAATTTAGCAATACATGCTACCCTGTTACAAACTGTAAATGAAGGATCAGGGCAAATGGTATGTGCTTGCAAGTCTAAATGGAAATGCAAAGTACCGTGGTTCCTGTAATCCACTTTATCTCCATATGGCATGAGGGGAGAAGGTATTCCAGCTTTCGCTGCTGGCTTAAACCCGTAACTTCTCAGTGAACAGCTTCTGTGATGCTGTGAAGGACTTTAAGTAAAGAAACTTGTTTGTTTAGGTTGATGCAATATAGATTATGTTTCCAAAAGAGAATATTGGAGAATATGAACTCAAAGGCCCAGGTAATTATGTCAAAAGCATGTTAACCGAAAAAATAAGTAAAGTTAAAACTGTGACTGATTCAGCTGCTTCCATTGATGTTGACAGAGGACAGACAGTGTTTGTGAAATGGCTCAGTGTGAAAGAGATCTGGTCAAGGAAGTAAGTTTAACCTGATCATTAGGAGAGATTGGGTTACATGCTGCAGATCATGTTTCAATCATTTATCATGGTTGTTATGATCATCTAAGTGTAGGGTTTCAGGAAAATGTGCTTACTGCCTGATTTATTGCCAACTTATTGTGAGATTAAAGGTCTTAAAATGTAAAACTGGATTGTAGGTCAGCAACAAAATAGTTTAACTCTGATGCACTGCAGGAGTGGCAAGTGGCAAGAAGGAAATGATGATCACGCGTTGCTTGTACATTTAAAGTATGTGAGCTGTTTCTATCAGACCAAAGGTGGTTATTATCCTCCTAAACTATCCAGGCCCGAAGCTTTCATACCAATCATTGTCTCTTCAACACAAAATCTCAGCTGAATCTGTGCACGTGTGGACATTTCAGGTCACAGCTGGTGTTTCTACTGTGTATTGAGTTGTATGTACATTATGTGTTTAATATTACTTTTAAAACATGAAATACATTTTTATAACAGGCTACAAGGAACTAATTTTGAAAAAAAAAATCACAGATTGACAATCATGTTAGGACCCTTGCCTTTGAGAAAATCATGTCATAAGAAAAAAAAAGTCCAGCACTGGGTTAACCTCACCTCAACATTTCAGTGTGACAAAACTGATTTTTAATTTTACTTTTTTTGATTCTTTAATTTTCAACCCCTTGTGCAGGGACAAACTTTGAGTGATACATCAATATGTTTATATGACAAGATAATAAAAAGCTTCTCTCCAGTTCACTTCCCATCTATGCTTCCAGAACAAGTTCAGCTGCACCGCCCAGATGAATTAATGTGCCAGACTTCGCAGCCATAAATAGCAATGAGTGGAAAACCCACAACACTGTGGGTGTGATGCAGGAATTCGATTGCTGCACCTCAGTGTGTATGTATAAACATTGCATGTGCATGGTTCATTATTTCATCCCCATAAAGTGGTTTACACTCATGACAAGTGTTCACTGCAGGCTTTCTTTCACCGTATCTTCTTTGGTCTGTGTGGAGTTGTGTTGTGGTTGTGTGGTTAAAAACTGACTTGCATCAGCTGCATGATTTTCATCATTTGATGAAACGGTTCATTTCACCTCTTTTGCTTGTGTGCTTGTGTGTTTGTACAAGAATGACCATATCTGATATGCTGGTATGCCAAGTTTCTGATTATGTGGATATGACTGACGTGCCGTCAGCATTGCAGTGTCACCATCAGTTTGTTAGTCAAACCATCTGGAGGTGTTGATGAGTCTGTCAAATCCTGTACTGCATTGAGATTCTAATTTGCATCTTAAACGTTGGCTATATTCTCCTGTAAAGTCTAATCTAGATAGTTGTTAGCCAAGAGAACTGGCTAACAGACCAGCAAAATACCAGAATAATTTAACATGGCATTCAACTTTTACAATCAAATGTCCTCCTTTCTATTCAGTTCACATCCTTCCTTTTCTCCTATAACAACATTTTGCCCTCCTCTGTCATCATTTCAACACATTTCTCTTTTCATTATTTCTCTTGCTCCTGTATTCTGCGTCACTTTCCTGTCCTCCCTTCTCTTCCCCTACACTTGACACATGCTCAGTGCCCTGCTTGCCAAGAGGTAGATGAGCAGGGCACGAGGCTGAGCTGGCTGTCACATGCCATCTGCAGGGTCACATGAAGACATGCCATCACGTTCCTACTCTCCTTTCCCTCCAGACGTTTCTGCGACCTAAGGAGAATTGTCAGATAAGGCGAGAAATATTTTGACTAGCCAGGTACAGCAGTCAGAAAGGATCCAAGAGACAGGAAAGAAACATTTAAGATTGCAAGGAAGAAGAGAGAAGAGTGTGGTCGGACCTACAGTTCAAGGGGAAGAGTGAAGGTGGACTGAACCAGGAGCAAAATTAAGATGATAGTGACTGGGAGACAACGTGGAAGACCTCTGATAACTCTGGTTGACGTGCTGAAAACAATGGGGAGAACAGAAGTAAGGAATAAGCTGAAGTAAGCAGAGAGCGATAGTGAGAAAGGCAAAATCCTCAGAGGCATCCCTGTGGTCTTTGTAAGCTGTGTTGATCTGGTTAGAGATAAACTGAGTCTAAGAAATCACTGGGAAAACTGCCAAAGAGCTGAGACACCAGTAGCATAGGAAACAGACTATACAGATCTCACCAGATACTGAGCAGCAGAGATAGACATATGCTGATTGTTGTATTCAGTTAGGTATGAGTAAACCTCGCTTTACACACTAGTATTTAATGGTTTATTGGTTGTGCAGAAAATTGTATTATTTGGGGATTAGACTGTTTTTTTTACAGTGCCTGGTAGAGAAAAAGGAGGTTTTACACCACTGAGTAGCTCACATATGTTCCTAAAAACACTGTATGGATTCTTGAGAATGTAAACCCCTCCAGGACTGATGCATTACATAGTCCAGCTCTTAGGCATTAACTCCAAGGCTTTCCTATATAACGGGACAAATTAGGTAAAGCTTATTAAAAATTCACTTTGAGCACGATTATGATGTCATGGTTAGCCCAACTGCTGCCTTAGCTCATTTCAGCACCAAGTAATGTTTTATATACCAGTGTCAGGACAAGACTAAGAACAGTCAGTGAAAATAGTCAGCTACATTTCCACCATTAGTGCCTTTGCCATGAAACTGGCCTTTTCAAATGACGGTTAAAAAAATCTTTTTTTAACACATTCTTTGTATCGGGCTGCACAGTGTTTCGGTGGTTAGCATTGTTGCCTCACATTTAGAACATCCCTGGTTCGCGTCCAGGCCTGTGCCTCTTTCTGTGTGGAGTTTGCATGTGAACGAGAGTGTGTTTAGTTATGTGTCTGCGGTAGACTGGCAACTTGTCCAGGGTGTCCCCTGCCTTCGTCATGAGTCACCTGGGATGTTTGTGTTCTCTTCTGTACCCCATCAATCAAAGACCATGGGTTGCCCTGTGTTCCTCCCTCTGATCCAAAGTTCAGTGAGTGTTTTTTTCATTCATGCCTCTTAAATTGACTGTGGAGACTGTTTAACAAAATGTCTAGTAGATCTTCATATCCAACCATGCTGTAAATAAGTACCAGTAAATTGGATTATGGCCTTCAGTTACCTATGAAAACTATTTGAAGGTGGGAACAATGAAGGTAGAAACAATGTTGCAGATTCCTTTGCTTGGGTTTGAATAAAAGAGCAAATTAATGAGTAAGCATGTGTCCCTAGTCTGAAGGATATTTTATACTTTTCTTTGTTCCAGTAAATGTTGAAGCCACAGCATTAGTTGATCCAAAAAGTCAGTCGAGCCACCCATCCAGCAGCCTAGTCGGGCATGCAGCTGTTGTGGTCTCTTCATTCAAATCCATGTCCAAACTAACAATTCTTATCATATCTTCCCTCAGTCTGTCCCAGCCCCAGTCAGCTATTCAACCACTCAGCTTCTGTCCCTCCCCAAGTCCCCCATGCAGACCTCCTTTCCTGCACCAGGATGCGATGTAGTGACGTGTCTGCCAGCATAGTTGGAGTGTCCTTGTTCTAATGTGTTTGTGCATTGAAGAGATTACAAGGAAGCAGCTTGCCAGGGGCAGGCAGCTGCTGTTTCCTACGGCTTGTGGCAGTTTGGGGGGACACCAGCAGGATGCCATGGAGGAGAAGTAGCTCGGCGGCCCTGCTGCTGCTCTCAGGCAGAGTTATCGGGCGGGCCAAGGCCAGGTAGGATTAGGCTTTTGCTGCCGCTGTGGGCTCAGAGTTTGCTGAGGCTTGTGGCTCATGCATAGGTTGACTTGTTGTTATTCTGAACTAGGTTTGGGTTTCACCTTGTCTTGAGTTCCTTTGGTAGGAGTGTTTTTTTGGTCAGTCAGCACAAAAAAAATGTATTTGTCTAGATTCTGTAATGACTTTTAATCTCAGTTTTACTGTTTGGTGCTTTTTTGCCCTTGATGATGTTACCAAATCAAAATAACTGTTTCTGATTTTTCATATCACAGAACCTAGATGTTGCGACAAACACTTTCTCAAGGCCATATGAGCTAATTGTTGCATTCTATGTAAGCTAAGAGGCTTTCAGTGGAATTCAGCCACAAGGATTAAACACTGTGTGTTGCTTTCAACACGAGCCGCTTTTTCAAGTGGATTACAGTATTCCTTGACCTGAGTTGTTGCTTGAGGTTACTTTGTGTTATTTCCCACAGAGCTGAGTATGAAGGTAGACAGCAGCTTTGAATTTTGTCTATTCTTCTCTCAGAGTAGGTGGCTTCCTGTTGATTCTCTGTGTTAACAGAGGTCTATTCAACAAGGAACAATCTCAAACACTTTGACATTTTCAGTAGTCCTTTTTAAAATTAGCATGGAGCATGTGCTGCTTTGTTTTGTGGTCAGGCTTTATGACTCGCTGGTGAGTTGAGGGGTATTATTAGCTGGTTTCAAACTAAAACAATGCGTCTTTACCTCTTGGTTCTTACAGCAAAGCAAGCAAGGAAGCATGGGGAACAGACTCATAGCTATTTTTGATTCCTGTTTATATTTTGTTTTTTGAGGGGATTTCATAATGCGGTTCACATTTTTAGCGTGAGGTTTTACGTGAGGTCATTATGATGTCAGTTGTTATGAGTCTGGCACAAGAGACTGAAATCTTTCTCCTATTTCCAAATTCAGATTGCAAACAGGGGTCATGTGACAAACTATAGAGGGCTGAAGTAACTGGTTCAGCTTGTATACTGCATTACCAGTTTCAGTTGCATTTCCATGAAAATACATTTCCCAACATTGTTCCATCAAGCTTTTATTAGAAGAGACAGAACTAAGTCATGCATTAGCAGAAATTTGAAAAGCACACGTGTTGAGGTGAAATGTGTGGAACACTATGC
Organism: Acanthochromis polyacanthus; assembly: GCF_021347895.1. Taxonomy (NCBI): domain Eukaryota; kingdom Metazoa; phylum Chordata; class Actinopteri; family Pomacentridae; genus Acanthochromis; species Acanthochromis polyacanthus. The sequence goes on along the minus strand of NC_067117.1, from coordinate 7,772,955 downwards.
TATATTTGTCATTAAATTGCCCATGTGTCAAAACCACTACACATTCAAATGATATACAGGCTGCCATCAGCATGACAAGAGAGAATGGAGTAACTGTGCTGAGTGATTTTATGAGATGTTCAGGGGTTACAAAGCTGCTCACAGGCAATGTTGACAGACCTGTTGCACTTGAGAAGCTCAAGGAACTTTCTTTTGCTTTTTGTTTCTCTCACTCTATGTTGCACTCATACACATACATGAACATCCCCACACAACCACCTGGCAGCCATTTATATCAGATGGTTAGTCGCCCTCAGGTATGAGGTTCAACGACGATGTTAGCTATGACAACATGAATGGGTGCTTTCTTCCGCATATAAGGCATGATTTGATTTAACTCATCGCGTCATGAGCTGTCACTCCACAACTATGTGCTGATTGATTAAAGATTGCGATGCGTGCTTTGGGACAGAGTTTGAATAAAAAAGAAAGCCTTCTTCATTCTTCTGACCCATTTGATTAATTTAATTGTGGACACATACAGCAACATAAAGCAGAGAGTTGATTAAATGCATCATTTTTCCAACAAAGAAGCCCTGATTAATGAGCTCAAGAAGAGCTGTCTAGCTTACACTAAGAGGCCAATGAATGGATATGTGAATGAATGGCCTGAGGTATTCATGTTTGTAGACATTAAGTGAGCTAGCTTTCACTCATGTGACTAGAGGGTTCATCATGTGTGTCCATTAGACCTCTACAGACCTAAAACAATAGATATCTTTGTTGTATTTCAGCCGAAGTAATTTAAGTGGGGGTTTAAAGTGTGTCAGGTACAGATTCCTGTTTGAACCGGAGAGGAAGTTGATGGCCATCAGGCATGAAGGCAGGGTGTGTCACCTCGCAATGAAGAGGGAGGGAACAGGTGTGAATGATGCGTTGATGTTCAGAGAGTTGTCACTCCCTGCTGCATTCCAGCTCCAACTCGACTCAGCATACAAGTATGCCTCACAGCCCCAAGCCTCACACTGAAGACTTACAACATCACTTCCTGTCGCCGCACAGAGAAACTTGAGCAGCGGACAGATTTACATCGCACTCACATGGTGCCAAACCTCCAGGACTGGATAAAGCTAGTTTTTGTGCAGTACTAATTCCTGGATTCCTCTGGCAGTGTGGCTATGGGAGGCAAAGAGGAGGTAGTGGTGAGCAGGCTCGATTCCAACATGCAGTTTCCACGTACCAAATTGAGCCGTTTCAGGCTCCGTCCAAACAACAGCCCAGTGAGGGGCAAGCGCATGAAGTCAAAGTTCCATAAGAAAAAAGCAAGGTAAGTGTGCAGTGAGAATGAGTTGGAGCTGGATCAGCAGTACTAAATTCACAAATGTTTTGGTGAAAGTTTGGGTATCATCTAAGCCTAGAGCAAACTTGTATAGATGGCAATTTGTGTCTTAAAGTAAAAAGATAACATGACAGGGAAGTGAAACAACAAAACATAAATACGTTGTCCACACCTTCACAGAGTTGAATTTTGCAGTTTATGCTGTGGCATCTCAGAAGTTCCTCTGGTGACTCTATGTGGACTTTTATCATAACATTGAAGCCATATTTTAGTAGTCAGTATAGTGTGTTAGTTGTTAGTTTGCTGACAAACTTTAATTTGTGAGATAGAAACAAAGGTCTGTTGTGAATTTTTCCGTTTGATGTCAAAAATGACTGATCTTTCAGGGGCCATGTTATTGTTTTGGACAGCTGTGTGAGAGCAATGTCTTGAGCCAGATGCTGTATGAAAACAACTGCCTTCATTAAATCATTATACCTTTTTAGGAATGCATCATCTATACTAATTCTTATACCTAAGCTTAGGTTGTTGGCTGGTTGAGTTTTGATCAGAAGCTAAAGACTCAGAGATCACACTTCTTTCTGCAAAGCATTTATTTTGTTTGCAATTTTTTAAAATTACATCTTTGTTATGGTCTTGCAGTGACTAAGAAACTGTATTAACTGTGGAGTCCTCTAGAGCTGAAGCAGTTAGTTTACAGAGAGAATTAGTCATCAACAACTGTAATTGACAGGACAATTGTAATTGTTGTTGTCAGTTAACTTGCATGCATGTCAGACATTTGCTCCTGTTCTTAAATGCGAGGATTTTCTACTTTGTGTTTCATTTGTTTTTAAAACTTTTGCGTTTTTGTCTGCTGGTAGGATTAAACACACATTTTCGAGTGTGACTGTGGTGTGAATATTCATAAACTGAACACTCAGACAGATCTGCCTTGTCTAGTGAATGTCTGGTGCCTTCACTAATGCCAGTATCATTGCTGTTACCAATCTGTCAGATTCGAACTATGCATGATTTCTCACAATGCATTCAGTGTCTGCTAATTATAGCTATATAACCTCATCGGTAGGATTTTTATGGTTTTGGGAGGACATCTTTATGCGAAAAGTTCAGATATTACTCAAGTGTTTAAGGTTTTCCATGGAAATGGCTTGGATTAGCCTGAACTGCAGGGTACAGTCACATTACACCATAAACTGCTGGTGTGTGTGTGTGTGTGTGTGTGTGTGTGTGTGTGTGTGTGTGTGTGTGTGTGTGTGTGTGTGTGTGTGTGTGTGTGTGTGTGTGTGTGGTGGAATGTAACCATACTGGTTTAGAACAGTAAAGCAATAGCATGACAGATTTTGTGTGATAAGTCGATGCAGAGCTTATTTGACAGCTTTGAAAATGAGGGTTTAATCCATGAAAAAGCAGTTAAAGTGTAGTTTTATACTTTAGTACCACACCTAGGAGACTGTTGCATTCATTCAGCTTAACTGTTGACCATTAATTGATTTATTTAAAATCAAATTCAGTGGGGATGTTTCTTGCAAATATTTTTCTGTGCGTAGTGTAATGTTACTAAAAGAAAAAAAAGTGTAAGCCTGCATGTCTTTCTCTTAAAATCTGTTTTTAATTGCCTGTTTCTCTTGTTGTTACCTACTAATAAAAAGACTTTCATTGAATTAAGTACCTATTAAAACCTATTTCTGAAAGACCACAAATCGTGTTCATCACACCAAGGCGTTGATTCACTGCTAATGTGAGCATTTATGAGCAACATCTTGATGAGCTCATTGAATCATAACTGAGAGTATGACAGGCATTTTTGACTCTGATACATCGGCAACTATCATTTCATTGTCTCTACATTCTCGACAGCATGATAAGACATCTGGTGCTCTAGAACAGAATGGTTTGGCATGTCTCTTGAGATTTGCTGACTACAAGAATGTGGATGAACCGCATGCCACTGGAGTGAATCGGCTGACCACTTCCTGTGTCTGTGATCACAGGGTCACATTATGGTGTGTGAGGGGGTGAGTGAGTCTGCCAGCTGAGTGTGTTCCATTGTTGGGAGAGAACACTGTCCTCTGTTGTTCAGTCCAGCTCAAAAATAGCACATTGCCTTTTCCCTGCCTGTGCTTGGATCAGAAGCTTAGGGCAAATTTAGACAAATCAGGATTTCTTTTTCCAAAATTCTCTTCATTGCATGTTTCTTGCTGCATTGTTAGTAGGTAACACTCATTTCTGTAGGCAGAGGGGTGTGACCCTCAGGGAAGCAGATTTCACACTGCTACAGTGACATCTAGTGGACTTGCAGGGTACTTTGCCTCCAGGCCACATTTTACAAGAACAATAGAGACCCCCCTTTGTGTCCGTTCTCGCCGTCTCTCTCCTCACTCCGGCCCTCCCTCCATCCCACTCCTTTTGTTTCTCCATCTCTCTGGGCTCTCCCGGCTGATTCATCCTCCCCACACCACCTCAGTCTTCACCAATTCTCCCGTGTTTGTATGTGTCTTTGTGTTTCTGCTCATTTGTTTGCATGCATGTGTGTGATTTCTTTACGTGTGTGTATGTCTGCACCAGAGATCCCAGCCCCACCGAGATGAGCGTGGACCCCTGGGCCGGCACGCAGGACCAGGCAGCCGCTGAACACGCACACAGCACGCACACGCCGCCGCCCTCCCAGGACCAGGAGCAGCATCCCGACGAACTCTGCCTGGACTCATTTTGGAGTGAGGTAGAGACTATTCGACAGGGGAGTGGCTACACAGACCTCGACTGCACCAGAAGAGACTCCAGACAGTCAGAAGGTAAATACTGCAGAGCCTGCGCTGACTGATAAATAACAGACAAAACAGCTGAGAAAGAAGCCCACTTGAGATTGTGTGATTGTAGAAAATAATAATGATTAACTCAGCTGCTACCGAGATCCTCCATGAAATGATGCATTTGCCATGGCAACATATCAGGTTTCTCTCATGCTGTAAAGTAGCGCTCATCACCATGACAACACTATCAAACACTGTGGGTGGGAGTGTTTCATATGCAGATGCCAAATAGCCATTCATGTCTGATGACTTTTAATGGAAGTGTTCTTTTATTATGCCTATTCAAATTGTCTGATCGTGTTAATTTTGCTTTTCTTTTTATGTAAACAGAGGCACTTTGTATTTTTTGATAATGACTAAACCATCTGTGTGTAATTGTACTGCATTATTATTTTAAGATGATGAACAATTTTATGTTCTTCCTGAATTTAACTGCTGTATTTAGAGAACCAGTTCTTCATACAGTCAGGCAACACAGAAACTAGTTCCTACTTAGAGATTAGCTGTTACTGATAATTAACACTCATTAACTACCTGCTGTAACTGTTGTATAGCTGAGCAAGCTGACAAAGTTGAAGTTGCTCTTCTAATGTGTAAAATATAAAACTGTATGATATTGTCTATCCTCCTTTAAACAGTTACAATGGTTTGTGTAAGATCTTGTGATGCTACAGTCATTTCCTGTGGACACGTCAGTGGCTTTTGATTGGATTGTGCCGCAATTTACACATTTTCTAAATTTAAACAATGTGAAGAAGTGTTTTCGTAAAGCTAGATTGAGTAAATCATCAGTTACTTAAAACTGGTGTACATTTTATAATTAAAATTTTAGACCTGAAATTGCTTTGAAATTTTAATTTAGTACTGCAACATTCTGCATTTTATTCACATCTTCTTGTTGTCTGTGTGAGTTTACATCTAAATGCCTGTTGTATGTTTCAGAGGGAGAACAAGAGGAGCAGTGGCTGGCCGATGCTGGCTTGTCAAACCTCATCAGTGAGGACAGCGAGGATGTAGATAACGCGGTGCTGCTGTCCACTCTGACCCGGACGCAGGCCGAAGCCGTTCAGCGCCGACTGGATTCCTACACGCTGTCCCTCCGCAAAAGGAACAAACCACCTCCCCGCGACGTTCGTGACATCTTCCACTCCCCTATCGCTCAGGTCAGGATACTGAAATACAATGTAAATCTCCATCTGTCTAAGGGAGACTCTTCTACAGCTGGTCGCAAATATTTATGCCCTACATAGTGATACATGCATTCAAATGATCTACAAATAGAAAAAAAAGAATTTATTCAAGATTGTCTTAGAGTAACTTTCTCTGTACTTTTAATGTGGCTACCTAATTAAAAGATCCTATGTATGTGTTTCACAATTTAATTTGAGTTTGTGTAAAACCTTGACTTTCTAGTCTTATGGTCTTTGTTCTGTAGAAAATCTGTGTCAGGTTTTCAGCAAGATGAGCCTGCTTGTGTCACATGCAATTAATATAATATGCAGTGAGATATAAAATACGCATTTCCCAGGTGAGCGTTTAGACTCAGTAAGGGGCTTTCTATTGTCCCTCAGTATTGTGCTATCTTGTTTCATGGAGATGGGCTGACCTGTGACAATAAAGGCAGATCACATATAAAGGCCATGCTTTGTCCTCACTGCCTGTCTGAGACTGTCTTAAAGGGGATCAGAGACACTGTTTCTCTGATCCTTATCAGTGCTTTATCAAAGGAAACCCTCTGTAGACCCACATCTATTCACTTATTGGACACGGATATTGAAGAGCTGATATTTATAACAACCATGGATTGCAAAAACATTGTAAATGTGTTTTCAATGTGACTCTTTCACCAGACCCTTCTGCCTGAGTCTCAGCAAAGTGAAGACCTTGCCCAAAACAGCATGGCATCGGTTGCCAAAACACCACTATCAGGTAAGAACTATGTAATATATTTGGACTAAGTCAAAATCAAATTTCCAAATACTAAAGGAAAAACAAACAAGTGGATGCACTCTTAAACCCAAGTACAGCGCGGCAATAGCTGCAATTTGTCTCAGTAATGTAATTTAATCCAAACTTTACTCCATAATCATCCCTGTGTCGATCATTTTAAGCATTCGTCATTGGTTTACTTGTAATGACCTACCTAAATGTGAGCAGCAGGTACGTGGGCATCTGATGACGATAGATCATGCCACAACACCTGTCATCTGTCATTTCATTGGCTCAGATTAATCCTTGGATTACTGCCTGCCACTACATGTCACTGCTGGAGAAAGCCCCTGTCAGATTTGCACTAAGAGAACATGCAGAAAAAACGGTTTGCTAATTGGAGAATCCTGCCATTCATTTGTAGGTGTTTCAATATTGAAAACATACAGCAGGCTGTCATCTGTTGTCAAGCAATACTCAAACATCTGAGATAAATTACTACTATCAAAATGGACTGTAGTTTTATTTTAGATGGTGAGAGTAACTTCGGCTGTATTCTTGTTTAATGTTCTTTGAAATGATCTGTTCCTCTACTGATCCTGAGGAGATTAAGGGAGTTTATGGTACATTTCCTCACTTGTATGTTAACTTTCTGCCGTATTTCTTCCATCAAATTAATATTTTGTAACATCTGTACACTAGACTTGCTTATATAAACTAACAGACTGCTGTTTGTGTATGTTTATTGGCATGTTTCCCGCTCAGCTGTGACACCGGAGCATCAGCGATGTGCTCCCAAAGAGGAATTCTTCATCACTGATGTTGCCTACTGCGAACAGGCCGTCATCTTCCTCAAACAAGCCAAACTGCCGCAGAATAACAGCCAACGCAGAAAAGAGGACGGCACCCTGCCTGTAAGCACCCAAACAATTTTCATCTCTCCCACTCATTTTCCAGAATGACTGTGGCTTCAGGACAGCTTTGAAGAAAATCTGTAAACGGTCCTGATATGAAAGGGGAAGAGAATTTGCAAATGAAATATAAAAGGGAAATACTGACTTGTGTTTCACTGTCTGTGTTTCCTACATTGATTTTATTTTGGTGAAAGGGAATTATATTGACAGAAATGACAACAATCACGCAGTTTTAGGGAACAGTAACTGTACATGATGAAGTATAACACCCATTAACAGTTCAGCTTTTGCTCCCGATGATAATTTACTTCAATTAAACCCTGTAAACATAAAAAATATATAAATTCAGACTATAGGTTCTTCGTCTGAACATATTTTTTGGAAAATATCTGTGCACATACCCTTAAGACTAATTATTGACATTGGGCTTAGTACCATAAATTCCTATGGTTTATCTTTTCTGACTGAGCATTTTTTGTTTTCAAGTCCCAACGTGCCAAAATTCTTTGTCTTTTTTGCAAAGTTTTAAGAGCTTACAAATGCTTTAAGGGTTTTAAGATTGGAATTTTTTTTATTCACAGTTGTTTTTTTATGATTTTCTGTGTTTTTGTGTTCTTGTCTCACTGCAGACAGCCCGTCAAATCCCCATTTTGGCTCCATCAACTCGAGTTGGTTTAATTTATGGTCATGATTATAACGGGGTTTGATGGTATTAAATGTATTAAAAAAATAAATGTAATTGCTGATCAGAAAAAAAAACTGTCACAGTAATTTAATGTCAAGCCCCTCACAGACATCACAGAATGTTTCAGTCCTGTTTTGGATCAAGAGTTTCATGTAAACCTGGAAAACACACAAACACACACGCATACAAATGTTATTATAAGCCATTTGCAATCAGCCCTCCACTGCTGGTTAGATAACAAGGTTAAGCAGATAAGGAATGATGGAATTAGCTCAAAACAAAAGGAGACTTGTTGTGTTACAGAGTCCAGCAGATTTCTTTTTCTATTTTGGGCTAAATAAGTTTCCTGTGCAATGGGGAAGAATTTGTGGTTTTGATCAGTGGTCCTAATTATGCATGTTCGGATACCTTTCTGCCACGTGTACTTAAAGAAACTGATTTACAGTCCATCTGTTTTTCTCTTCCTTATAGTTTTTCTCCTTGTATGCTGTCTGTCTTTCACTCTTCACATCCACTTTCTAACTTTCAATTCCACTCCCCATCTTCTCACTTTTCTCTTTCCTCCACTCTCACCTCCACAGCGGGTTATCTGCCCCAAGTGCCGTCTAGGAGTGACTCGTATTCAAGATCTGTCCCACGCTGACATGAAGAAGGTGCGTCAGTTGGCTCTCATCGACATGACAGCGTTGTCCGACCTTCTCGAGCTCGAGGTCAAAAGAAACAAAACCGGCAAGAGGAAAATCCCAGGTGGGGTAGCACTCATACTCACAGGAAAGACATAACACACACAGAAACTGATGTCACCTTTCTTATGAAGAAAATATTAAAGTATGTTTTTTTTTTTATTTGCCTTTGAGCCACACACACAAACTGTCGGCTCTGTAAAACTAGTTACATATTCATTACTAATAGTGAATCACAGTCATAAATAGTCCCTTTTAGTTAGCACTGCAGTATGTTGTCACCCTCATCCGCACACAACAACACAAGCAGGGCATTTAAAAGCATTAATAGTCATTAAATAGATTTTTTGAAAATGAAGGCCTTAAATGGCATTAAAAATCATTATGTTTGGTTTTCAGTGGCATTAAAAATTCTTTCTGCAGTTTAAGAAAAATATTTCATAATAAAATAATAATATGTAATAATAGACTGCGATTTGTCAGATATGTGCATCTGCATAAACATGCTAAAGCATTGCGATAACTGTTCCAGCCGGTCAGGTATAATTGCCAAATACTGCAGGTTTGGAAAGTGGCCGGCAGGCTGGACCAGGCGGAGGAGAGCTGGGAAATGGGGAAATGCAAATTCCAGCAAAAATGGCCAGAAAACGTGGAATTCAGAGAATGACTGCAGCCCGTGGGTGGTCAGGGGTGGTTTTCCAATTCAAAAACAGTGAAATATTGGGACAGTTTTCATATAAACATCATCTTTTACAAAAAAAACCAAAAACCAAACCTGTGTAATTTGTTGAGTTCACGGTCATGGCATTAAAATTTCTACAGTATAGCACTGAAATGACATTAAAAACCATTAAGTTTGACTGGCTGATTTCTGCAGAATCCCTGACAAGTAACACCATGTGAGGCAGACATGACTGACACTCTGATCTTTCACAGAGAGCACGCTGTTTGGGGTACCTCTGGCCACGCTGCTGGAGAATGATCAGAAAATGAAGCCCAACACCTCAACTCCTCTGTTCATGCAGGCGGTAAGAACCTATAAATGCATCTGTGTGATATGACCTTTCACAGGCAAAACACATACAGTGAATAAATGACACGCTGCATGTGAAGCAAAATTTGTATGTGCTGGATAATAATAAGCCTGTTATTCTCCTCTGGTCTGACAGAAGATGACAATTTTTTTTGTCATAGGTAGAGAAAATAATGGAGAGTATTCAGTGTCCTCTGTATGTGAAATGCTTGGACCACACCCTGTTTGTAGCAGCAGTTACTGAGTATAACCAGCAGAGGTGAGCTAGAGATTCTTATCTACTGGTGCCTGACTCTGCTGATGTCTCTCTCCCTTTTTTCTTTCTCTCTCTCCCTCTGCAGTTGTTATCGTTTCTGGAGAAGAAAGGAGTCGATTCAGAAGGGATCCTGCGGGTTCCAGGGTCTCAGTCCAGAATCAAGGTGCAATATTGGGATCTACACACACCTGACACTGCCCCTAATTATTTTACTTATTTGCCTCGTGTGTGAAGCAAAGGCCTAAAGAGCAGCCAGAATATTGACACAATTGAACGGCAGAAGAAAATCAACCAGCTTTACTAAGGTTAAGTACAGCTGACATTTAGAAAAACAAGGTCTTATGAGACAAAATCAATCACTCTTTCAGCTGCTGAGGCCAGATAGCCTTTAAGATGCTGTATTTAATGTCGAGATGGTGAATCATTTAAACCCCAGCAGCCACAAGAGGGCACCAGTTAGCAGCAAGGAAGGAAAAACTGCCAGGTAGATAATGAAGTAGTTGGCAACAGTGAAAATTAACTGGATTTCATAGTTTTGTTGTGATTTCTTTGGTTAGTCTCGGGTTTCAGTAGCATACCAAAGTGTTAGAAAAGTATTTATTCATTATTTAATGTTTACTAGATAAAAAGAATCTGAATTTTTGTCACATTGCTACTACTTGCAGCTGAGTCAGTTAAGACTTCATGGTTGCACCAGGGAGCTCAGAATTTTGTATTCTTTATGAAATCTGCTTTGAGCAAATATAATTTTTGGCAAATTATGTGAAAGAGACATGTAGAAAAAAGTACAACAATAAATATTATGATTTAAAGCTTGATTTTAGTTGAGTTTCTTATGGAACTGCATGTCACAAATGATTAGTTCAAGAACCTGCAGAAAGTTTAAACGACTATTGTTGGCAATTTTTTGAAGACAGCATGCTTTTCAAACCCGATGGCAGGGTATGAGGCTTAGAGGTTTTAATTCAGTAGCGTTTGTTCTTAGGTGGACCTTTCACAGACTTACTGTGCAAAGCATCAAAATCAGTTTTTATAGCTGCCATTTTTATCGTCATAAATAGTAAATATAATTGTAACAAGCTTTAAAGTGAGACAGATCAGTTTGTTAATCAATATGCACCGACTGAAAACTGCATTTTTTTCCTCTGTGCAGCTGCTGCAGCAGAACTTGGAGACCAACTTCTACTCAGGGCAGGTCAGCTGGGATGAAGTGAGTCCAAATGATGCTGCTGCACTACTCAAGAAGTTCATCCGTGAACTGCCTGCTCCTCTGCTCACTGCGGAGTACCTCAACACCTTCAGCGCTGTCAGAGGTCAGTGTACCCGACTGCTGCTGGATAAAATATCATTTATATTTTATCCTCCTGCGTTATTGTGAAAGGTTTGCAGCATTCTTACAGTAGATTTAAAATGCCGTGCATGCATTGAACAGATTGTGCAAAAAGCATTGCATCACACACATGCACCCATTACACTTCAGTTATTTTAATGCGGCTACCGTTCAGAGAGTGCAGACCTTTGTTGGTTGTTTGGACTAAACCTGAGAACTTTCTGTTTCAGGACAATGCTCTATAGTTACATAACAACCAGATCAGTGATACTATGCACACAGTATATCACTATGCACGTGAAAACGTTGAAGTGAGTGACTACATTTGTATCGATCATTTGATAGCATCTCAAACATGTTCAGGTTTAATTAAATTACTGTCTAATAGACGCATATACAGCTGTCCCTTTTCCACTCCTCAACACAACAACCTGCTGCCCACTTTTCCAGACAGCTCAGCAGGGCTCACATGATAATTACAGCACCTTAGTCCCTTCACCGTGATGGCAGCACTGCGTGGCACTTATCTTTTATGCTCCAGCTGAGAATTCAACATTAAGATGAGCAAATTGACACCATTTGAAGGGGTGCACCGGGACCATCAAAACGCACACTCAGTGACACAGCAGAGCAGAGGATCCGTTATTTTCACATCAGTTTCTCCTTAATAAAAAACTGACTGATATTAATACAACCTGACTGATGACTCGCTGATGTATAGTTTGTGAGGAGGATCAGTGCAAAGTGATAAATGACGTGTGACCACAGAAACATAAGCTAACAAACCTAATGGCCACCTGTCACAGTGCCATTAATCTTTAGACATCCCATTATTCTTAGTCACAGACAGAGGAAATTAATAGTGTGTGTATGTGTGTGTTCAGTCTGTCTCATCCACGTATTCTTACTTCTTTAGACATCACAGAGCTGAAGCAAAAACTCCACATGTTGAATCTGCTCATCCTGCTGCTGCCTGAGCCCAACAGGAACACACTAAAGGTAAAGACAACACGACTATATGATGCTTCATGCGATGCATTCAGCACAGAAACAGTGAATCAAGCTTTAAGACAAGTATATAGATTACAATTTTAGCACATATATCGAATCTGTAGGTTTTTTTTTCATTGTTTCAACCTCAGTTTTAGCAAACACTTGGTTTTTTGGTGTTCGGCAGCAGTTGTGTTGCATGAAAGCACTTTTTTTCCATGGAGGAAAAAGAAACTTAGTTCAATCGATGTGATTCCTGCCATGTAAATCTGATTTTGTTTGAACAGTAATCTGTCCTGATCACATCTGGTCAGCATGGAAATGAGATACTTCTGCTGTTCTTCTCAGCCTGTAGTTACTTTTCTACTTAGGATTACACCCAAACAGATAACGAGGATCTTAATTATAATGAATTGTTGTAGATAAAACTACCTGTTCATAAATGTTTTAAATTAGCTCCACCCCGAGTATAACAGCAAGAGTTTCCTTTCACAGTATCAGTAAAAACATATGGAATTATGTAAGAATATAATGCTCACAGGGGCCATTTTCAATGTTAGAGCACTTTTGATGCTTTGAGGACATTTATAATTGCACTTCATTTTCACTTTTACTTAAGCAACTAATAGAGTAGTTTACACTGAAATGGTGCCATTTCAAAACTAGCTACCAGAATGTTTGAGTATTTTATCGTGGACATATGAAACAACAAGAATTTTACAGAATCCATGAGAGATCCCAAAAGTGTTAAACTGGACAAATAGTCTGAAATTTTCATTTCAGACTATTTGCTCTTCTTAGATTTGTCAGAAATGTATCCCAAATGACTCTTGACCAAAGCATCGTTTCGTAATGCATGACTGTATTGTTCTGCTCATAATCCACATTTCAAACACTCTGCTCTGTTATATAACGGCTTGCATTAACCAATGACTCACTTTTACCAACATAAGTGTGCAGTCAGCTCTGCTTATAGCAACCAGGAGCATAAAACCCACCTGAACTAATTACTTTGACTCCAGTGGAGGCAGCTGAAACTTACAGTGCATTAACATACTTCTCAGCAGAGGTGTTACGGATGATTCAGTCACTGTGATAATTCACTTTACTCCATTTTGTCCTTCGTGTAAGTGCCCTTTTTATCTTTTGAAAGACATTTGCACAGTGCTCAGTGGAAAGCCAGAGTGAGTCTTTTAAGTCTGTAAAATCTGGAACTGTGTGTTTATACCTCCATGCTGCACCTTTTTATTTTAAAATAAATGCTAAAAACAGCTGAAAGCCCTCAGCCTCATGTATCTCCATCTGCGTTTCTTCAGGCCCTGCTCGAGTTCCTCAGTAAGGTGGTTTCCAGGGAGAAAAGGAACAGGATGAACCTGTGGGCTGTCGCGACCATCATGGCTCCCAACCTCTTCCTCCATAAGGCCGTCCCCAGCAGACTGACTGAGGGGGCAGAGAAAGGACAGGCAGAGAAGGCAGCTGACGTTATGAGGCTCCTCATCCGCTACCAGGATCTGCTCTGGACGGTAGGACACTCTACATTAATCATGCATAATAGCGTGGTTCTTATTTGCTTTTTTCATTTTCTGAATGTGCTCCAGTTTAACTTTAAAGCCTTTAAACCAGTTTTATTATTAATGAAGACAATTTAAGCAGTATTCATCACAAAAACTTTATTATCAAGGGAATAAAATGCAACAGAAGCTGAGTGTGAACTGAATATCTTGAAAGTGGCTTTTCTCATTTTTTTTCCTTTTCTTTTTTAGAAACCAAGTGAGTAAACTAGTGATAAAAACTTTTAGGTAAACACTTCATAACATGCTGTGTCGTGTTGTTTTTCTGTTCAGATCCCTAACTTCCTCATGAGCCAGGTGCGTAAACTGAATGAGAACAGTAACCGGCGTTACCAGTTCTATGACCGCCGCATCAAGAACCTGCTGAGGAAGATTCACACAGACAGCAGGGACAAACCTGACAAAAACACCTCTGAGGTGAGTTGGTTTAGCACTACTCAGCATTACTTCCAGAAATATGTGTTCCTGTGTAAGTTTGTCTGTGGACTTAATAAAATGATGTAGCAGTTAAAGGTTAACACAAGAAGAATCATAAATAGGCCTGCTGTACATTCATTAAAACATGCTAAAACCTAAAGAAGCCTCCCTCTAAGTCTACCGTTGTTACTTTACATTAAAAACGATGACAGTGCTGAATCTTCTCATACTCTTTCTTTGCAGCCGCGTCGTACAGTGAAGATCCAGGTTGGTGATCTAGTGAGCGGCACGATGGAGTTCCAGCTCAACATCAACTCACGAACCTCAGACCTGCTCTCCCAGTTTCACCGCCAGTTCCTCCGCAGCCCTGACAATGGAAAAGGCAAAATGCGAAGGTATGATACTGCAGCAGCATTAAAACACCAAATGTTTCATCGAGCTGTGCCACATGACTGACTGCTCGGATTGACAAACACAAAGGTTTGATCACTTTTGTAACTGACAGGTTTCTAGAGGCATGAGTGTCAGTTTACTAAATTGTCCTGTAAGAATGAAACCTATAAATCCACCTCGATGGAACAGCACAACCTGACACATGGTGTGTGTGTCTCTCCACAGAAACGGCTCTGTGGTGTATCCAGACTGCGCCCTGTACGAAGTGGGAGGAAATATTGGTGAGTTAAAGTGTCTCTGCCGTTTGATCGGAGCAACGCTGGCATTTGCATGTCTTTCTGCTCATTGAGCTGATGAGAGTAGCAAGGTGTTATGTAATGAAGTGAAAAAGCGCCAAAGAGACACGAGCTGTGCATCTGCAGTTATCAGAGCAGACAAATGCTTATTACACACTTGTCTGCTCGCTCACATGAGAGCTGACACAGTGAACAGTACAAATTAAACTTTTTCAGACAGTTCAACTTTGTGACAGAGAAGCCTCTAAACCTCCATGTTGGTGCCCGACACTTCCAGTTATCGTTTTGACACAAACACAAGCCGATTTCCAATCATTTTACAGGAAAATAATCAGCAACTATTCTGGTGATCTATTAAGATTTCAACTGCTTTTCTGTTCTGTTTGAAGCTTTTAAAAGCACAAACCGTAGCTGCTACACCGATGAACCCTGCTTAGCTAGAAATGCATTTACTTGCTGTATAAATACACTTCATGTTTCAATATGCACAACTGAGCACAGGAAGAAAAAAAAACATGAAGATTTAATTGAGAAACACTGACAAAAGCAGTCGTCGGTTAGATAAATCTTAATGTAGAGTAACATCACAGCTGTCCCAAGAAAATCCGGTCTGCATATTTTTTCAGTTTTACTGGATTACATTAAAATATACAAGATCCTTACATGATGGGAACTCTGACTCCCAAGTCAAAACAAAATATCTGAAAATGCTAATTTGGAAGGAACGTTTAATTGGTTAATCTGCATAGATATTCACTAAAAATTTTAAATAATATGTAAGTAATAAAACTTATTCTTTTATCTTGCTCACTTGAGAAAAATCCCAACACCTGTCCTAATTTTTTTGTGCGTTTTCTGCAGGTGAACACTGTTTGGATCCCGACACACACCTCCTGGATTTGTACAACAGTAACCCAGGAGGAGAGTGGTTCATCAAGATGAAACCCAACGCCAGCAGAGGGCTGTAACGACGGATGGGCAGATCGAGGAAAATGATAAAGGCAGAATCTTTACAAAAACATCAAATCCATGCAGCTATCGCTTCTTCATGTCCCGCACAACCTTTGAGCAACAAGCGAGAAGGAGACAGATGCAGGAGGCAGAAACGGTCAGATGGAGAATCTGCCCGGAGCAGAGCCTCAAAACTGTCTGATCACATGAGCTCACACCGCCCTCTTTCCCTTTCACCTTCCCATTTGCCTCCATCTTCTTCTGCTCCTTCCTCCCTTTGCACCATCATCACTCTCCTGCATTACTGCTAGCAAAAAGCTGCCGACATGACTCATTGCTTCCAAACCTGCTGCACAGAAAAGACTAGAAAGAGAGCGAGAGAGGGAGAGCGGCTGGACAGTTTGCTTCGCCATGTTTTCTCTCAAGCAATCATCTCCGACCATGAGTGAGCAGATGGGGTTGCAGAGCACCTCTGGCTATAGAGAGCCGCCCTCCCCCCTCTCAGACCAGCCTCTGCTCCACATACAGAGTAGGTTTGATCCATAAGTCCACTGTAAAAAGCTTCAACATGATACAGGGGTTTTTTGTGCATATTCTCAGCAAAATTGTTTCAGTAGTCTCAAGTTAGAATAACCAGGATATGCAGGTAATCAAACCCGTATCCGTGGAGCAGGTCCTCTACTTCCAGCCTTTAAAAGTGTGGGGTTTTTTTTTATCCATATTGGAAAACTGTCCAGCAGCAGGCTGACAGAGCACGGATGATTTTTCCTCAGCACAAAAGTTTTTGTTGAACCTGCTGTACGAGGGCACGGTGCTCCATGTTTTGATATCTTCTTTTATCCACCAGCTGGGTTTTTCCTGGCTCGGAGTGACGACTCACCAGTGAGTCACATTTCTGTATTCTTCTACCCCAATTACAGAAATAAGTTTTCTCATTTACATGATGTTTAAGAACTCAGCTTATTGGAGCAATCAGACCGTAATCCGGATAATTATGTGAGTGTAAATTCACTGATTGTAGTAGATGCACATTTAGCCTCAAATATGGACAGAAAACCCTTGTCTCATGTTTTTTTTTTGTTTGTTTGTTTGTTTTTAACGGATAAGAAAACAACCACAAGAGGAAAGACACTCAAAACTGAAAGCTGGAAAACATACATGAACTGATGGAATAATCAGTTACTCAGCTGGCTGATCCTTCTCAATCACTCCTGTTCCTTCTCTCCAGCTGCTGCAGATGTTTGAGGCAGAGGGTTTCTCCCTTTCTTCACCTGTGCCATTCAAAGAGGGAAAGAGACCCTGATGAACTGATATTTCTTTATCTGTGAAACCCTGTGATCTCCTGGGTGTTATAAAAATCCACGGACTTCCAAGGACCCCTGACCAGCACAGAGCTGCGCTCAAATAGACTCCTCTTTTTCTGACACCAAGGGATTTGGTGTCACAACCTCAAGGACAGTTGTTGTACCTCTAAAGGGAGTTGTTAAGGACATACAGTGAAGCTGGTCTTCAGTTGTCATGAATGGGGGGTGAAAGGGCTGAAGGGGCTCATGGGGCGTATTGGGATTATTATTATTTATATGAATGTAATGCCATTGTTGCTTCTGTGTTTGGTGAGTACCGCGTAGGATAGAGAGACTTTAGGCTAATGTGGAATTGCTGCACTCAGTGTAAAGTATGTTGTGTTAAGTCACCCATACTCAGTGTGGGAATTTGCAGTGTTTGTGTACATATTGTTCTTTTTTTTTATGAATCTCTTTACATTTGCTAGTAGGATAGATTTCCTGTGTAAATATTCCTCGTTCATATCCACTCTGCTGCGAGGAGAAACCGCCGCGGTAGGACTGTTTGTTGTGATCGTGTTTCTACTCGAAGCTGTTCCGAACACACGCAAGCAGCAAATGAATGTATTAAACGTTTTGTACCGATCGTCAGATGCGAACCGTTTGCTCCTCGCAGCCGGAGCCATGTTGGTGCTCCGCGGCCATTTTGTGGGAAGCATCTCGCACACTCTGCTCAATAGACGGGGTAATGACAGCCGGCCGAGGCGCACACATCTATCAACACCCTCTGCTCCATCTCTGTCACCTCCCCGTAATGGACCGTAATGGCAGCGTGGTGCATGCATCAGAAACGCACACAGGAATCACTTTTCTTTGATAAAGCAGAAGGTAATAAATGGGTGTTATAAATTCTGCTGCCCTGAACCTGACAACAGCAGTGTGTGTGTGTGTGTGTGTGTGTGTGTGGCGTGCGTGCATGTGTGTGATGAGCTTCATTACACAAGTCCAATTGGCCTGTCCCAGGGTCCCAGGCACAGTTCAGTGCCTCGGCACAAAGCGAGCTGATGAAACTGCCTTCTGCTGACAATCAGGAGAACTAGGTCACCTCTGAAGCAGCATCCCTGAGGGCGAGCAGCGTGAGTCCAAACACCCCGAGGAGCCGAGCACATGGACACGCTTTGTCTAAACACACATGCCGAACAACAAGATGTAGAGTCACCAAAACAGGAGGGGTACAAGTCCACGGTTTCCTTTTGAATCTGTTTGTGTTTGTAGATATGTGAAGGTGTGAAGATGCTGCCTATGAGGAGGCATATCTCTGAAACAGTGTTATCTATATACCCAGGGAGCTAAATGACGGACATTTTACAGCGTTTACATTTGTATCCTGCTGTGATCAAAGTGTGAACCCCTTATTGGTGAAGATTTTAGACGTCAGTCAGCAGACGTCAGAATGTATATTTATGCCCTCGTTGCTTTGAATACGTCTGTGAAGATACTTTTTCCGTAGAAGAAAACTTTTCAAAATTGTCCCTTTTTTCTCAATAAATGTGAATCTAATGTTGTGCTAAGCATGATTTATTTTTCTCAATATGAGCTGTGGTAGAAAAGATGGTATCAACGAAAGCAATCATTCATCAGCGGTACAGTTGCATCTGCTCCCCCCATATTTATGCATCCACAGAAAGTGGAAAACACACACGTGTGAAGACACAGACGGAGAAAACCTGGAGTGAAGTATTGGTTTGCTGTGCCGTACTAATCAATAGAGAGATTAACCTTGTAATGTGTGCGGGTGGAGAGGCCAGAGCCGCTCAGCTCCTTGATTAATCATCGCCAACGCGCCTGGAAAAAACCATTTGCGACTAACTGCTTCATCAACTTTGATTATTCAAGGTCTCAGCGTGTCCAAATGGCACTTTGAAGACGAAAAGAACAAAACTGATGCATCATATAGTATTCGTTCTTTCAGTCGTTTGTTTATCCAGTGGAGCTTTCCTACTAAAAGTGAGGGTTAACATATGTGCCATGTAGAAACTGAATGACAGTGGAGAATTAGGGGTTTAAAATCAAACTAGGATATTTTGGGACATAAACACATATTTGCCCTCATTGTTTTTGTCTTCCTCTCTTAACCCTCCTGTTGTCTTCATTTACAGGCACCAAAAAATTATAGCTTCCTAGTCTGAAAAAAATAAAATCCAAAAATTCAGCAAAAAAAATTCCCCAAATTTCAGAAAATTTGCAAAAACCTTCAGGAAGTAAATTCCAATAATTCCTTTAAAAGTTTCCCTTAAAAGTTTTGAAAAAAAAAAAATTCGGAAAGAAAATTCTTGTAAATATTTTCATAAAATGAGTAAAAATCTAAAGTGATTACACACATATCTGTAAAACTGATATTTTCTTTAAGAACATTAAGGGGGAAAAAGCCAAAACCAAAATCCAGCAAATTTACGGTTGATTTTTTTTGTGAGAATGTTCTAAAGAAACATTTTAACATTTCTTTTTTTTCCCAAATTTTTTTTTTAAAAATTTCAAAGTTTTCATTGCCCAAATATTTTTTTTTCCACATTTTCAAACTTTAAAATGTGACGACACAAGAGTTAACATAGATGCTTTTTTCTCTAATATTTTTCTGCATTTTCTCAGAATCCGCTTCATGTTTGCTTCTTGTTCCAGCCTCATTCGCTCATTTCTGACAACACACACAAAAAAATGAATAAAAAAAAAAATCACTAAGCAAACCAAACTGCACCCCCCAGACGGAGGAGCTTCCAGCCTGCCAGACGTAGGCCCCTTTGGCCTGCTGCAGATCTAAATTACTGTAATCAGTGGATGAATAGCAATCAGCAGCTTTGTATGAGCTGCTGGCAGAACGCCTGACCCCCGGCTCTCTCCACCAATCACACCGCTGCGTCCCATTCACAGCTAATCACGACGTGCACTCAGAGCTCGCCACTTCCCTCACATTTGAGGAAGTGCTTCTCCCCTCCTTGTCTTTTTGTGTCAGGCTGACCGGATTGATGAGGGATGACGGTATGAGATGAAGCTCTTTCCTGTGCTTACACGGTGGCAGCCATAGTTTCCCTCTTTGGCATGAGACCGTTTGAATGAAAAGCAAAGTTTCATTTTCTGCTCATGGTGTGTTTCAGTGGCACAGGAAACGGCACTGCTCTAAGTCAAACAGGTTTAACAGGGAGGCCGCTTTACTGGTGGTTTGAGCGAGAGGAGAAGCTCACAGACCTGATTACCAGCTTTAAAATGGTGACAGAGTCATTTTGAAGTATTACTCAGCGTGATTCAGGGCTTTAAATCGTCTGGGGTTTATTCAGCACAAGTGGACTTCACACTTTACCACTCAAGGTACTTGGGGAGGAAGCCTGACCATCGAATGCGACTAATTTGGGGCATTTTATTCATTTTTGAAATGCCACAATTTATAACCAACCACTGGGTGCATAACATCACAAAAAACAAATCAACCACCAGGGTTTTTCCTGCATAGAGGAATTTTTGGCAGCCCCCCAAAGAGGACTTAGTCACCATTTAAATGATAACTTACAATACAACAATATACACTACCATTCAACAGTTTGGGGCCACTTAGAAATGTCTTTAGTTTTGAAAGAAAAGCAGTTTTTTTCCTCATGAGACCGTTGCGTTTCATCCCCCTCTTGTCTCAGACGAAACTAAATGAACCATGGTTGCCAACAGGTGAAATTAACAAAAACTGCACAAACAAACAGAAAAACAGGGTTCTGTGGTCTAAAAGAGGATAGTGTGGGGTTGAATACCACCATCCTCCACTAAATCTACCAAGGTGGTAGACCAAACAAAACTAAAACCCCTTTAAAGAAAAACATTCCCCAAAACAAAAGAAAGGAAGCGCTGGGTTCTGTGCACTGACACGACACAGACACTTAGGCCAAGTCCACACGTATCCGGATATTTTTAAAACCGAATATCCGCTCCCCTCCGTTTAGGAAAAAATCTGCGGCCACACGTCTCCGTTTTCTACAATAATCTCAGTCTACACGTATCCGGATACATGTACGTATATGTCAAGCTTATCCAATCAGAATAAGCTTCCGTCTCGTGTCGTCACTTCCGCAAAAAACAAAATATGGCGCCAGGCTCGTTTGTGTGGGCTGACAAGGAGTCGGAATTGCTTTTAAATGTTTTGGAGTACAAAGGGAATAAAACCCAGCAAAGTATAAAGCGCCTATAGTATTGTTGAAACCAGTACACTTTTGAGCGCGTCCATTCTGCTCCGATTGTCTACAAAGGTCGCATGTCTGACGTCACAGCAGTTTTGTTGCAGGCAGTGACGTCTGCGTTCCTAAAACTCCAGTTATGTCTGTCCACACGTAAACGCATACCTGGGGTTTTTCCCAAATCTCCACTTTGGCCGGAGTTTTCAAAACCTCCGTTTTCAGAACCAAAAACCTCCAGTTACGTGTGGATGACAGGCTGAATCGGAGAAAAATATGTGTTTTCAGACTTATCCAGATAAATGTGGATAGGGCCTTAGGTTTCCATAAGAAGGCCGACTGATGGTGTCAAACCTTCCAGGTCACCTACCCACAGCCATCTGAGCAGTTGGGAGATCCCTCCTTATATCCCCACCCAGCTGATTGGCAACAGCACACAGCTGAGCTCAATCACACAGGTGCAGCAGATTGAGCCTGATCTGAGAGCCAGGCTGTGAACTTCCCAAGTCCAGAACTTTAAATGAATGATAAATCCAGTGTAGACATCGTTAATGTGGTAAATGGCTATTCTAGCTGGAAACGGCTGATTTTTAATGGAATATCTCCATAGGGGTACAGAGGAACATTTCCAGCAACCATCACTCCTGTGTTCTAATGCTACATTGTGTTAGCTAATGGAGTTGAAAGGCTCATTGATGATTAGAAAACCGTTGTGCAATTATGTTAGCACATGAATAAAGGTGTGAATTTTCGTGGAAAACGTGGAATTGTCTGGGTGACCTCAGACTTTTGAATGGTAGTGTACATCTATTTTTTTTACCATTTAAAAAATGGGATTAATTTACTAAAGAACTGAATTAAAGATATTTTTGTTTAAAATTGTTAAAAATTACAGTCTAATGAAGGATTTCTGTCCAATAAGGTAACATGGCTATCTGTGGATCAGTCACGTTTACTGTTGTTTTGTCCCCTTCAAAGGTCCATTCTGAGCCAGGAAAACTCCTGAAGCAGTGAACTGGTGTTTCCAATTCAAGCTCATCTTCAGACTCTTTCATTAGAGTATAAGTTCTAGTGGTTACTTTTAGATGTACAAATACTACAGACTCTACATACAGCTCATATATATGTATATATAGTATAATTCCCAGCTTATAATGTCAAGAACAGCCCAGTTTTAAACTTTAAAAAATGATTTAATACACAACAGCTATACTCCAGGCAATGCCATGATGGTTTGTTACTAAAATCAGACTGAATTTCAGGGCTTACAAACGGACGATCAATGTTTTGGGAGCATATTGAAACCACTAAAGGTCCACTAGATTAGATTAGATCTTATTGTCAACTTTCCTTTTTTTGTAACTTTCTGTTTGCCACAAAAAGCTTTGAAATCTGTAAAGCACAGCACCAAAAAAGAAACGCAACATGGGCTTCCTAATGTGTGCTTTAATTGTTCCTTTATTAAGATTTTTTGTGCTTCGCTGTGCATAGTTCCACACTAAAGGGTGAAATGTTTCAACCCAAACGCTGAATTTTACACGGGAAAGACATCAGAACCAGTTTTTAATCCAGCTGTGATTCAGTTTGGAACAAACACAAACTGATCTGAACACTTAAAGCCTTCAGTGTCGATACATAAGACCAATATGAAGACTATTATGTTAAATATTTAGTATTATGACAGCTCTTTATATTGTCATCCGACAGGAGGAGCTACAGCTACTTTACAGTGTCATATAAGTGTTATACAGCATTAATTAAATGTTTATTACACCAGCAAGTAGGGGCACTCAAGCTAAAGTATTTTTTCCCCCCTGTTTTTCTGGAGAAACTCAGTCGCAGGTTTCTACTTTGTCTGTGGATCTGTAAGCTCAGATAAAAATTCAACTTTCCTTCAGTGAATAAGGGGTAATAGAGGGGGGCGACAGGGGCAGAAAACAGAAGCTTATCTGCTGTGAACGAGGATGTCTGTCTTTGACTCACCCCCTCCCCTCCTATCTCCACCCTCCCTGCCTCACCCTCTGCCTCCCCCCCCACCACCACCACCACCACCACCATCAACTCTTTCCCGCCCTCTGCTTGCTGCCAGGGGTAGATCCCAGCATTTATCTCCACCATCCAGCCTCGGTGTCTCCTAGCAACGGAGCACGGATCATTTAACTGCCCCTGCATCCTCTTATTTCATCCAGCCAGCCAGCCGCCACATGCAGGATGCCAACTGCTTTTGTTCGCGTTTGCTCCGCTTTTATTTTGACCTGTGAGGCCTTAAAACTCTGCTCTGAGCCTGGCTGTTGTGTGTGCTGTTTTTTTCTTTTTTGTCCTACTTGGATCCAGCACTCGAACCATATCAGTGCCACACTTGAGGCAGACAGACAGTCAGGAGAGGCTTTTCTGTCAGGATGTGTCACTCCAGCATCCAGCAGGTGCACACACACACACACACACACACACACACACACACAAAATCAATGCGGGAAGACAGGACTTGGCCCTCGGTCTGAAAGGCCCTTGCAGAATCAATTAGCATTTAAATTAATGAAGCGCGTAATGAAGAGAGTGCTATCTCTCCCGCGGAAAACCGACAGACAGGCGGAGAGCTGATTGTGAATCAGGAAGACACACTGAAAGGAACATCAAAGATATTCAAATAGCCACTTTGTCCTCCCTCTTTTTTATGAAGGAAAAGTGACAAATTAAAAGAGGAGCGGCTTTAAATAAACCCACAATATGTATGTAGTGGTAATATAATCGCATTTCCATATGAAAAGTGCCATTAATAAAACACATAATTAAAGATGAAATGATTGCATGGAAAAGCCCGTTTTTATCTTTCAACGTGCATCAGTGCAAATATGCTTAAAGCAGGCTGCTTCCGGTGCAGATAATTCTGAGTAGATTCGCTCAGCTGACACCAATTTGAGCTCGTTTCAGCTCCTCAGAAGGTTTTATTCTATTTGAATAAAGCAAATGTTGAAAGAAATGTTAAAACTACAATATGAACCCTCCTGTTGTCCTCATTTGCAGGCACCAAAAAATATTGTTTCCTTGTCTGAAAAAATCCCAAAATTCAGCAAAAAAAAAAAAAAATCCCAAAATTTCTGAAAATTTACAAAACCTTCAGGAAGAAAATTACAATAATTCCTTAAAAGTTTAATTTTAAAAAAAAAATTCAGCAAGAAAATTATTGTAAATATTTTTTAAAAAATGATTAAAAATCTTCCAAAAAATATCCTAAAAATATCTAAAGTGATTACGTATATATCAGTAAAACTTCTGATATTTTCTTTAAGAAAATTCACAACAAAAAAAAACAACTAAAATCCAATGAATTTCACTGTTGTTTAATATTTTAATCAAACTTTTTTTGGCACACCAAACAGATGAACATAACAGTGCACACAAACCTGCAGAATGGAACCAGAACAAAAACAGTACCAAACTCGACATTCAAATAGCATAAATGTCCTCACTGCAGGTTCAGAAAAATGAGATGCCTTAGCTTGGATGGACTGATACCATTTCTTCTTTTGGTGACTGTCTGCCCTGTTTTTGAGAAGATGATGGTGATGATGGAACAGAAGTTGCCACAGTACAGTCTCCCCTTAAAGCAGACTTCTTAAACCCAGGATCCAGTAACGCGGTTTCTGCGAGGACAGTGTTAATGTTGGGAATCAGCTCTCACTAGACTCTTCTGATTCTCTACAAAGCATCAGCTCTTAGAGCCACATCTTTCTGCATGACACATCACTATTGTAGAGTGTAATCTAACAATGAAAGACATTTTCTGACCAGATGTAACCAATAGATTTAGAAAGGTACAGTGGTGTCAGAACTGGCACTCCTATCATCCACCCTAGCGTGGAAAAATGACCAACTCTCACAGCAAAAAAGATGATGACCAGCTCAGTATCTTTAGTTTTTCTTGGGCTGTTAATCACTGCTAAGAACTGCTCCTAATAAGTCCTGCTGCCCTCTGAATGCTGACTTCTCTTGGAGAGGCTTTTCAGACATTTAAACACGGTCAGGTCATAAACTCTGGCCTTGATCTGTGACTGAGCTTAAGCTTCATCAATACCTCTCCTAAAATGTGGTATCCTCCACGCCAAAATAAAAAACATGAATCTCAGTAACTAAAGCGGAGCCTGTAACTTTAATATCCAAACACAGTGATTGAGAGGTGATGAATCATTTGACATTTAAGTGACGCCGATCACAGTACATGCAAAGAAATGACAGAGTTTTTATATTTACGTGACTAACTGGTGGTGACAGCACAGAGCAAATCTTTATTTTTGCTTTTTTTCTCTCCATTTTAAATGCTAAAACAACTATATCCTATGTTATGTAAAGCATGGGTGTCAAACATGCGGCCTGTGGGCAAAAACCGGCCCTCCAGAGGGTCCTGTCCGGCTCACTGGACGACTTTGTAAAGTGTAAAAATTACAGAGAAGACATTAACTGGAGATTGTACATTTGTAAAACCATAAATTTAAAATAATTTCCTGACACGTTGTTCTGATCATAAAGTAAAATACTAGATTGCTCATTGTTCTTTTGCCATTTTGCATCTCATTTTTGTAATATTTTGTCTTGTTTTTGTTGTTTTTTGTCAGACTTTTGTCTTTTCTCTGATGTTTTTGTCATTTCGTGTTTCTTTTTTGTCTTGCTTGTGTTTTTTGTCTTGTTTTTCTCATTTTGTTTTGCTTTTTTCATTGTTTTGTGTAGCGTTTTTTTAGTTTGTGCTTTTCGTCTCGCTTGCATTGTTTGTTTTTTTGTCATTTTGTTTCTCGCTTTTGTCATTGTTTGCCTCGTTTGTGCCATTTATCAACTCTTTTGTCACTTTCTGTCAGCTAGTTTTTTTGTCTCTTTTCTGTTTTGCATCGAGTCGTTTGCCTCATTTTTGTCGTTTTGTGTCTCATTTTTGTAATATTTTGTCTTGTTGTTGCTGTTGTTTTTGGTTTGTTTTTTAATCTGATTTCATTTTGATCATAAAGTAAAACACTATATCATTCAGTTCCAGATACCTGTGACTAAATCTTCTGTGCTTTTGTAGATAAACTGTGATCTGTAAGTAGTAATGTGTAAATGACAAACGGAGGCGTAATGTTGTTGAAATTCAGTTGACTGCCTTCATGTACTGGTACTGCATTGTGGCTGCTACACACAAATACACACAGAGACACACTGCTCACACTCACAATGACAGACGCCGCATCCATTGGGTCTCTATGTACACACACACACACACACACACACACACACACACACACACACACAGACAAACGGTGACACTTCAAACTGACAGCACGTCTCACACTGAACAAATCTGACTGTATGTACACACAAACTGATGCCTTCACACGTCAAAGAAGAAAAGACGGGTTTCTGTGTGTCACTGCATGCCTGTACGCACATGCTGTCACACACACACACACACACACACAAACCTTATCACGACACCACACTGACAATAGAGAGCTTTTAGCCTGAAGCGTGATGTTGGTTCATTTCAAAAACCCCACCGATGGAGGGAAGGAGGGAGGAGAGCTGTGCTTCCCCTCACTCAACATGACTCATGATTCAAGACCACTGCACCCTCTGCCCGACACACACACACACACACACGCACACACGTACACACACACACACACACACAATGCGTCACTGCTGTCAAGACTCCCACCAGCGCCCAACAACACAACACACAAAGACACATCATCAAATGCAACCCACACACTGAAACATCGTACAGGAGTTAACATTTGTTAATTCCACAGTGGCAAAGGAAAGGAAAGGAAAGGAAAGGAAAGGAAAGGAAAGGACAGGACAGGAAAGGAAAGGAAAGAAGAAGAAAGGAAAGAAGAAAGGAAAGGAAAGGACAGGACAGGACAGGACGGGAAAGGAAAGGGCAGGAAGAGAAGGGAAGGAAAGGAAAGAAGAAGAAAGAAAGGGAAAGGAAAGGGCAGAAAGGAAAGGAAAGGGTGGAAAGGAAAGGAAATGGAAGGAAGGAAAGAAATGAGAGGAAGGAAAAGCAAGGGAAGGAAAGGAAAGGAAAGGAAAGGAAAGGAAAGGAAAGGAAAGGAAAGGAAAGGAAAGGAAAGGAAAGGAAAGAAGAAGAAAGGAAAGAAGAAGAAAGGAAAGAAGAAAGGAAAGGAAAGGAAAGGAAAGGAAAGGAAAGGAAAGGAAAGAAAAGGGCAGGAAAGGACAGGAAAGGAAAGGAAAGGGTAGGAAGAGAAGGGAAGGAAAGGAAAGAAGAAGAAAGAAAGGGAAAGGAAAGGGCAGAAAGGAAAGGAAAGGAAAGGAAATGGAAGGAAGGAAAGAAATGAGAGGAAGGAAAAGCAAGGGAAGGAAAGGAAAGGAAAGGAAAGGAAAGGAAAGGACAGGAAGGAAAGGAAAGAAGAAGAAAGGAAAGAAGAAAGGAAAGGAAAGGAAAGGACAGGACAGGAAAGGAAAGGAAAGAAGAAGAAAGGAAAGAAGAAAGGAAAGGAAAGGACAGGACAGGACAGGACGGGAAAGGAAAGGGCAGGAAGAGAAGGGAAGGAAAGGAAAGAAGAAGAAAGAAAGGGAAAGGAAAGGGCAGAAAGGAAAGGAAAGGGTGGAAAGGAAAGGAAATGGAAGGAAGGAAAGAAATGAGAGGAAGGAAAAGCAAGGGAAGGAAAGGAAAGGAAAGGAAAGGAAAGGAAAGGAAAGGAAAGGAAAGGAAAGGAAAGGAAAGAAGAAGAAAGGAAAGAAGAAGAAAGGAAAGAAGAAAGGAAAGGAAAGGAAAGGAAAGGAAAGGAAAGGAAAGGAAAGAAAAGGGCAGGAAAGGACAGGAAAGGAAAGGAAAGGGTAGGAAGAGAAGGGAAGGAAAGGAAAGAAGAAGAAAGAAAGGGAAAGGAAAGGGCAGAAAGGAAAGGAAAGGAAAGGAAATGGAAGGAAGGAAAGAAATGAGAGGAAGGAAAAGCAAGGGAAGGAAAGGAAAGGAAAGGAAAGGAAAGGAAAGGAAAGGAAAGGAAAGGAAAGGAAAGGAAAGGAAAGGAAAGGACAGGAAGAGAAGGAAAGGAAAGGAAAGGAAAGGAAAGGAAAGGAAAGGAAAGGAAAGGAAAGGAAAGGAAAGGAAAGGACGGGAAGGAAAGGAAAGGAAAGGAAAGGAAAGGAAAGGAAAGGAAAGGAAAGGAAAGGACGGGAAGGAAAGGAAAGGAAAGGAAAGGAAAGGAAAGGAAAGGAAAGGAAAGGAAAGGAAAGGAAAGGAAAGAAAGAAAGGAAGGAAAAGAAGAAGAAGAGCTGAACGTGCAGCTCCGTCCTTCAGGTTTGCCCTCAGATGTCCACCACCTCGTTGCACCACAGTCGTGACCGTGCACACGCAGAACCCGAGCGTCCAATGAAGGCCCACCGCCTCAGCACACACCCACCACGTCATCGCCTCATTGTCCCGGCTGTCGCTTCACTTTGCAGCGTGCGTAGCGTAAAAGGAGCACCCACGCTGCACTGCTCCCTCAGGGGGGCTTTTCCTGACCGCAGCATGCAGATGGGGGAGGGAGGGAGAGTAAAGGGGGGGGGGGGCATGGCATGTGGGTGGACGGTAGTGATGATGACAGCGGGATGCCGGAGGTCAGCGAGGCGGTCTCAGATCTGTGCGAGTGAGTCAGGGTGGGGGACACCCCTGTGATCTCAGCATGTCAGAGGATGATGTTGTGACAGAGAGACGGGACAGAGGACTTCATTCAGCTGCAGACGCGCTGTGACAGGACTGATAGCTGAGAGACACAGCAGGAAAACACAGCTGCAGGATCTCATTTTTTCACTGCTTCACTGTTGTAGCAATGTGAAGTCACAGAAATGTAAAACTAGTGTCAGAATCTGGGGACTCACACTGATGCAAATCCAAATTGTATCTTTTTGTCGACAAATCCCACCCTCAAATGATGAAAGTCTAGAAAACATGCATTCTGACTAACAAGTAAGTTATTTTATGTCTTCTTCTTGCCAAGGAGCCAAACGGACATCAGTCAGCTGGGCACATGGTCAGCTGGACGCAGGCCTCGCAGATGGAGCCCGCTCACTTGAATGAAAATTGCTTCGCTGCTGCATGAGCCAGAAAAGTTTTTTTTCAGCTTCAAGGTTGTGCAACCGACTGCATATGTGCATCTCTGCTCCCAGTCGGCCCATAAATGAGGATCACGTTTCTCCCCATTTCCAGCTCTCTTAATACCTCCATGGCTCAGGCAGAGAGGGGCTCTACTGCACATGCTCAGCGGGCCCAAAAGCAAGGAGGAGACTGGTTTTTGTTTTGTTTTTGGTGCAGTGAGCAACTTTAAAATGAATAAACTGGATTCATCTTGCAAGACTGTATACAGCTTTAAAAACGTATGGAAGGTGCAGATATTCTCGATATACAGTTGATATTTTGCAACAGGTGTGACAGAGTGAAAGAGATCACATTCAGAGAGAAAGATCACATGACTCTGCAGCTTTCTGGCTTTTTAGAGGTTTATAGCGAGTGTCAGCTCAATGCTTAGCTGTCGGGCCACAGCTATGATGTTTGGGTTTACATTCACTGCTCTACAGCTTCAGTTTGGTCGCATTAAGCAGCTGTTTTAGTGAAAAAGCTTTTACAAAATCACAGTAAACACCCAAAGTGACATTTACGATGCATCTGTCAGCCAGAGAGACAGGTATTTCTTGACTTTCTTGGCATTCATAAGATGGCCAGACACAGATTTTGATCGGGACTAGAGCTGCAACGATTAATCGATTAGTTGTCAACTGTTAAATTAACTGTTTGTATACTTGATTCCATTTGAGTGATTTGAATAAGAAGAATAAAGTTCTCCAATCTCCAGCTTCTTAAATTTGAATAAATTCTTTGCTCCGCTATGACAGTAAACTGAATATCTTTGAGTTTTGGACAAAACAAGTCACTAAAGAACACCATCTTGGGCATTGGGGAACACCAAATGACATTTTTCTCCATTTTATAGACAAAAAACTGATTAATTAATTTAGAAAAGAGTTATTTGCAGCCCTATTCTAGTCTAGAACTGAAAACCTGGCAATGTAAAACAATAGAATATATCAGAAACTTTCAGTGAAGCTCGTAAAGGAGGCAGTGACTCTGCTTTTTAGAATCATAGCCTGTTCCTGCTACTTTGTCTGCCTCTCATGTGTCTCTAAGTGTAAAGTACTGTAGTACCGCTTCCTGCTGCTAGTCTGCAGTGTCGCCTCAAGCCTCCTTTTCTCAAAGTCAATCATTCTCTCTCCCTTTTTCTTTCTTTGTCTCTCTCTCTGTCTGTAGACGTGAGACGACAACACACACACACACACACACACACACACTCGCTCCTCCTCTTTCTCTCTCTCGTTGCTCTGCCTCCCAATTATTGTGACCATGGCAACTATCTTCAAATATGGCCTGTGGATACATTCACTATTACCAGGTCACTGCCTTGCAGCCTATCTATCCTGCTATTGACACACACACACACACACACACACACACACACACACACACACACACACACACACACACACACACACACACACACACACACACACACACACACACACACACACACACAGAGAGAGACTCCTTCTAGCTGCTGTCGGCTCTAATCATCGGCCGCTGAGGAGGCACAAAGCTTAAAAGAGAGAGGAGAGAAAAATAACCATGGCAACAAATTTGAGGCAATTTCAGTAATAATATGAATTAGACACCAAGCTGAATTATGTTGGACGGGGAAGAAAAAGCTCTCAGCTCTTCTTTTGAAGTGATAGGAATAAGAAAACGCTGCAGAGCCCGTGTCTGTGTTTGTATTTGTAGTTTTATGTGGGAAAAAGTGAGTTTTACTTTGTCTTCGAAGAGGCCCTGATGATAATGCTCCACTATAATGACACTGTTTCTATTTTAGGCTGGATGCCACATTATGCTGGCCAAAATAGGACACACACACACACGTTCACACACAGTCACTCATACAGAATGAATGTCTGAGCATAAATGGCAGCTGGCAAAACAGGCTTAGCCAAGCATGAAAATCAACATGAATCCCCACTCGGCTGGAGCTCGATGCCCTGATGTGGCTCTGCCTGCGACCCGTGTCCACGTCCCCAGACACCCCTTCACACAGCGGAGTGGAGAGCCATGCCACTTCACGGGGCGGAAATAATCTCAGAGCGTTTGCGAACAGAACGGCTCTCAGATGACGGCAGTATATGTGAGACAATGAGCAGATAAGCTGAGCTTCCCTCCATGTCTGCTGCTAGATTTCATTTATATTCTAACTGGACATCCCTTTCTTTCTGGCATATTACTGGAGCTTCTTAAAATGCTGCATATTTGTGACTCTGTTTAATTCTTTTGCTTGTTTTACTTAATGCTTGATAAGAAAAGGTTGCAGTTTTCCAAAGAGAATGGAAGCAAAAAGCAACAATATTAATACAAACAAAATGTTTTAGCTGCATGAAAATAGAGCAGCTTCACTTTAAGATGAAGTCTAACATCTACGTGAGGATTTACATTTCATTGTTGTGCTTAATGTGGGAGTTTGAAGATGTTAAACAAACTTATTGAGGTTTCTATAAGACATTTAGCCTTTTAGCCAGGTTGCTTGTGTTAACCCTCGTGTCATCCTGTGGGTCAAAACTGACCCGTTCAAAAGTTTGAAAATGTGGAAAAAAATATATTTTCACAGTGAAACTTCTGATGTCCACATTTTAAACATTTTTGGGAAATTTTGGAACATTTTTGGTGGAAAAAAAGGAACGTTAAAAATGTTTCTTTAAGAACATTCACAAAAAATCAACCAAAATCCAGCGAAATTCACTAGATTTTGGTTGATTTTTTACTGAATGTTCTAAAAGAAAATATTAGAAGTTTTACTGATATATATGTAGTCACTTTAGATATTTTTAGGATTTTCTTTTGGAAGATTTTTACTCATTTTTTGAAAATATTAACAAGAATTTTCTTGCCAAATTTGGGGGATTTTTTTTTTTTTGCTGAATTTTTGGATTTTTTTCAGACAAAGAAACAATTTTTTTGGGTGCCCATAAGTGAACACAACAGGAGGGTTAAATCTTGCTGTTGTCCTGTGATTACAAAACTGACGTCTGGGTTTATTTTACATCTTGAATAGTGGTAAATAAATTCCAATACCAAATAAAATAAATCTGATTAAATGTTAGGCCATGTAGTGGGGAAAAAGGAGAAAACTATCACACTGACTGTGTTTCTGTGACTGTCAGGACGGTGATAACGGTCATATGCACACTCCACACTCAACAAACAGACCTCCTCCTTCTGCTCTCCTGTTGAGTGATGCAGGTGCATTATGGGGGGTAAACCGGATAAAGCGATTCCCATGAGCGGGAGTTCAGCCGGCAGACACACACATGCAGTCAGGAGCAAAGAAAATCACGACAGTTGTGTAATCATTTCACATCAGTGAGTCATCTGTTGTTGTTGTTTTTTCTCTCTGACTGCCAACAGGAGCTTCAGCGCTGCAATCTAAGCACAACGCGCCGTTCGACAGGGAGAGACGGTTTCCACGTACACTGAAGAGCTAAATGCAAAACTGTGAGCTTTCAGAGGTATTTGCTGTACAGAGACATGCAGAACTGATCAGTCAATCGACAGAAAATAATCTATTTTCATGAAAACTTCCAGTTTTAGCTTCACAAACATGAGTATTTCTGGTCTATTTGGCATTTAATGGAATATTTTTCTCTTCTTGCGTCAATCAGACTGAACAAAACATTTGAAAATGTCACATTTGTCTCCAGAGAAGCTGAATTGACTACTTTTCAACAATTTTCTGACATTTTGTAGAGCAAATGATAAAATTAAGAGATTAATCAACAAAGTAATTGATAATGACAATGATCATTGTTTGTAGCCTTCAGGATACATGAGTTTTTGTATAGCAAAGTGCGTATTTATACATTTAAACGTTATTCAAATTAAAGTATAAAAGTGCATTTTTTCCCTTTATATTCTACTACATGCATCTCCAAATGTGTTGTTTTGGATGTTTTTTGTCTTAAAAATTGAAAGATAAAGTGGTGAGACCTACTTCTTGAGCTACACAGATGATCTAACCTACAGAAGTACCTGAAAAATGCATCACCAGTGCTGCTGTTCTTGGACACATGAATTTCGCAGGATTGTAATAATATATTTATTTAACTATATATTTTTTTTAATCTAACCAGATAAAAGACCCATTGATGATCGAGACCTATTTCACAAGGCTGACCTGGCCAAGAGAGGCAGCAGCAAACATCAAAGTAAACAAAAAACAGACAGAAAACAATAACAACAAACATTAAAATATTAAATAAGAGCAATTAGATACATGAAATACAGGAGTTAATTCAGTAAAAATGTAAGAACACAGACACTGTTCAAAGGATTTCTGTTGTCGATATCTGAAGATACAGCAGACAAATTTAAAAAAAATTGAAGCTAAAGGAAGCTAAAGTTGACAAAATAATCAAAATGAATTGGCATCAGTGGACAAAACTGAAGCTCAATTTCTAAAGTTGTAATGCTGCACAGTAATATAAAGGTGTATATTGGGCTTAACACACACTACTCTAAAACCTCAGTAAGTCTCAACATTTGAAAGATTGTTAAAATAGTTTGCATCTATGTCCTTTCCATCAATTTGATGTTATTAGCTGTTAGAGGTAGAAGAAACCAAAAAGATGCCACTGCTATTCCTGTTTGATGTTTGCAGAAAAAGGACAAGGGGTCAGTACAGGCTATAGCCCGGATCTGTTCTGCCTCCTTTCCTGTCTGGGCCAAAGCAAAGTGTTTTTGTTCAACCTGCCAGTGTGCCATTTACGCAGAGCCTCCAGACCACTCCTCCCCTCTGCCATTTAAATCACACTGAGCCACGCCGCCTTGGGTCAAAATTGTCCTTTTCGTAATTGCAAGAGAAAACGGCTCTTTTAATAGCACCTCGCTTCTCTTACCATCACTTAAAGCAGCTTTGGAGGCACCGCACTCGAGTTTTTCTGTGAACAAAACTCCTTAAACTACTTCTATCGGATGAATTTAAAATGTGAGCGACTGTACCGCTCTGAAGTCCATTTTTGACACTAAAAAAATAAGTGAAATATCAAAGTGGGGGACACTTCGTCAGCCTGCAGCTTCATTTGTAACATGATCATCTTCTCCTCCTATAAAAGCCCAGCATTTATAGCTGCTGTTCAGAAAATTCAAAATGGGGCATTCAGATGGAGCTTTTCACCGTTCAGAAAGCACCAGCTGTAGGAGAAAGCACTGACAGAAAGTGGAGGAAAGGGAAAAAAAGAAGAGATGGAGAGAGTGGGGGGTGCTATTAATCTCTCTCCGTCATTCAGCCCTCTACAATGAATTGCAGCTGTGGCTGCAGATAAAAACTGAGTGTTTTTTTTCTTTCTTCTTCTGGGGTGATTATCTGCAGTCAGGTGCCTGGGTGGAGGTATGATCACAACAGAGCAAGGGAGGACACAGCCAGGGAGGGAGGAGGAGGAGGGCAAGTGGCAGGAAATGGGAGGATGAAGTTAAAATAATAGAACAATGGTGAAGGAGAAAGATGGCTGGAGGAGAGAGGAGATATGATGGAGACAAAGAGAGCAAAGAGAGTTCACACCATGTAAAACCACATGAAACTCACACCGTTCAATAGCCAGTCTCTCGACAACAGAAGCAACATTTTTAGTGAATTTTTATTGGACAGTAAACTAGAGTTTCACTGTGATACTGCTATATGGCAACAACCACTGGAATATCTCTGACTCATACTGATCACACCAAATGGATACTTCAGCAGACCATAAGCCGAGGCGGTGACATCACTGTGATAAATTAACATGACATATAGACCTGCCTTACTCCATCCTATCTGCTCCTTTATTTGAACACCTGGCTTTCAAACACTCATATCCTACACACCTAGTTATGACTGTTGCCTACCGCCCTCACAAACCAAACCCATGTTTCCTTTTTACTCAGCTCTGCTCTCTCTCCTCTATCCTTCTCCTTGGTGATTTCAACAGCCACTTTGACTCTACAGACTCCACAACAACCACTGAATTCATGAAAATACTCAACTGCCTCAACTTTGCTCAACATGTCAACCGTCTGTTCCACTGGTTTCACTTTACATCAACTCTTTGACTCCAGCCTCACTCTTTCTGAACGCCTGGTCATCACCATGGACACTGATATCCCCACTCCCTTGCCAAAGCAAAGCTGATGATAAATAATGTACTTTGGCAAACTAAATTCCATTTCTCACCCCTCTCTTCATCCTTTATCATGGAAATAATATCCACCTCCCATCTCCCTGACTTCCACACCCCCTAACACTTCACTGACTACTCCAACCACATCCTCTCCTCAACCTCCAAATACTATTCATTACTGTATACAAACTCCTCAATCTCTGTGACAACAGTTAAACGTCCTTCACAGTCAACAAATGCGCCCACATAAAGTTGTTTTTCCAAACTAAAATAGACACCATCTGTTGTGAACTGTTAGTTTAAATGCTAAATTCATACATTTATACTGTTAAAAGATTTATTCATTTGCATGTTAAATACGGTGATAGAGATAATTTTATTTTAGTAAAGTTCATGTGAGTGAGATAAGTGCATATATTTCATGTGCTTTTATTTTGAAGTGAACAGAAGTTAAGAATCCCACAAAAGGTACGAGTTCCAAAAAGTCATGTCCGTGTGTTCCTCTGTAACTGCAGCATTACATGTTCAGTAAAAAGAGCAGAGTTCTGAATGGAGTCTCTCTGGGTTCATTTAAGAAGCTTCCACTTTGCAACACCATCTACAACAAGTTAACCTCCCTCCACTTACCTGCCCTCCCTCAGACAGCCTTCTCTCAGATTCTTCCAGTCTCGCCTTCAGACCTCTCCAATCTCATGACAGGAATGAAAACTTATATCCTCCTGCTGGACAGCATCTCCTGAAAGTTTGCCAAGGTTCGATTTCCTACTCTCTCCCTGTTCGTCATCACAATTATGAACTCTTCACTATTTACGAGCCTCATCTCCATTCTTGATTTTGTCGCTGTCACCACCATGTAAAATAAATCCTCCACTGCTCTTCTACTGCAAGGTGTTCCCCAAGGTTCAGTTCTCGGCCCTCCTTGACCTTCTTTCATCTGTATATCGGAACTGGTTATGTGGAACTAGCTGGCGAGCGGAGCGAACGAATTCATCATCACGCAACGCTACAAGACAGCTTTGTTTACATTCGCCGGTTGTACGCCACCTTGGATTGTGCTACATTTGCAAAATTTTGCCCTTCATTATCGCTCTCAAGCGTATTATATTCTGTTATCTTCTTGTAAAATGACTCAGACATGCATGAAAGTCATTAGTATTCATGACTTTTCAGAAGAACTGATCGATATCGTGATGCACGTAACGGCTTTGTTTACATTTTCACCAGACTTCTGAAAATCGACTTAAATTGGGCCGTAGGAATGGAACTCTGACGTAAGTCAATTTTCTGAATCCCCATATTCATTTTCTCTGCTTACCCAGAGTTGGATCACAAAAGCAGCAGGGCGGTCCACAAACCCTCTCCCCTGTAATGTTTTCTAGTTCCTTATAAAGAATCCCAAGGCAAGATGAGATATGTAATCCCTCCAGCTAGTTGTGGGTCTACCTTGAGGTCTCCTCAGAGTTGGATGCCAAGAAAACCACCAAAGGAAGTCGCCCAGGAGGCATTTTAGTCTGGTACCTGAACCACCTCAGTTGGCTCCTTTCAAAACAAAGAAGCAGAAACTCTACTCCAAACTCCTCACCTATGTTTAAGGCTGAGCCCTGATTGTTTTCAGTCGTTGTATCTACCAATCTCAATCCTTCAGTCAGTGCACAGAGCTCATGACCAATGGTGACGGTTGGACTGTAGATCAACTGTTTATGTTGTATGTGTTGGTAATTGTGGTGCACGTAAACATAAACTAAAAGTGTAGCAGCTCTTTGGGGCTGTAGTGTTGTGCCTCAAGCTAAATGCCCACAATGATAATAGCACCATGCTGGTGTTCAGTAGGTATAATGTTTACAAAGGTCTATGTTTAGTGTGTTGACATGTTAGCCTTTCCTAACTGACTCTAAGCAGAGAGCAGTTGACGCTGAGGGAAATGTTATTCGGATTGGAGGTGATGAATCATAAATCAAACTATTAGGGAAGTTTAATACTGGCCCAGTGGTGGTGCTAAATGGAAATGTAGAAGATCACCAGCGTTCATCCTGATGGGAACATGAATATCTGAACCAAATTCCATAGTAATCCTAACAGTTACTGACTAGGTATATTCTAGACTTTTGCAAACACTCTCTGATAAATCACAGCAAAAATGTATGACTCAATTATCTGGCAAAATAACCCGTCTTATCAAACACAAATATCCTGTGACCAAACTCAGTAGGAGTCATCAGGGGAATCCATCCTGTAGTTGTTGAGATTTTTCGGTCTGACCCAATCATTTGCCCAAAAACAGGAAGTGGGAAAAGGCACACTTAGTGGACAACCAACTACACTAACACTGGTGGCAGATACCGCTAAACACAAGGTGGAGGGGAGCCACTTCACAGGAGAATACAGAGAGCTGTGAGATTGAAATGCAATAAGGCAGCAGTGAGGGTGATGGCTGGATTGTGTGAGAGGAGAGGAAGGGTAAGGAGCAGATACAGAGGTGCTTAATATTGTTTGCTCTTTATCTCAACTAAACAGAAGCGCACAATAGAGATGCTATCTCGCTCACCAAAGGGGTGAGATCGCAGTGGAAATGTGATACACTACATTCAAGATTGAATTAGGCAGAGGTGCGATCCGATAGCCTGACTTGTGTTGCTGCAGAAAAGGCCTGAAGAACATTTATTTGTTTTTGAAGGAATGCAAAAGACAGGACGAACTGACGAAAGAGCAAAAGCGCTTTATAACCTGTGAGTTTTAGCAAATGAAGAAGATTCAAACAATATAAATGAATTGCTTTAGGGCACTAGCTGACTGTTTTTATCTTATAATCTTGCAGAAAAAATGTAAACGCAGCCTCAGATGTGCTACTGTCTGCATGCAGGTTTGATAGCTGGGAACCAACAGCCAACTGGAGGCCAGAAGAAGAAGCTGTGGTCAGACAGCACGAACCTGCAGACAGGACATGATTTGTGTTTCTGTCAAAACACAAAGATAGAGGGGGGAAGAAAAACGAGCGTGGGAATGGAGGCGTCCTGCTTTGCATATCACAGGTCGCAGATATTTTAAGCCCGTGAGAGACAGTAATCACTAAAATCAACCTCCCTCTGTACATATCTAACATTTCCCTGTTGTCATTTCACCATTTTTTCCTGCTGGAATCGGATGCACTGTTGCACGCTTATCTGTAAATGTGAATGTGAAATGTTGGCGCAATAACCCAGCAAATGTGC
Source organism: Acanthochromis polyacanthus (assembly GCF_021347895.1). Classification (NCBI taxonomy): domain Eukaryota; kingdom Metazoa; phylum Chordata; class Actinopteri; family Pomacentridae; genus Acanthochromis; species Acanthochromis polyacanthus. Next base: position 7,734,462 of record NC_067117.1, on the reverse strand, counting down.
GGTATTTTGCACTAAATCAAGTGCACGTTTTTCATTATTCAGTGATGTCACGTTTACATTAGACTTCACACAACAGATCTCCATACAAACATCTATCCGCCAACTTTTAAACGGCTCTTCGAAGGTGCAGAAAATTCTCGAACATCTGAAAATGTGTGTGTGTTCCTTGTGTGTCCCGTTCGCCCTCTGCAGCGGTGCATGTGTTCCTCAATGTTCTGCTTAAGCAGTACAAGAGGGATATCAGAAAGCAATCGGTGGCGAGCTGTAGCCACACGGGGGAGGAAACGCCTGAGGGCCGATGTCGAGGGGAGTCGGAGAAGTTGAGCTTATTGACAGGTTTGTATGAGACGTGTTACTGTGGTCGCCCTGAGGGATGCAGCTCAGTGGAACACAGCTCAGGCAGAAAACAAAAGGATAGATTAACCTCCAGCGTGTCAGTGGAGGTGAGTGAAAGATGCACTCAGGAGAATGACAGAAACACAAGTGTGGAGGTATTGATCAGTGCTGGTTTCACAGTCTTTCAGTGTGGCTTCATTTTCTCAACTGGCTGCTGTACCGATATATGAAGTTTCACACACAAGTTTCCTGTATTTCTTTCTTCACTGTGTGCTGAATGATGGCCAATCAGCTTTTAGTGTTACACATTTGATAAAAAATAATCTGATTAGGTGTTAACTTTGCTTGTTTCCTAATGATCTTCTTGATGTTTTAGAGGAGAAATTTGTGAATAATTAAATGGCTGGAAAATAAATAAAGTTTGACGCGTGTGTTGTGTGTCCGATATTGATCCACATCCGCTTCCTCTGCTCTGACAAAAAACTAAGGAGGCTGGAAAACATTTAACACCTTAAACAAACAGCTTGACGGCATGAAATCACAGTGTTTTTGCTCTTTGTTTTTGGCAAAACTGTTGAAATTTTACGACACAGTACATAATAGTATTCTGCAAATTATGTATACAGCTCATAAAGAACAGATTTGCAAAAGAAAGAAAGTAAGTATCACTTAAAAGGAACAGAGATCTTCACAAAAGCAAGATTTAGGATGAAATTAATGGAACGCTGCATTTCTGTAAAAGGGGTCAATTTACAGAACAATCCAGAAGAGGAATCAAAAGAATCCAAATCACTCCGAGATTTAAAAACGCAATTAAAACCAGCATATTATTAAAATACAAAGACATGAAATAAGAGAATGATAGTGTTTGTTATGAGAGAAAAAATGGGCAGTTCACAGAAGCGTATTCTTCTTTCTGCTCCCTTTCATTCAGAAGTTTGGAATCTTTTGTTTTTGTGTTTTATTGAATAGCTTTTTGTTTTCTTCTTTTGTCAATGAATGAAAGAAAAACTAGCTAACTAACTTTGTAATAAAGGCTTCCCACTTTTTCTGTCATTAAATCTTTTCATCTTCTTTTGTAAAAAAGGGAGTAAATGTGAGTGTTAATAGCTTTGGACCCTGATAGTAGGATGAATTTTCAATTGAATTTATGAAAAAATCACCAGATGTCTCCTGTAGAGTCTTGAAAGAAAAATATGCTCTATAGAAGTCAGGATGTCTGGCACAGAACAGACTGTTTCCATCAGAATATTTGATTTGTGAACTCCAATTCAGCTCTAAAGAAGGCAGGAGTGTCCGATATTAAACCGAGGATTGGTGTGATGCAGCGTTTCTGTCTTCTTCACGGCTGTATTGACCCCACGTTTAAACACAGAGCCAGTCATTGGCCTGGTGTTGCAGAACGATTATAGCTCTCGAAAGACAAAAACACCTTTTGTGGCCAGGCTTCTGTATTTGTGCAACGTCTCGCACATCAGCCCAGAAATCAATAGTAACATCTATTCTCCTGGTGTGTGTTTTTTGTGTGCGTTCCTGTTTGTGTGCTTGTGGCTGAGCTCATAATAAGTGCTGGAGTTTTTTTTTTTCTCCTGCTCTTGATTGTGCTGCTGACAATAGCAGTTAATGACAGCCCAGAGTGGCTGCACGATTTGATGGTGGGGGATGGGAGGACGCAGAGGGAAAAGCCCATTTTCAAAGGCATACGTGGTTTTTATTCATAAACCTGTATGCAACATGGCCGGCAGTTGCCTTTTCTTTCCAAGCACTCTCTGTGAGAGTTTCAATTAAATCAAAGCTGTTTGAAGGCCTGCCGACATCACAGGGACGGAACAAAAAGCTTTCAGCAGGTTGTGAATGTAGTCAATTGCAAACAAGATGTGCATTTCAATGAATCATTCAGACTGGATGGGGAGAGGAAATGGAGGGGTTACACTAATAAAAACACAGAGAAGTGTTAGAATAAACAAAGCATCACGGCTAATTTGAAAAAAGGGATTCCCTGTATTGCTCAGCTATATTTGTTTCATCTCGTCTTTTGATCCAGCGTCTAGTTAAAAGACTTTGTGCCAGTAGAAGAAGCACTTGTCGTATTTTTAGAAACATATAGGGTACGGAACGCAAGCATCTCAGGGGAATTACATATGGGCCTTTGAGAGATATGAAAAGACTGCATGTGCAGATGGATGCAATCAGTATCCTGCTCTGTGATTTCAATCTGTACTTGAACACCCAATGCGTCACAGTTTTAGCTAATTTTAGCAACTTTTTACAAAAATAGCAGACTAAAAACACCAGTTTACAGCATTGAATGTGCACTTGGGTGTGAACAAAACCTGTGAAGCTGCAAAGTTTAGACATTAGTGATGACTTTTCCTTTTAAAAACTTTAAATGGGGGAAAATAAAAGCACTGAAACATTTGTTTTTGCATTTGTTTTTTCCGGTACTAACTATCACTGACAGTTTATTGGGCAGTAAGTGTCACCTGGATGATTCAGATGGAGCTGAAAATGAAATAGTCCAGCTTGTGTGGGAAGGAAAATATCGCAAAGTGATGAACTTCAGTTGCTACATGTGCTTTGATTTGTTAAAGACATAATGTGACAATAAATAGAATAATTTCCTTTTGTGCCAAGAATAAAAGAAGAGGACTGAAACTAATTTAATGCCAGCATGGTGCTATAGCTAGCTTAGCATAAAGACTAGAAACAGGTGGACATTTCTGACCTGGTTCTGTCCAACAGAATCTGATCATTTGCATCCAAAGCTCGCTGATTTAATAACAATTAAGTTTTAAAAAGTAGTTGTTTTGCTACTTGGCTTTGTGTTTGACAAAGTTTAACTGACTTGCCGCATTTCAGCTTGGTATCATAAAATACGCCACCATGACACCTTGCGTGTTAGCGGAACGCATTTTTAGCATTTGCTGTTTTATTTCAATACCTTACCCTAACCTTAGCATCTCATGTGTCATGTAAATGCATAAAATGACATACAGATATCATAAAATGTGTAGAAATGAGACAGTAAATGCTAGAAATGGTGCACTATTTATACACCATTTCAGAAGATTGCATTTTTAGTCTCCATGCTAAGCTACGTTAGCTAGCTGCTGGCTGTAGCTCTTGTTATGCACTTCTATACACTACTGTTCAAAAGTTTGGGGTCACCAAGGCAACACCATGTTTTCCATGAAAGCTCACACTTTTATTTGCATGCTAACATAACTGCACAAGGGTTTTCTAATCATCAATGAGCCTTTCAACACCATTAGCTAACACAATGTAGCATTAGAAATGTTCCTCTGTACCCCATGGAGATATTCCATTAAAAATCAGCCATTTCCAGCTAGAATAGTCATTTACCACATTAATAATGTCTAGACTGCATGTCTGATTAATTTAATGTTATCTTCATTGAAAAAAATGCATTTCTTTCAAAAATAAGGAAATTTGTCAGCTACCCAAAATTTTGAACAGTACTGTATAATAATATAGAGATATAATGATGCCCAGACATAAGACATGCCTCAATTTTCTTATCTAACTCTTGTATGTTTCAGAAGATACCTTATTATTCCTGTAAGAGCTCTGTCTCTTTGCATAACAGTGTTGAATGTACATTTCTGCTTTTTTTTGGATGCGTAATCCATATGTTTGCTTGCGCCTATAAGCAAACACATGCTTTTCTAATGCTTCTTCTGCTTGTGTGTTTGCTGTTTTGACTTTAACTAATGTATTAGGTGTACTGGGCTTTAGGATGTATGATAACTGCAAAACAAACTACAGCAAAATGAGACATTTTTGGTTGTTAATTCACTCCATATGCTGGCTACATGAAGGCAAATCTGGACTGAACACTTGAAAGGCCACGACTACACGAGGCGAGCGTGTCAGACAGGCCTGAAGCACTCAGCATGCGTGTTGTGCTGCAGGATGGAACAACACTGGGAACCTTTCAGCGTCTCTCAGTCAAAGTGCAGCCTGATTCAGCGTGGGAATCCCTGAGAGAGCTGACAAGATGTCGCAGCTTCCATGACATCAAACTTTAATGAGAACAAAACTGTTACACATCAGCTAAGCAGCCGCGGAGGTCTGCTCTTTTATTGACTCCACTCTGGGTGACAAGACCACACACACACACACACACACACACACACACACACACACACAGAGTTATACATGTACACATATGCAGACACACACTATTGCATATTCTGACTGACACAACCACTAACACACACTCATGTCTCCTCTATTATTTGTGCACGTGTACACACCACACACACACCACAAATGGCAGCAGTTCTTACTGTAGTAGATTATTTGTGATAGATATTGATGATTTTCTATCACTTAAAGCTCTAATCAATACAGGAGACATGCATCTTGCTTTGCCCTTCCACCTATCCTTTATGTCTCAAAAAAATAACAACAAATACTGTTTTAAATCATCAATAGGCCACTTAAAGTAATAATTATCTCTTTCTCTTTATGTGTGTTATTAGATTATTCATGTATTTGCCCTGAGGTTAGTGTCAGATGAACACCAGACAGACTGTTCTCCATCATCTGCAGACTTTCCTCTGCAAAACACGCATGTCCAGGTCAGGTCTGTGCATGTTGATGGCTGAGATATTTTCTTTTCTTTCTTTTTGTGTGTGTGTGTGTGTGCTGGCAGTGTGTGAAAAATCGATGGCATAGCTTTGTGCCAGCCCCGGGCCGTGCAGGTCCCCGCGGACTGGCTCCGTTTATTGTGCTCAAAAAAAAGGCAATTACAATGTTAATGTGTCGCAGCAGGAGAGTGAACCCGACCCGCACCGTGGAAGGAAGGTGGCGGAGGTTGATGGAGAGAGCGGAGTCACCGTGGGTTAAAAGCAAAACGGCGTCTGGGGAGCGTTTTGTATGAAACACGGAGGAGGAAAGTCACCGAAACACACAGTCTGGGCGAAATATGGTGCTGCTTTACATAGAAATATGATAGATTGTGATTAAAATGCGCAGATTAACGATAGATAGATAGATAGATAGATAGATAGATAGATAGATAGATAGATAGATAGATAGATAGATAGATAGATAGATAGATAGATAGATAGATAGATAGATAGATAGATAGATAGATAGATAGATAGAGTGGAAGAATGTCTCCTGCTATTTGTCATTGTTCTCATGCACACAGACGCCACCATGCAGGACTAATACAAACCTCCTCTCTATGGAAGTCTCTCGGGAGCCCATAATAAGCCATTAAACAGGCGCATTAGGAGTAATGAAAAGGCTCTTAGTGGTTTACCACTGCGGGCCACCTGGATTTGTCTCCGTGGAAGTGGGCGGCGGCTGTGATTGCAAGCGAAAATGTATGAAAACGTCTGTATCTAAGGCTGTTTTCGGGTGTAGTTTCCAGTAGTGGAGCTCTTTGTTTCACTCTGGAGTGGACGAAACGTGCCTTTAAAAAAGAATGTGTCCATTCGTCTTTTAAATGAGGGTCTGGTGTGAGATAAAGTTTTAGATTGGATGAATTGAACCATAATTGTGGTTCGCAATGCAGTCAAATTAGACCTGTTTTGCTGAGGACCCCCATTCAGACCATTAACCCACTTTGGAAACCACTTGTCCAGGCCATCAGCTGAGATGATTGCTGTTCTGATTTGTGTATTTTTTTTCTTTCCAACCTCAGGATTTAAAAAAAGACAATCAACCTTGAATTTTACTTTACATCTATTGTCTGAAATGTCGCCTAAAAGCAAATCCTGGAGTCATATACAGTGAACAATGAAACATCCAGCTGAAACTAGGAAATCGTGGAGACAGGTGGATGTGCATTTCCTGATTCACAACCAGAAATGTAAATTATCTCCTCACATCTCTCACTATCATAAAATAAATAGTCTCTACTTCACAAGATAAATAGTCTCTACTTCACAAGATACACAAAGATACACACTTTGAAAGCTTGGAGCTGAGATTTTTTTTTTTTTGAATATCATCTGTTTACTCATTTTTAGTGAAACAGAATACTCATGGGTTCAGGGTTACAGGCTATGGTCACAAAAAGGGACTTGAGGCACACAAGTTATGGAGATATTCACTTCTTACTGTGGAAAAACACAAGTCAGAGTTTCTTACATGCATTGAATCCTTATGATAAGAGCCTATTTACACTGAACCAATGCTAAAATAGCTGTTATATGTTGTATTTGATTTGTTTCTCTCTTTCCAAGTAACTGGATGAATTTACAAAACATAGTGTTTAGTTTGTTTAATGTAACCACAGCCTTGGCGGTATTTCTGCAAAAATATTGGCATTACAGTTTAAAAACACTGCAACAAAAGAGCAAACGCCTCCAACAACTGAGGGCTTTGTGTTCTCAATGTCAAGAAAGAACCTTCAGAAGCAGCGTGGATGGAGCTCGAGGCCCTTTGGCTGAACTGAAGCTCTGTCCGTGGTGCTGAAATCTGGACTTCACACCTTAACTGAATCTGAAATATTCTCCCCTCTGCGCCCAAACCGCTCGCCGCAGACGACACACAACCCGGTCGATTCCACAGTCAGCGCGCTACCTGTGATTGTGATGCAAATGTTAATGGACTCTGAGGTCCTCCGATTAGCCTGATGCAGGCTAATTTCCCTCCCCTCCAGTCCCCAGAGAGCGCAGAGTGCCTTTTCACTGTCCCTCGTTAATTGAGGAGCGTTGGGTCTGCGTTTTCCGCCTCGCTGGGCCGGCAGAAAGACGCAGCAGGCCAGACAATCACGGGTTAAATTGCAGGTAATGTGGCGCAGGATAAGTGCCTCGGCTTCCACATTTTTTAAAAACCATTTCTTCACCAGAAATCCTCTTGCAGTTTCATTTGCACTTAATTCCCTGCCTCAGACACTCTCTTATCTGGGCCCGATCTGGGTCGTGCGTCAAACGATTCCAGTAACGCACTCCTTTTTCTCTGCCTCACACACACTCAGACTGCCATGTCATTACCTTGTCTTACTGAAAGCATGCAATGAGTGAGGTAAAGATAGCATACGAGGAAAGGCATCATTTCAGAGGAGGACGCCATGGAAACATAAAGCCCAGTTGTCCTTGAACACTGAAGTCTACATTTATTTAGGTTTCCTTTTCATGCTGTTGTGTAATTTACGTTAATCACTGAAAAGCAGCCCAGCTCTTTATTTTATTAAGCTCTCTTATCAGACTGCTCTCTCCAGGAGGGAAAAAATGTCCCCTGCTTTCTAAAAAAATATTTTGTGAATCGAGGAAAAGATTGGTGGTGGTGGAGGGGTTGATGTGGAGGTGGTGGTGGGTGAGTGGGGGGTTACATGAAGGCGGAGAACCTTGTGCCAGCTCACCCATGTGTGTAATGCGAAAAAGGAGAGCCGGGGGTGAAATACTGAGAAGAGGAGGAGGGAGGAAAAAGCGCGTGGAGACAGAAGGGGGGAGAGAGTGCGGGCACAGAGGAGGAAATGAATTTGAGGACAAACTGATCTCGCAATGCCATTTTAGATTTGTCTATCACCCACCAAAAAAGCGACAAAAAAATCACGCCGGTGGGTCAAACAGAAACGCAGTGATAAAGAGCTTTGATTGGTCATATCTGCATGGACAGAGATGAAGATCCTCCTGGGACGTGGCGCCCTGACCCCCTGATGACTTTCAGGATGGGTGATAAACTGAGAAAATCACTTTCACGAAGGGTAACAATGCAGCTCCCACTGATCACAGAGGCCTGTGCACGATGATAACGCACAGGATGCAAAGAGCGTTGGTGTGCATGGAAAAAAAACTGTAAACCTGCAGATTCCGCCAGTTTAAGACACCTTCTGTTTAGTATAATATGGAGCTACATGTATTTTAGGATGAGAGGCTTTTGTTTATCCTTATGCACACGTGGGATTCAAGGCTACATCCAATTGCACATTGATTAACTTTTATGACGTAGTTATTATTATTATTGTTATTATTGTCTCCTAGCAGGTCGTGAAAAGGTCTGCAGCCGCTGTAACCTGCTGGCTGCTGGTGTCAGAGCTGCTCTTTTCATCTTGCAGCGCACTCCATCAGACAGCGCAGATCAGAGGAGGGCTGCAGCCCGCTGATAACAGCCTCTGTCATTAACTCTTTCATTCGAGGCGCAGAAGGCAGCCATTTCCGTTCCCACAACTGCAAGTTTAAAAAAAAAAGACGCACAAAAGCAAAGGCGCGTCGGAGGGAGCGGTTTATTTGCCTCCTTATTTTATGATTCAACCCGCATCTGTGTGGATCGTTGATGCGCAGGCCTGATGCAGCTCGGCCTGCACTCCCATCTGAGCCTGTCGGTGAGATCATCGTGATGCAGTTTGGATTTGGGGTGGATTTCGCTCCAGATCATTCAGCTCTGTAACAAAATATAACGAACAATACAACAGTGTTTTCTCTCCGTCTTTGTGTTCATCTTCCAGCAGAAGCACGTATTAATCGTGGGATTATTAATTGTTAAATGAAGAGTTGCAGATTTAACAGAGCCAAACAAGCACTTAGAGTTTATTTGGAGGATTTTGGGGGGGCACTTAAGGTTATCCCAATTCAAATGTTTCAATAATTAATGATCATCTCAAAATATTTGGAATGATGGCTCACCAAAAAAAGAAAAACCACAGCAGAGTTTCGCTGTATCATGATCGCCTCCCATCAGTGGTCTGATCGGGTTACAGGCTATTGACTCTGAGCTTTTAACAGGTCATATTAGTATTTTTTTCCCTCTCTCTAGCAAACAGCATGAATGGATACAGCGTCACACTGCGTGTTAGTTCAGCCTATTTTGTTGTATTCAGGCCTCGGTTTTGTGTCATAGCGATGAACTCTGATACTGCAGCCTGAGGACACACTGAACATGGTGGAGGCAGACTACCAGTGACAAGGCAATGTCAACAAAGTGTTCACAGCGATTTGGGCCTTTGTTACTAACTCGCTTAAAGCTGCATTTAAACAAACAAAAAACGACCGCAATTGATGCTTTTCTTTATTGTTATTAATCTACAAAGACCAATAAAATGTGAAGCCCTGCTGCTTAAATATATTCGATTATTATTAAGCAAAACTTTACCTTAAAATACCCTTGTCAGTGTATATTTTAAGTATTGTTAGTTTGGTAAAAACAGAAGCTAAAACGCATACTTTGGATTTCTTTAGAATAAAAACTAGCTTTAGGAAAAATGTCCTCTGTCCTCTACATTGTTCCCCCCTAAAATAATGCATCTCCTAGCATAATAATACAGTTTTTTTTCTCAACGGGAACACCGCCCTGGGTCAGACCGTCACATAATCTCCACAGATACAATCATAGCCATGAATTAGTGAATGAATGCGCATTCCTGAATGAAGCCTCACAACAGAGCGGCTGGAATAAAAGCAGATCAAAGTTCAGTTTCTACAAAACAACAAGCTGCATTCTTTTCTGAAAACGCGCGGTCTATATATTATCATAATTTAGCAAAAATAAAATTCACGAAAGTATTATTTCCCCCCCCCTGATCACCAGCAAACCCAACGCAGTTATCAAACCCGGTCGGCGTAATCCCAGAGGCGGTTTGGTTACTATTGTGATGCTCCACGTCCTCCTCTTCTTTCTTAAAAGAAATAAATGGCGCAACATTTGATTTTTTTTCTTTTTTAGAAAAAAAAATTGCAAATCCTAGACTGTTTGTTATATAATCTGGTCCAAAGAGCTTGGGTTTTCGTCAAAATTCTGCCTCCTTTTATACGCGTAAAGTTATGCAAGATTTGAGGCCCCCGGAATGTCATTGGATGTTAGAATGAGGTATTATAGATTATGGGTTGGGGAAGAGATGGTGGGGGTACTGCAAGCACCTCCCCTAGAAATGCAGCAAATCTCTCCCGTTTTCTCCTGGTGGGGCACTGGGAGGGCTGGAGACGTGCTTTGCATTGGCAGGCTGATGAGGACACGTGTCTCCTCCTTGCCTCCCCCCGCGGGCTCCACGGTACCGCATTGGCATCAGTAAATGCACCTGAAAGCCGACAAGCAACTCCTGGAAACGCTGCCTGCCACCTTATAACCCAAAAAGAAAGAGATACAGGCACAGGCCCCGCAAGAACCTGTGGCTCGCCCTTTGTCGTGCGTAAAGCTTTTGCGCACACCGCCGAACCGCCTCAGAGACTGAATAGGTGCGCTACTTGTCGAGCATCAGAGCGCAGTGCCAAGATGCAGAAACGGAGCAGCGACGTCTGAAGGTGACATGAACCTGGGGATAATCGAGAGCAGCAGGCGTACAGTGAACAAGAAGTGGAGATAGCAACTGAAAACCGTCGGTGTCTTGAAACTTAAAAAAAAAAAAAACTTGCGCTTTTCCTTCGTGGCTTTATCTAATGCAGAGAACCAAGAGCTGCAATCCAAAGTAGCCTCATCTTTTTTTACTGACTTGACTGGAAGAGAGAATCACTAATTAAGCTGCAGACAGGTTAAGAGTCGACAGAGGAGCGAAAAATGGCGACGTTAATCAGAAGCAAGCTTTCTAATAAACTGACAAATGCAGCCAACGCCGTGTCCAACAAATCCCAGGCAAAGGTGAGCGGGATGTTCGCCAGGATGGGCTTCCAGGCCGCCACCGACGAAGAGGCGCTGGGCTTCGCCGCCTGCGATGACCTGGACTACGACCACCGACAAGGCATGCAGATGGACATTTTGACATCCGATGAGATGGGAGGAGAAGGGAGCGGAGACGGAGGCGTGCTGGACGGTGACAGCCACTACCAGAGGGACGGCACCGGACCACCGCACTCTGCCTCAAAGGACGGAGGTCCGACGAACGAGTTGACTGAAGTCAGACCACAGATTACCGCTTGGGAGGCGGGCTGGAACGTCACGAACGCAATCCAGGTAAAGAGCACTTCACGGTTTGGAAAACGGGCGGCTCCGGTGCTCGGTTCTAATTGGCTGAGGCGCCTCCGAAGCGACTGTGAAATTCGAGATAAATGCGCACCTGCGGCCGCGTAAAAGGTTCATTAAAAATACTCATACATACAAAAGTCACCCAGGCGTTGTCCCTTTGAAGCAACTTTATCGAGTTGCTGTTTAAAAAAAATCCATGAAAAATATCCCTCTTATTGCTTTTGGCAGAAAATGGATTTTTAATTCTTGTAATATTGTCATCATATCTAATCAGATCAACGCAGAGATTTAAGCGGCGCTTAGGTGTTACAATGCGCTGGAAAAAGGGAGGTAGTTGATGCCCTGTGCCCCCTCCTCCCCTAAACACACACATTCTTTGTCTGTGGTGATGTCCAATGTCACCGATGAACGTCCCTGATAACTGCTAACATAATACTCCCCATGGCAATGAATAAATAAGATTCTGTATAACCTTTGGGTTTATAGGAAGCTTTTATGTATTAAAATCTATTATTCTGGAGTTGGCATTCAACTGCTAAATTCACCTAAAATATATTACAGCTACAACATGTGGGGAAATGGGCTAAGCTGTCTGGAGACACAGATTTTTACGCAGCATATTATAAAGTCACACATGCTCCAATAATGTAGCAGAGATGTATCCAATTACACACAGACAATCTTGCCTGCGCGCGGCTGTTTCCTCACCAAGAATGCGGTGATTCTGGGATGTCAGGACATCACTTAAAGTGCAAGGATTTTTACTCGAGAGGGGAGTCTGTGCGTGGAGACTATGCGACAAAAAAAAATCCCTAGACGCAATCCCCTTTATGCCTTATCAGGGCTGTGGTCACGGCAGCCACCCTGACGTCACAGTGTGTCTCCTCCAGCTCGTGATGGCGTCAGAGGCGGGCGGATGCGCTCAAAGCGAAGTGGAAAACCCACAACATGAAAACGAGAGTGACATCCATTCAGGCCGAGCAAGCCCAAAGCCCACATTATTATATGATTCGGTTATGCAAAGGATAAAAAAAAACAGAATGTGTTCAGAAAAGCAGAAATGATGAACACTTAATGAGCATATTTTGGCATTTTGGCCCAGATAATACTCACAATGTGCTCTTCTTTTTCTGTGTTTGCAGGGGATGTTTGTTCTCGGGTTGCCCTACGCCATCCTGCACGGAGGATACCTCGGACTCTTTCTCATTATTTTCGCCGCCGTGGTGTGCTGTTACACGGGGAAAATCCTCATTGCCTGCCTGTACGAGGAGGACGAAGACGGGCAGCTGGTCCGTGTGAGGGACTCCTATGTGGACATTGCCAACGCCTGCTGCGCGCCCAGGTTCCCGGCTTTAGGTGGCCATATCGTGAATGTAGCCCAAATCATAGAGCTAGTGATGACTTGCATCCTGTACGTGGTGGTCAGCGGCAATCTCATGTACAACAGCTTCCCCAACATGCCAATCTCCCAGAAGTCGTGGGCCATCATCGCCACCGCCGCCCTCCTCCCCTGCGCCTTCCTCAAGAACCTGAAAGCCGTCTCCAAGTTCAGCTTGCTGTGCACGCTGGCCCACTTTGTCATCAACATCCTGGTGATCGCGTACTGCCTCTCCAGAGCGAGGGACTGGGCCTGGGACAAGGTCAAGTTTTACATCGATGTCAAGAAGTTCCCCATCTCCATTGGGATTATCGTGTTCAGCTACACCTCGCAGATATTCCTGCCGTCCCTGGAGGGGAACATGCAGAACAGGGCCGAGTTCCACTGCATGATGAACTGGACTCACATCGCTGCCTGCATCCTCAAGGGCCTGTTCGCCTTGGTGGCCTACTTGACCTGGGCCGACGAAACCAAGGAGGTCATCACAGACAACCTGCCCCCGACCATCCGAGCCGTCGTCAACATCTTCCTCGTGGCCAAAGCTTTGCTGTCCTACCCGCTGCCGTTTTTCGCTGCCGTCGAGGTACTGGAGAAAACGTTTTTCCAGGAAGGGGGACGCGCGTACTTTCCAGATTGCTACGGAGGCGATGGACGCCTAAAATCCTGGGGACTCACTCTCCGATGCGTCCTCGTCGTGTTCACCTTGCTCATGGCGATCTACGTGCCACATTTCGCCCTCCTCATGGGTCTCACTGGCAGCCTGACGGGCGCAGGTCTTTGCTTTCTGCTTCCCAGTCTCTTCCACCTCAAGCTTTTATGGAGAAAGCTGCTATGGCACCAGGTTTTCTTTGATGTCGCTATCTTTGTAATAGGAGGTATATGCAGCATATCTGGTTTCATCCATTCAATGGAGGGGCTCATAGAGGCTTTCAGATATAACATAGAAGAGTAGATGCAAGCCATTGCTGGAACTAGATGTTAACTGCAAACCCCCATTTAGTGAAAAAAAAGAATAAAAAAAGCAAACGACTTCCCAGCGAGCGCAGCCCCTCTGCTTAATTCATGCGTAAAAGCGCACAGAGCACACGTTTTTCTCATACAATACTTGCATCTACACACACGCGCGGTGAGAGTGAGGGAATCTAACGCATCCACAACAAACACACCATACGGACAAATACCTGTTGTATAAATATGCCAACAAAAGTACATATACATATCTTCCAGTGGAGTGAACGTTTACAATATTGACCTTAAACTAAATTCGCAAAAAGTGGCAGTCTGCCTTTTTTGTTTCTCTTGTGGTGCTTCCCCACATGAGACTTCACTTCATGTAACGCTCGGGTTTGTGATGGACAGATATATTGTGACATAACGATGATTAAGATTCATTTTAAAGGGAAAAAAATAAGAATAAGAACTCAACAAATGCCACTGTCTTCTAGGTAATTTGCAATATGACGATGGGTTCTGAATGTGGTGTTAAACCCAAAATAAAATACGACAGAAAACAACACAATGGCAATAATAGGTAGAAAATCCTTGACTTGCAGTTCGAAATATTTAAAAGAATAGTGGAGTTTCGTTGGAAATGAGAAAATTGGACCTTTCCCCTGATCAGTTTTAAATACTGGCAAAAATATCAGACACACAGCAGCTATACAAACTATGCATTGAATGTATGATATTTCAGACACACAAACATGATGAAACTGGGAAGTGGAAATTTAAAAAAAAAAACGAAATTGCGGTTTCTCTGCGTGTTAATGCTTTCATCGGCCTTTTGTTCATTTGTTCGATATTTGGCATTTGTTCTTACTTTTTAATCGGTAATAAATGACTAAAAAAATCATGAGTTCAGCCCCAAATTCCAGCTAAAAGGGGACCCCAAAATGAAACAATAATGCACGCTCAATTCTAACACAACGCATCAAAATAAACACACATGGCCTGGTTTTAATTTGAAACGACTTCTGTCTCGAAAATTCGGTGTCTGAAAATCTTCAAGAAAAAAAACGAGATCATTAGAGAGGAAAATGTGCATACAGACATTTTTCATTCTGTGCAATCCAATGGGTCCTGTGGAAATGTTATAAAACCGTATGTGTAGTGTGTTATTGTGGTTTCAAAAAGATGGAATGTATATCTCAAAGTCGTTCTCATATATCGTGAAATTAATATTAAAGAATAAAGAAATAAGTGAAATTATATTGTAAAAATGTGTGTGGTTTTATGTAAAACGAAAAACGGTCAGAACATGTATTTTTTTTCTCTATAATAAAAGACAGAAAATGATGGATAATCGCTTTCATATTTATTTATCTATCAATCTGTGGAAATTGAGGTGAATTGACTGCGCAGGTTCAAGGCTTGGAAAAGGAATAATGTCGGAAGATGTGTCTGGGGTGTGAGGAAGGGGGGATGGAGGTTCATACTGTCTACTGAAAATCCGATTACAAATTGTGCTGTATTCATTCCAGGCCTGCTGAGAGAAAGTCGGAGCATGCGCGTTGTTCCGCTGGGCCTCACATTCCTGCATGCTCACGTCAAAAAAAAAAAGAAAAAGAAAAAGAAACGTTTGAACAGATTTTCTGCTGCAGGCTGCATCAGGCCTCATGGCCGACCTGTTCATCCACTCTGTTGATTTCCTCCTGGTCGGGCAACATCTGGACAAACTATTTATTTCCGAGTGGCATCATCTAAAGCTGGAATAGGAGCTAGCAGGTGCAAAATACACGGAGTTACCTTAAAGTGCAGTCCACCTTTACACTTCTCAGATTTAAGGGCCAGTTCTGATGAAGTAAAAGTAATGCGACAACACTCGAACTGCTGTATAAAATTCACTGCAAAACAACTTAAGTAACACCCAAAATAAAGCTAATCTGGACTGAAATAAGCATTTTATGTCAACCTCTCAGAGTGAGAATTTGATGGGCACAAATCAAAGCATTTTAAGCATCTATTTCTTAACTGAAGCAACAAATTTTGGTTTAAAAACGACACGATTCTTCTCCCATAATCACCTTAAAGAGCTTTTCTCCATATCATCGTGCCTGGGGAGGCACCTAGTGGCTAAGAAAGTTAATTGTATAAAACATTTAGGCCTACTGGCAGGAGACTTGAACCTGATGAAATGATTTTAATTAATTTCTCAATACAATACTCATTTTGTTTATTTCCTTCAGACAATTTGCTTCCAACATACAGCTGAATGTTTGGAGGTGTAGTTTAAAGATTTATTGTTATAGTAAAAGTGTCTTCATATAAAGTCCATAGTTTTCATGACTATCACTGTTTAACCCACATTTCTCCATTTTAAAAATACAATGCATGCTATTTACTCTCCTCTAAACACAGCTTTAACAGCAGAAATAGACATTTTATAAACGCACCTGCTTTAAAAAAAAAAACATTAATACTAGATTGGTAGATAATCTCACTGATTAACTCCCACAACAGGTGATTTTACTTTATCCCAAGTTACAACTTTAAAGCATAAAGCACCCTCTAGACCACCTTAATCTGAACATATAAAAGTAACATTTTCCCCATTGAAATACTCTTATTAGTGGAGCAACTCAATACATTCAAGATACAAGAAGCTTAAGACAAACAGCCCATCAAAAAGTATTACTTTCTCTACAGTTTAATATTGCATTTTGCTAAAAGAAAATCATTTTCAATTCACTAAACGTGTAACACAACCCCAACTCTAGTGGTTTTCTAGCGCCCTCTGCTGACATCTCACCACCAGGCTCCTGATAAAACAGTAAATTGATGGAAGTTTCTCACTCATCCAGCATCAGTGCAAAGTCCGTTTCACCAAATGCTACAGACGACTCCCAGCGTTTGAAATGCCAACTCAACAAACAGGAATAAAAACTGATGAAGACATTCAGGTCATTTTCAAAGTGACATATTCGATGAACAATCATTTTTATTTCAAGTAATAGCATTTTTGAAAAGCTCAATAAAATACTCATAATTATGCAAAAATGGTGAAATATTTACAGGAAGGACTCTGTCATTTGTAAGACAGGAACTTAAAAGAGGAGAAAGTAAAAGAAAACAAACACAACCAAGTGGCTGAAGATGTCTGCAGAGAGAAAACATCCACGTGAAGTGATGGTTTTAGTCAGATTAGTGGAAGTTCACACCGGTGTTCATGTTGCATACCTTTGTACAGCCTGCACTCGGCAATACTCCACCCTCTCATGTACAGCCCTCAGATGCTAACTGGAGAGCAGTCACTGGCTGAGCTCTTCACTGCTAAAGGTTGTGGGCTTCTTGGTCGAGTTTTCTACCACCCACGGGTGGGAAATGACCCCCTGGATGGGCAGTCTGTGCATGGGATTGTGCTTCAGCAGCTTGGCAACCAAGTCTTTAGCTCCAGCACTGATATTGGACTGTGCAGGGTAAGTGTACTCCACCTGGATGATAACGACAGAAAAAGATTTAGGTTGGGCTTTAGTGCTACAGCTTCTCATTCCAAAATGTTTATCGATACAACGGGGGCAAACTGCTTTGCCATAATATTGCACCTTCCTTGCATTTGTTGCGGTTTGTCGTACAAAATGAGCTCTCATGTGCCTGTGGACTTTCAACAAATCAAGCTTGTTTATACCTGCGTGAGAGACAGTAATGTAGCTGTGCAAACAATTATTGGTCAGAAAAACGATATTGGCTTGCAAATTGCCAAATCAGACTGGCCTACATACAATAAAAATCATTTTTGCATCCTACATACAGGACATACAAAAACTTTCACTGACTAGGTATGTAGCATGGTCGCATACTGGAACAAGCGAGTACTGCAGGCATACAAACTCCAGTGGTATGAAAAGAGCAAGCAGCTCCATATTAAATGCTTGCCGTCATGGCGTCTTACCCTTGAAATCTTGCGGTAGGTCTCCTCATGAGTTTTTGCTTCAAAGGGGGGTTTTCCAACCAGAAACTCAAAGCAAAGGACACCAAGACTCCATAGGTCCACTTTTTCATCGTGAGTTTTCCCCTCAATCATCTCTGGAGGTAAGTAGTCAAGAGTTCCACACAGAGTGGATCTCCTAAACAAGAAAATAAATGACTGCGTCATAAAATCAGGATGAAAAAAACAACAACAACTGCTATGCATCTACTCAAAGTTTTGAATACTGCAAAGCTTGAGCAGAATTTGCAACCAAACAAGTAAATTGCAGATGCAACCCAAAACATTCTTCTCTCAATGGGAGAACAAATTTACATAAAGATTCTCTAAATACAACACTTCATTACAAGGGAACAAACAACAAAAAAACAAGAATACAAAGGTGCTTTACAGGTATATGCGCTTACCTGGAGGAAGGGGTGTGAACTGACCAGCCAAAATCCGCAATCTTTAGCTCACCATTCGCCCCCAGTAACAGGTTCTCGGGCTTGATGTCTCTGTGGATCACGTTCTTGGTGTGGCAATAAATGAGGGCATCTGCCAGCTCCATGATGTACTAGTACAGCACAAAAGCATAAATCACTGTCAATACAACACCAAATTTATGTCCATATTCTCAAAGTTTTGCAATCATCAAGTCTTTGAAGGAAGGCTATTGAACATTTGTCTGTTGGTTTATACATTTACATTAATTTTAGTAATAGTTTACTCTATATAAACACATACATGCATTTAAACTGTGGATGTCAATTGTTAATTTATTAGCATGGTGACTTTTATAAAAAGGTCTTAAACTGGTGCACTTACTGTGGCACTTTGGCTCTCTGGAAAATGTCCACTGCGCTGCAGCTCGCTGTACAGCTCTCCTTTGGGTGCAAACTCAAGGATGAGATAGACACGAGAGGCGTCATGGAAGTACCCATAGAGGCGCAGGATATTAGGATGCCTGTCGAACACCAACACAGAGGAATATTCTCAGAAATATTCTTGACATGCCCAACTTATAATTCAAAACAGCAAATACTGGCTGAACTAAATGACTATCTCCATTTTAAAAATAACATGTAAGACTAAATTTTAAAAAATGCAGTCACTCCAGCATGAACTTTTATACTACAGTCAAAATCTTGATGCATCAAAAATTACATTTTCAGAAAGTGGCATGGGCAAAATAGATATTAACATACAGAATAACAAATACGCACAAAAAACAATAACAGCAAAAAAAGACATAGCCACTGCCAGTTAATAAAAAACACTAAAGTATGCTGTCTTGGTCTTGCTGCTTTGCAACACACTGGCATGGCCTAAAACCGTTAACACTTAAAGGCTTACACTATCACGTCTGTCATACATGATAAATGATGTACATATCCGATCATGTGAGGCTGCTAAGCTACATTAAACTGGGGGATCAATTCATATAAGACCCTTGACACAAGACCGTCACAGGTTAAACAGCACGACCTCAGTCTAAAACTGTACTACATGCCCATAAAACCAAAACATCTGACATATTACCAAGAAAATTCATTGTCATTTGTTTTCTTAATCACTTTTTAAAAAGCTGAGACTGAAGTAGTTAAAAAATAAACTTCAGCGTAAATTCCACTAGATAATTAATGTCACTGTCCGAGATGATGTTTATAGTCAGGTTTTCTTCTATTATGCAGACTGCTGCTATGCCACAAGTAATGTTTCAGGACTTTGCTTTTCACCGTCTTTAGCTAAATACCCACTGTGGTTTTATTCTACACAGATGTGAGTTTATATTGTTTACCTAGCTAAAACTAATTCAGTCTAATAAAACAGCCCTAAAATACTTTCTAATTTCTTGAAGTTTACAATTTTGGTTTTAGTGAGGCATTTGTTTCAACTGTATGGTAATTATACAGTCACTGGCCACTTTAATAGGTACACCCGTTCTATTGTTAACACAAATAGCTAGTCAGCCAATCACATGGCCACAACTCAATACATTTAGACATGTAGACAAGGTCAAGACAATGTGCTGAAGTTCAAACCAAGCATCAAAATGGGGAGGAAAGGAGATTTAAGTGACTTTGAACATGGCATGGTTGTTGGTCTGAATATTTCACAAACTGCTGATCTACTGGGATTTTCACACACAACCATCTCTAAGGTTCACAATGAGAGAAAATATCCAGTGAGCAGCAGCTGTGGGGACAAAAATGCCTTGCTGATGTGAGAGGTCAGAGGAGAATGAGCAGACTGGTTGTAGATAATAGAAAGGCAACAGTAACTCAAGGAATGCAACCTTGAAGAAGACGATGGGCTATGAATGTTTCCAAAATCTTGTTGAGAGTATGCCATGAAGAATTAAGGCAGTTCTGAAGGCAAACGGGGGTCCAACCTTCTAACAAGGTGTACATATAAAGTGGCCAGTGAGTGTAGGTGTGTTTCATGTGGTTCTGCTAATTTCCATGACATCAAATTGGGGATTCCTTGGCTATTTAGAATACCATCAACTGATATAAATAAAGTGTATAAGTGGAATAGTACAATGAGTGCAATACTATAAGTAAGCAGCAGCAAAACTTTATCCTGCTGACATCCAGTTTTGTACTAGCCAACATTAATCAAGTCTGTCTCACATAAGTCGGTATAGTTGAATAGACTCTTAACAACACTTTACCTGAGGTGAGACTGGATCTCCACCTCCCTCCTCAGCTGGTGCTCCACCCCAGCCTTCTCCAGCTGCTTCTTGAAAAGCACCTTCAGGGCCAAGATGAACTTAGACTGTCGCTCTCTGGCCAGGTAGACATTGCCAAACTTTCCCTTTCCTAATGGACGGCCAATGTCAAAATTTTCCAGACTCCATTTCTGTCTGCACGAGCACAGTAACACATAGTTACAAACAATCACAATCTCAGGGAATATCGTATGAATAGTGTAGGAAATCCCAATTGACATACTTTGATGAAGATACACGTGCACTATCATTCTTCACTGGTTTGCCTGACAAAAAGAAAAACAGAGACATATTATAGTATCTACAGATGGACACTATTAACCCATTTGTCTAGTATAGTATTATATTTACTTTGTGGCTTCTCCAGCTTTGCTGATTCTGATGTTAATGTGGTCGACTCTGGTTTCACCTTGGGCACATGCATTTTTGGCTGGTTTTGCTGGGAACCTGGTTTGGGCAGTGGTGCTGGATTCTGAGTCGCAGGGTTCATGTTCTGATCATTAGTATGCGTGGACTTGACAGCAAAAGGGACATGAGATACTGGTTTCTGATGGCTCACAGGCCGCTGAACGCGCTGCGGTCCATTTGACACACCTAGGACCCGCTGATGAGGAGTTGGTGTGACCACAGACTTCGGAACCGTCTGTGACTGTTGTGATACAGGAATCCGTTTCGGCCCATCGCCACTTGACTGCAATCCAAAAAAAATGCCAAAACACTTAATAAACTGACTTCAAGGGAACTTTCTGATCATTCACAAGCTGGGCAAACACTAAAGCTGTATTGATTTTATTATTCTTAGCTGTATGTGGGCCACTTTACCTCTGTGTATGTCAACTCTCTAAATTATATCTCTCCAACTTGTAAAACACCCATAGTGATGTGTTCTACAAATAAACAGAAGCTCAAAGCTAAACAACAGTGTCCAAAAATAAAAGCTCAGAAAAGCTAGCCCACAGCTGAAAAAAGTGATTTCATATTCAACGTTATGGGAACACAGTAAATTACCTTCACTTCAGGCCTGAGGGCTTGAGGTTTCGTCCCCTTTGGTATCTTGACAGAAGAGGCCATATCCTGAGGAGAAGCAAGGAGGCTTTTAATGAAACAAATTTCACTTAATCGAAAAATAGGCCTTTATAAATACGTAAAATCCCACATTTTTTGAAATATTTTCGTCGATCGGATTTGCTATTATTAAAACAGTTTAGTTGGTAGCATTATTGCTTTTACAACAACGTATTGGCAAAACGGTTGCACATCATAGATGCATTCTTGTATTATGGAAAAGACAAATATCTAAAGCTTATACGAACAAAAAGTATAGAGTCGCATGAGGGGGGTTAAACGTTAGCCATCGACCTCTCGTGGTTAACTAACGTTAACTAACAACGGCTAATGTTAGCTTGGAAACCAACTCAACACATCACACACACAATACTCTTTTAATAGGTAGTATTAAGAAAACACGACTTACCTAAATATGTTATTGCACAATGACGGAAAACAACCACCGTCGGATAATTTAGCACAGTTTGAACAGGTCAAGAGCAGCTCTCAAGCAGCCCGTTACCCCAGCTAGCTAGCAGCTACGTCGGCCAATTGACGCTGATATTTGTGGCTAGCTACATACATAAGGAATATCCACGGCAACGTTACGATGAAGCTTCTATTTCCACCGCGCTCTCGCCACACAAGTCCTTTTGGTGTTCTAAACGGGTCTACAAACTTTGAAA
The DNA here is from genome assembly GCF_021347895.1 of Acanthochromis polyacanthus. Taxonomy (NCBI): domain Eukaryota; kingdom Metazoa; phylum Chordata; class Actinopteri; family Pomacentridae; genus Acanthochromis; species Acanthochromis polyacanthus. Next base: position 7,712,503 of record NC_067117.1, on the reverse strand, counting down.
ATATGTAAATTCAAGTTACAGACACGAAGGAGTTCCGACTTTAAATAAAAATGGCTAACTCTTTCCCTAAATGCTGCCTATTAGAGTTCAAACGTCCCTCCGTTCACAACCTTTAAACACACCACCGGCTCCAATTGGCTGAGAGAATGCTCCTTTCTTGCTTTTCATTGGCTGATGCGAAATACGGCAATGACGACAGAGGAAATCCTCCAAAACAGAGGAGTGCAGCGCATGCTCTGTACCGACATGAAAACTACATCTTCTTCAAACATAAAGAGTAAACACAAAACTAAATCACTGTTTAATTAGGTTGCATTTTGAGCAGACAAGAACATTTACGAGAAGATCAAATTCGTAGAATTCTAATATCAATAAATCATTGATTTTACTAACACATTAACTTCAGAGCACAGTGTTTTTTTGCATGGTGGAAATTAGTATTATATTTATATTGTCTTTTCTAGCATGTATTCAGTTTTACGATTTTTTTTAAAGATTTACATTTGCTATTATTTTACTCTATTATGCTTCATTTTATTTTAGCGTCATTTTTTTTTGTCTATTTTGCACTTTTAGAGTGTGCTTTTTTTAAAAAAAAAATACTACTGTGGTACTTTTTGTGTATTACTGACTAATTTTGTTGTTCTCAAATTTCCCCTTGGGCATAACAAAACTGACAGGTCAGAAAATGCAAGGTACCTCTGACACCCATCTACTAAATACTGTATATCAACTGGTAATCAATGTGGCAGGATTGAAAACAAAGTCTGCTGTATGACTAGTTGAAATGAGAAGGCGAAAAAGATACACATGGAGGTGGATTCTACTGAGTGCTGCATGCACGGACAAGTTTCTTCACCAGCTCTGAGAGCTCAAAGCAGGAGCAGGAGAAGATACAGACACACGAGCACTCTTTTAATGCATGTTGCTGTTCTATTTTTGAGTTAATGTATTTGCAGTGGTGCTTTAGTCTGCTCTGAAGCAGCTGTGAAAGAGGACAAGGCTTTTTTAATTTCTAATATTATTATGATTATTATTATTTGTTGTTTTTTTAGACAGTTTTGCTTTTTTTGTTTTTCCTTGTATCCTTGTATGTACAGTATGTTATGATGTGTGACATGACAGCTTGTGAAAACAAATTTCCTTCGGGACAATAAAGAGCTCCATCTACACTGCTTAAAAGTAATTGTGATTACTGTGATGAAAACACTTTTGGTAGAACCAGACCAATAGCATTATATATTCACTGGTAATTAGCTTTACAACACTTACAATTTCTCACAACAAATAAATAGCAGCACAGCTTGCTAAATCAATAAACCTATAGTAAACACATTTTAAAGTCCCTCTCTGGTTATAGATTTAACCACTGATAACCCTCCACCTTTTATTTAGCTCATAATGTGTCTTCTTGCACATATCAAACAAGGGGAAAACATAGATTTTCACTGGAGGACATATTTTAAACAGGTTGCCGCAAGGTTTGACAGAAATCTAGTTCAATTTAAAACATGGGGTGAATATTAAACTTGACACATGTTCACAGGTAATCAGTAAGTGAGACAAGAGATAAGAAATCATGTTAATGTTTATTTTCAGCCTAAAATATAGACTGTTAAAATAATATCACAATACTCTGAAATACTCTAAAAAAAAGCAAGTTGGACACTAAAATGCAGATGAAAATCCTTTTAGAAGCCACCTGTTCTACGAAATATAGTAGTATTTTACCTTCTTTGTGTCCACCGTGAGCCAACTGGATCATAAAGCTTCACCGCTCTAAGTGGCTACATCATCAAAGTGCATCTTTACATACAGAACAAGATGATTTGTGTTTTTTCTTTTACAGCAGACTAAAACAATGTCCTGGCGTTGCAAATTTCACTCAAGGTTTCAGAAAGCAGAAACATGCCAGAAGTTCAGAACAGCAGTCTGATGTTCTGAAGAGTTCAGAGGTCACATTTATGCTTCATCGAGTTCGCATAGCTGAGTTGTCACCCAGGTCATCATGTGATTCAGTTCAAAGCATAGTCACATGAAGAAACTGATACAGCTGCTGCAAACTGCAAATCAATGCCTGGATTCTGAGAACTTAGAAAGTCCAGTCCCTTCAGTGTCCCAGTTGTGGAAAGACATCTGCTGCTGTGGTTGTAAACCAGGACAATGACATCACAGTTACACGCCTGCAGCTCCTGAACCTGAAAGGATCAAGAAACAACAGACTCATTTGACACTGTGGGATCAATGATGGCCCACATGTAGCTTTTATACATTTACATAAGCATTTGTTTATGACATACTTTTCCTTCAACACTTTGTATGAGGCTAGCAGCTGTTCCTTGTTGACTGTCTTTGTCTGAGTCCTGGACAGACAGGTCTGGTTCCGTGGTTCTGTTCATATATTCATCAGACGACGATGAATCCTGGCCCAGACCTTCCTGTCCCTGCCTGCTGCACTCAGAGTCGACCTCCTCAGTCTCATCTTGATTTTGTGTGACATCTGGAATGAAGATAATTTCACAGAATATGACATATATGTGTATATATATATATATATATATATATATATATATATATATATATATATATATATATATATATAAAACATCTTTATCACATTGAACTAGTCAAGCAAAACAAACAAAAAGCTCCCCACTGACAATCTCAAGTATTAGATACAAAGTCACAATGTTGAACTAATGTTCACTTCTTACTTTCCCACCTACTTGCATTTTCACACATATTGTACAATTGATTTTCATCACTTGTTTATGTAGGATATTGTGACGAGATTGCAATATGGTTTATGATTGTTTCTTTCCAAAAAAAAAGTATCTCTGCCTCTTTTAAAACTCCCCTGGAGGATTATATTAAAACATGAAAGACATTTAAGAAGATTTTTTGTACATTTCAGATCTCCATTTCTGTTACAATATCACTGTGAAAAAACACAGACTAACATTTTTACTTAGTCTTAATCTTCACATATTAGTTGAAATCATAGTCAGTGAACTGATCTTAAGCTCACTTCTGTTCACTGAAGTTCTCTTTGACTGCAGATGAACTATACTGCTTTTTAAAATAGAGCTTCTAGATTACTGTGCATAACACACTAAGTGACAAAAAACTTTTATCAAATCATGACCTACTTTAAAAAAAATACCTTCAGTAGAAATTCTTGCATTTGATGCAGCAGAACATGACTTTTTTGCCTTTGAGTGCCCTTCATCATCCCTCCTCTTCTTTCGGTTCCTGGAGTAAATCCAACTCTTTTACCGAAGAATATAAACCAATTAGTATACAGTTCATAAACAAAAACAATGCAACATGCTTTGACTATCTGTCAGCAAATGTGCACAGTATATCGAACAACGTAGAGTTGCACCTTTGACATATCTGCGATAATATCACTGAAATGCTATAAGTAAATACAGTTTAAGTGTGTACATAGTTGTTTTTCTGGCTATAGATTATGCTGACTTGTATCTACATGTTTTTATTTCTTAATCTGAATAACGAGGGGCAGCAGTGTGAAATTTAACAAGTCTATACCTTTATTCTCTCATCCACAAGGCCTGTTGTCACGGATGCTTGCTGGATTTTCAGTTTGTTCTCGTCTGTGCTGCAATTCTGCATTCCCTGTGTCCAGAGAGATTCAAGAATCCTGAAACAGCAGTGGCACACAGGGATCAATTTCTCTTACTAAGCTGAAGAAGTGAAGTCAAAATGTAAATAAAGAAATTGTACAGTAATAATCAGCTATTTATGCAGCTTGAAGTTTGTGTGGGAAGATTTTAAAATATAACATTACTAAAAACAGTGCAGACAGTTACAACTTTGGGCAAAAAAAACAGGACCACATATTTTTAAAATAGCCAAAACACTAATTACTATGATGTTAGGGGTCTCCATTAATGTCATAACAATCCAACAGGCTGCAACATGTCTTGGTTCCTTAATGGCTAGTTTGGTGTTTAGGGAGTGGAATTTCAATCAATTTAAAATAAAATACTAACTTGATAAGCTCCTGGTGAAATTATTCTGTTTCCATGAGCAGGTCCTACCTGTTAAAACTGGCTTACAAACACAAAACTACCAAAATAAAACCTACATAAGGGATAATACATCAAAATCTCATTATGATGTAAATGGTGTATTAATTGCACTATATTGACTTAACAGTTTCCTACAGTTTAAACGTTTTGTTGAGACAAAAGACATTTAAAAACGCTTGAACATCTCAAACTTGATTTTTAGCACACTACCAGAGATTTTCATTTTTCCATGCAAATGCAAACAAAAATTTGTTATTGATGTCACTGATTATTAATAATCTGCATTGGTCCTGAAACAAACAAACCAAAACAAAAAACAAAAACATATAAGTAAACCCCTAATGCATATGGTAGCTTGTTAACATGTAATAATTTCCTTTCTGTCTCAAAAGAATATGTTGTATTTGACTTTGAATTTGAAGGATTATTATCTTTTACAAAACTCTGCAACAGACAGTTCAGTTCTTGGAATATTTGAGGAGAAATAGGGTAAACTACTAAGGAAATAACATATGGGGCAGACTTATTCCACTGCCAGATGTTTTGGGCTTCTTTTTCTGAAGAATGAAACTCGAATACAATATGTTGAACTGGTGATGAACAGTCAATAATGGGCACACAACAGTAGATGGGGATAAAATAAGTTGAGTCAGTTAATCAGTATGACACTAACACATTGTCATTGTAGTCATGCACATTTATCCGTATTGTTCTTTCCAGTAAATGAAGAACTTAATCAGCAGCAGCCTCAGAGCTGCATGTAAAGCGGTAAGAGAAGAGTTCAGCGTGGATAAATTCACCGCCACACATCAATAACAGCAGTTTTGTGACGATACAAATAGGTTTTAATTTTTGAGAAATGATATACTTACTGCAGTGTTTCGGGGGGGTAGGCGTATTTCTTCGGCATGCTGTGTTTTTAATGTGTTATCGCCGCTGTTAGTTTGGTCTCCATTCAGTTCCTGTTGACAGACTTTGTAATCTCGCGATATTTGCAGAAGATGGCGCTTCGGTGTGACTTCTACATATACTTATAGTGATTGTTACTTTTATCAGTCAGCATTCAACGCGTCCAGCTTTTTGTTTTGTAAATAAGCTGCTCATTTTTTCATTTGTTTATTTATTTATTTCATTTATTCGTGTACTTATTTCACTCAAACATGCTAAACTGTCAGTCCCCCCAGGATGAGACACCATATGTGCTCTGTTTACTTTGAACATGTTTAGAGCTTTACCAAACAATCTAAGCTCTATATTTGCACAGTTTCTGACCCTCAGTTCATTCCTTTACTCAACCTTGGTTTAAACTCAGTGTACAATGAGATATTGAGGCCTCATTCAAAATGTAGCCGAGTAATAAAATGATGTGTGCACACATACAAAAATAACAAAGGTGACGTTAGTACAATAATAGGAACATTAATAAGGGCTTTTAATATTTTAAAATCAATCAGTCACATAAAGCAGGAACAGCTGGATGCATGAAAGATAAAATTAAGTGAGGATGAAAGTGAGTGAAGCTTTAGGTGGTTTTGCATGTGTTTTCAGGTGACAAATGCGCAGTGAGTAAAAATGCATTTTTGAAGCTCAGTGAAGACAGCCTGGCCTGCAGCATAACCCAGTCATATTGTGTATGGTAAAAGCCCATGCTAAAAGACAGTACTAAAGCGATGTGATGGGTAAATAAAATAATCAGGGTCTATCACTGCTTACGGAGAGTGAGGGCCACCTAACCTTAGTGTTGTACATGTCATATCATCACCTGTGATAAAGTGTAATGCAGAGATAAACAGTGTCTAAGGGCTGATGCATGCATGTAGAAAATGTCACCACAATCCAGCACTGATAGAAAAGTTCCCCCAGTAAGTGTTTTTCTACAGTGCAGTGGGAAACATGACATATTCTGATAGAAGAAACTTCACCAGATTGGACACTATTATTTAAATGTCAGCTTCTTATCAATGTATTTTGACTCTGTGACTCTTTTACTATTTGGGCCACACACAGTAAACATGACAGAGTTGTCCCAGTCCCAACGTGTGACAGCAACAGTCATGTCAGATAAAATGCACTTTGTCAGGTACAATCACAAAACAACGCCACAAATAACTGACACACTTATTTTTAACAATTCATGTCACATGGCTGAGCAGTACTTTTAAAAAGAGAAACAGTTATTTGACTTTTTATAAAGATGAAGTTGCAGGTATGGCATTTGGCCACCAGATGGCAGCATGTGGCTCCTGCATTTCAAAGATGAAACATTTATGCAGCTTATCAAGTGAACAAAGTCACTTATGTCTGCAGAGTAACTGCCTCAGTGTCTGAACTCTGATAATGTGCAAAAATATTTCTTCATAGCCTTTTGCTATGTGACTGTTGTAATGCGTACATTCATGAGCGTTTGTCGACTGAACCTCCCAAAGACAGTCCAGCTACTGTTTTGACAGACTTGAAAGCACATCGGACATTTTGTAACTTAAATAAAATAATGCTAAAATTAAATATCTAGTTCAATATTAAATACTTCATTACTTGTCTAGAATGCTTACTCAAAAAAACATTTACAATCATGGAAAAAATTATTAGACCACCCTTGTTTTCTTCAATTTCTTGTTCCTTTTAATGCCTGGTACCACTACAGATATATTACTTGAAGAATACAATGAACGTGACAAAAATGCAGCTGATTCCATAATACTTTCTGTCCTGTTGGAACATGCTGAAGCTAAATTGTGTTCCCAGGGTATATAAGAGACCATTTCATGCCATAAGCAGCTCTGCACATGCAAAGGCCTAGAGGGGTTTCCTGCTCTCACATAATACCCAAAACTAAAGAATTATGTGAAGCCACAAAGGCAGCCTTCTTGGCACTGCTGGAAATTGGCATGAGTGAAAGACAGGTAGCAAAAAAAACTTGATTCATTACACTAAGAAAAAACAAGCCAAACATGGTACTATCAAATTCCTAGCTGGTCGCAGCAGGAAACGTCTTTCTACTCTATGAGATGACCGTCACTCATCCGTTCTTGTGTCAGGAATCGTTGTCAGAGCTCCAGGGACCTTAAAAATGAGTGGGCACTGTGGAGAAGTGGAACTTGTTCGACAAGGCCATTTTGAAACTGACTTCTTGAAGCTGATCTGAAGTCACACGTGGCACAAGAAAAGCCCTTCATCAACGCAAGGCAGAGGAAAGTCCAGTTACTCATTGCTGGGGATCACAAGGATTGGACTGTTGATGATTGTTCTAAGGTTCTCTTCAGTGATGAATCCAATTTTCAGTTGATGCCCACTCCAGGAAACTTATTGATTAGGAGGAAGCCTGGAGAAGCCTACAAAGCAGACTGTCTGCCCCTACAGTAAAACATGGGGGTGGATCAGTGACGTTTCAGTATGTGTGGAACAGGGTCAATGAACCAGGTCATGTACATGGCTACTCTTGAAAACAGTCTTCTTTCACGAGCTGGAAAACTCTTTCCTGCCTTCAGTGACTGGATTTTCCAACAAGACAATGATCCTTGCGACATGGAAAGGTCAGTTAAAGCCTGGATGGAGAACCAGAACATTGGAACCATGCCTTGACCTGCTCAATCACCAGATCTAAATCCAATTGAAAACCTGTGGAAAATCCTCAGATGCAAAATGGAGAACCACAAGCCCTAAAAGCTGTTTTTGGCAGAACAGTGCCATAGCTATTGATGGAAGAACTTAAGTGATTTTGGTTATTAACAAGGACACCATGAAAACTGGCGAGATATCAGCTATTAAAGTAAATTCTTATAAGCTGTTTTTGTTGTTGCCATTATATTTGTCCAAACAAATGTACCTTTAGATGTACCAGGCATTAAAATGAACAAGAAATTGAAGAAAGCGAGGGTGGTCTAATCATTTTTTCTATGTCTGTATCTCCAAATAAAACTGATTTCCTTTTTAGCAGCATCTAGGCTCATTTCACTGTAAAGTACACATTTAAAAATAATTACCAGCAAGGCTTGACAATTTAACAAGTTAAAATATTTTATTGCCACAATCTGCATTTGCTGAGAACATTTCTTCTTCACGGGCACCCAGTCAAAACGCACAGATTACATTTTCTGGCGGGCATGTGATATCACATGTTTTTTAACAATCAAACAAACTTATAACTCAGTTCTTCAAAACAAACTTTTTCCTAAATAAATATTCCTTTAACAGGTAAAAAAAAAAGTTTATATATTAATTATATATGAAAGAAACTAGTGCTTTCACTGTCACCACGCTGCTGTCCACCGTGTTAAAAGACCCCCTCAAATACACAATGTAAACACTCAAACGGTAATACCAACATCTTCACGTTATCAGCTCCGTCAGCATGTCTAGCAGCTTTTTTTGTTAAATTTTGTGAATTTGAGTGTGCAAGTAAGTCACTGCAGCTGTACAGTAAAAGGACATGCTGCCATGAATAACAGTGTGTTGATAAAACACTTGAGTGCAACAAAGAGGTTCAGTGTGTAACTAAAGGTTTTCACGGTTTCTCTTTACGTCAGACAGATTTATATCTACAGTAACGCAGCATTTGAGAGGGTCTTTTGTATCAAAAACATAAATATGGCAAATATTTTTGATCCCTTCATTTAACTTAAATACCTTAACAACAATTCTACTTATGACAGAATAACAACACAGTTCAGAATGAGGCTTGTGTATGTTGCCCGGTACAGTGTCCTGTTATCACGGAGGTCCCACAGGAAAGCATTGTTCAGATGACTCTCGTACCCAAATAAACCCGACTGTGAAACACATCATTGACATTCTGCGGTCGTTAAACCAACCATTCAGTCCGACCTGCTGTCTTGTACCCTTCACATGCGTTGAACTTGACAGGTTATTGTTTTCTCAACATGATTATTCCTCACTTCTCACTATTTTTCTTTTGACTCTGAGTTCACACCAGAGGAGACTTGCTGGAATTCTGAGGTCTTCTGCCAGATTAAAGCTGGCAAAGGTGTTTGGAAGAGGCCGGACGAAAAGCAGCGTCTGCTTTGGCACTTCTCTAGTGTTTCCAGTTCATCTGTTGCCTCTGATGCTTTTGTGCCGATGCTTCGTGCTTCCGTACACACAGATGATGATGATGTTTAAACTTGTCCCTGAGCGTGCCACCCGCTTTTCAGCCTCAGATCCCTCACCACTTTGGCCCTGCCAGGTAGCTTCCACGGAAAACACTCAACGGATTCCCTTTATGCTGCAGTTTGCTGCTTAAAATATATCTAATGTAGATAGTAAATTACAAGAGATGGTGGGATTTTACCCTTAAATAATACAAAAACCCGGAGCACCAAAGCAGCAGCAGAGCATCATAAAGGGAGGCTGGTTGTACTGATGTGCAGCCTCTCTCAGATTGTCCTGAACGGCAGAGGCGGGTGTCATTTCTCGGTGACGGCAGCAGCCATCGGGGTGCGTATGGTCCCGCGTGCCGTCGCTGCAAGCTCCTCGATCTCTGCGTTCAGCCGCCTGATTACCCACTCCATGGCTTCACGACCCTGATGGAGAACAAAATGAGACATTAGCCCAGAGGAAAAGATTTCAAATGAGTAGAATATGAAGCAGGACAGGATCTATAAGGTGACAGGAAAGTATGAACGAGGATGAGTGTGTGAAAACAGTGCAACAACACTTCGTGCAGAGAAAATGGGGATTTTAACTTCTCTCTTGCACTTTTCAAAGATTTTTTTCTTTTAAGATGCAACCTCTGGTGCATTTTCAGAGTACAAACAAGTGTAACCCCACAAATTCTTTCATTTGCCATCCCGCATCTGAATAGTCACTTCTAGTCTTTTTCATGCCAGGGTTTTCACAGCATCTTAAAGTGTAGCCGTTTCAAACAGCTACAAAGACTTTTGTCATTCAAACTGCTTTATTAGGAGAACAACTCGGACTTCACAAAGACAAATATTTCTTGGTCCAATTCTAAAAGTGTCAGGAAATTACGCTCTATAGCGGCAAGGAAATCCTAAATAAACAGAGCTAGCAGAGCATCAGGGATGATTAGCGGCTCCACAGCTAAACACAGAAGTCATCGTGTAGTTAGCAGGATTTTATAAACACGGTCACAGATTTTAAACAAAAAGTTACAGCGTGAGCCAAGAAACAAATCATTTACTTTTGTGTGAACCAAGATCCATTTGTATCACCAAACATTTTGTGGGAATGTCTGAACAGTTTGACAGTATATTTTTTTTATTTTCTTACAAACTTGCTGTTTTTAGATGGAGGAAAAGTAGTTAAACGCATTTGGTTCTCTGTTCCATCATTAAAATAATAGCTTGAGGGAGGATTGTGCACCCAATTCTGAAAGGAGAAATTGCCATGTTGCTAACTATAACTTGTGACATGGTTTCACAAGGAGACATTGGTTTATTTTAAGTTACGTACGCTGGGAACCATTAAATTAAATTCTAAAACACAGTTGTATTGTTTTCTTATTCTTATTTTACATCTGAAAATTAGGTGAACAAGCTGTACCCGAACAGCAAACTTAGCTCACCATTGTGGAACTACAACAAAGATGTTTGACAGATGCTTGCTCAAAATACACTTTAAACTTTTCTCTTACCTTCCCGGCATTCGTAGAGATGGTGCTGGCCATAACTCCCTCTAGGTAACTGCTGAGACTGACCCCTTTCACAGAGATGATAGCCTCCTGAGTCAGTATCGTTCTAGAAATGGCAGGTTTAAATGGTCAAAATTTGCCTTGCACATTATTATAGTGCTTAAAAAAACAGCAGTGCATTAGTGCAACAACGATGTAAAAACGTACCTCTCTGGATCTTCAGGGTGGGGTTTGTATGTTAACCTTTCATCCACAGACACCATGTTTGTGAACGTGATCTGGAAAAAGGCATTACAAGCGGTGGATCGGTAAATGTGGAGACACGTACAGGTCAGGTGTGTCACAGTGAAAGCTGTCGAGACCAGTCAGACAGCAGCACTGTAAACACTCCTTGTTGAAACATGAGCTATTGACCTGCGCAACAAGCAGAACCTCATTTGTGGAATTGTTCCCCATAAAGAACACTGAGTTATGCTTTCAGTCAGGTGGAACTCCGAGAGTCAAAGGGTTGTGTTTGTAGTTGACACATCCAAAACAGAACATGTTTTGTAAACGCATACCACCTGAATGTCTGTATGTATATGTATGCATGTATATACAGTCAGCTATCCCCGGTTGAGATAAATTCCAAGGTAGTTTTTATTATTTAAAGCCACCTCTGATAAAGTACAAACCCATATTTACATTATTCACAGAGCTCTTTCTGGTGGCTGTTATTCATCCATTAACTATTAGCTGTCGACATGAACCCTGAAGTATCAGTGTTTTGTTTTAAGTACTCACATTTGAAGATTGAAGTTCAAAAGTTTTCTCTTTGGGATCCACAACCGAGTGTTCCTGAACATACGTATACGTCCGTGCGTTACCAATGATCTAAGGAAAAAGAAAGAAACACACTTTATTACAAACTGAAATAAAAATAACTTGCAAATATTGCTCCTTTGAAATGGTCCCTTTGTGTATCAATTTATTTCGATATCTCGCAGTTTATTGTTGCCTCTTAAAAGGTATTAGGTATACAACTTCATATTCTGCATGCAGCAACTCATGAATCATCTGGAGACCGTGTTAAATTTAGACAAGTCACAACTTCATGTTAAAAAAATGTTACCTAATCTGTGTTATCAGTAGAAACACTAAGTTTGCAGTTGAATAACATACAAAGCATATGTCATGCTCTCAGAGAACCGCTACTCACACACAAGTCTCACACATTTTTTTTATTTGAAGTCTTTAAACTTTAAAATCTGATTTAAAACTCCTTTAAGTCAGATTTAAATGTAAGTTTTAATAACCTGTATGTGTTTTTTTTCAAGCTGATCTTAATGTAACAAGACAGAAAACACACCGAAGTCATGAAAATTAACAATGGAATGTTCAATAAAACATCTGAACAAGCTTCTCTTCCGCGAGCTTGACCTTTAAAATGAAATAGGGATTTTCTCTCAGCATTTATTTTCAGTGTGCCTCAACTAGAACTCCTTTAAGCCCTCGACAGCATCACTTTGTCCTAAACTGACGTCACAATAAGACGTCTGCATGATACATCTGGTTTATACGCAAATGCTGAGGCTCAGAAGTGATGTGCTTTGAGACAATCTGATTAACGGCTTCTAATATGCTATCAATCACTGGGACAGTGTGTGTCATAGATTGTCCTTGGAGTTAAAGGGGCTATTCATAGATGTCATCAGCGACTACAACCTCCAAATATCTGAGCAAAGCTCAGCGCTAAAGAACAGCATCTGATTGATTGGTCAGTGTTTGCAAAAGTCAATACAAGACAGATTGGGATATTAGCTTTCTTCAGCCTTATCACTACTCAGTTCAGGAATTCACAGATACAAAGGTAAAGTTCAAATGACATGTTCCTGAATTACAGAGGCCTCACTGCTCTGCATTCAAGTGACCTCTAGTTTAAACTGAGCCGACTGACACGGAAAGTTACATCACACGCCGTCATGGGTTACATCTCAGCAATGACAGAAATGGCACTACCGTGTTCAGTACAGCACGAGCCAGGGCACATAGCCATGAACTCGACTTTGCTCCGGTCAGTGACCAGGACTGGTGCTGCTGCTGCTACCTCTGGACAGAAATAGCCCTGTGGGTTAAGGTCAAGTTCGCTTAATGGAAAGCATCAACCTCTCACTGGTAATGAACTTGTACAGGCTATAACTGGATCCTTGTGTTGTGCTTCAATAGTCTGACTTCTGAAGTCATTTTAAGTCCATGTTTCGCCACAATATGAGAAGATGACACGTTTAGGTTTTGACTCTTACAGATTTCACTATAGATGGAAGACCCCACTCTGTGCTGAGCAGTCTTTTACTGTGGAGGCGTCCCTGCTTGTCAATGCCTCTGTCCAGAACGTCCACGCCGATCACACTGGGATTCATGGGGTTGGGGTATTTCTGCATAGCAGCCTTGGTCACCGTCTCCCAAGGGTGGCTATTGAGGCAAAGTCAAAAAACACCACTGTTATTGTAACATAGCAGTAAAACAGGCTACTATTTATTTTCAGTACATCTTGTGGTACTAAACTAATATAATTTCAAGAAAAAAATACAATGTAGAAGATATTCAAATGAGATAACTTTTTTGTTTTCAATGACAAAAGATCCATTCTGATATTTAAACAAATCAGCCATGTATAATGGTGGAGTGTACATACAATGAAGTATCGTACTAAAGTGAAATTTTGAGATACTTTTTAGTTAATACTACTTTACAATCACTTTCTGCTACATCAGAGGGAAATACAGTTTTTACCCCATTACATTTACCTGACATATATAGTTTCAGATACTTTACAAATTACAATTTAATATATTATAGATTGAATTATTGAATCATTTGTAGCTCCACCAGGTCCAATGCACCAGTAAGATAATATTAAAGCATATTAACGCATTAATATACTACATAATAGTACAACAGTGGCAATCCATTCTGTATTGAGTACTTACACTTTTGAGATGTACATTTACTTATAATACTTGAGAAACTTTTCAATGTAGGACATTTATTTACATTGTAGCACTGCTGCTTCGACTTAAGTAAATTAATTCCTAATAAAACAAATAAAAAAAAAATAGGCAATTATTTGGATGGTTTTAATTATTGCAATGAGTCACAATTGGTCATTTTTTAAATTTTATTTTCCACTGGAAAAAATACTAAATGATGATGTGATTCTTGCTGTGATCTACATGCATCCTCCATTGTGTCCGGAGATTATAATTTGTAGGCCAGGGCATCTCCATAGCACCACAATGTTTTATTTATCATGGTATTTGTGACACATTTTCCACTGTGTCAGAAAAATGCCGCTCCTGCAATTAGGATATTTCAATCTAGGTACAAACAATGACAGTATATGACACGTATTTTTAAATGAAGATGGTCGATAAATCAGCTAGTTTATTAGTTAGTTACGAAAAATCGAATCATCCATTGTTTTAATATTTTATTTTTAAAAAATTTAAAAAGGCAAGCATATCTTGGTTTAGACTTCAAACGGATGTGATACAATTGCCGAATTAATCTGTCAAATATTTTCAGGAACTCTAAAAACCACTGCCAAAATCCGATTTCCTTTACATAAATTCACAAGAAGCGTGTTAATAGCTTAATTTTTGGTTTACGGCACTAAAAGCACAGACTTCCGTGTTGGAGCAGAAACGCAGCAGAACGAAGTGTTGAATGGTTGCCACGGAGACGCGTGAACGCGCCGACGTTGCTCAGTGACGCAGACAGCTACGATAGAATGTAGGGGAAAGGTCGCGCGCCGGGGACTGGACCTGACCGGCGAGTTACGCAATTTAGGATAAAGAAATGTGTAACCAGACACTGATAAAAAACTACATTCATATCTGTAGGTTTTCCGCTTGTCTTTTATTTTTAAAGCACATTATTGACATTACTGGTGTGTTAATGCCTTTTTACCGTGCGCTGTTCATACAAAAAAAGGACACCGACTGATGTAACACGGGTAGCATCCATCTACGTTTGTAGCTTCTGCTGCTAGCATACAAGCTAATGACACTAAAGTTTGAAAAAGCTGCGTTTTATCGTTAGTTTTCTGTCTCAAACCCTGCAGTATGCCGTTCGCCGGATTAAATAAGACGCCAGTTGGTGTTACATAAGTGTCAGTGGACCTCTGATAGCCGGTCTATCTTTAAACGTGGTGTACAGTTTGTGCAGCGAAAAGCTGTACTCACTTAAATATGTGCTCGGAGGTCCAGATCTTCATGGTTTCGGTAGCTGATCGATGCGGGTGAGAAAGGAGGCGACGCGTGGATAAGCCGGTAAGTAAGTTGGCACAGTCACACTGACAGAAATCACTGAAGCACCTTTCAGACAACCGCGAGTCTCCTCCCCCCGAGCTGAGCAGTCACATGAGCGCATTACGCACATCCGCTGCTCTGGGACATGCTGCATCGGTCCTCTGACCCTGAATAGAAGTTATCATTACGCTGTAAAACTTGAGAGTTGAGGAGAAAACCTGACTAAATATAGCAACATATACTATTGTAGCGTTTCAGCTTAGCGTGCAGCATTCTTCCTTTGATTGTGCATGTAGCGCTGCGTGGCTGCGGGAGAAATCCGCCATGTAACCTTTGGTGAAGGTTGCAGGTTCTCCTGTTTGACGCAACATGGTCACATCTCGACAACTAACAGCACCTTGTCAGTGCTGCCCTTGGTTATGGCTCTGCAAGTTCTTTGGGTGCAGTACTTGATGGATTATTTATTTTTCTTTCTGCAGATATGAAGTTACAGAAACATAATCTGATTATTTTCAAATTAATAGTTCCCACAAAGGGTGACAAGACAAACCTGGGGAGTCATGAGATAATAAACAAAATACAAATCCAAAAAGGAAAATGTCGCTGTTACAGAAAATTCTACTTATTTTTTATATTTACCTGTTGCTGTTTCATTCGTATAGACTTTGTGGAAAAAAATATTGACATTGGTCACAATCTGGAGGTTTTATGCAACTAACAAGTACACATTGCTTCATTTTAAGTCAAGTTTCAAAGGTTGGGAGTCATTGGTGCTTTGAATGCTCTCTGCTGAATGCCAGTGTCCTTATCTCTAGCAATGCAAAGCACTAGCAAGTAGTTTTTAAAAGCTCCATACAGCTTTTAGTTGTTTTTTTATTCAATCAAATTAATGAAACAGTAATGTCACCTGCTCAAACTATCAAAAAGGCTAAAATAATTCCTCTCTTTGGTAACAATTTGTAAATCATACTAATTTCACTTCCTTAAATCTGAGAACTTTTTCCTTATTGGCTTCACTGCTACCTTATAATCTGTAATTTTCTATTATAGGGCAATGCTGTGTTTGTCACCATAACCTATATTCACATGCGAGTTACATGCATCTACTTTAACCCTGTACAGGAGTCTGGCCGACTTTGCCTCCGTCTGAGTAGCGCTGGGACATCTCCACGTCACGTGGGCTTATCTCAGAGTCCAGACACACTGGCCAAGTTATGTATAATCTCTGTGTCCCAGACTCGTACTAGTGGGAGGAAACTGTCACAGCCTTGAACGGTATCGCTGTGAGTGTGCTGTCAGAGTAATGTCCATCACTGCAGATAAAAGTTTGTTTCAGTTTAACTTTACGAAAAAGGAATTTTAAAAAAATTTAATAAACTCTCATTTGTTTGAAATCATCACTATTTAGTTTTACTCTTTTTAATTACCGTCATAACTTATGCAAACAGTGCAAACATCACAATTTTATTTTAAAAGCTGTGGATTATAATAAGCTGGTAAAATAATATATATGTATATACACATGCAAAAAAAGGTTCATGATAAAAATTTACTGTATAAGAAAAGCTATTTCTCCAATCAAACATACAAACACACAAGTCATCTGAAGAATACAAATTAGACAATTAGCATTATTAAAATATGGTGCACTGCTTAAAAAAAATAACTAACTACAAATGAAGAGTTCCCTTTTCGGACCACCGATCCCACATATGTTTTCTCCATCCATGCCACATAAAGTCAAACCAACATGCCACTCTGTACCCCTTTATTTTCTACTCATCTACAGTTTCTGTGATCGTTTCTGCCACTGTTTCCAGTTTAACCTCCACCTGAGACTGAACCTGTCTGGTCACTGATGATGAGGGTCTCTCCTCTTCTTCCTCCTCCTCTGGTTCCCAATCTAGATCAGCGGTGGCGTCTTGGTACTGCTGGTACTCTGACACCAGATCATTGAGGTTGCTCTCTGCCTCAGTGAACTCCAATTCATCCATACCTTCTCCTGTGTACCAGTGGAGGAAAGCCTTGCGTCGGAACATCAGGGAGAACTGCTCGCCCAGTCGGCGGAATATCTCCTGAATGGCGGTGTTATTGCCGATGAACGTGGAGGCCATTCTGAGGCCTCGTGGTGGGATGTCACACACGGCAACCTTGACGTTATGGGGGATCCAGTCCACAAAGTAGTTGCTGTTTTTCTGCTGGATTGCAAGCATCTGTTCGTCTACCTCTTTGGTGGACATCTTACCACGGAAGACACCGGCCACCGTGAGGTAGCGCCCCCGCCTCGGGTCGCAGGCCGTCATCATGTTGCGGGCATCAAACATCTGCTGGGTGAGCTCGGGCACAGTGAGGGCATTGTACTGCTGGCTGCCACGTGCTGTCAGAGGAGCGAAGCCTGGCATGAAGAAATGGAGACGAGGGAAGGGCACCATGTTCACAGCAAGCTTCCTCAAGTCTGCATTGAGCTGTCCCGGAAATCTCAGAGAGGTCGTGACCCCACTCATGGTCAAGGACACCAAGTGGTTGAGATCGCCGTAGGTCGGTGTGGTCAGCTTTAACGTGCGGAAACAGATGTCGTACAGGGCTTCGTTGTCAATGCAGAAGGTCTCGTCTGTGTTCTCCAGGAGCTGGTGGACTGACAGCGTAGCGTTGTAGGGCTCCACCACCGTGTCAGAGACTTTGGGCGATGGCATGATGCTGAAGCTGTTCATGATGCGGTCGGGGTACTCCTCACGAATCTTGTTGATGAGGAGGGTTCCCATGCCGGAGCCAGTGCCGCCCCCCAGTGAGTGAACCAGCTGGAAACCCTGGAGGCAATCACAGCTTTCACTCTCATTCCTCACTCTGTCCATCACCTGCTCCACCAGCTCGGCCCCCTCGGTATAGTGGCCCTTCGCCCAGTTGTTCCCGGCTCCTGAGTTCCCTGTAAGCCAAAATCAAGGTGTGTAGGTCAGGGAAATATGACAGATAAAAATACATGAAGCACACATTTTGTGCCATTTCTTTATTGCTGTGCTGGTTGCCTAATAATCAGGGAGGTTGATGGTGTCCTTATGCAAGACACTGAAACTAAGGGTGCTCCAGAAGACATTACTCAGCACCTCTGCTGATATTGATGTGTGAGTGTGTTTTCTGAATTGATGAGAACATAGCAAAGTGCTTTGAGTACCAAAAAGGTAGAAAAGCTCTATTTAAGAGCAAAACATTCACCGTTTACTTCTTTGCTTGAAATGTTCTCAATTCCATGTTGCCAATAAATACATGTTTACTTTTCTTTCGTTAAATTTGTACAATTTAAGTAATGTTTTTGTTTTACAGTTTGACATAATCCATTTCTTTTGTGTGTTATAAATGTTTTCCACACTAATATTTATGAAACATTTGTAACCTTTGCATTAAGTGCGATGTGTATCGTTGTCCAGCTGAAAACACTCATGTTTTCTCACTCAGATTTTGACATTATAAATATAAATGCTAAGTTTTAAACCAACATTAGGAACCTCAATTTGGGGTAGCCAAAGCAGAAAGTGTATAGATGTGTAAATCATCTTTATATAACCAGACAAGTATGAAACAGCCTCATGAGATGTTTGAAAGTGTGAACATTTCTTATCTGTCTCACCATGGATGAAGTTGTCTGGTCTAAAAAGGGCCCCGATGCGGCTTCCTCTGACACTGTCCATGGTGCCAGGCTCCAGGTCCACAAGCAGGGCCCTGGGAACATATTTACCACCTGCAAACACATTGGAAATGTGTTACTAATACAGCAGGAAATGGACATCCTGAACTTAACTATGTCCCCTCTTTGTGTCAAAGTTTCAGAACAGCACTTAAAAAGAGCAGTAATGATTAACTGGCAAACAACATCTTAAGACGTCTGGACAAGTAATGTAACTTCTTTCTTACCGTATGCTTCATTGAAGTAGACGTTGACCCTCTCTAGTTGGAGGTCACTCTCTCCTTCGTAAAGTCCTACTGCATTGATCCCATGTTCTTCACTGATCACTTCCCAAAACTACAAAGAAGGAAAACATCACTGTAATATCAACAGAACTCAAGCTGTTTGCAGAAAAATGTGGGTTAGATCAAGTGCTAAAAATGTTGCTGTTTAGGGACATCATTATGATGATTTCTGCAGAACAATGATATTTCCCCCTTTCATTTTTACACCTTTATATGATTATTTCTCAGTAAACGTTACTGTGGCTACTCATGATCTTGTGCTGATCAGATGAATGAATGAACTGTCGATACACACAATAAAATATCTGAATTACATCTGAAATAACCGCTTGATTTTTTTTAACTGCCATATTTTGCAGTATCAAAAACAATATGCGACTCAAGCTTTGGCTGAATTATCTTGTGGTTTTTCTCTCTTGTTTTGTGGTCACAATGATAAAAATGTCCCACCCATGCTGCTCTCGCTTTGGCTCTTATCTTGTCTGTGAGTGCTTGACAGGGAACACCCTGTGTCACTCGCAACTGTTTGGGGCAACATTCAAAAGACCAGTACATGCCAAAATATACACCACAATGAAAAAACTACAACTAAGTAGCCTGTTGTACGCAGTTAAGACATAAGTTACAAGATTTTATTTCAGCCAGTGTGAAAAAATGCTTTAATTATAATAAGAAATACTCATAGTAGTTTCTATTCAAACAGATGTGTCATTAACATTTCTCTCAAAAAGTATATAAGCAGGAGACAGAACATTTTTGCCCATTTTAACTTCAACGATGGAGAAGGATTTAGTTTTATTACCTTTGAGCCGATCTGGTTGCCACACTGTCCAATTTGCAGATGTACAATTTCACGCATGATGATCAGGCTACACTACGCAGAACAGCTGGGGGTCTGTGATAGTCTTCAGTTTGCTAACTGGGCTTTTATACAGGACCAGAAATGATGTCACCAGCGATGCTAGGGAGTCACCACAGTCGTTAATATGTTGGGGACCCGTCATGAATAATAGACACAAAAATAAATAGAGAAGCAGGTTGTAAATATTATTTCAATGCATTATATGAGTGAGTTTTCCTTACTTCCTTTATTCTTACATTTGTTAAATTGGTTTACTGTTTTATTGTTGCTGTTTATCTGTATGTTTCACTTTGATTGAATAGTGTAGTAGATGTAAATAATGTACAAATGCATCAAAAAGTATTTGTTAAAAATGGAAAAAGCACGCAGTACATTCTTCTCCTGTAAAATTGTGCAAACTTATATCAGTACTACATGATTCTCTACTGTCATAAATTTGTGAACTGCTGGTACAGATAAAAAAGCAGTTGGTGCAATGATGCACAACAAAACAGCATCATTATGTTGGCTGTACAATGGCCATCTGTGAAACTAAGCAAAAACAGGAAGGAAATGTGCAAATGGGCAAAGATGAATTGAAGCTGTTTGTTTCTCTGGTCAGTGTCAGATAAGACCCGTTTCTTTAACTACATCGTCATGACGACCAGTTTGCACGCACATAGAGTTTAATCATGTTGTCTGGAGTCAGCTTGTGTGTTGTAACAATGGTTTAAAATGGACAAATGTTAGGAGATTATGTAGAAGTTATGCTACCATCTAGAGGACTAACACCGGCATAACATGGTATCTAGTAGGATTTTAGAATGTGGTGGTAGCTGAATAAGTTAGACCAGGGGTGTCAAACTCATTTTGGTCCAGGGGCCGCATATGGCCTAATTTAATCTCAAAGGGCCAGGACCAGTAAACCTATAGCATAATTACCAAGAAGCAACAATAAGTCTAAGTTTTTCCGACATTTTTGTGCAAAGGAGAACAAGTATATTAGAAAAATATTTATATGTAATTAACTGTCCTTTTAAAAATTATATTAGAAACAACCAGAGATTAAAGTAAGTGCAATTTCAACAACACTATGACTCAGTTTAACATTAATTTGTGTGCATTGTGCATTACAACCATAGACTGTATATAAAGATGGCAAAATATAGCATAGCAGATAAATGCTTAAAACATGTCTACGGCTGTCCTATTCGTACAAACTCTACTTGTTCAAGAAATAGTAGCAGCAGCTGTTATTAAAATGTGCAGCACATAATCAAATATCTTGGATTCAAATCACTGAAATGTTCATGGTGATAGATGTTTTTTAAAGTCGGCATTTTAAAGGTCCCATATTATGCTATTTTTCAGTCACATCATATAGGTCTCAGAAGCCCAAAAACATAGTATTTAAGTTTGTTCGCCCCAAAATCATCCTTTGTTCGGAGTTTCAGCGGTGGAAAAATTCGCTCTCACCAGCCCTCCTCAGAGCAGGCTGTTTCTGGGCCTGCTTCCAGGTATGCAAATGAACGCATCTGTCCGCACCCACTCCCCCTCCCTTCTCTGGGAGAGAGGGGAGGGTTCAGTGCTACATTGGTGTCAGAAGTGGGATGGCGCTCGCCCGACTGCAGATGGAGGAAGAACTGAGGGAGCTCCAACAAGCTGTCACCGAGGGACTGAGCCGCCTCTTGGGAGCAAACCCAAGAGGAAAAGAGCCGGCCAGCGGAGAGTTCACTCCCGTAATCCCCGACAGCTCCACCACACCAAGAACCCGCCGCCCCTTGACGAAACGGTGGGTCGCCACAGGCAGCAGCCGCTAGCAGGAGAGGTGCGCGCACTCAGGGGGAGGAGTTAAATCCGCTTATTTCGTCATAAGCGGACCCAAATCAAAATCAGACGTTTGAGCAAGCATTTTCACAAAATGTGGTGTAGCAAGGCAGGGAGGAAACAGACAGTTTTCAAATTCAAACCTCATAATGAGCTACTGCAACACACACTACAATAAGAACACTTTGACAAAGTGAGGTTTGCATAATATGTCCCCTTTAATAGTCATAGAAGGAAACACACAAATGTTAGAAATGACGACAGCAACATGTCTTGTAGTGTGATGAACCAGCATAGGACCTAAAAAGCTAAATAGAATTCAGTGTGCTTTCCTAATATAATATTTCAAAAATGTCTGGAGTTTGACCACACATGAACTGACTTCAC
Organism: Acanthochromis polyacanthus; assembly: GCF_021347895.1. NCBI lineage: Eukaryota > Metazoa > Chordata > Actinopteri > Pomacentridae > Acanthochromis > Acanthochromis polyacanthus. Next base: position 7,690,552 of record NC_067117.1, on the reverse strand, counting down.
TTTTTCTGTGTTTCTGTGCTCTGTTGCCAGGTTTAAAGGTGTCCCAGCGTATAAACTTTCACAAAGTGCTTCCTGGGTTTTGCAATGTAGCTTTGTTTGTTTTCTTAACTTGCCTCTGAGTGTTTTTTAAATTTCTCCTACAATGAATAATAATGCAGTTAATTATTTAATATAAAAAGAAGTTTACTGAGGCCTCCAGTTTAACCTGACATTCCTGTACCTGCCTGAGTGATACAGCGCTGGTACGATATAAAGACAAAGGATCTATTGCTCGCTCTTACAGAAATGCCACATGCAGTGATTATCATTTGTCAGCGTGATCACGGTAATATTTTCCACTACCACCCGAGTGGACAGCAATCATTGCCCAAAGGCCTCATGTATACATACCAGTATAGCAATGAAACTGTTTGGGAATTTACCAGATAACATGGCATTTAGAAAATAAAAAGACCTACTTCCTGTCCTGAGCACACAAAGTTTATTAAGAGGAAATTGCAGCGAAGTGAAGAGGAGCATTGTGTGAAGAGATTGGGATTTTACTGTGAACTTGTTTCTGGAATTTAGGTCATTAGTTCTTCCTTCAGTTGTCTGTGGGGTTCATTAGAAAGCCACAGTAGCATTTAGTTGTCATTGATGACCTTTATGTGTTTTGCCCTGAGCTTCTTTCCCCTGCCTCTTGACGCATTTATGAAGACGAGGTGTTTGTGTGTGTGTGTGTGTGTGTGTGTGTGTGTCTGTGTGTGTGTGTGTGTGTGTGTGTGTGTGTGTGTGTGTGTGTGTGTGTGTGTGTGTGTGTGTGTGTGTGTGTGTGTGTGTGTGTGCATGCCAGTTTGTCTGCTAATGTATGATTTGTGATGCACACAGTGTTTACATGAATGCGTGTCAGAGCTGAAGGGCAAAGAGCCCTTTAGATCGCCATCAGGTGAGTTGAGATGATGAGATCTGGCATTCATTCTGTCTGTCAGGCTGTGCTGAGGTAATCATTCAGACTCCGATACTACAGTCCTCTATAAAAGCAAATATTTGTGGAACCCAAGAATGAGTGTGTCAAGTTTTATTTATTTATTTTAACCGCATCTCGTGGGTTTTATTCAGCTAATTAAAGCACTCAGTTGTCATGGAAATTAGTTTGTTACCACATCTTCTAATGTTTTGGTCACATGATTAGCAGCGATAACTGTAGATTTGCTGTCAGTAGAATAAAAACTATGGCATTACTGCAGTTTGCTCTTGTTGGATGCATTATTTTATACGTTTTGGAATGTTCACATTTTTTAAGCAACAACGTCCTGTTACGACATAAGATAAGATGGGTATATTGTGATTGATCCCACAGGTTTTACAGTTCTGTTTGGCCTGTAAGTCATGACAACCACTGAAAATTTAGTTTAGTCCTCTTTTGGGCTTGTCTGTTTACAGAAAGACACTGAATTAAAAGAAAATCCAACTAAACCTACATGAAAAATTGAAGTTTCTGAGGTCTACTGGAGGGGTGACCAGCTGGAAGAATTTATACTCTGATGTAAAATCGTCTAAATCTCACTACGGTGTTCAGTTAGTCTGAGATTTGGTGACTGTGAAGAGGAAAAGTTTCACATCAATTATCAAGTAATTCAGATCCTTGTGCCCTGTGTATGCATCAACATTTGTCACATATCCCCACTAATTTAACAGGTTTTATCCAGCTTTTGAAATTTAGTAACATTTGCTTCACAGTATATGAAATATACCACAACTAGACTGTTTTCTCATTGTTTTTGGCCCACATTTACATACCTGAAGATGCTACCTTGATTTTTACCGCATTGCATGACACCCAGGCTTCTTCATTTATTGCACTGTCACTTTTTATTCTTAATACTTTATGGTCTTCTGTTATTCACATGTCTTTTAACCATTGTGCTTTATTTTGTTTTTGTAGTCTTCTGATTTGTAACTTTGAAGCGACGACATATCCTCCCCAAGTATTCAAATGTCTGCTATAAAATGAGTTGTTTTAAACTTTTGCTACAAGGATTCAGCGCTCTAAATTCACATTTGATGAAAATGTCTATGCACTCACATGTCATAATCTTGCTTTAAAATGTTCCATATGCCTTTAACAATTATAAATGAAACAACTTGAATCAATTATTTCTTCATATTTCTTGATACTGTGCTTATACGGTGCTTAACAACCTGTGTGGAGCTTAAAACAGAAAGTTTATACTTGACTTAGGACTTGTTATTTGTGACCTGTGGCTTGACATCAGCCTTTAGAGCAAAGAAGTATATTTAAACATTGGTTTTAGCCACCCGAAGAGGTTTGGTGAACAAGTTTCAGTCCCCCACCAGTTACTATCAGTTCTATTAGAAAATTACTAAAATTTGCTGTGTTGTTGTTGTTCAATATATGTGATGGAATTCATTCTTTCTGTTTACGTGTGCAGATGAATTTTAAAACGTATTTTAGAATTTTTTTTGGTCGTTATTAATCAAGCTTTTAGTGAGAGGAGGCTAATAATCATGAAGCTTCAAAGAGGGCGCCTCTCCCCTTCTGTACCTCTGCTTCATGACGCTCCGGGCAGTCATGTGATCCGACCTGCTTCATTCCAGAAGCGTCAAGTTGCAGCAAAGCACAAATCCGAAGCGCTCTGATCTCAATTTCAAAATAAAAGCATGAACCTCTCGTCTTGGCAAGAAACGATTCATTCAAAACTGTGACTTTGCGACTTCATCCTTTGTTTTTGTTTTTTTTATTCTGCTGTCATTTTGTGCTGCGTTAATAATGTGTGTATCTGACATGTTTACAGTGACAGAGATGTTTATTTAACCCTCCTGTTGTCCTTATTTACGGGCACCAAAAAATATTGTGTCCTTGTCTGAAAAAAAATCCAAATATTCAGCAAAAAAATCCCCCAAATTTCTGAAAATTTGCAAAGCCTTCAGGAAGAAAAATTCAGCAATTCCTTAAAAGTTTCCCTTAAAAGTTTTATTTTAAAAAATCCCCCAAATTTGGCAAGAAAATTCTTGTAAATATTTTTCAAAAAATGAGTAAAAATCTTCCCAAAGAAACCCTAAAAATATCTAAATTGATTACATATATATCGGCAAAACTTCTAATATTTCGCTGGATTTTGGTTGATTTTTTTGTGACTGTTCCTCGGAAAAGATTTCTTTTTTTTCCACCAAAAAATGTTCAAAGATTTCCCAAAAATGTTGAAAATGTGGACATCAGGAGTTTCACTGTGAAAATATTTCCCCCCCACATTTTCAAACTTTAAAACGGGTCAATTTTGACCCACAGGACAACATGAGGGTTAAAACAGTTCAGCTATGGCATCACTTTAATTCATAACCATAGATTCCTGCCAAACCACTCTCTCAAGTTGGGGACTGCAATCAATATTGTTGCCATTACTAGCCATTCATGTGGAATATATACACAGAGGATTAGACAGGTAGTCTTGATGTTTTGGTTGGTCATTTTCTGAGTGTTGGTTGCAGTTTAAATGACAGACTTCTAACACTTCTTATAGATAGGTGTGTGAGTTTCTCCAAACTAAAGCTGCAATAATCGATTTTAACTGTCTCTATTGCATTGTTTACTCTTACATGGCAGTAAACAGAACATTGTTGGGCTGTGGGCAAAAAACAAGACATCTGAGGATGTCATCTTGGACTTAAAGAACCACTGATCAACATTTTTCACCATTTTCTAATATTTTATAGCTCAATCAGTCAATCAATTAATAAAGCATCAGCTGGGTATATATTAAAACTTCTCTGCCCTTGCTCCACATCGAGGCCTCTTCAGTCTTTAGAACAACAGTTTTTAACTGTTCCATAATCTAGGGATTAAGGAAGACTGTTGCAGCTACCACAACTTTGGATAAGTCTTTATCTTTCCATCAGATGTTACTTCTCCACTGACATTTGAAAGAAAAATCTCAAGACAGACATCTTGCCAATTGCTTTTGGTTGCTCTTAATTATCTAAAGTTCAAAACAAGCAAAAAGCTTTTTGAAAAAAACAATAACAACCTTAGTCAATCAAAGTGTTATGCATGGTGTAAGACAGTCACGAACGGAAATGTGTGCAAAAAGCAACACACGATAAACTAATGACTAGTAAATGGTGGACTGTTCTGTAAGTACACTACCAGTCAAAAGTTTGGGTACACTTTCTCATTCAAAGCTGTTTATTTATTTGTATAATTTTCTACATTATCGATTAATACTGAAAATTAACTTTTTTGTTTACAACATAATTCCATATGTATTCTTTTATAGTTTTGATGTCTTCAGTATTAACTGACAATGTATAAAATAATTAAATAAAAACCACTGAATGAGAAGGTGTGTCCAAACTTTTGACAGGTTTTATGTGTTGCTTTTAAAGCGACATTATAATGTTATAATGTCGCTTTTAAAGCAAAAGAAAAGCACATTTTTTTCTTAATTTTTAAAAATTATTTTAGTTATTTGTCTTTACATTTCTACTTTTATTAGCCTTTTCTTTTATGGATTCATGTTTTGATTAAAATTGCTCTATATTGCCACATTATTTACTTTTTTTATAAGCAAATTTCTTCTTATTTTTAAAAATAATTTTATGTGTTTGTCCTTATACTTCTACTTTTATTAGCCTTTTCTTTTGTAGATTTATTTTTTTTATTAAAATTGCTTTATATTGCCACACTATTTATTTTTTATTTTATTTATAAGCACATTTCTTCTTATTTTTGAAAAAATATTTTATTTGTCTTTACATTTCTACATTTATTAGCCTTTTCTTTTATGGATTAATTTTTGATTAAAATTGTTTTATATTACCACAATATTTATTTTTATTTTATTTTTAGGCACATTTCTTTTTTTATTAACATATTTTATTTATTTATTTGTCTGTATATTTCTACTTTTATTATCTTTTTCTTTTAGGAATTATTTTTTGGATTAAAACTGCTTTATATAGCAACATTATTTATTTTTCTTTTATTTATACACGCATTTCATCTTTTTAAATTTTTAAAAATTATTTGTCTTCATATTTCTACTTCTATTAGCCTTTTCTTTTATAGATTTTTTTAATTAAAATTGCGTTATATTGCCACATTATTTATTTTGTATTTTTTATTCTTTATATTTCTACTTTTATTTTATAATTATTTTTTGGATTTATTTTTATAATTTAGCACTCTTGATGCTCCATACATTACAAAAGACGTTTAAAAAATAAAATAAAAATCGTTACTCCAAGCCCAAAGCAGAGCACAGCCATTTGCATTTTGGGCATGACGCCTCAGTTCGTGCTTTATTGTGACAGTTGCAACCAGAAGTTGAGTTCGTGGAAAACTTGATCAGATTTTTCGTTCCCAGGGTTCCGTGAGAGCCGTTTGCCCCACCCCACCTCTTCAACGCTATCTATCTCAATGTACAATTCTGAGAGAAAAAAGGGGGCAAAAATAATTCAGAGTAATACCGCAAAGGAACGATTCTCGGCTCCCCGTCCGGTTCATCGGAGCTGCCGCGGCCTGTCGGCGGTCCAAAGAAGTGTCTCGCCGTTGGACCAGTGATTGAAAACACCGCGGTATGTTCATGTATCATGCACATGTAACCATAATCTACCATACGGATTCAAAAGGAATACAAAAAGCCGAGAGACTTGACAGCAGGCTGTACCTGCGCCAAACGGGAAAATAACGGAGGATTTTCCGCCAAACATCGCCTGGATATCGCGTTATATTCAAGGACACCCAGCTGCCAAAAAGCGCCTTTGCTCGGCCGGAGAAGCTTTTCCGATGTGAGGAGAAATACAAATTACGGAGAGAGAAAAAGGACGGAGAAGGGGCCTTTTTCTTGGGTCTGGTCAAACCCTCCGAAAAAAGCGAGCACCAGCATCTGTTGACGGAGGGGACGGAGAATCGTTTTGACATCGGCTAAAAGCAGGATATTATCGATAAGGTTGCTAACATCTGCGACGACGACGACCCTGCTGAGAAAAAAAACGGTGTATAATGTGACGGATTTGAGATAGAGAAAGAAGCCCCGGTGTAGCCTGATGATTCACATGCCGTCATTTTAAGAGGAAATATTTATTTTTTATTGTGTGTGTGTGTTGCCTTCTTCTTCCCACCCGCTCTCTAATGTGCTTTTGGCTAGCACGAATCGCATAAAAATAATAATACGAAATTTATATTTAAAAAGGGGTTAAAAACAGGGGGGGGTGTCGAGCCAAAAAAAAAAATCGGGCTTTTGGTTGTGAGTGGAAATGAATTGAATGGCAGTGGGAGATATCTGCCGAAGATGGGCTCCGGAGGAGATATTTGCTGAGAAAATCTAACATCAAAGCGTGAAACTATACGTTTTATTTTTTTATTATTATTATTTTTCGAAGCAAAAAAAATCCAGCCTTTGAATTGAAGCCACCGGACCACCGACGTTCATTCATGTGCGGCCAGAAGCTGGAAATTTCACATCCACTCTCATATCAATGTTGATGACTTCATTGCGGATTTACAGTGAAAAACACAGGAATCAAGCGTCTGAGAGGGCGGCATCGTTGCTCTGCTCCCTTTTCTCGCTGAGCCCTTGCTGATAAATCGCCAGTAAATACCCACATCCATCCCATACATATCGTGCCAAAGCCTGGTGGAGGCCAGCTACTACCTGACATCTGCTTCATCTGCATCTGGCCACATAAATGTCACCCATTTTGAGCCAGGTGTGGGCCAGTCTAGGAATTTAGGATTGATTGATTATTTTTTTTGTTTGTTTTGTTTGTTTTTTCCTCCCCCCCCCCACTCCTTCGTGATCAGCAACCCTCCTCTCCTCCTTCCTCCTCTCTTTCCTTTACACCCAAACTGACCAACCACCCTGCCTCCCCCCTGAACCTATCACTGGGTTTTTGGGAAGATGGGCTGTCTGGGCAATAATAAGACTGAAGACCAACGAAATGAGGAGAAGGCACAGAGGGAAGCCAACAAAAAGATAGAGAAGCAGCTCCAAAAAGACAAACAGATATACCGGGCGACTCACCGGCTACTACTATTAGGTAGGTGGTGTGACATTTCTCATTTGTGCATGTGTGTGAAAGGCCTCGAGGCCCATTTTGTGGCCACAAACTCAGCATTTTCCCACTGTTTGAAGCCATGTAATAACCATTGTTTCAGATCGTACCCGTGAAGAAAGTGCTTTACCACCACTTCCTCGGCCTGCAACAGCCGAGCATCAACAAATGATGCAATGACATGATGTCACTACGCCACCCGGTTCACAGTGTCTCGACACGGGACGGCTGAAAAAGCAGGCCCGTCTGCATTCGTGGGTTATTGTGGAGCCTGATTGCAGAACATGTGAGAGTCGGGGGAGCGGGCAGACACCACCATCTGTGTGCAGGCAGCACATGCAGATAGGCGCTTTGCATGGTCGTGTCTCAGCTCCACACACATGTAAAACTTGTGACCTGAAGCTGGATGCCTTCACCTTGACTCATTAAAGCCCAGTTTTCCTCACTCCAGCCGCTCTGGATGGGAATATTCTCCAATCGGCTGTTGAAAACGCTGCTATTTTTATTTTGATAAAGCTATTTTTGGCTTTATCATGAGGGCCCTCCATGTCATGATACACTGTGAACCTCCAGGCTAGTGCTGCTATCCTGCTAAACCTCTTGAAGAGCGGAGTGCAAATTAGGATTACTATTAGGATTACTAGCTTCCCCTCAACGCCTGTCTCGCTTATTCTAATCTGAAACTGATCCGAGATTTGTAGGCTCACGCTCCGGCTCTAAATAGCAGCTTTGTAGCCTAGCTAGCTCCCAGCTAGGACACATTTAGGACTGTTTAGTCATGCCAGAATCATAGGAAAGGCTATTTTCTTCATTCTTTATATCATGATCTTACAGTTTTTGTCCACAAATACACATAGAAAGCAGAACATTTGCATATATTTTAGGTGGATTCTTCCTCTCTTCGTCTCTGGTGCTGAGAGGCCTTTGCACATCTGGAAGCAGATACAAATACAACAGAGTAATAATATTCTATTACTAGTCTCCTGCATCAACCTGCTCTTTAAATAAAAGCTGCCACTTTATTAGATGGTTCAGACTGATGCACTTGTAGCATTTTACTGCTGCAGCTGGTTGGAGTGGTTAGTATAACTTCATCCTGAGTTAGGTAGTTTCCCCTGGTGGTTTCCAACCTATGGGTCAGGGTGTCTAGAGCGGGTCGCTGAATAACTCTAAAAGGTCATGGGATAAATAGGAAGAAACAACAAAGCTGCACGACATGGCGTTTTTTCTTTTTGTGAAGTAATGGGTCTGGAATTGTCATTTAAATGAGAGGTTTGTAGGGGAAATGACTCTTTTGGAGGAACTGCTTTTGTAAGAGGTCATAACCCAGAACGAGTGGGAACCACTGGGTTAATGTTTAACAGTACATTGTGTATTGTAAGTGTACCATAGCTTTTTAAAATCCACAATACAGCTAACTAGTACATTTGTGAGACACAGTAAAGTGAAATTTTTACTGTAATTTCTCACTCATTGTAATATAATATTGTGGAGTACAAGTAAAATGGAGCATTAAAATGGAAAGACTTGCAAAAAAGGAAAGTTTCCTGGTGCTTAAATGCAGAATTTGAGAACCGTGAAGGATTTCAGCCTCGCTCGGCTCTTTAAATGAACGTCTTGAGGTGTCAGCATTGTGATCGGACCTGTATTGTTTCTGTGTCTCGTAAAACACAGCAGCTAGTAGCGGTTTATTAGTTAAGAAAGGGTCCACGCTGCATTGGACAGGACCGCTGTACGTACGCAAAACACTAAAACCTGCGTCCTCTGTTTTGATTGTTGCCTTTGAAGGAGGCTTGTATCACTCTAATAAACGCTTCTTTGACTTCTTTTTCTCTGCTTTCTTTGCTTTCAGGGGCCGGTGAATCCGGGAAAAGTACGATAGTCAAACAGATGCGAATATTGCACGTTAATGGCTTCAACGCAGAGTAAGTGTTGCTGGTTTTCCTCCTGCTTTATTCTGAATAACTGAATGAGCACAGAAGGCTTCGGTGGGTTTATTTTCCAGATATAAATGATACAGAGATATTTGCTCACCATATATCCTAATAATGTTTTGTGGTGGACTAATAATGTATTAAATAGATAAAAAATTGAAGAGGAACTGGATTCAAAACTCAACTGCAGCTGCATTTGTGAGGAAATACTTGTTATATTTAAGTTAAAAATGTTTTCATTTTATGACTGCGCGACTTCATAAAGTGTTATGAAAGCTGCTGATGAAACAATAAGTCAACTAAGCCACTAGTGAGTGAGCAGAAAACTTCACTCAACTTTTTAAAATGTGATTATTTATGTATTATTTATTCAGTGCATGTCTTAGTAAGCTACTTTTCTGTGGGTTTTACACAAAACAAGACATTTAATGGCATCATTTTGGGCTCTGAGAATTTGTGATGGGTTCTTTTGAGTGTTTTTTAGACTGAATAGTAATTGATCATTGGGGAAAATGATCAGCAGATTAATCAAGAATGAAACTCCTGTTATTATCACGAAGCCGAGTCAGTATTTTAGCCCCAGCTTCATAGTATTCTTGACAACAAAATTCTTTCAGTAGCTGCAGTGTCACAATAAAAGTATATTTAAAAACGTTCATTAGTTGTATAACTGTAATAAATTTATGTTTACGAAGACAATATTTCATTTTAACTCTTAACACTCAGCAGCCTGAATATCTGTCGAGTCAAACTTGTGCCTCTGCGTCATGAAAGGCATCGACCCTGATGGTACAACTTCTGGAAACGCAAAAACCTCACGATTCAAATAGTGTAATCTATTTTAAGATACCAAAACCGCAGCAGCAGCAGAAGTTCTTTACTTTGTAACAGGACTGTGCAAACACGGAAAAGGTAGCTTCATAGCTTTTGTACCTTCTGTCTGTAGGAGCACATTGTTGGATCACTATTTGCTGGGCAGTTTTTGTGCTGCAACAGTGCAATAAAAACATTTTGAGTCCTGTTTATTGAAAAATAAAAAGCACCAAATTACTGTTTGCAGGTGCTTTCTGGTCGTATAATACATTAGAATTTTTTTTCCTGTCCAGTAACAGATTAGTCGGTGTAATGAGAACTTTCCTCTTTACCCTCGTGTCGTCCTGCGGGTCAAAATTGACCCTATTTAAAGTTTGAAAATGTGGGGAAAAAAATAGAATTTCACAGTGAAACTTCTGGTGTCCACATTTACAACTTTTTTTGGGAAATCTTTGAACATTTTTTGGTGGAAAAAAGAAATTTTAAAAATGTTTCTTAAGAACATTCACAAAAAAATCAACCAAAATCCAGCGAAATTCGCTGGATTTTGGTTGATTTTTTTTGTGAATGTTCTTAAAGAAAACATTAGAAATTTTACTGATATATATGTAATCACTTTAGATATTTTTAGGATTTTTTGGGAAGATTTTTACTAATTTTTTGAAAATATTTATATTAATTTTCTTGCCAAATTTGAGAGATTTAAAAAAAATAAATAAAACTTTTAAGGGAAACTTTTAAGGAATTACTGGAATTTTCTTCCTGAAAGTTTTGCAAATTTTCGGAAATTTGGGGATTTTTTTTTGCTGAATTTTTGGATTTTTTTTTCAGACAAGGAAACAACATTTTTTGGTGCCCATAAATGAGGACAACAGGAGGGTTCAGGCGGGAGGAAGAGAGAGGTTAATTCTGATTATCAATAAGACAAATCAGGATGAATTTCTAGATGAGTCTTGCTTCAAACAGACGGCCTGGCTAATGCACAAATATTTATTTTTGCCGTTTCCGCTGGCATTGAGGGATGAGCTCTCGTCACTGTTTTAACAAACCGTCCGATTCGGTGTGGAGGCAAATAAAGTTGAACATTTTGGCTAGATGTCTGTGACACTGGGAGTGGAGCAGTGAAGCTACATGCGGCGATATTTGCATGATGCAGGAAGAGCACTCAGGTTTTCATGGAAACACTGCTCTGGGTGTTTTCGGCCGTTCTCTCTTGTGAATTTCCGTAAAACTCAATCCAAAGTAGTTGATGCAATGGAAACAAAAGTCACATTTTTCTATTCTTAATCATTTGTTTCCTAGAAAGGGGTTTTGGGGGGTAGGAGCATCACCGTGTGCTTATTTTTGGGTCATGTCAAACATGTGCTCTTCACAAACCCAGACGCTCTGGTGCGCTGACAAATCCACAGTCAGCTGCGACTCTCCGGCCTGCTTTTAGTTGCTGGGTTCGTTTTAAGCCTTTGGGTCTCGTTTTGGTTTTGCCCCTCTGTGCAAGGTGCAGGGAGGATGATGATGATGATGATGGCAAATGTAAGAGAGGAAAGAAGAGGAAGGGCTGTATGGCTGAGGTGAGACTGGTGTGATAGTCCATCTCAAAGTGGGTGTTCTGTTTTTTTTGTTTTTTTTATGGAGGTCCCAGTGTGAGGAATGTAGTTTTTGTCTTCTTGGCCGCACTTCGCTCGATCTGAGTGAAATAAAAGAACTGAGAGGCCAAGAGGGAGGCAGACTAAATTTAAATCTCCCCACCCTTCGAAGAAACATTCACACTCATGAGGGGTTTTTTGTTTTGTTTTGTTTTTTTGTTCTTATTTTTAAGTGGGATCACCAGTTTCCCTAAGTCAGACAAGCTAGCTCCGTCAAGTCGGTGCTGATACACAGAAAGGCTTCGTCCCAGCGGCTGTAACCAGACACTCTCTGTTTTCTACCGTCTTCATTTCCAATACGCAACCCAGAGCATCTCTGTAGAGAATAGAAATCTATTTCTGCTTTGGTTTATCATGTTATGTTATGAAAATTGTCCCAGATGATATCTTTGTATCCCAATCCCAAATCCAGAGTTGGATATTTTGCGATCCACAGTTACAGAACTAACATTACTCTTCTTCCCATATGAGGAGGAGAGTTTGTAACATTTTTATGTGTTTTTTTTGTGAATTCCGTTTATTAAATTTTTACATTTTTTTTTTCTTTTTACAACACAAGTGTACAAACAAAGCAGTACACAGTAAACAAACGCCAACATTACAGAAACAGTGAAGGAGCTGGTGGCTGGAGACTGCACCAGGATATGTTATGTGGTAAAATATAACAATAAAAACAGAATATAAATCAAACCTGTGCCCTTGAAAATATGGCAATTGACCATCATATTACAAATTTTAGCCCAGGTTATAATCAACTCTCAAAAGTTTCAGTGCTTTCCTTCATTTCTGCAGAAAAAAAAGAGTCCTTCCATTAATTTAACATCCAAAGTTTTCCAGAGTGTTTTTATCAGTTTGTAATAATTATAGAAAATGACATATTTCAGAAAAAAATTTAAGTATTCTGAGTAACTTAAAAACAGCAAATACATTACACTTTTTTAAAAAATTTTTTTTTTAGCATTTTCTCTAACTCAAATTATCGCCCTTTAATATATTTATATTCTGCCTTTCTGTTAATGGATTCATTGGTTAATCATTTTATCAGCTGAAAAGAGCTCAGGTTCAGTCTCACAATTTTCATGATTACATTTACCTTAAGAGATTCCTTTAAATAGTGAGTACAGCATCAGATCTGACGTCGATTAAAAACGTAACTGAAAAAAAAAGCGATTCAGTTTCTAAACTTACATTATGGATATGATGTGAACCAAAGGTAATTGTTAACTGTGAGTTAGCAACAACTGAAGAAGCTTCACATCATTTTAAACTGAAGCTGTGAGAAGCTGCTTCCTTGATGTGCTGTATCCCGTTATGTCGTCGCTAATGAGTAAATGGAGAAGAGACGTAGTGGATTTGTTTGGGAATTTAGTTTTTTTTGGTGTCAGAGCAGATCAAGCAAAAATGTGGCTAAATCATTTTTCAAATCTACAAACTGTATTTTTGCTTTTGAATGCGTTCAAATGAGGGCAAACACTTGCTAGGTCGAGGTGGACAGCAGACAGTAGATTACAATAACGAATGGATTGTGATGTTTTAGCCGATCTGCTCAGCTAGCCTCACATAGCATGTGGGCTTAACAGATGAAGTAGTGTAGTGTGTAGAAAGACTGTACAACGTCAGGATGCAGTGTGAAATATCAAGGATTTCCACTTTTTAGAAGAAATATATGATCTGGCCTGGCTGTAAGGACTAAGTAATGGAATTTTCTAGCCTTTTCTTTCACCTCAGTTTTCATTTTCACATTTTATTCTTCTTGGCAAGCAGTTGCAAATGTTTTTTTTTTTCCAGTATCTGGTCACAAAAATGTTCAGTAGCAATATGTAGAGGCTGTTAAATGACTTCTGTTGTGTCAAAAAAATGCAGATATACAGTGAGAGTCGTCAATTCTTTAAGTAGACTTCAGCAATCTGTGCAGCTCTTTTAGTTCTGAAGCTTTGGAGAAACACTCTGGGACAAGCCTGACGTCTATTTAAACATACAAGACTGTTTTGTTTTTTTTAAAAAGCCCAAAAAAATCCCAGAAATGTTTTACGTGATCAGTATTGCGATGTTAGTTTAGGATTTTGAGTTATTTCTCTTCATCACCCGGTAATAACTGATGATTAAACGCTGAGGGAAGTGTCCGCTTTTAAAAGGCATTTCAAAGCTGAAACTCGTCCTCCACAGCATCCTTACTCAGAGGGAAGTTTCGATTACAGCAGCATGCTGGGATGCTGATAGCGTTTTTCCACCAAAGTCACTTTAGACAGGACACATTTATTTTCATTAGGTACATATGTCCATGCTATAAATTTGAAGCTTTCTGCCCAACACGAGCAGCACTGAAATGTAGCCTGTGCTTCTGACGTTTGTGGAATTTCAGTATCGAATCAGAATTTCGACAGTCAAACTTTTGTCTTTTGTCAGGACATTTGAAAGAATTGAACAATTGCAGAAGCACTGGCAGACCTGCTTTCTGAAAGACCCGTGTGATGTTAAAGCTGACCTGCTGCTATCAGCGGAGCCACAGATTGCACAAACCGCCGATGCTGTGTGGTGATGCTGAAATTCTGTTTGTCTTTGGAGCAATGAAAGAACAAAAAGTGGAGCCTATCGCTGCATTTGCTCATACTTTGGAGTCCACTCGGTGCAAATGATAGGTGAAAGCTGGGCCTGAAACACTTAAAGGCATTATGGAGGATGGTTTTTTTTGTTTAATTTGTCTGAGCCACATAAAATGAATATACTGACCTTTAGTGGACTTGTATATATGGTTTCTAAAATAATTTAAAAATTAAAAAAAATAACTGTGGACATGGCAGGACCTGAAAAACATCAGCCAATCAAAGCGCTCGGACCGAGGCGTTTGGTTTGCTCCCTTTCCTGTCAATCAAAAATCTTCCGGCTCAGGCCTAATTACGTAGATTACGTACGCCTTGGACTTACGTGTTTTCTGTATGTGTTGCTTTGGTATAGCTTCGTAGTTAGCTGGCGACTTGTTTTGCTCATCTTTTTTACATAATGGCAGATAAAGATCCAGGGGGACCCAGCCGTAAAAGACAACTTCACGAGTGCTACGCAAGTTTCTGGAGGGGGGTGTTTCTTCGTAAATGTTAAGAGGGGGAGGTTAGAGGGGGGTGAGGGAGAGGTTGTATGTGCGCATGCGCATGCTACGTTCAAAGTCGTAGGAAATTAAATCTCCTCTAATGCCTTTAAAATGCCCGGTAATGTTCGCTCTGCTGGTTAATAAACGCCATCATCAGAATTAAAACAAGCTCTGCTGTTCTCATTTGGTTTTCAGTGAGTACACAAAATTCAGGAGTTGCACTTGGTCAGCAAAATAAAGGTATCTGCGTCTGGAGCATACTGATGTCGGATATAATTTACCTCCAGGCCGACAAAGATCCTAGAGAAGTTTGTTCCGCAGCACATTCCCAGAGAAGAAACAAAACATGTCTTCACAGTTATTCTGGAATATTTACTGTTTTTAAAGCTGTAGAACAAACTCTCCCGTTGTGCCATTGTCTATATTTTTGGATTTATGGTTGAGATTTTTTCACTTAACTACAATAAAATCAAAATAATCTAACTTTTTGTAGTTGGCAAAGTGAACGGTTGTTCAAACTCACTGTTCACCTTCATGGTTAAAGCTCATGAGGCTCAGCTCCTGTCATTTAAACTTGTATATGAAGAAGAAAATAAGCTCACACTAACTGTTGTCTTCTGTGTTCTTCACAGGGAGAAAAAGCAGAAAATTCATGATATTAAAAACAACATTAAAGAAGCCATAGAGGTAAGAAGTTGATCTTTTGACCCATTTTGACAGTAGTTTGTGATGTTTTTTTTAAGGCTAGTAAATGTGCTTGTAATATCTTCTGAGTATAAAAGTTAAACTAATTCTAAGTAATTACCTGGCGACTGTTTTATGAACGCCTTTGAAATACAAACTCGACAACGCTACACAGTGCTCTTTAAGTGAAGCAGCTTTAACTACAAGTAAATTCTTTGTTTTCAACTTTTTAAAATGTGATTATTTATAGAATACTTATTCAGTGTGTGTCTTAGTAAGCTACTTTTCTGTGGGTTTTACAACACTGATCTGACAAAACAAAACATTATCTTGGGCTCTGATGATCCTGTTGTGTTAAATAAATGGTCGTATTCATTCTTCGTGCCCTGATCTGTCCGTCCAGACGATTGTGGCTGCCATGAGTACGCTCACACCTCCCTGCCAGTTAGCCTGTCCTGCAAACCAATCCCGGATCGATTACGTCCTGAACCAAGCAAACCAGAAGGATTTTGAGTTTCCTTCGGTAAGTCGCTTCCTTCAGACCCGTCGACCCTTCAGTAGCTGTTTGTTTCCTTCTGCTTTCAGTTGCAGCACATATTCTATACCATTACATGTTGGCTAAGGAAAGAAAAAAAGCACTTTTACCGCAGATATTTTACACTGAATCGTCTACAATGAGGCAGATCTTTAAGTTTAATCCTGCAAATTGCGCCATCAAGTTGTGCACAATAATTTAAAGAAGTTTTTAGAAGCAGATATTGGGATACCAGCAGCTGATCTGTGTGTTTTATTTGCATTTGATTAAATTAAAGGTGAAACAGTTGAATTATCAACAAGCCAGTCCCCAGAAAATAAACAAATCATTTTGATCATCAGTTACTTGTTGGTGTGCACAAAATTCTCTGGTTCCAGCTTTTTAGATCTCAGTCTCATAAATAATTTTCATATTTAATGCAATAAACAATTAATAGTGAAAATAATCAGGATAATTGTAAATAAAGTTGACCGTTGATAATTGCACATTTTTTATTAATTCACCAAGCGGATAAAGCAGTTCTACTTTTTCATGCTTTTAATAGATTTTAACAGATCTAATGGGTATTTACTTCAGTGTTTTGTTGTAAAGTTGATCCTAAAATCTTGCCATAATGCGTATAAACGCTATTTTAGCTTTGAATGTCGCCTGCTGAGTGCTGCATATGCCCTGGCTAGCTGTCCCGTAGGTGAGTAAGGCGCTTCCCCCGGCAGCCTTTATGAGTCGGCCTGCTGTGTTTGCGCCGTGATTCAGTAATTAGCAGGTGTGCTTCCGCTTGGGAGGCTGTCAATTGAATGAGCCTCTCACCTGAGAGATCCACGCCGCCTATTAACACTGATTGTCTGTAATAAACCTAAATGCGTCTGGAGGGACGTGTCCTGCAGAAACACAGAGGCTCCAAGGGATTCCTCCTGAGCTGCAGTCTGCTCCCGGCGGCCTGTCGGGGAGCCGCTGTAGGTCCCATGGCTGGACCACGTATTTATTTATTCATTTACGGACGTCTTCTGGACCATTTTAAGCGTTTAAAACTGATGTTACAACTCAGTGGATGAAACACAGTTTACTACTCATTCTACTATACATGGCAGGGCCTGCAGTCTGGAGCCGCAAAATCTTATTTTGTTTGTCTGTTTGTTGTTGTTTTGGAATTATTTACTCACGTGCTGTTCCTAATTTCTGATATAAAATGCGTGTGATTTATAAATAAAGCAGGTCCTGTAGATTTATTTTAGTAAAGAGGTCCTGGAAGATTCAGGGATTTAAGCTCATTAAGCTCCTGCTTACAAAAGATTTGAATGTACTCCTACGGAACAACATACATTGAAGAATTTGCTCTTACATACGATAATAAGACCACAACTGAGGCCCACTGCAGTGAAAAGTGATTACTTGGTCGATGTGATGCTAACTATAAAAATATTTTAAAAATTTATGATTAAACTTTGAAGTGATTATTCGGACAGTTAATTACTTGACAGAATATTCAACAAGAAAAGCACTCATAGAGCGCAGTACTCCATAGAAGCTGCTCAGTCGTTGATGTAGTGTTCATTTGTTGTCATGGTTACAGCAACGCCGTGCCACAATCTTGAAATGACACAAATCTTTAACAAATCTGTGGATCTAAACTATAAACCGCATCACTGCCAAAATCTATTCACTTTGTTCTTGTGTCATTTCTGACCTTTCCTGAAAATTTCATCCAAATCCGTTATTCTGTTTCTGAGGAATGTTGCACACAGACAGATTAACAGACGGAAGGACAAACGTACGATGATCGTCACATAACTCCGCCATGTTCCTTGGCGGCGTAATTAATCATTGAACTATTTATTTAGAAGTGGAAATGCTCCAAACATCTTGGTTCCAGCTTCTTAAATGTGCGGATTTGCTGCTTTTCTTTGTTTTATATGAGTGTAAATTAAATAGTTCTGGTGTTTGAGTCACTGTCTGACCACAACAAGGCATTGGTATACACAGGATTATGTCTGAGTTATGAAAGTGTGACATTTTCACTTTTTTTGTAGATTTTGTAGATAAAGAATCAAGAGATGATTATCAACAAATTAATTGATAATGAAAATCTTTAGTTGGAGCTCTATGTTTCAAAAGTAAAATGGTAAATTTTAGTATTTCAGTAAAAACAGGTGTTTAGTGCTTGAATAACTGTAATGCAGATGATTTTTAATCTTTTTAACCTCTCAAATCAAGGTTTATTTTTTTCAAGATTGTTTCCAGAAAAGTGATAATTGATGCAGCAAATTTAGTCCTTTTTACTGATAAAACAGTCAGAAATGCTTTGTTTTTGTTTATTCTACAAACGTAAAGAATAGTTTTTTGTTCAAATTAAGCCTTTCTTTGCATTTGTTACGGTGTAATGCTACTTCAGTTGTTCACTTCCATCGCGGTTGTTTTGTGTCAGATGAACGGTTACGTAGAGGAAGAACACTGTCTTCCCTGTGTTTTTCCAGCGCTACGGCCTCTGTGTTTAAACTGGTCGTCTCTGTCGTGTACATTTGTCATTTACAGTTGAGTTTCCACTGAAGAGTGAGCGTATTTGTGTGTAAGCAAAAGGAAGTCTCCTGATATTGTCTCTGTTGCGTCATGGCAAATTTATTATGTGGGCCTATCTGGAGCTGACCCTTCCCTCGGGCTGTCAGTTCAGCACTAGCCTTCCACTGCCGACCTGCCGGGTCTCGATGGAGGGAAAGACTCGTATGTTCTTTCCTGTGGGGCGTGGAGGATCAGAGCAGGTACAAACGTGGTGACAGTATTAGTTTAAAGAGTGACTGCAGCACAGCGATCACTGGTGACTTAAAGCACTGTCAAAGAAGCAGCAGAAAGTTGAGCATAGTTTCGGCCAATCTGCCTGTTGAATGTGTGGTTGAACAAAGCAGATAGATTAGAGAAGTATCCGATAGGCTCAGTTTCTTTTCCTCCTCCTCCTCAGCTGCCTACTCCTCCTCTTCCCGCTCCCCCTCGCCTGGCCTGAGGGCCTACTGGAAACCAGTTGGACTGGTTGACTCTGCCTTCAGCAGGGGAGGAAGAGAGAGAGAGAGACAATAAGCACAGGGCCTGTGTTGAATATCCGTAGTCTTTTCTTGATTTCCTTCGGAGCTTTATGTCCAATCAGTAACCCATAGTTGTTATTCAGCAAAAGTAATTTTCCTCTCTAGAATCTTAGTAATAAACAAACCACACCTTTATGAAATGCCGACAATATTTACTCCAGCCTTCAGTACTGATTGTTGCCCACCTGTACTCAGGCTTCCTGCCTCACAGGACTTCACTTGCGACACACAACGCACTGTCCTCAAGATCCTCTGTTTTATAAAAATCCTTTGATGGTATCAAAGGATTTTTATAAAATAGGAAAAAGGCAGAATGTCCATGAAGAACAACAGACATGGAGTCTCTATTCTGGGATTGTTTTTAGATTCTTGAATGTTCTATGAGTTGTAGTGAATGTGCAGATATTTTTACTCCGCCAAGGGACGCCATGGAGTTATGTGACCATTGCCGTATGTTTGTCTGTCTGTTATTCCGTCTGTGTGCAACATTACTTAAAAACAGAATAACGGATTTGGATGAAGTTTTCAGGGAAGGTCAGAAGTGACACAAGGACCACCTGATTAGATTCTGACAGTGATGTGGCTTATAGTCTGGATTCACGGATTTGTTAAAGATTTCTGTATCATTGCGAGATATAGCGGCTGGCATTGCGTCACTGTAACTATGACGACAAGTGACGATCACATGATTGCGATCCTACTACAAATCCACCGCTGCGGACTTTTTGGGACTTTTCAGAAATCATACAAGGAACAACTGATTAAATTGTGGAGGTGTTTCAGAGTGCCATCGATTCCCGCTGCCTGCTACATATTTAGGTCACGTGATTCTGTATCAATGCATAACGTACACATGCATAACACACACCTGTGCTCAGCACAAGGTAATTTTGTTTGTGGGTACATCTACACTACTATTCAAAATTTGGGATCACCCAATTTCATGTTTTCCATTAAATCTCACACTTTTATTCATGTGCTAACATAACTGCACAAGGGTTTTCTAGTCATCAATGAGCCTTTCAACACCATTAGCTAACACAATGTAGCATTAGAACACAGGAGTGATGGTTGCTGGAAATGTTCCTCTGTACCCCTATGGAGAGATTCTATTAAAATCATCATTAATTATCACATTAACAATGTCTAGACTGTATTTCTGGCTTAATGTTCACTGAAAAAAAAAATTTTCTTTTCAAAAATAAGGACATTTCTAAGTGACCCCAAACTTCTGAACAGTAGCTTATGTATTAAATAAAATAAATTTATATGTATATTGAACATGTTGGAAGTTTTGTTTTCCTCTTATTCTCCCTATATGAGAAGCACGATGGACTATTTCAGGTAGAGTACTGCACTGTCTGAAAAAGTAAAGAAAACAAAAAAAAAGAGATGTGTCAGCAAAATGCATGCAGTGTAAAAACAGTACATATTAACACACAGGGTTAGTGATATTATAACTGCACTGTGTCAGAATCCTTTTCCTCAGTCTAATTCTATAAATACAGTTTAATTCTAAGTAAATCACATAACTGTGCAGCACTTTACACAGGATCTCAAAGTAGGTCTGTCCTCAGGTCACAGCCATCCTGTTCTTAAAATGAAAACTCTGCACACAGCTGAGTACTATAAAAGGCATCATGAAATGGCTTTTTTTGTCACACCCCTCTGAATTTTACATGTAGCCACGAATAAACTTAAAGATGGGAAAACTTTTCTTCTTAAACTGAAGAGGTTTAGCACTGGAGTTGACCCTGATGAGAATCCACCACATGCTCCATGTCTGTATTATTATATGTACCAGAAAATTTAAAAAAAAAAAAGAAAAAAAAAGGGAAAGCCACTTTTGAATCTGTGGTTACACACTCACTCACTCACTGGCCTGCTTTTTAATAAAGCAGAAATGATCAGAAATTAATGTCGGAAATTATACAACTGAGCAGCCTTGGCGAAGTACTGTGCTCTGCGAGTGCTTTTCTTATTTTAAAAGTTATGGTTAACGATAACCAGAGCTGCAACTAACTACTATTTTCATTCTCAATTCGTTTGACGTTCATTTCATCGGTTTTTAAGTCAAGAAAATACCTAAAACACTCCTCTACCCGAATGAGACATTGCCAAATCTCGTTTTATCTGATTAAGAGAACCAAATCTGAAAATACATTACAATTACATGCCAAATATATAAAAGCAGCAATTTCACTGTCAAAATTGCTGTTATTCGAGTTGATTGATTACTCATGTCTTGTTAGAAATTTTGTACAGTTTGGCCCTTACTGTACATTTACCCTCCTCTCTTAAGTCTGTGTATTAAACCCCAAGCTTTAAATTATCCTCATTTTTAGGATGTTGCCTATATGTCACTTAATTTTACTTTTACTAGTTGATTATCATTTTTTGTGCATTAGAAAAAGTGCCTTTCAGTGACATGAAAACCTTCTGCTCTGGCTGCTTTTATACAAGACACAGCTAAAAAAAATCATACTGTATGCGTACACCCAATTCTTCATGTGTTTGTGCACAAACTGACCTGATTGTAATCTTTCAAACAACGTAAAGTACACATAATGAACACAGTCAAAAATACAAACTTCATCAGCAGCTGCATAACTTGATCTATAAAGTGTAAGACCGGTTAGTTCTCAGCTGTCTTCCTGTAGCGTCACGTGAAAAAGTAGGCAATCCGGCCGGTTTGTATCCTTGACTTTACTCCTCTTCCTGCAGCCGCTGCTATGGATCTCTTCCAGGTGTGACAGCTGTCTGTAATCCTGGATGCCTGTTAACAACCCTGTTAAACCACCTACGATCTTTTTTGAGGCGTGTCACCAAACCATGGCAGCTATATGAATCGCTCATGATAAAAAAACAAAACAAAACAAATAATAGTGCAGCAGTGAAAATTGCCCGTGAGGACATTCAGCCCCTCACAGTGATGTGAGTTTAACCTGTGCTGGGGATCTATCTGTCAGCAGACCCTCCTTCCCAACCAGGATGTGATGTGGGTTGATTTTTTTACATGAATAGGCTCTTCGTGTGGACTGCCATTGCTGGTAATCTGGTGGAATTGTTTGAGCGCAACAATGATCACAATAGGAAAACGGTAGGAAGAGTGTATTGGCCAGGTTCATACCTCAGAGTGGAGATAACATCCACTTTTAATGACGTCACATGCAACAGGGACGTGTGTGGAAACACTGGAACTGACTTATGACAATGCAGGCTTGACAAGTGTCCAACAGTACAGTATGAATGAATACACCTCCCACTGCCAAACCTTTGTCAGCACCAGAAGTAAGTTATCGGTATAGTTACGACTGTATGTTAGCCCAGTAGGTAAAGAGGAATAGCTGGTGTTATGCCTCCTGATTGGGAATCGACAGCTCTCTCTATCCCGTATTTGTCATGAATTAAGCAATCACTGTTTTGTCATTACATTCAGACACGATCGTAAATGAACAAAGTGTAGAGGGCTAAGTCAGCGTCCCTGTGGTCTGCCAGATAAAGAAAAATAAATCATAGGTCTGGGTTGAAACACCAGTTTTGTTGACATGCTAGTATTCAAGGCAGAGCCTACATCTATTAAGCAAAGCAGTCCGACATACTGTAAGTGTTTGTTCCCTTAAAAGGAGCAGAAACAGCGTAAACTGCCTTAAAATTGTACTTTGGCTCCCCTCTTTGCTTCTGATTTATTTAATTCACATGCGGTTACTGTGAGGATGTAAATTATAGTATCGGTGGTGTCAGTGATTACCAGTGTTACTCCAGTTTGACAACTTTATGTTGTGGTTAAAACAAAAAAAACATGACAAAGAGCACTGCAAGGTCTAAATAAACGTCACCTCGGCCATCGTGTCCAGTTTCTCAGACCTATATGGGAGGTAAACAAGACTTCAAATCGTTCTCGCTCTCAGCTGCGTTAGGTATTTTTAAGATTTAACAGTTTAACTCAATGGCTCATAATGGCTTATTTGTGTTTGGCTGCATTGTACATGACCAAATGAAGATCGTTGTAAAAAGATAGGCCCCTCTGCAGTGACAGCCAAGCTTTGTGTCAGTACAAAGATCTCCGTTTCTTCACGAACTCTGTGAACTCTTCTGTTTCCTGCCTCTGTCAGAGTCGACTCTCCGAGCCGGCCTTTAGCTCCAAACTAAGTTATGGAGTGTCACCGCCTCCCTCCATCTGTCCTGAAACGCTTTCACCCATCGTGACCAAGGCGACAAATATGGTTGGAAGCCAAGGACTCGTGCTTGTCCAAAAATACAGCTTTTTCTCATAAAACCATCCATCGAAGTGTTGTTGATCATTAGTTGCTTGGTGCATTTAGCACAGTGACTTTCTTCTCTTCATGTACTGATGAAATTAAAGCAACAAATCCCCAAATAGTTTGTCAAAAAACGATTGTTCGATTCTCAGAATAGTTTCAATTCAATTCAATTTTATTTATATAGCGTCAATTACAGTCAAATTGTCTCAAGACGCTTTACAGAACCCATATGTCTGACCCCCAGAGCAAGCCCAAAGGCGACAGTGGCAAGGAAAACACCCTTTTAACAGGGAAGAAACCTCGAGCAGAACCCGGCTCTATATAGGGGGGACCATTCTGCCTGCTGACCGGGCGGGTTGAGAAGGACAGAGGAGGGCAAGGGCGAGGGATGGGGGAAGAGGGAGGGGTGGGAAAGCAAGGAAAGGCTTAGTTGCTGATTAAAGTTCTGTTGATCAAATTGTAAACAAAGCAGCACAAATTCTTTTGTCTTCTTGGGGAAAAAAAGCTAGAAATAAGAATATTTGTGTTTTGTTTGGATGTTGTATTTTGAATTAAAGCTGCATTCTTGTTTTACTCACGTGCCGGACGCTTTTCATGGGCTATAATGAGAGTCTTGACTGGCATTTATTTGTAGGTGTGGTATGTTGTTGATCAAGACCCTTCTTTTTCTTTCCAGGAGTTTTATGACCACGCAAGGATCCTCTGGCAGGACGAGGGTGTGCGGGCATGCTGGGAAAGGTCCAATGAATATCAACTTATCGACTGTGCACAGTAGTAAGTCTTTGTTTCCTTTCCTTGTAGTTTTTGCACTTCTATACATGCAATTAAATCTACACATATTCCACCAGTGCTTGGTTTTTCTCTTTGGCTTGAAGTTCACACATAGATACAAATATCCACCGCTCAGTGTGCACTCTTTGGGGTGTTTGGGTGTGTTCTCATGTGGTTTTTGTGAGCGCAAGGTGTCAAGGATTGTAAGGCGACAATGAAGGCTGACTGTGTTTATTCTGACTGGTTTGTATTAGCAGCAGGTTGACAAGAAATTGTCATGAGATTGAGGGTTAAACTCAACTCCCCTTAAGATGTAGTATCTTTAAAATTTGTCCACTACTTTGCTTTATCATCTATATGTTGTGTTTAGTGCTAGTTAGCAAATATAGCATGCTAACATTACATAAACATTGTCATTGTCAGCATGTTAGCATTTAGCTCAACATCTGTATTTTGTGTTTAGGGCTAGTTAGCAAATGTTAGCACAATATCCTTACATAAGCATTGTCATTGCGAGCATGTTAGCATTTAGCTCATCATCTGTATTTTGTGTTTAGGGCTAGTTAGCAAATGTTAGCACAATATCCTTACGTAAACATTGTCATTGTGAGCATGTTAGCATTTAGCTCATCATCTGTATTTTGTGTTTAGGGCTAGTTAGCAAATGTCAGCACGCTACCCTTACATAAGTATTATCATTGTGATTATGTTAGCATTTAGTTCATCATCTACATTTTGTGTTTAGGGCTATTTAGCAAATTTTAGCATGCTACCTTTACATAAGCATTGTCATTGTGAGCATGTTAGCATTTAACTCAACATCTGTATTTTGTGTTTAGGCATTATCATTGTGAGCATGTTAGCATTTAGCTCAAAGTGCTTTGGTGCCTCACCGAGCTGCTAGCGTGGCTGTAAACCTGACAGGCTGTAGTTGCTTAAAGGTTCTGTTAATTGTTGGTTTTGTTCAGAGATGTTGACAGCCAAACAAATATTTAATGTCAGCTGACTCATCCCAAACTTTTATTGATGCTTGAGTGCAGATTGTTCTGCTTTGCACTTCCGTGTATGAACGTCTGTGCGTTTCCAAATAAGTCAGATTGTTCTGTCAGGTGACTTTCTAGTTAGTCTTGCTGAACAACCAAGATGCAAACCTTGCGGTGACGGTATCTGGTGGCTTGATAGCATCTCTGTGTGGCTGCTCACATTCAAAGAGACTGGCGCCGCTCCATCCTGTATGTTTTGATCGACACATCTAAATTATTTGTCACGAATTCTGAGATCTTTTAGCTTCACCTTCCCTGCTCAACTCAGTTCTCCAAACATGTTTTTGGTCTTTTGATCTTAGACAAGCCTTTGTTTAAGCACACAGTGGTCAAATGATGTTAGAGTTTTGGAAGTTTGAGGCTGATGCTCTTTTTCACTTATGTGAGGGAGATGTTTTTGTTATTTTGTTAATATGACCATATTCAGATTTTTGGTGAAAAGGTATACAAATCCTTTACTAAAGTGAAACTAGCAAGAAATTAAAGTTATACTTGAATAAATTTTACCTGAATTGACCAAAGAAGAAGCCCTCAGTCTTGAGAAAAATGGCCTCTGTGAGGGATATTACTACATGAATGTATCAGGAGCATTGTGCTGTGGTGGATAGTTGATTTGGAGTTCATTTTACTTACTTTATATATATTTATGTTAGATATTCAGTGGTTCTGCACTTTGGGATTGACTCCCTCTAAGGCTCAAAAAATTAAATTGAGGGTGTAAGATAACAGAAAACAAAAAACAAAGTTTGGCTACATGAACATTATTTAAAATCTAGACTCTTGTTGAGTTTTTTATTACTCTGCCAAGGAATGGCGGAGTTATAGGACGATTGGCGTACATTTGTCATCTGTTAATCTGTTTGTGTGCAACATTCCTCAAAAATGGACTAACAGATTTGAATGAAATTTTCAGGGAAGGTCAGAAATGACACAAAGAACACATGATTAGATTTTGGTAGTGATGCGGGTTATAGTCTGCATCCACGGATTTGTTAAGGATTTCTATGCCATTGCGAGATAGCGTCACTGTAACTATGACGACAAGTGAACGCTACATCAGATGCCCACTACAAATCCACCTGCGCACTTATCGGGACTTGATTAAAATGTGGGGGTTTTAGGTCACATGATTCTGCTACATATTTAGGTCACGTGATTCTGTATCCATACATAACATACACATGCATAACACACGCCTGTGGTCATTTTCCTTGTGGGTACATTTATTTTAAGTAGATATATATTAAAATAAATACTATGGTGCCCTGATTTCTGCCACAAATTTGCTCAATTTTTTTCAAGATGTCAGCCATCCGATGATACAATGACAGTGCGCTCTGAGTGCTTTTCTTCTTTTATTATTGCTGTGGATGTTTGGGTAGTCATTTGAATGAAATGAGCTATGTTGAGAGGAGAAATCACTGTTTGGTGGAACTGCTTGTTGGGGCCCCAAGTTTTCACTGCTTTCATTTAAGGGGCCACAAGTGAAAAAAATGTAAAATTGTAAGTATATATTGCATTTCAAAACCTTATCACTTTATTTTATTTGTGAAATCTCCATGTAGGAACTGTAGCAATCTAATAACTGCTTCCAAAAAATGAATTAAATGTAGGGGGGTAGGAGCATAAAGTCGTACTGAACAGATAGTAGCATGAAGTTGTGTGTTCTTATCCTTGTGGGTGCGTGTCTTTGTCATGTTGTATGCAGGCCACAGGCGTTTGTTGCTCATGTATGTGTGGTTCTGCGTGTTTGTGGGTTGTCAGAGGAGGCCGTCGGTAAGTCGATGATAAGAAAAGCTTTTGTTGGAAGAAGTGTGATTGTAGACAGACGGCAACCAGAGGAGAAATACCAAAGAGAGAGACTGAAACGAAGACACGAGAGGCTTTCCCTGCATTGTGGGATCTCTCCTCTCCTCTCCTCTCCTCTCCTCTCCTCTCCTCTCCTCTCCTCTCCTCTCCTCTCCTCTCCTCTCCTCTCCTCTCCTCTCCTCTCCTCTCCTCTCCTCTCCTCTCCTCTCCTCTCCTCTCCTCTCCTCTCCTCCTCCTCTTCCTCCTCTCTCTCCCACACCCAGCAGCCCCAGTGTTATGGATCAGATGCTGGGCTGGGTGGCCAGACCGGAAGTGCTCCCCTCCCCCCTCGGTGTGCTTATGTAAACGGAGAAGCAGAGAAAGAGAGAGGGGAGAGCTATTTTTAACCCAGGCAGGCTGCAGAAGGAGAGAGAATGAGCGAGTGTGTTAGCAGAGAGACAACTTCAGCATTATTGATGAAGGTTGTTAGCATTAAATGAAAATGTCAGCCCCGGGATCGGCACGGGGAAAAGTCAGGCCCACCCCACGTACACCCACGCCGCCTCTCTTTAAAAACAAGAAAAGAATAAAATTTTAAAAAATGACATCACCCAATTCTTGTCATGATGAAAATCAAAAAAGAGTAGAGGAAGTTGGCCGGTGCGGTGATGCTTTGTTGTCTCTGTGTGATGAGAAGAAAGTCACCGAAGCTTCCCCGACTGCCTTTTTTAAAAAAATTTTTGCTCCGTCATGCTCCTCTGTGATGTGTTCTTGTTGTTTGTTGTTGTTTTTATTAACACTTCCTGATGCTTTATATGGTCGCGGATTTGCGAGGATGTTGTTGTCCTTGGTTTCACGTGGATGTGTGGAGTTGAGTCGGCGTCGATCGGGCTGCTGTGACTGTATTTTCATGTACGAGGTCCTCACAGTGCGACAGTGTCCTCTAACAGGGCTGAGGCGGAGGATTTGTTCTGTCTCAGAAGGCCTGTTTGTCAGGTTTCTGTGGTTTCATCCATACAGAGATCACCGAGCTGTAAACTTTATCCTGAAGTATTTGCAGATTGTAAATCATGTCGGAGATCTTGTGAACTGTGTTTGTTACCAGAAGTTATTCCTAGTATGTCTTAACATGTACGCACTGAAATGAAAGTCTCTAAAAATGTTGATCTATGACATTTGATCCTTAATTTTAATTAAACGTGCTGCTCATAGTAGTATGGATAGTTAGGAAACCCCATTTTAAAAACTGATTAGAGCAGTTTTAGCAATAAGACATATAGAAACTGAGTATTTCTTTGGAGTGATATGAAAGATGATGATGGTTTAGAAACAGATGTAACAACAAGTGTTTTTTTTTTACATTCTTCAGAAGACTTACAGGCAAATTTTGGGACACAGAGCCAGACAATACTTTTTACCGTTTTCAGTCTAAGCTGAGCTAACTCATGCTTCTTGTCCTCTGTCCTGTTTGGTTCCATTGAGTTCTTTCTCTTATCACTACTAAGCCCGTTTCTTCAGATTCTGAACTGTTCCTCAAACTGAGAAGATTAAATAACATGTAATTGAAATGTGGCTCAAACAAAGAAAATAAATGCAAACATACAGCCCAAAAGAACTCGTTAAAAACAAGCCGATCGTTAACACCGCTGGCCACTTATAGTTTAGAAACAGCCAACAAAGTCATGCAAAAAGGAGTCCTCTCCATGTCGTCGTTTCCTTTCTGCCTCGTGCACTTGTTTCTACAGTTTTGAGATGCAGCAACGCATATGTATGTTGATTTGTAATGATACAGAGTTCATTGAATTGGTGTCCTCTTGGTTGCTTCATTGATTAATTAGTCAATTTCTCTATACAGTTCATTTTCTTGAAATTATTTCTACATACAGAACTCACAACAAGCCCAACACAAGCGACATTTACACATTTTCTGTCTTCACACTAATAGGATTTTGAAGGTAGGCTTTTTATAATAGCAGCTCTCCCTACTAATGAATAGACCCGTGTGTTTTCTCGTGCACAAACCGCATTTTTGCTTTGTGATAAGTGGAAGTCTTTTTTTTTTCTTTACTTTTGAAGCCTTGGATTTTGAAAACTTTTGCTTGGACTCTGGTGTAATCGAGTTGTACTCTGCTGCCACTGCCACCATTTTCTTAAACCGTAGAGCTGAGTGCATTTGACCAATGACTGACACCAACGACCGACATTATGACGCAGCTATTACATAGCGCTACTGAAACAAATAGTTACACTGACTTGAAGCATTTAGAAAAACAAATTAAAAACCTGATCTTTGCATTAACAGCAGCGATACTTGATGTCAGATGTGGATTGAAGTGAGATGTCCTGTCTATTCGGGCTTACTTGCTTTGATTTGGATGAAATTTGGTGACATGCTGCAAAACCTAACTTTATCCAAGATGTATTTTTTGATCTGTTTAGCCTTTATTTGAGAGCGTTATTGAGCTCGTATGGTATTACTCTAATCACCTGACTGTCAGATTTCCGTGCAAGAATTAAGTTTGGATGCATTTTTTTGACTGCAGCTATGGGAAACAATTATATAATATAATATATAAACAATTACAAAGTAAAGCTAAAAGAAGAGAGAGCACTGGACGACTCCAAATGAAACTGAAGTGTTGCTCTTTATGTGCTAAATCTTCAAATAAGCAATCGTTAGCTGACATGTTTAGCATATTAGCTTAAAAAGTAAAAATATCCTGTGTTCTTAGTTTGTTTTAGTGAATCCACAGTTACCTGTCCAAATCAGGTTGATCCTCCTTGATCACACTAGATGTCATTTTTAATCATATTCTCAGATATTTACTGTGCTATAGTGACATTTCTGTATAGTATTAACAGTCATACAATCCTAAAAAGATTCTAAGCAAAGCAGGTGACTATAGATTTGCAACGGTGCATTAAAATTTAAAATGTTGGGATTGTCTTACTGAGTGTGACATAATATCACAGTAGAATTGATTGTCTGTGGTTTGCTGGTTTCTAAATCCCTTATCCTAACGCAGATACACTCAGAAATTGTTCTTTTCTTTTTATTAAAAGTTGGTCAGATTCTTTGGAGACTTACAAAGGATATATGATATGGACATAAGTATAGAGGAAAAAATTAGCTACTTGGAAAAACTTTTTTCTATAATAAAAACAATGATTAGTTGGTAGATACTTGTGATTTTTCTAGGGCTGAGACTTTAACGTGTTAATTACGATTCATTAATTACACAAAAAATAATGCGTTAAAAAATTAGTCGCACCTTTCTCAGTTCCCTAATTTCTGGCACATCCGTAAAACTGACACAAACTCTAGCCCAGTAGGTGGCAGTAATGAACCTAAAGTCTGTTAGCCAGCCGTGAAGAAGAGTGAATCAGCGCAGAAACGTTGGACCAGGATGGCAGCTCAGATTTAAACTTTCTCTTTTATTTTGAAAACTGTTCAGCAAAAAGTATTTCAGAAAGCATTTGAGGACATTTGAAGCTGCTGAATCTGCCCTCGTTTTAGTTCGACGGCTAGTTTACAAGTTTAATGAAAGTTTCACAATGCGTCACATTTGCATAAATGGAAACACTTCATGCGTATACATTAGCTACGATAGTCCTGGTAGTGGCAAACAATGTAGCCATCCCATCGTAGGCCATTTTTCAAGACACTGAAAGTGTTTGAGTTTTAAAAAAGTCTTTAAATGTTGAATATAATCGCTATAATTGGACTTTGAGTTTGCAGTAATCTGAGAATGTAGTAGACAGATGAAAAATGCAGATAAATTTAAATGAAACATAAACATTTTTGTTAAGTTCACGTATATGTCCCAATCAAAATTTATTTGAATTGAAAAACTTTGCCTATTATTTGAAATATTTCTGTTTACAAAGCCTCAAATTAATTATATACTTTTTTAAAATTCCGTCCTACCTCTAATTTTTTTTACTTCCTATGAACACGGCTTTGGAAAATTTTTAACCCTCGTGTCGTCTTGTGGGTCAAAATTGACCCGTTTTAAAGTTTTAAAATGTGTAAAAAAAAAAAAAAACATTTTCACAGTGAAACTTCTGATGTCCACATTTTCAAAATTTTTGGGAAATTTTGGAGCATTTTTTTGTTGGAAAAAAGTAAATATTTAAAATGTTTCTTAAGAACATTCACAAAACGTCAACCAAAATCCAGCAAATTTCGCTGGATTTTGGTCGATTTCTTTTTTGTGAATGTTCTTAAAGGAAATATTAGAAATTTTACTGATATATATGGAATCACTTTAGATACTTTTAGGATTTTTTTGAAAGATTTTTAATCATTTTTTGAAAATATGTACAAGAATTTTCTTGCCAAATTTGAGTTTTTTTTTTTTTTTTAAATAAAACTTTTAGGGGAAACTTTTAAGGAATTATTGGAATTTTCTTCCTGAAGGTTTTTGCAAATTTTCAGAATTTAGGAAAATTTTGGATGAATTTTTGGATTTTTTCAGACAAGGAAACCATATTTTTTGGTGCCCGTAAATGAGGACAACAGGAGGGTTAAGCCAAGTTTTAATCAAAAGCTTCAAGGGGATCAGAATATAAACCTAGATTCCTATCCAGCCAAAGGAAACGGAGGAATCTGTGTGTTGGTATTAATGTGACCCAACGTCTCCATACGTTCTGTGACACCAGCCGAGTGTCACCGCTGTGTTTATTATCTGTCGATTCTTTGAAATCTTGTCCCGGCGATAATGTCCCGACATGCGCCGGAGTCCCCCTGAATTACTGCTCTGGCCTCCCCCCTCTCCTCTCCTCTCCTTCCTCCCCTCCGTCTCCCTCTCTGTGATGTGTGGTGGTGTTTCTGCAGGGACAGAAAATGGCTGGGATTGAGTCTCTGACTCATCGGGAGGTTGGGGGGGGGGGGCGAGAGAGCGAAAGAGGGGAGAAGGAGGGATGGTAAAAGACAAACTGATTTTCTCGTTGAAGTGGGGAGGGGGGGATCGCGTCGGCGGTGGCTTGAATGTGTTTGGGGGAACATGCAGGTGTGTGCAGGCGGCAGATGTTGCCGAGGCCGAGGGACATTTTAAAGAGTCGAGCTCGGTCGGAGTCGGCTTTGGGAAACTTTGCCGTCGCAATCTCAGTGTATTGTGATTTTCTGAATGCTGTGTGTGTTCAGTGTTGAGCTGCTGTTTAACAGGCCGCCATGTCCCCAGTCCAAGTTTGCTCTTTCTATCTGTGCTGCTTTTTCTCAATTTGCATTTTTCCTCTCGGTGTTGTAATTGTGTGTGAGATTTCTTTTGTTCTTTTTCATTTTATCTTTTGTTCATCCCATTTTTTCTCTTTCTTTCTCTTTTTCTCTCATTTAATCTTTCTGACTTTTCTTCTTTTCTATTCTTTGTCTCCTTTTCTCTTCGTCTTGTACTTTCCTGTTCATTCTCTGCTTTCTTTTGGTCTCGCGCCCTTCATTTGTGCTTTTAATTTCTCAGTTTCCCTCCTTCTTTCTTCATGATTTTTCTCTTGGCCTTATACCTATTTTTGGGCTTTCTGTCTCATCTTGTGTCACACTTTCTTCATGGCTTTTCTCTTTTTGACTTCTCTTTCAGTTTTGGGGGGTTTTCCCCTTATTTTTGTTATTCATTTACATGTTGAAGACTTTTCTGTTTCTTGTAGTTTAAATTCTGCCCTTTCTTCAGGCCTTATGCTCTTCATTTTTGTTTTTCTTCCCCTTTATGCCTTTTCTCATAGGTTTATGTTTTATGAATTCTTATGTTTTTTACTTTTGTTTAATGCTCTTCTATTAATTTTCCTTTATCTCTTTTTATTCCAAACTTTTCATTAAAGCTCCACTTTCTTAATCAGCTTGTTCCTTTTTGTTCCTTTTCTCCTTTCTGTCTTTCTCCTTCCACTTTCTTTGTGTTTTCTTTTCCTCTTGTGTTAATTCTTCTTTAATTTGTTCTTTTTTCCCCTCCGCTCTCTATAACCCACTCCATTCCCTGCATTTCTCTCTCTCTGTATCTCTTTTGTTGCTCGCTCTGCTCCTCTCTCCCTCTCTTTCTCTTCCTTCCTTCGCTCATTCCGCCTTTCTTCCTTTCTTTCTTCCCTCTCTGTCTGTCTCTCCCTCTTTCTGGCCTCTCTCCAGTAGCACAAGATTTGGAGCCGATTGTCTATTTATAGCGCCTGTGGTTCTGTCACCATGACAACCAAGCTGGAGGCCAGGGCGCCAGGGAGCTATTTTTGGAGCAGCGCTGTAATGTCAGACACAGCCTTCTCTCTCTTTTCTTTCCTCCTCTTTCTCTGCCTCTCTCGCTCGCTCTCCCTCTCTGGATGCAGTGTGTGTGTGTGTTTGATTAAGGATCGGCCGGTGAAGCCTTCGGTTTGCTCGGCCCGCGGTGCGAAGCGTTAACGTAAAAAGAAGCAGTAAGCCCCTCCAATCGCTCCGCTCAGCGGCGCCGTGCACCATCCTTCTCCCCCTACACCCCTTCCTCGAGGAAGACCATTTTACTGACTTAAGCTTCGGTTTTTCTCTCCTGCATGGATTGATTTCAGCGTCCTGCAGTGGCAAAAATCGCGCTCGTAGTTTTGCATTACAGAAATCTGCAGTTTGCTTTGAATTGTGAGGTTTAGCCTCATATTACTGCCCTGAGAACTTAAAGAAAGGTTACATATAAGATGCTCTTTATGCACTTTTTATGGTGTAATTAAAAAAATCTGTTATATATCAACATTTTAAGTGTCAGTGCCATTAACAGTGAAGTATTTTTAAAGTCAGTAGTCACTCTAATGATAATGTTCATTATTTTAAAACAACTTTATTTACAGATTATAGGCAATTTTAATTTTTCTTTTTTCAAAAAATTTAGCTGTTGAACCAGTTTAACCGAGCAGAAATATTTCTTTGCTTTCTTTGTTAATAAACAAGTGTTTGTCAGACTTCCTGAGCTTTCTGAAAAGCCGGTAGACGTAAATAGATTAGAGCAGATGTGGAAAGAGGCGCTTTTTAGGGACGTAATCCTGCTCGCTGACTCGTATGTGTGTGTGTGTCACACGGCCGATCAGCAGAACCGCTCGGACGCGGGGCACAGTTTTCCAGATGTTGTTTAATTGTGTCACAATAAACCATAAACTCTGAGAGTTATTTACATGTCAGAAAATGTACTTAAAAATTATTATAATTTTATCTGCGTTGGGCCTCACGGTTAGTTTAATGACAAATGCTGGCTGTTTTTCCCCATTTGTAAAAGTTAATATCAAATAATGACAGCATGATTTAAACTTTTAATATATATAAATAAATAAAGCCTACTCCAGGGTATCTTGTTAAATTTATTAGGTGTTATTTTTAAGTAAATTAAACTAATAATTGAGGATATTTTGCAGGCCAGCTGTAAGTGTACCGGCCAGACGAGTCAACACAGTTTTGCAGCTTTAATCCGGTGCAGAGCTGAGGATGTATACCGGCTCATAATCTGGGTAATCCTTTGTCCTAATACTGCCACTTTAACAAGATGAATGCGCTATGAGAGTGTTATCAGCTTTGCCGGGACGACACGCTGCTGCTGATGGTGTGGCCCCTTCAGTCTCTGAAGCACACAAAGATCTCAGTTTGACTGTGGAGCGAAGAGGAATTCAAAAGACAATTCAGAGCTTCTGTGCAGAGCTCCTTTTCAGGTGTGATTTTAATATCAGCAAAGGGGATACAGTTAGAACAGATTATTTATATATTTTCATAGCAGTTATTTCTTATCAAGAAGGTTTTTAAGTATTGCTACAATAAAAAGGAAGAAAATTGCAAATATAATTTTTTTTAGTTCCTTTGATTTTGCTAATTGTTAAACCAGAGTTTTGACTGAAATCTCCCTGAAACTTACTTTATTCTTGAATTTTAACAAAACAGTTTGCAAGAATCTAAATAAAGAATTACAGTTTACATTTTTTTCCTACATCTCCCTCCTAAAACTACACAAAGTAAAAAGTACGACAAAAAAAGAAGAGTAAGCAATGTTTGAAAAATGTGCTTTATCTTTTCTTGTAAATAGTGGGTTATTTTCAAACCAGACAAGTGTCCTGTGTGTATTTCCAGAGTTTAAGTCAGCCCGTCTGCTACCCCAGAATAACCCTGACAGGTTATACATAACACCGCAGACCTCTCTGTTACTGGGGCAGCCACTATTATTTAGTTCAACTTACTAGGCACGGTTATTATTGGCACTTCTCCTATTAATAGGGAGAACTGCTAAAAACTGAGCAGTGTGTTTGTCCTGGGCGTGTCGACGCCTCAGACCAGAGCAGTAGATAAACAAGAGTTTGGCCTCGGCAGATGTCGGCGGCAGCCATGTTAACTCTGTCATCATCAGAACTGCAGCTTTTGGATTCTGTCACATCCGTATTATTTATGTTTTTGGTGAGGGGGGAAGAGCTACGGGAGGGTGAGGTTACATGCTGGAGGGTCTGAGCTGTGGATACGGGGGCTTGCTCGGCTCTGAACATTTGTCCGCTGAGGGCTCTGGGTGTGCTGGCACAGCAGAGGCTCTGTGGTGTGGGAACAGCTGAGCCACTTGGCCCCCGCAGAGAGCCGACGGTACCAGACCGGTTGGCTGCTTAATAGCCTCCGTGTGTGTTTTTACATGAACATGCGTGCCACTGTGCATTTGTGCGAAGAAATGCGCACGGACCGCTCTTTTTGTTCCACAGTCTGACACTTCTCTCCTCTTCCTGACTGGGTTTCTTTTCATCCAGCCCCCTGTTCCTCTCAGTGTGTTACCTGCAGCCCTCCTGTCACATTTCACCCCTGCCTGCCACATTCCTTGTTATCTCAGAGGGGGCTACATACCTGTTCTCCGAGCGTCTTGCCTTTCTAGTTAGAGGGACGGAGTGCAGGCAGCCGGTCAGAAGAGACGACCGGACAGGCTGAGAATTAAACACGCTAGCTTGTTTGTCTGTGTTTTAGCAAGCACCCAGGAATTACTTTAAAACGGAGTCCTGGCAGAGTTTATTTTTTGCTCGGGAAATTTGCTAGTTGAGGTTGCAACTTAGTAGCAGCAGTTTTTATTACGAAACCTTGTCTTTAAAAAATGTATCTTTTTGCTCTACATCCATTGTTTGCAGTTTTATTTATTGTGACCAGTTTTGCTTTTCCCTTCTTTTATTTAATACTTAAAGGTCTGAAGAAGTTGTACAGGTTTTATCTCGTTTGAAAGGCAAATAAAGCAGTTGAAACTGACCTTCCACCTGATTGGCACAGTGTCTCATTTATGTTATCTGTCCCCAAATAGGGTCACACTGGCACTCAGATAGCATTAGGAATCTTTAAAGCTTCCTTTAGCCCCTAAAAGTGTTAAATTTTATTGTTTAATATGCTGTGGTTAACACACATGAGGCTGTCCTGCAGGATAACTAACATAATGTTCTTGCATTTGTGAAGTTTTTCTTCTGCTTCTGTAGATGTGCTTGTTGGTTCACTGTTAAGAGGAATTGTTGTGGGAAAATCTGTAACGCTTGTGCTTGATCGATGCAGACTGGTGGGACAAATAGGATAGTTGCCACTGCAGCTTAAAGATAATCACCAAATTCCTCCCAGTGTAGCAGAACAGCTCTCAGTTCAGCCCACTCCTCTTTCCACTGCTACTCTTCTTCCTAAATAATGTTTCTTCAGTACGTCTGAACGCACTGTCAGGACAGCTGGGACGTTTAAACCTCTGTCTTTTTTTGGTGTGTTTTGTCCATATTAGTCTAAAAGACTCTAACGTGACCATCCAAGTCCTCGCATTCATTTTCTATACACATGCATGCCTACACACCAGGATGAATGAGCAGTCGGTTGTTTTTTTCCCCCTCTGTTTAACAGACACTTAAACTTCTCCAGCCTGGGATACACGAGAGACGTTCAGTCTTGACGGACGCCTGTGTAAAAGTATCTGTGGTCTTTTGTGTCGGTTTAGCAGACACCTTCAGCACGTGACCCTGATACAGTCATCGCGAAAACATCAGAAGCGGCTCACACACCTTGAAAAACGGCAGCAATGTAGGGCAGAACAGTTAGCACGCATCTTTGGGTAGGCACTGTGCAAACGCACTGTAGGCCCTGCATACCCACCCACGCACATACACACTGCCACATGCGCACAGACACACACTTCTCCTCCTGTGCAAGTACTACTACAGCAGCTCCATTGACGAGGCTTCTCCGGTCTGACAGAGCAAACGGCTGCTGGTGACTCAGACTGGCTGCCTCTGATCTCACTGTGAATTAAAAACACACGCCCCCTCGTGGTCGCTCCAGGAACGCCGTCCTCCATCTTTCTCTGATCTCACTACTGTACTGCTGCGTTGTGTGGCCATACTGTTCCCACATTAGCACATTATAACGGGTCTGGATTTTTAAGTTGCATTCACATCTGGTGGATGTATCGCCAGGGAGCATTTGTTTTGATAATCACTGAAAGCGGGCAGTTCAAACGCCCCAGTCACTGTGAATATATTACACGTTACTCTGCCATTGTGTTATTGGATTACTGTGTGATGACGCTGATCTAACTGGCTGTGTTTTCCGTTCTCTTTGCAGCTTCTTAGACAGGATTGATGTGGTGAGGCAGAATGACTACACACCCACCGATCAGGTGAGACGTTCAGCACCGTCTTAATAGAGGTTCAACACGGGCCTCATTCACTGAACTCAATCAACAACTGAAAAAAACACGCTGCCAATAAAATAAAACAAATTACTGCTGGCTGAATTCCACGTTGCAGCTTCAGTTTGATTGTCCTGCATGCTGGCTCTCTGTCGCACTGTCATGACTCACTCGGCCAACATTAATGTCATTTGGTCACGCCGTCGCCTTTGCTACTATGGCAAGGCAAAAAAAAATGTGTGAAACTGCTTAACCAGAGTCAGACTGAGGATCAGGTCGTTATCATTGTCTCAAATTGTGCACAGATGTTTGCAAAGGCTCTAAGTTGGGCAGATGACAGTTTACATGCACCCATGTGGACGTGGAAACCATAAACTGACCGCTCTTTGGCTCTAATTTTGCATCATCACTGACGGCTGTGAAGCTAGGCCAATCAAACATTTTCCTCCTCAAATAGTGGTTTGACATTAATGATGTCAATTTATTTATCTAAATATATATTTTTTTTAGTGCATCAGAAAATGATTTAAGTTGTAAGGTTGAGGAAAAACATTACCAGTGGGCTAATATTGTTAACACTCTGATACAAAGTTGCATTGAATCATAGGAGCATTAGAAATACAGGGTGTCCCAAATAATTTGACATCATTTTGCAGGCCAATAATTTTGGCAATTCTTGTTGAAATAACCTGAAATTTTCACAGAATGTACAGATGAAGATTTTATATTTAATGTTTTATTTTTGCTCTGTTTTCAGGTTGAGCCATGCTGTTCACTTCCAAAGAGAAGTCATTTTGCGTCTTGGAATATGTTTATGTTGATGATGGTCTACCAGATCCTTTAGCCCTGCATAAGCAGCCTTCCTCTTTACATTTTTGGTACCAAGTCCAGATTTGTTTGCCAGTTGATGAAGTTTTTCCAAATTTTGCATTGAAGGCACGCTGCACAGTCTTGTGTGACTGTGTGTGAGCATATTCCAAGACGCAAAATGACTTCTCTTTGGGAGTGAACGCCATGGCTCAACCTGAAAACAGATCAAAAATAAAACATTCAACATAAAATCCTGATCTGTTTCTATACATTCTGTGAAAATTTGAGGCTATTTCAACAAGAATTGCCAAAATTATTGGCCTGCGAAATGATGTCTAATTTTTTGGGACAAGCCTAATTAGGCCTAATCATATAGTTTAAAAAAAAGCGAGCCAACACTCCATCCTCGCTATTACAGAAACTATAGGACCTTAATGCTACCATCAGTCTGTCCATCTGTCAAAAACACACCTGGCTGCTGCACTGGTGGTCTAGTAGGGCTCTAAAGGTTTTACCAGCCCTGTGTTTTCCTTCACCTGCTCCGTCTGTGTTCCTGCCATACAACATTAGTGCTTTATTGTTTGTCAGTGAGTCGCCAGGCCGAGCAATCTTCCTGAGGTCCTCCACTGTCTGCAGCCAGTCAGTCAATCAAAACTGACCAAAGTTTGGTCAGTTATTAGACATCAGCAGATACGTTTGCATATATATATATATATATATATATATGATGTGAGTCCTTGTGGGATGTTTTGCAGAAAGGTGTATAAATATACTATGTTTATCATTTTATTGTTAGAGCTTTTAGAGAACTGGGCTTAAATTTTACAAATTTTCAGGCACTTCGACATAAAACTATGTGGCAGAGAGTAACTGTGGTCCATTGTCTGCTCTTCGAATATTCTCAGGATTTTACACTGTTGGTCAGATAAAACTATGAATTGGTTCTTACTATTGTCTAGTGTTAATGTTCTTTGTTTAATAAAAGGGAGCCTCTTCATTTAAGTGTTTTATTTATTCTGTTGATTTCATACGAAGGGATCATTTACGCCTTAACTCACATTTTCGGCTCCGTTGTCTTCGTCCTTTCTTTCTCTGCTGTTGTCCTCTGCTTCTGACACATTTACATCCATCTTCTGTGTGCTCCACATTCCTCTCCACTTCTGTTGTCTTTAACCCTCCTCTTCCTTCTCTCTCTTTCAGGACCTGCTGCGATGCAGAGTGCTGACATCTGGGATCTTCGAGACAAGATTTCAAATAGACAAAGTCAATTTCCAGTGAGCTGCCACAAACTTTTACTGATCACAATGTTGGATGACGAATAAATAGAAACCATTCATTCAGATGTTCTCCATCCGTCTCATGTTTTTATCCTGTTTCATAGTGTGAATTAAACTTTAAACCTCCTGTGTCTCATAGTATGTTCGATGTTGGAGGTCAGAGGGATGAACGCCGAAAATGGATCCAGTGTTTTAACGGTAGGATGATCGGAGCTTGCCCCGCTTAATTGTTGTAATGAAATGATGATAGCTTAGCCTTGCAGTGAGTTATTTACTCTATGCTAATTTGCTAAATCATTTTTAATTGTATTCAGGAACTTGTGTCTGGTTTAATCAGATGAATCTCCATTGGTTTATTTGGGTTTCAAGTGAAGAACAAGCGCTTGTATCTGAGTTTGTTTTTGGTAGTTTTCTTCATATTTGGTGTGCTAATCCCAGTTTGTCGTGTGTGTGTGACGCAGATGTGACGGCGATCATCTTCGTGGTGGCGAGTAGCAGCTACAACATGGTGATCAGAGAAGAC
Source organism: Acanthochromis polyacanthus (assembly GCF_021347895.1). Taxonomy (NCBI): domain Eukaryota; kingdom Metazoa; phylum Chordata; class Actinopteri; family Pomacentridae; genus Acanthochromis; species Acanthochromis polyacanthus. The sequence continues at coordinate 7,650,659 of NC_067117.1, read as the reverse complement.
AATCAGACTAACAGACTACAGGAAGCCCTCAATCTTTTCAAGAACATTTGGAACAACAGGTCAGAGACACTTTGGATTTGTCCTTTAATCTTTTTTTGTGGGACCAATTTCAGATTTGTGTCTCTCAACGAACAAAGACAAAGTTGGAGTTGTGGAAAAGAAATTTAGACCTGAGACATCTCTTGTTTAGTTTAGTGCAGTGTGAGTATCACTGCATCACTTCAGGGAGATTTAATACTGCGAGACTAAAGACACTTTTAACTTAAGGTATAACAACAAAGCAAATTCAGTGTTTGAAAATGGTCTAAACACCTGCATAAATGTAAAGTTCCTGCTTAAGGATGTGTGCATGGTGGGAGGAAACAGTGACTGGATGCTGCGTCCTTCTCTGACTCTTCTTTCCCTGTGGGAGCATATGGACTGTTTATGGCAGAAGCTCTGAGACCTTTTCAACCCAGAACTCCAGAGAGTACATTATTCCCATGTTCTTTAGCCAAAGCCTATTAAAACCTAATTCTGCTTAAAATACGGGGACTCTCCAGCAGCAGACCTGTGACATATTTCAGGCCCTGGGCTAACCGAGTCGAAGGGAACCTGGCACTGAACTCGTCCGTTTTCCTCCACAGGTGGCTACGGACCATTTCAGTAATCCTCTTCCTGAACAAACAGGACCTGCTCGCTGAGAAGGTTTTGGCTGGGAAGTCTAAAATTGAGGAGTATTTCACAGAGTTTGCACGCTACACTACACCTGATGATGGTAAGACCGGCTCTGATGTTCGGTTGACTCTGACTTGCTGTCAGTCGCCACAAGTCTGTTTCTAGCAGAAAGATGTCCAATCAGTGAGCTAGGTGGTTTGATTGTTTTAGTTTTTGGCTAGTTTGTAGGAAGTCTATGAGAACACAAACTAAAACAAAACTTTAAGGCAGTGACATAGAAAGCTTACGTTAGTGTGTATGTGTTGTCTGAGCTTCTCTAAACATGTTGAGATCCTGTAGATGTAGCACACAGGAAGAGCTCGTCCTGGACTGTCTGAGTATCTAAATGGCTTAAATGTGACCAGATTTCTCCTTCTTCAACAGCAATACCAGAACCAGGAGAAGATCCCCGTGTTACCAGGGCAAAGTACTTCATACGGGATGAGTTTCTGGTGTGTACAAAGCTCAAATTCAACCAGGTAAAACTTGTTTTACCTGGTTGAATTTGATCACTTTCCTTGCATGTTTCTTTATCTGGCGGTTTTACAGAACATTGTAGCATGAGGCGGAATAATCAAAAACCGGACTTCACATAAAGGTCGATTCTTATCGTAATCATGGAGCTGAATTACATGGGATGTGGGTTCATCTTCCATCCACCACAGAGTGATCTCATCCAGTTTTTCTCAATAATATTTCACACTTTAATCTCATTAAATCTACATTCAACCAGCTTTAGTGTCCATGACAGCTTAGCACCAAAGATATTTCCAAAGTGTTCACATGGGAACTTTAAAGGGAAGTCATGAAGTAGGTGACTTAAAACAGTCAATTAAGAATTGGTATAATTACCTAGAAATAATAGTTAAATCGTTGAAATGCACAGCTTCAGCTGCTCTAAGTGTTAATAAAAATACAAACTTGATCAAAAAGACCCTCATAAGGGTGATTCCATCTCAAATCATCAGGGGCCTTCTGCTCGACCATCTCTGATTTGCTTTTTATCTTAAATGATGAATATTTAAAATAGTTCCTGTGAAACTTGAGAGTGACACAGCAGATCTGTTTTAATTTTTTAAATAATATTGCCCGTCCACCCACTTTAAGCACATTCAAATTTAAAGCTTAATGACAATATATTAGGAATTATTGAGCATTGAAGCCTGAAATTTTCAGAGTTATCTTTACTCCACCAAGGAGGCAAAGCTTTGGCGGAGTTATGTGACGGTCAGCATACATCTGTTTGTCTGTTTTTACTCAAAAACAGACAAACAGATTTGGATAAAATTTTCAGGGAAGGTCAGAAATGACACAAGGACCAAGTGATTAGATTTGGCAGTGATGGGGTTTATAGTCTGGGTCCACGGATTTGTTAAAGATGTCTGTATGATTGTGAGATAGCCACACGGCGTCACTGTAACTATGACAACAAGTGAACACTGCAACAGCTACCTGCTGATGATCACATGATGGCGATCCTACTACAATCAACCGCTGCGGTTTTATCAGGACTTATCCTTTGGAAATGATACAACCACTGAGCAGCCTTGGAGGAGTACCACAGCTCTCTGAGTGCTTTTCTAATTTAATTGTAACATTCATTCAGAATCTGTAATATTGGAGAAGTAAATCAAAAGATTGGTGTCTATGAGTGAGTTAAAATATGAAAATAATCCATCAGGAAAAGCCCCCTCTTTGAGCACATATTAACAAAAAAGAAATTATAATGCAGAAGTCAAGTAATGATGTTTTCTGATCCACATATAACTGCATATCAGAATAATACAAAATAAAAGATAAAATATTTTTTGATATATGGTTATAAAAAAGAAAAGATAGGATTTTTCATCAAGGTGTGAACTTTGTTTCATACTTTAATTTACACATAGTCAAAGAATATGTGATTTACTTTTCCAATATTGCTGAATCAACGGCATGATGATAAATAACAGTGAAAATGTTGAGATATTGTCATCTTAAACATAGTAAGAAAGCTAAAACTTCACACATTTCTTTACAAATATATATATTTTATGCCATAAAAACTTCAGTCAAATCAGACACAGTTAAGCAGGAATTTTATCAAAAATGTGATGATTTAAGATGCAGTGACCAATAAACGAATAGTTGTAATATACGAAAGAAAATATTCTACCTTTTTCCACTTCTGTATGGGTCAATAAATAAATGAGGGACTTTTGAAGTCCATAGGATAAATCTTGCATACATTTTTATCGAAAGTTTTAAAAAATGATTTTTTTTATGTTTATTATGATCATGTATTTACGAATCCCATTCATATTTATTATGGAAACAATCACTTATTAATAAAAAAATGACTGGATGTCACTAAAATGTCAACTAAATATCTAATAAATTTAACAACAACCACCTTCTAATTAGCTAAACAATAATAAAATGAGCTTATTCAAGAAAAAAAATTGTGTTCTTTTTATGAAGTTGAGCTAATCATGACAGATATTTCTTTTTTTGGCAATATGTCCAATTTTATATGGAAAATAACAAATTGTATATGTGATCATTCTCAACTAAGTTACCGATTACAAAAACACCTCTCAAGGAAGTCACATGACCTGCTCCACATGATGTCATTTCCTCCTGAAGAAAAAGGCTTTCTGAGTTTTTTAATATAAAGTAGTTTGTAAGTCAAGTGTGGATTTATGGCATGTCAACAGGTTTACTACAATATCTTTATAAAGAACTTTCAATTTTACTCAATTGTATATATAATACTTAGAAGAATTTTTCTGTAAAAATGCCATGTGGTGTTTGGCTACAGGCGGCCATGTTGATTTTAGGCCCGAAAGCAGCAAAAATGTCAACTATGACACATAAAGTCCCATAATTATGTATTGACCTGTGTATTTATTAGTGATAAATTAGCTCGAATCAGCAGCATCACTGCGTCGGTGTTCATCAGAAAACAGCATCATGGTCTCTGTTTGTGTGTCTCCTGCAGAGGATCAGCACGGCCAGCGGGGACGGACGGCATTACTGTTACCCTCACTTCACCTGCGCGGTCGACACCGAAAACATCCGCCGCGTCTTCAATGACTGTCGTGACATCATACAGAGGATGCACCTACGGCAGTACGAGCTCTTGTGATGGGCAGCAGCAGCGTCCGGTCTGCTTATCTACCTACCGACCTACCTAGCTACCCTCCCCACCTCCCTCCCCCATGACCAGTTAGCCAGTCACCCCCCTCCACCTTCCACCAACTTCACCCAACCAACCGAGCGAGCGAGCGAGCGCCTGGCCTCCCCTCCACCCTGATACAACTTCTCCTCCCGGCAACGCAACTTTCAGAAAAACTGAACAGTGGAACGACTTTTTTTTTTTTTTTTAACAAAAGGAATAAAGAAAAAGAAGTTACGGATACACACCAACAACAGTTTCATCAATCAACTATTAGCCTGGACTGACTGCTGTACTCGGCTACACTTTGACCCAGGACTGAGGGTCGAGACTGGAATCCCTCAGTGTAGGCGATCTCTCCTTTTAGCTCTCTCTCAGATATTTGAACACAAACACTCGCAGGTACACACACACACACACACACACACACACACACACACACTACAGAATAAGACATTCAGACCCTTAAATAGGTTTTAATATCACACACACACACTTTTAAGTCCTCCTGCTTTTCACAGTCGGCAGAGGACGGATAAAATAACGCGTTCTGAGAGAGAGGAGTTTATTCACCGCGTGCTGAAGACGAACGAAGGAAGAGAAGAAGCGAACGACGGACACGGAGGGCGGCAAACTGATCCAGAGGAGGGCTGTGAGCCTTTTTTGTGCCCAGGGACAGACAGACTAATTGACTAGCGGCTGCCTGTGGACGTGAGCGTGACTCGAACATAAGACCACACGGCTCACATGACCTGCTCTTCAAGAAACCAGTCGAGGAGGGATGGCAGAAAACAACAAACAAACAAACAAAAAAAAAGGATTTAAAACAAAAAAAAAACTAGAAAAATATCATACAATGCATAAATTCATGCATACCAGTGAACTTCATGCAGTGCAAAAAATCCAAGCTATATATATAGATATTTATATATGTGTGTATATAAATATGTATATATATAAATATAAATATTATATATTCCTGTAATAACACAATTCAACTTTTAAGTTTTTGTTAGTTTTTACCCCATGTTGTGTGTTGGTGTACACTGTGTGTGTGATCTGCCTTTGTGCACCATTTGACCCCCTACCCCTGCGCGCACACACACACACACACACACACACACACACACAGACACACACACACACACACACAGACACACACCCTCACCCCTCTTGCCCCTGCTGCTATTTGACAACTGTTCAGCATATGGAAAATAAAGGAGAGGTTTTATTTAACAAGGAAAAAAAAAGAAAACAAAGCAAAAAGGAAAGCATGAAGTTACAGAAATGACTGGATGCAACATTTTTACATGGGAGCACACACATTAACACAAACGCACACACACACACAAGCTCCAGACCCCTCCTCGTCCACACAACGACCTCCCCTCCTCCCCTCCTCCCCCTCCCCTCTCGTCTTGTTCTCTCACCTCCCCCCTCCTACACCCGCTCCCTCCACCCCCACCCGGCTTTAAGTACGTCTGTCTTTATTTTACTGCTGGACTATTATTCTTGTACAGACTGTAAAATGTATTATTTTGTACAACTTTATTGAAGAAAAAAAATAACTTGTAGAAGATCCCTGTGCCTTGATCACGACTGTACGTGTAAAAATGAGCTAATATGTAAGTTATGTTTCACTGCGCTGTACAGCTGGACGGGTCTGTCCCACCTCGTCCGAGCGAGCTCACCCCTCCACCGGGCGCTGGAGGAGGGGACGGGCTTCGGATCGGGGCGGAGGCCTTTCGTCTGTTGCTTAGTTTTCCATTTATTTTTATTTTTTTTCCCCGTTTCCCCACATTTGTTTGTTCGTTGATTCATTTGTTTTGCTTTGACTCTCCTCTGGTTTATATAATAGGATTTGAAAAAAAAAATGAAGGAGAAAAAAGATAATCAGACACGCCACCTTAATGCTGTGTAGTGGAAGATACTGAACCGTAACACAATTTAATATATATATAAAATATATTTCAGATTTTATATTTTATATATATGTACTGTACACTTATATCTATCTCCCTTGTGAGCTGTCGCCCAGGTTTCCTTTTGCTTTCTGTCAGTAACATCTGCAAACATTTTACAGAAGGTGGTCATTCTGGGTGCAATGGGGTGGGTATTCATTTCTCTCTTTTTTTTCTTTTTTTATTTTAGCTTTAACTCTTTTGAAGGAGAGGGAAATATCCAATTGCAAAACGTTGCTTGTTTCTACATAAACCAAATTCTTTTTGCTTAAACAAGAGGAAACGGTTGTATTAGTGTTTGGTTCATTCCTAGGAGCAGGATATTAGATCCTCACATCGCACAAAGTGTCAGTTTATCAGGTACACTTAGCTTAAATTAAAGCAGTCCTGGGATAAGTCCTACCTCCATGAGGGTTAGAATGCTCACTGATTAGGTGTAAAATTCATTAATGTTACAGAATCTAGAAAGAAAACTGAAAAACAGGCACATAATAGTACAAACATGCGCCTTATATGTGTATATTATACATATATAAATAACACATTCTCATCAGCAACACAAACCACATCAAAGTTGAATCAACAACTTTGTAAAAAGGTTTTAATGTGATTATTATGACCTTGATGAAGATGAAATTTATTGCAAGATCAGTGATCAGACTGTCGTAGTTTTAGCGAGGTGTACCTAATAAACTATAATCTGTTTATAGTTTGTTTCTGACACCCATCAGTCAGATTTTCTCAACAAGAAGCAGCTTTTAATTCTCCTGTGGCCTAGGCAGACTTCACTTTACGGTCTATGAAGGTGACACCAGGGTCTCTGAGTTGTCTACAATCACACACCGAACGTTTCTCTGGTCTCAAAGTCAAAACTGAGGAGCTCTTTGAGTTCCCAACACCTGACGCGATCAAAGCATGAAACACTGCTCACTCAAAGGCCTCCCTGGAACATATCATCTTTGCTATTTTCAAGTATTTTATCGTTTGACTTGTTTTCTTAACAAATCCGAATCCCCAGGTTCAGTCCCGTGGCAGATCTGCAGCAGTGACAATGTGAGAAAAAAAGAATTCCTGGACTGTTTATTTCTATGTCAACACCTCCTCACCTGTGTAATGTAACACAGGCTGCAGCAATAAGAACGTTTAATTTTAGCTCAGCAGGAGGAAAGAAAAAAACCACAGCTGGCTTTTTTCTGTTTTGGCATCGAGCGATTTCAGTATTTACGGGTTTTTCCATCTGTTTTATTTTTCCTGTACATTTTGTTCAGTGTCAAAGAGACACAGGTGCGGAGATGAACGTAGGTGGATACATCTTAAGGTACAAAGGAGTCAAAAAATTAACGTAGCTTTTGCTCATTTGTCTGGTGAGTTTAAGATCTTACTGCAGCCGGACAGGCGACCAGTTCATGTCTTGCTCGTTGTTGATGCCACACGGTGAATTTCTAAAGAGTTCCCTGATGAAATGCTTTACAGAGACCTCTGAGGATTTGTTTAAAACCTTCTGGACGCACCTGAGATGAAGGGACACCTGGTGAAGCTGGTATATTTACTCCTTCAACCCACTGACACCTGCAGGGTCACACCTCACGAGGAGTCACACGATGTTTCACTCCTCATACGATTAATACATCGATGCAAAGTATAAAGAAGTGAGATGTCGGTAAAAACAGTTCAAGCCCCTCTGAGTGGCTCAGGTAAAATTACACCTGATAATAGAAGACACAGGGAGGTTTTGCAACCTGCTGCAGCTGACAGGAGGTAGTGAGTCGCCTGATGTGTGAAAGAGTTAAGTGGTGCTAAAAGTTGAATCACAGAGCGAAGAACATGCATCAATTTCAAATACAACATATGATCAAAGGTATGTAGACATGTGAACGTCTCATGCTATAAACACAGTTAATATTCTGCTCGATCAGCTTCCACTTCTGCAAGATTTTGAACCCTGGCTACAGGGATTTTGTCGCATTTAGCCACAAAAGCCTTCAGGAGGCCATTGATCGACGCTTTTGCCCGCCAACGCCAGCTTCATCTTGGGATGCAACATCACGGTAAAACATAAAAGGTCAGCAGCACACATTTGTCTAAACCATCTGGAAGTAAATAAGTATATACTGTGAAAAACGGAAAAATAGTTTGTGGACAGGATCTCAGAATATGTGATCATACAGTGTGTGTTTCATTTACATGTCAAAGCTGCCCTTTGAGTTTTCTGAAAACGGAGTAACCTGTTTTTGCAAATGAACTCAAGTGTCTAGTTGTGGCTAAAACTGCATCACACAGGTAAGTTTTAATCCGCTGACAGCAGTGCAGCACATACCATATACTGCATAATAACACCAATTCTCTATATTTATTCACAGCCTTTTCTATAAAATCATGCTTTACCAGCCTCATGCACACTTAAAATAGTGTGTCTTACAAGTTTCTGCCAGCACGATGTCCTGTATTTCAATATAATCTACTCCCATTATATTTTATTAACTTCTTTACATATGAAAGCAAATAATGTATTATTAGATGCAATGAAGCTGAATATCATAGGCAAGTAAACACCGGATTTTGAGATTTTGTTACTACTGAATACTCATTGAATACCTTATGGCAGTAAAATACTGTCTTCACAAAATGTTTGGCACACATTTGTCTGAATTATCAAGATTTTCCTTGATGGGAAGTTAAATAGCTGCAATAAAAAACAAAATAGCCCAGTAGTTTGTAGACAGGATCTCAGAATGGTGTTTAAATTTTACTTAAGGCAACCATCTATAATGTTAAAACAACTGTCTTACAAATCTGTCAAAGGAAAAACTCAATAAAAGTCTAGTTGTGGCTACAACTGCATGCATAACACCAAATCTATGTATTTATGTATTGACTTTTCTGTAAAATCATGATCTTGCTTAAAGTGTGAGTAAGTCAAGAAAATCATGACTTTATAGAAAAGTAAATAAAAACTTGATACAAAGATGTGAAAGCAAAGAAATGATGCAATGAAATTCAATTTTATCGACCAGTAAACATCACATTTTGAAATCTTATTGTTGCTGAATACTTGCTGTCGTAAAACATTCAATACTGCATTCATTGTAATCCATGTACCTGAATGCATCAGAATCAGCTTTATTAGTCAAGTCTGTGAAAACTTTGCAATGTTTTCTACACTGACAGAGTAGCTACACAAAATACATCACACATGGAATAAAGCAAGGCAACAGTTTGCAGAGGGAAAATGAGGGTTTAACACAATAGTTTAGAGCAAATACAGTTATGAACGATGAAGACCGCCTGCATACACGTGGCAGGTGGACTATAGAGAGCAGGTAAGAGAACAGGTAAGTGATATACAGTAGCTATGCAGGGTTAGAATTCAGAATGATTTGTTCCTGACTGAGTTAAATGTTCTTTCTTCTCTACCAGAGTTGGAGCAGGTTTTGTCACGTTTTTGTCATTTGTCCATTTTTTATTGCTTTGTAACTTGTTTGTCTAATTTTTTGTTTTAAATTATGTCGTTTGTCTCATTTTTTGTCATTTTGTGTCTTATTTTTATAATATTTTGTCTTGTTTTTGCTGTTTGTTGTCTTTTTTGTCTGACTTTTGTTGTTTTGATCATAAAGTAAAGCACTAGATTGCTTGTTGTTATTTTGTGTCTTATTTTTGTAATATTTTGTCTTGTTTTTGTTTTTTTGCCTGACTTGTCATGTGTCTCAGGTTTCTGTTGTTTTGTTTCTTGTGTTTGTTGTTTTCTTTCCTTTTTGCCTTTCTATTTTTTTATCATTTTGTTTTGCTTTATTTGTTGTTTTGAGCATTGTTTTTGTCATTTTGTGTTTTTTTGTCTCGCTTGTGTTGTTTGTCTATTTTTTTTCTCGTTTTATTTCTCGCCTTTGTCATTTTTTGTCTGATTTGTGTCATTTATGTAATTTTTGTCACGTGTCTGTCATTTGTCCACTTTTTTGTCACTTTGTAATTTTTTGTCTAATTTTTTTGTTCTGTTTCATGTCGTTTGTCTCATTTTTTGTCATTTTATTTCTCGCTTTTGTCATTTTGTGTCTCATTTTTGTTATATTTTGTCTTGTTTTAGCTGGTTGTTGTCTTTTTTGTCTGATCTTTGTTGTTTGATCATAAAGTAATATACTATATTTCTCATTGTTATTTTGTGTCTCATTTTTGTAATATTTTGTCTTGCTTTTGCTGTTTGTTGTCTGATTTTTGTTGTTTTGATCATAAAGTAAAATACTGTGTTGTTCAGTTCCAGATCACTGAATGTTTTGTGTCTTTGTAGATACTCTGTGATCTGTAATTTGTAATGTAAAACGATACACTGAGGCATAATGTTGCTGAAATTGCATTTATTTTTCTTAAGAAATGTTTTGCAAAAACATAATTCCTTAAAAGTTCTACAGTGACCAGATATTATTTCAGACAGCAGTTGAAGCCACTATTTTCCGCCGCTCCACAAGAGGGAGCCAGAGTCTAAAAACAAACACACAAAAAAGAAAAACTAAAAAAAAAACTAAAAAAAAAACACGTGGCCCGAACCGGACGACAAAATGTGCTTCCTCTCTCAGAAACCCCTCCTCCGGGTTTCCATGCATTGGCGCGCTTCGCCTGTGCGGCCGCGGCTCTCTGCTCCTCCCCGGGTGCTGGACTCACTGTAGCGGGCTGCGAGTGAAACCACAGCAGGCATGAGTGCGGCGGGTCACGCTCGGCCCGGTTCGGCCGCCGGCCCCGTCCAGCAGGGACTGAAAGAGGCTCTGATCGAGACGCTGACGGCCATCCTGTCCCCGGTTCAAGAAGTGCGCGCCGCTGCGGAGGAGCAGATCAAAGTGCTGGAAGTGACAGAGGGTGAGTGCTGGCCCGGTTCTTAGCGGCGCTGTGGGGAAGTCAACGGAGGCTAGCTGCCCGGTGCTGTCACTGATACACGGCGTGGGCCTGTGCACAGAGCTGCAGCGTGCTGACTGCTGCCGCTGTCCGAGCCACTGTTGACGAAGCTAACAGTGGAAATGTTAGCAGGAGGTTGTCTCGGCTCCCTGTAGCTAACAGTAGGCCATGTTTTCACAAGTTAGTGGCGACTAAGTCGGCCTGAAAGCTCATAAAAAAAGCGCACTTCTTACCTGGTGAGGCGTTCAGGTGCTGTCGCTGCCTTGCTCGAAGTGTCGCAGCTAACAAGTGTCATCATTAGCGTCTGTCTAGCTAACTAAGTTGTATTAAGCACATGGGGAATGCATGGAGTGGAGCCGGCCTCCACAGCACAGCTACTGCTGGGTGGACTCTCGTGTTGTTCCTCCGCTTCAAGTAAAAAAAACAAAAAAGTTTCGTGTTTTTATCGGTTATGTGGAATTCAAATAAACATTTCCTGAAACGTTAGCCGCGTTCATTTCTGGTCTCGAACGCATTGGAATCCAATAACGTCACCTGGCAACGATGAAAAGATAGCAACAGATCCCAACCGTCACCAACCGCTGCTTATTCGTTAATATTTTTAACAAGTAGCTGTAACTACGATGTTAAACCACCCAGAAGTGACCTTACCCTCAAACCCAGGGATATCAATTTATTCTGCGGTCGCTATGGCAACCGTGTAATGCCTACATGACAGATTTTTGCGACGAAGACGTCTCACAGGAGGGGGGATTCTCCCGCGAATCCCGCCCAAAGAGATGCCAGCTTCCTGCATCCTCAGAAGTCAGACAAAGAGAGCAGCCTCCCCTACATCCTATGAGGGGAGAAATCTGAGCATCACACACTTCAGCAGTCTGGTGGATTTAGAAAATATAATTGTCACTTTTTGATTTAACAACATGCATAAGAGACACGACAACCACCAAAACAACACATTTATTACAACAAAATAGACATCATCATCATCCCTGGCAGTTGCAATGATTATTTGTTGCATTATCAGTGCTGTCTACAAAATAGTGTAGTGTTTAAGTATTTATTCTCAGCTTTTCTCACTTAATTATTACGCCTGCTGAGTCAAAGGGCCTATATGCTTAATGTCTTTGTTTGTATGTTTGTTTTATTTCATTCATTTGTAAAATAAAAAAATACAAATAAAAAATGTTTCATGTAAATACAACAATCACCAAACAGGGAGTAGCCTGCTTAAATGTCCTCCTATTTACATCAGTGATAAATTGACGCATTAAACCCTAGACTTTAGTAGCTCGTATGTGTTTCAGGGTGATTTCTGCCCATGTTCCATGCAAACAAACAAATTTTGAAATTCCAGTGTTTAAATTTCCTTTCTGAAAATTCGTACAAATTACTGTGCAGCTGCAGACGCTGATTTGATGCCACCCTCTTGAAATATCGTGTCAACATTAAGGGAGGGATATGAGTAAAAAAAGTGGTATTTATCAGTATTAACCCTCCTGTTGTTTTTATTTACAGGCATCAAAAAATATGATTTCCATGCCTGAAAAAAAAATTAAGAATTCAGCAAAAAAAATTGTGAAATTTTGCAAAACCTTAATGAAGAAAATTCCAATAATTCATTAAAAAAGATTTTTAAAAAATCCCCCAAATTTGGCAAGAAAATTCTTGAAACTATTTTCAAAAAATTAGTAAAAATCTTCCAAAGAAAATCCTAAAAATATCTAAAGTGATTACATATATGATTACATATATATCAGTAAAACTTCTAATGTTTTCTTTAAGAACATTCACCAAAAAAAATCAACCAAAATCCATCCAGCGAAATTTGCTGGATTTTGGTTGATTTTTTTTTTTTTTTTTTTTGTTGGTGAATGTTCTTAAGAAGCATTTTTTTAACATTTATTTCCACCCAACAATATTCATAAATTTTTCAATAATGTTGAAAATGTGCACATCAGAAGTTTCACTATTAAAATAGTTTGTTTTTTCCACATTTTCAAACTTTAAAATGTGTCAAATTTGACCTGCAGGACAACACGAGGGTTAAATTAAACAATAAAAAACAGGCAAAAGCTCAATGAACATGCTGTTGGTTGTTTTCCGGTCATTGATTTAAACCCTAATAATTAATCTCTGTGTAACAAAAAGTAATATTTACAGATTTTTTCTATGACAATAATCCCTTCATGTGTTAAATTCTGAAGAATGACAACACAGAAAGCTCCACGCTGCAAGTAGAAATCAGTGTTTTTGAGGCAGTCGGCCATGGCATTGACTGCTTATCTCATTCATAATGTGTCTTTTAGCACATAGAAAACACCATGTGGACATGCTATCAAGATAAAAAGCTTTATTTTCACCAGAGGGAGGCTTGTTGTTATATAACTGAAACCCTGACATGGTCTCAAATACAAAGATGGAGTTCACTTTTAATCTTATATTGTGTGATTTGTTGGCATGTCTACTTAAAATAAGGAATTTTGGTGCTCTATCTTCAGATTGGCACAGTTCAACAATATGTTTTCTGTTTGCTGTGACAGAATTGGTTTATTTTCTGACTCCCAAATACATTTAATTACCTTTTTTAGTCACCTACTAACAGAGTCTGGGGGGGAAAAAAAGTTTTTTGGGGTAAATAATTCCCACGACCATCCTCTGTTTTACTTTAATAAAGAGCTAAAAATAAAAGGGCCAGGTGGATACAGTAACCAGAGGCTGTAGCTTACACTCCACCAGACTTCCCATTGTCTCTGCTGCAATCCTCACACCGCCGGTGAAAGGCTAATTGTTCGCGCTGTCTGCCGGCCGTGCTGCAGCGTCGCAGCGAGGCCGACCCTTTCCGCTGGCCCCTCTCTAAGGCTGCCGCTGTGCAGGGTCGTCAGCACTAACATTGTCTTTTGGCGCCTGATGTCACTCCTGGTAAAACCCGGTGAGAGAGGCAGGACTGAGGTTGATGCTGATCCCGAATTATGTGTTTTATCTCGGCACGCGGGCCACGCCAGGTTCAAACCGGCGTGTCTGTTAGCTTTGTGCAACGTTAACCAAGTTACGCCAGCGTTGTCGCTTATCTTGGTACCCGGGTTCATAATGAAATACCTGCTCAAGTCAGCAATTATGTGAACAGATTTATTAATTTGTCTTTTTTCTGTCAAAGTGTTCTGAAAGAATACGTACGTCACGCTTTGAATCTGCTTCTGTAGTAACTTATTCTGTCCTCTGTGCTGATGTGTCGTAGAGTTTGGCGTCCACCTGGCAGAACTCACCGTCGACACTCGGGGAGCGCTTGCTATCCGTCAGGTGAGGAGAAAATAAACTGCACTGATGTCCAGCTCGCACACATTCATGCCAAACTCAGCTCTTCAGCACTTTTTCTGGTGTCGTGTTTGTTTCCCTCCTTGTTTAACACATGTGCGGCTGAATAAATATGTGGTCGTGTCTGTTTGCAGTTGGCATCAGTCATCCTGAAGCAGTATGTGGAGACTCACTGGTGTTCCCAGTCAGAGAAATTCAGACCTCCTGAAACCACAGATCAGGTAAACCGGTCTTCTCCTTGGGTACAGTCCTTGCAGAAAGTACTCAGACTCCTTCAATTCACGCCCACTCTGATGTGTTGTAGCTCGTGAATCGTGCACATCTTGTTCTTACGTCATTGTCCTTGCTGTGTGTTACTTGTACCAAATAGAAATGATTGAATATTGTCATGAAAGGCACACAATTGTGTTTGTAAGGTTCCACAGTCCACGCTGCATGTCAGGATAAAACGTGAGCCGTGCAATCCAAGGAGATCTCTGTAGACATCTGTGATAAAAGCATGGCAAGGCTCCTGCAAGCTTTTGAGTGGTTTCAGGTGCACGTTGGCCTCGTTGACAAGTTTGGAAGTTTGGGGACTCTTCTTAGAGATAGCTGTCCTGTAGGTGGAAATCATGATTGGATAATGATTATGATTCAAGGCAAGGCAGCTGTATTTGTTTAGCACATTTCATACACAAGAGTAAGATAAGATAATCCTTTATTACTCGCCACGTCAGGGGAAATTCCCCGTGTTCCAGCAGCAGTGCACAGTAAAGGTAGTAGTTATGATAGCAATAATATATACAGAGTGAAGGATGAAAAATGAATAAATAAAACATTGAAAACATTGGAAATGTTCAGACAAGCATAAAAAGCACAATTAAAATGAGCAATATAATGAAATATGGAAAAGAACAGGAAAATTCGACTATACAATGTGTATAATATGACTTGCATCATGACGTAGATATTAGCTGAATGCTATCAGTTATTTTACTCATGTTAGCGACACTGAGTTGGCCCAATTATCTTAATCTGCTTATATGTTGCATAACGTTAGCTGGACATCAATATTTTGCTAATGTCTGTTTAACTTGTAAAATCTACGATGACTTATCTTCAGCTAGTAACTTTTCTCCGGTAAGTCGCTGCCCTATTTTCCAAGACGACGCTCCTCTGACTCTCTGACCTGCTGCCTGGGTGTTTGACGTGACGCTTTCAAGGCTGCGCTCCTGCCAGTAATTAACATCGTATTAACCCGACGTATCAAAGAGGAGATACTGAGAAAGATGGTTATCTGTAGTTCACCTTAGTACTCACGAGTAACCGACACAGTTCAGGACTCTGCTGTGAAGGTGGAGGCATGCGGCGGTGGTGTATTTGCGACAATAAAAACATAAATGTAAAAAAGAGGAAACACTGATACGGGCAAAATATACAATGTGAAAATGGGTTATGGCTAATTATTGCACATGTATGAATTGCACTTAAACGTGAATAATTCACTTGTGGTCATGTGACGCTATCATTCAGAGGGGAAGGAGCAGACATTTGACAGCTGTTTTGAGTCTGTTGGTTTTAACTCTAAGTGTCCTGTATCATCTGAGTGGAGGGGGGAGAAAAGAGAGCATCCTGGGTGTGAGGGGTCTCTGGTGATTCCTCTGAGGTCTGCCGGTGTAAATGTCTCTGAGGAGGGGTAGTGTGGTCCCAATTTGACAAATTGCTCCAATCTAATTGTGCAAAACCTGTAGATGTACCTGCGTAAAAAGATGTAAATACCTTCTGAAGCGACTGTACATTTCTCTTTTCACAGAAGAGCACAAGTTCCATCGTCCCAAAATATTCTTGCACACAATGTTAAATTGACCTCTTGGGGATTGAAGGCAAATGTCGGTTTCCGTCCTCCTCTTCCTCCAGGCTAAAGCTGCCATCAGGGAGCTGCTGCCAAGCGGTTTGCGGGAGTCGATCAGCAAAGTTCGCTCCAGCGTTGCGTACGCGGTGTCGGCCATCGCCCACTGGGACTGGCCTGAGGCGTGGCCGCAGCTCTTCACCCTGCTGATGGAGATGCTGGTCAGCGGAGATGTCAACGCTGTGCACGGAGCCATGAGGGTCCTCACGGGTATGTAATAAGTTACAGAGACAGTCAGGCACACTTAGGTTCTTTAGGTGTTTAAGATGCAGCAATAATCATAATGTTTACAGCAATTCTTTTAGCGATATTATCAGAAATTTTACATTTGCACAGTTGCTTGCTTGCATGTAAATCCCTCAAGTTAAGGCACGTTTTTGACAAATGCATACACCACTTCTTGTTGCACCCTCTGTTTATTCTCACACCAAAAGAAATGAGCGTCCCCTTAACCCTCGTGTCGTCCTGTGGGTCAAAATCGAACAGTTTTAAAGTTTGAAAATGTGGGAAAAAAATCATATTTTCACAGTGAAACGTCTGATGTCCACATTTTCAACATTTTTGGGAAATTTTTGAACATTTTTTGGTAGGGAAAAAAGAAACATTAAAAAAACAAAATCCAGCAAATTTCACTGGATTTTAGTAGATTTTTTTGTAAATGTTCTTCAAGAAAATATAAAACATTTTACTGATATATATGGAATCACTTTAGATATTTTTAGGATTTTTTTGGGAAGATTTTTTAATCAATGACCGGAAAACAACCAACAGATTTTTTAAATAAAACTTTTAAGAGAAACTTTTAAGGAATTACTGGAATTTTCTTGCTGAAAGTTTTGCACATTTTCAAAAATTTGGGGATTTTTTTTTGCTGAATTTTTTTTTTTTTATTATTATTTTTTTTTTAGACAAGGAAACAATATTTTTTGATGCACATAAATGAGGACAATAGGAGGGTTAGAAAACGCTTGTTAAAACATATTTTTCTTCTGTTTTGAATGTCTTGTGTTTATGTCACGTTCCGTTGTGTCCAGAGTTTACTCGAGAGGTGACGGATACGCAGATGCCGCTGGTGGCTCCAGTCATCTTACCTGAGATGTACAAGATCTTCACCATGGCCGAGGTACTGCTCCCATCTCCCATCTGTACTGCCCAGCAAATGTAGTGCAGTATATCGTTGCACGCTGCAGTGTTAGACAGCTTGAAATAAAAGTGATGATGCCCGTCGTGCAGAAGCCTTTTTGAAGAGTCGTGCCATCTGTGTTCCCTCCCTCAGCAAAAAAAAAAACAACAAAAAAACGCTGCTTCATCTCACAAACAAGCAGCGCTCAGATGCAGCATGAAGCCGGTTTTCATCTCAGTTTGAACAGTTGCTCCAGCAATCATGAAAAGCCAGCAGTAGTTAAAACTGTTGCAGATGAATACATTACTATATTTTTAGGATCTCTCTGGATGCACAGTTTGTCAGCTGTCAGTGGAAATGGTAATAATTATTCTGCACTGTGTTTATTTCAGGTTTACAGCATTCGTACACGCTCCAGAGCCGTGGAGATATTCACCACCTGTGCCAACCTCATCTGTGCAATTGAAGAGCTTGAAAAGGTGGGATTAATTTGATATTACAGTGGTCAGTCGCAATATTGCAGTCGACTTTACAGCTCAGTGTATCGTTGATTTTTTTGCTGTGTTGCGGGGTTTTGTGGTATATAGGTTTATATCTCAGCAAAGTAGGAAGAAGCAGCTCTGTTACCTGTCAGAACTAAAGTGTTCTGCTGTTGTTTTAAGATAATAACTGTGTAACGCTGTGTTTGGGTGTAGGGTGCAGCCAAAGCGTTGATCTTCCCCGTGGTGCAGCAGTTCACAGAGGCGTTTGTGCAGGCCCTGCAGATGCCCGATGGACCCTCGTCTGATAGCGGCCTCAAGATGGAAGTCCTCAAGGTGAGAGTAGCAGTTGTTTAGCGTGACCCTAAATTCAGGTGTGGAGGAGAGAGTTGGACTGAATTTGCATTTGCAGACTTTATCGTCACAGAGTAAATGTCAGTCATTTTCATAGTAGCTACAGTTAAGGCTTTAAATCTGTGTTTGATCCTCTTATTCCTTTCACAGGCAGTAACAGCTTTGGTAAAGAACTTCCCCAAACCCATGGTGTCCTCCATGCAGCAGATATTACCCATTGTGTGGAATACTCTGACCGAAAGTGCAGCTTTATATCCTTGACAATGCCAGCAGTGTGTTCGCTACTTCCTTGCTGGGATAATCGCTGCCGTCCGTGCGGCACAAAGAACATTTTTGATCGACTCATTTGATGGGAACTTTCTGTGGTTTTAGCTCGAGGTCTTTTAACCCTCCTGTTGTCCTCATTTACGGGCAACAAAAAATATTGTTTACTTGTCTGAAAAAAATCCAATAATTCAGCAAAAAAAATCCCCAAATTTCTGAAAATTTGCAAAACCTTCAAGAAGAAAATTCCAATAATTCCATAAAAGTTTACCTTTAAAAATTTATTTAAAAAATCCCCCAAATGTGGCAAGAAAATTCTTGTAAATATTTTCAAAAAAATATGTAAAAATCTTCCAAAAAATTCCTAAAAATATCTAAAGTGATTACTTATATATCGGTAAAACTTGTAAGATTTTCTTGAAGAACATTCACAAAAAAATCAACCAAAATCCAGCACAGTTCACTGGATTTTGGTTGATTTTTTTTTTTTTTTGTGAATGTTCTTAAGAAGCATTTATAACATTTCTTTTTTTTTCACCAAAAAAAATGTCCAAAGATTTCCCAAAAATTTAGAAAATGTGGACGTCAGAAGTTTCACTGTGAAAATATGCTTTTTTTTCCCCACATTTTCAAACTTTAAAACGAGTCAATTTTGACTCGCAGGACGACACGAGGGTTAATAGAACAGCTTCTGTAGTCCAGAGTAGCTGTTCTATATATACTTATACACACGTGGACAAAATTGTTGGTACCCCTCAGTTAAAGAAGGAAAAACCCACAATTCTCACTGAAATCACTTGAAACTCACAAAAGTAACAATAAATAAAAATTTATTGAAAATTAAATAATCAAAAACAGCCATTACTTTTGAATTGTTGATTAACATAATTATTTAAAAAAACAAACTAATGAAACAGGCCTGGACAAAAATGATGGTACCTCTATAAAAGATTGAAAACTATTTGACCAGAGTGACATGATTAACTCAGGTGTGTCATTTAATTGACATCACAGGTGTTTCCAAACTCATAATCAGTCAGTCTGCCTATTTAAAGGGAGACAAGTAGTCACCCTGCTGTTTGGTGAAAAGGTGTGTACCACACTGAACATGGACAACAGAAAGCGAAGGAGAGAATTGTCCCAGGACATCCGAAAAAAAATGATAGACAAACATCTTAAAGGTAAAGGCTATAAGACCATCTCTAAACAGCTTGAAGTTCCTGTGACAACAGTGGCTCATATTATTCAGAAGTTCAAGACCCACGGGACAGTAGCCAACCTCCCTGGACGTGGCCGCAAGAGGAAAATTGATGACAAATTGAAGAGACGGATCGTTGGAATTGTATCCAAAGAGCCCAGAGCAACCTCCAAAGAAATTAAAGGTGAACTCCAAGGCCAAGGTACATCAGTGTCAGATCGCACCATTCGTCGTTGTTTGAGCCAAAGTGGACTTCATGGGAGACGACCAAGGAGGACACCACTGCTGAAAAAAACTCATAAAAAAGCCAGACTGGAATTTGCAAAAATGCATGTTGACAAGCCACAAAGCTTCTGGGAGAATGTCCTTTGGACAGATGAGACCAAACTGGAGCTTTTTGGTAAGGCACATCAACTCTATGTTCATAGACTCAAAAACCAAGCATACGAAGAAAAGAACACTGTCCCTACGGTGAAACATGGAGGAGGCTCAGTAATGTTTTGGGGCTGCTTTGCTGCATCTGGCACAGGGTGTCTTGAAAGTGTGCAAGGTACGATGAAATCTGAAGACTATCAAGGCATTCTGGACAGAAATGTGCTGCCTAGTGTCAGAAAGCTTGGTCTCAGTCGCAGGTCATGGGTCTTCCAACAGGACAACGATCCAAAACACACAGCCAAAAACACCCAAGAATGGCTGAGAGAAAAGCGTTGGACTATTCTAAAGTGGCCTTCTATGAGCCCAGATCTGAATCCCATTGAACGTATGTGGAAGGAGCTGAAACATGCCATTTGGAGAAGACACCCATCAAACCTGAGACAACTGGAGCTGTTTGCTCATGAGGAGTGGGCCAAAATACCTGTTGACAGCTGCAGAACGCTCATTGACAAATACAGAAATCGTTTAATTGCAGTGATTGCCTCAAAAGGTTGTGCAACAAAATATTAAGTTATGGGTACCATCATTTTTGTCCAGCCCTATTTCATTAGTTTGTTTTTTTAAATAATTATGTTAATCAACAATTCAAAAGTGATGGCTGATTTTGATTATTTCATTTTCAATAAATTTTTATTTATTGTTACTTTTGTGAGTTTCAAGTGATTTCAGTGAGAATTGTGGGTTTTTCCTTCTTTAACTGAGGGGTACCAACAATTTTGTCCATGTGTGTATATTGTGAAAAGTAATGCAGTGAAATTATCAACTAGAAGTATATATTCATCTGATTGATTACAGTGAAGACAAGAAGAGAGCAGTTTGTACAGAGAGCGAATGTCCACATAATATTCCTGTGAGGAACAAGAAAACAGAAAGCTACAAAGACTGTTTTTTTTAGTGCATTATTCCTTAACCAGATGTTCACTTATGTAAGAACAGAAGTCAACTACACAGAGGAGGTGGACGACCCAGTAGACTCAGATGGTGAGCAGGAGTTTGGCATCGGTACTCGTGTGCTGCATTTATTTATCTTCAGCAGTTGATTTTTTTAAAAATAAAACAAAAAACATTTTGGCAGGTGAGGTTCTGGGCTTTGAGAATCTGGTGTTCAGCATCTTCGAGTTCGTCCACACGCTCCTCGAGAACAACAAGTTCAAGAGCACGGTGAAGAAAGCGCTGCCCGAACTCATCTACTACATCATCCTGTACATGCAGATCACTGAGGATCAGGTGAGGAGTCACTGGACGAGCTGCAGGGAAGATGAGAGCGTTACATGTGTGTGTTTCTAGTGGTGCGATGGCCTGATTGTTTCCCCGTGTCGGCTCATTAGATCAAAGTGTGGACGGCGAACCCTCAGCAGTTTGTGGAGGACGAGGATGACGACACCTTCTCCTACTCTGTCAGGATCTCTGCTCAGGACCTGCTGCTGGTGAGACGAACACACAGATCTGGGAAGCCACAACAGAGATAAATAATCATGCAACTTTTAAACTGTCAGGTTGTCCAGAGAAGATGAGGAGGCAGACACACAGACACTCTGGAGACTCTGATGGTTGAAAATAAGGTTTACTGATATCAGGAAGTGACACACAAAGCAGCACGTTCATGTGAGCATTGCCAGCATCGATTCTGAGGATTCTCTTCCACTTTGAGTATATATTGGGTTGGGAGGAATGACGTATTTAGATTACAGCCTAACAAAGTCTATTTGTACAAAAGCCCAAAGGGTGACCAAAGTGATTCACAGTAAAAAAACAAGAAAATACTTAATCACAGGACAATCAATCACACTTACACTCACACTAACCTCAGCGTATTTTTGGACTGTGGGAGGAAACCGTAGTACCTAGAGGAAACCCACGCATGCACAGGGAGAACATGCAAACTCCATGCAGAACGGCCGGGATGCGAACCAGGGATCTTCTATCTGGAAGATGAGAAGTGCTAACCACCACGCCACTGTGCAGCCCAGTAAAATATACAATAAAACTATAAAATAAGCAGCAATAAAACAGCACTAAAATATATGTCAGGGTAGAGACTGCAATTTGGTAGAATTGAAGTCTCTACCAGTAGAGATGGAACTTTAAATCTGACCCCTGACCCTAACCTTAACTAAATCTGACCCCTGCCCTGACCCCTGACCCTAACCTTAAAAGTCTAACCTTAGCCCTGACAAATCTCTACTGCTAGAATTGGAGTTTCTACTGGTAGAGACTCCAATCGCAATCTCTACTGGTAGAATCTTCAATTCTACCAAATCGCAGTCTCTACCATGATATATACATGTAAAAGGAAAAAAGTAATAAAATGTCACCATGGTTCTAGGTACTGAAAACCATTTCAAACAGTGAGGTTTTGACCTGAACTTATCTGCTCAGCCACTCCAGACTAAACAAAATGTAACCCAGGATAAGGACAGCAGTTGTCTCTCACGTATCGTCTTCTGCAGCATCTGCCTTTGTCACAGCCTTAGTTTAGCAGAAGTGAAGAGGGTTCAAAAGTGATAATCCCCAGGATAATTAGAGGTGACCTGGGTCAATGTGTAAATGTGGGACTTTTTGTAACATAGTTGACTTTTTTTAGTTTTACCAGTTTTCTTCTGCTTTTTTTTGATGTAAGCTCAAAACAGACAGCAGGAGCGACTTCTCATTCAAGACGTACTGTAGTTCTATAAGGGCACAGTGAAATGATAGAAGGGCCGCTAATGACAATCAATGCTTTATAAACACTGATAAAGGCACAACTTTGTGGGCTACTAACTTGTTAACTGCTGGAGTTGATGTTTACAACCACAGTCCTTCTTGTCACCTCCTGCTTTTGGCTACACTTCAGGTACATTTTATCTGTTTAACTGCACCATAATTAGGGCTGCACGATCATCTACTTTCAGTTGAAAATTAATTCTAATCATTGGTTTAATCACACATTTAATTGCCCTCTTATGTTTAATTTATACCACTGTGATTTATGGTATTTGGCTCTAAATACAACAACTTCCCTGCTCCAAGTTATTACGCTTTCCTTTACTTTTGAAACCAGGTCCATGCTGCCAGTGTCAATAAAGGTAGTGTCTACAGATACGGACCCGTACCCGTAGCCTGTGGCCTACGGATACGGCACTTTCCCTTAACATAAATATTAATGAGCCGGACATAAATATTAATGAGCCGGCTGATGAACGCGCTTCGTGATTGGCTGGTAATCCGACGGACATAAATATTAATGAGCCGGCGACGCTGATGAAGGCGCTTCCGTGATTCGAGGTGAATCTGCGGAATGAATGGCGGAACTAACAGCCAACAAACTATAAGTATTTTTTTACCTTCAAAAGTAGCGACAGACTATTACATATTAACAACCTAAACAAAACCCTGACGTATTTTCTGCGTCTGTCAACACAGACCCTGTCACAGTCACTTTAATGTTAGCGGACTCTGTTGAATGGCTAATTTACATCATCACAAACAAATCTCACAATATCACAGTAAATCGAGTTTGTGTTTTTTTTTTTAATTCATGCCGAATTAAAGAGCTGCTCCTCACCATTCACGAGTGTTTGTTTCATATTCGACATCCGTAATTTTATCTTGTAAATTAGCGTCCGAAATTAAATGGGAACATTTGCAATGGAGTTCGTCAGCCGCTTCCACCACTGAACGCGGTAAACTAATTAATAGGAACTGGACTTCAAGCAATTTAGACACGGCGTCTAAAAGCGTAAAAACTACTTTGTCTACGTAAAGTGTGAGAGGAGACGGTGTATTTTTAGTTAAATTATACAATGTTCGCCGTCAAAGTCATTCATATAAACTGCCTGTAATGTGCAGCAAATAGTAGTTAACCATCGCCAGCTCTTCAGTGACCTTAACACGTCCGTACCTCTAGTACAGATGCTACGGGTACGGGTCCGTACCTCTAGCATCAACCGTCAATAAATGCTTATCAAAACGCAATCCTTTGTGTATTTGAATTAAAGCACTTCAAGATAAACACCTGGTGGCAGAACAGGGTGGTGCAAATTTTGGAAAACAACATGGAAACAGTGAATTATGACGTTTCTGTTAGTGTCATTCTGCTGTTTTTATACAGGTGAATGGAAATAATTCCAATAATAATTTCCATCAGTGATTATGTAGGAATCGTCACAGGCCAAACTGTAACGGTGTCAGAAGCCCAAACTACAACTCGCCTCTTCATTTTTGTATTATCTGATCAAAATTGAACCTTTCTTTATGTTTTATTGACTGTATAGCGGAGTTTTTTTTCCCACAGAAAATGGCCTGAAGCTCAAAATAGATTTGAAGCTCCTGTAAAAAGTGAGCTTGTGTAATTGTTGTTGCCATACTAGCATTAAGTGTTTTTCAAACCATTAGGGAGATTCCATTTGTTGTCTCATGAGTGAATTAATGCTGCAGATTAGTTAGTGCAGGCAGAACATGTTTTTATGATTAGCTGCCCACTTTGAAAGAAATTAAGAATTTTTCATCTCTTCTTGCAGAGGATTGAGGATGTTCACATCTGCTGTATTTACACTTGGAGAAATCCTCTCGCTCTCTCATTGCTTCTCCTACACACACAGCCTCCACAAACACTGGAGGCAGCTGTCAAACAACGTAGCCGGAGTCTTCAGAACAGTTGTTTACTATTGACTATGTGTGTTCTATATATATAGCAAGCATGAGCACCGCAGTCAAATGTAAAACAAGGCAACACTGTCCATCTTTTGCGAGCATGACTTGCTCATCAGCTCACTTTCCAGCCTGCAGTTCACTTGCAAAGCGTGTTTAATGATGGTGACCTTTGACCTGTGGCTGCAGGCTGTTGCTGCAGAGTTTCAGAATGAGAGTGCAGCAGCGCTGGCGGCGGCTGCGACCAGACACCTCCAGGAGGCGGAGCAGAGCAAGAACAGCGGCAATGAGCACTGGTGAGGACAGACTGCATGTTCAGATAGACTGACTCTGTGGATCTGCACACACTATGAAGGCGAGACGAGGAAATCGAACATGTCTGATGTGTTTTTAACCAGGTGGAAGATCCACGAGGCCTGCATGCTGGCCCTGGGCTCAGTCAAGACCATCATCACAGAGAACGTGAAGAACGGCCGTATCCAGTTTGACATGCATGGTTTTCTGGCCAGCGTCATCCTGGCTGATCTCAACCTGGCAGGTGAGCCGTAGCCCTTTAAGCTGCAGTCAATTCCAGCCATTTTCAGTACAAAAAATCGCTAATATTCTATTTGTAAATTAAAATATGACGAGAAATACAGGGAATATTGGACGCGCATCGCGAGGTGCATTTCCTTGAAAACGACCTATTCATGGATTATATACCGACTTCAAGACATGTTTTGGACAAAATATTTTACTGGCTTGTTTTGTCTAGATGTCCAAGGTTGGATTATGGCCGTTTTTTGTGGAATATTTTTGTCTGTGTGTAATAATGAACCCGGAAATGTGAGTCGTGCTGTGTGCGTTAAAGCCGTGTATAGAGAACGGATGGATGGATATTCGTTGTTTGTCGGACAAATGTGTTTATATTACCCGCTGTGGTAATCGCATCTGAAAGTGGTTTATACCGGCGGATTCATGAGAATCTAAGCTTTCCATCGGTGTATAGTGTTTGTATAATCGCGTTTGCAGTTTCAGGCATTTAGCAAATTGCTTATGCAGATCTCAAAGTGTACCGCGGGCGGAACACTGAAGCGCAATGACCGACCCAAAGGTGTGGGAGCGATCATGTCCATAGAAGAAAACTCCAGATGATTCAAGACACGAGCACTTGCACAGTCTCTGACAAAATTGACCCTCAAGAAGCTTCAGCATTAATCTCAGCAGTAAAACCTGTAACTTCAGCTGTATTTCTCTTCTCACATTATCTAATATAATAGAGTATAAATGTATAAAATAAGGAGGGAAACGATAATGACATTGACTGTGCATTTTAAAGCCTATATCGGGCCGATATCGGCTTTAAAATGCAAATAATCACATTGTCAGACTGCAGTCATGAAGCGTGTAAACAAGTCTGGCTGCCATAACAAGCTTCTTGTGCCTGACTAACAATGTGTTTGTGGTTTGGAATTATTTCCAAGCCCACATGTATCGGTATCGGTTGATATCGGAATCAGAAATTGAGAGTTGGACAATATCGGTTATCGGCAAAAAAGCCAATATGAGACATCCCTAGAATATAATTCCTCCAAAATCATTAACGAATCCTCATTTTGAGTCACTGTAACGAAGCTTTTTGTTGTCTGTGGAACAACTGAGTAGCCTGTGAGATGTTTTTTCATTTTCACATTGCCTGTTTACTCAGAAGAACACAAAAAAAAAAAGAGACCGTGGAATAGCACTAAATGATATCGCATCATTTATATATTGTTGCATTGTCTTGTTTGTGTTTTCTCTGCACCAGCGGCGTCTCCGTTCCTCCTCGGTCGAGCTCTGTGGGCGGCCAGTCGCTTCACAGCAGCCATGTCTCCAGAGCTCATCCAGCAGTTCCTCCAGGCCACCGTCAGCGGCCTCCACGACAGCCAGCCGCCCTCCGTTCGCATCTCCGCGGTCAGGGCCATCTGGGGGTGAGTCAGCTGCGTTTTTAATGGTTGCTAACCTGCCACCGCCCAAACACAAAAACCTGTGTGTTGTTGATGTGATCTAGAACAGCAGACGTCTGCAGCTCGTGTATCAAACCAAGCGGGAGTCAGCAATTTAGAATGTTCAAAAAATAATTTCAGTATGGACAAATAGAACAAGGCTCACACTTGAAGCAGTAGTTTGACGTTTTGGGGACGACTTGGAGGTCGATACGTCACTCGTGTGTGTGTGTACAGTATATGTGAAGGTAGGAAATGGCTTGCCTGGCTCTGTGCAAAGGTGACAAATGTTCCTGTCAGCACCTCTGAACCTTCACTTTCAGGAGTCTTGCTGTCACCAAGGCAACCAGCAGTGATGACGGAAAGTTTCCTGCTGCACAACTTAGGAAAAAAACACATGACCCCTTGCAAAACTGCAACTTTTTATTCGGGTCATTCCAGATTTGGAGGACATTTGGGCTTCAAAACTTAAGAAAAATAGAGGAGGACGGAGGAACGAGCTGAGTATTCGGATCGGTTCGTGTCATAACGTTTGACAGGGGGACAGATGAATTTACGAGTCAAATACCGATCATAGGGGTGGTGGAATCCAGATATTTGGATCTCAAAATAAATATTCAGATACCACCGTCATGGCAGAGTCCAGCCCTAGAAACAAGACAAAAAAGTGAGACAGTGACAAAAACATGGACAAATGACACAAACGAGACAAAAAATGACTAAAGCCGAAAACAAAACGACAAAAAGTAGACGACACCAGCGAGACAAAAAATACAAAACGACAAAATAATGGATAAAACAAAACACAAAATGACAAAAATAAGACAAAAACACAGGCGAGAAAAAAAGGAAACAAAATGACAAAAACAAGAAACATAATGACAAAAACAAGAGAAAAACTGCAAAAGTCAGACGATAAAACAACAAAAACAAGAAAAAACAAGAAAAAACATTACAAAAGTGAGACACAAAATGATAAAATAACATTGAGCCATTCAGTATTTTACTTTCTGATCAAAACAGCTTTTCAGGGTTGATAACTTATTTTAAATTTTTAGTTTTTCAAATTAGCAATCTGCAGTTAATGCCGTCTGTAATTTTTATCCTTTAAAAGTCGTCCTGTGGGCCGGATTGGACCCTCAGGCGGGCAGGTTTTGGCCCGCGGGCCGCATGTTTGACACCCCTGAACTGGATAATGGCAGCATGCTTTGAATAGTACTTGCAGATTTAAAAAATGTCATCACAGATTCTAGGATTGTTTTTAAACTTCCAATGATCGTGTTATAATAGATTACATCATCACTATTAGATCACGATGACATAAAAATGGAGGCCGTGTGTTCATCGTCTCCTACATCCGCGTCTTTCTGCAGGTACTGTGATCAGCTGAAGCTGTCAGAGAGCACGCATGTCCTTCAGCCCTTCCTCCCCAGCATCCTGGAGGGACTGGTCCAGCTGGCCGCCCAGTTCAGCTCCGAGGTGCTGACCCTCGTCATGGAGACGCTGTGCATCGTCTGCACCGTCGACCCGGCCTTCACCACCAGCGCTGAGAACAAGATCTGCCCCCTCACCATTGCTATTTTTCTCAAATATAACAATGGTACAGATGCAGCACCTCGACTCTCATCCTCTCTACATTCTGAGCATGATCTTTACTTTTTAAAGAATTTCTCTTCACATGCTACTTACCTTTTAAAGTTACGTTTCACCGCTTGTCTCAAACGTGGGTCGCTTCCCAGAAGAAGACGTAGACGTTTGATCCTGTCACCATCCTGTCTTCTCTCCTCAGACCCAGTGGTGGCGTCCTTGGCTCAGGACATCTTTAAGGAGCTGGCACAGATCGAAGGCTGCCAGGGCCCCATGCAGATGCGTCTCATCCCCACGCTGGTCAGCATCATGCAGGCTCCTCCTGACAAGATTCCCTCTGGACTCTGTGCTGTAAGTAAAAAATTAGCTAAAAAAAACACTTTCCAGAGTAGCACGTAGCACAGTTTGTAGTGAGCTCAGTTAGTCTGCTGCGTTGTTATGATCCCAGAAATACTCATTTTTAAATGACTTTAGGAACTTTCTGGTCTTCTGTTACTATACCAGCATCAGGATAGAGTTTCACCTTTACCTACAAGCTAGTCCATGACAAAGAAATGCTGCATTTAGACATGAAAAATTAAATACTCTCTAAATTAGTTATTTTGTTAGCATTACCCCTCCTGTTGTCTTCATTTATGGACACAAAAAATTATTGTTTCCTTGTCGGAAAAAAAAATCCAAAAATTCAACAAAAAATTCCCCAAATTTCTGAAAAATTGCAAAACATTTAGGAAGAAAATTCCAATAATTCCTTAAAAGTTTCCCTCAAAGGTTCTATTTAAAAAAATTAATTTAATTTTTTTTAATAAATCCCCAAAATTTAGCAAGAGAAAATTCTTGTAAATATTTTCACCAAAATGAGTTAAAATATTCAAAAAAAATCCTAATAACATCTATCGTGAGTATATTTTCTTTAAGTTTATTTTCTTTTGTGAATGTTCTTCAGAATAATTTTTTTTTCAAAATTTTTTTCAAACCAAAAAATTTTCAAAAATTTCAAAAAAAAAGTTGAAAGTGTGGACATCAGAAGTTTCACTGTGAAAATATTTTTTCCCACATTGTAAAATGTTAAAGCGGGTCAATGTGACCCACAGGACGACACGAAGGTTAAGCTAAAATTATAATCTTCAAACATATAGTCTCCTGTAATGTGTTCGCTAATAAATGTAAATGGTACTATAATGGTAAAAGGCTTCCCATCCTTACCTCCTGAGGACAAAGCGAGGTGCTACAGCAGGCACGAAGATATTTTCAGTCAGCACCCAAACGCAGAAATCAGCCAGACAGAAACAGGAACTATCCCAACAAAATCAGACCAGACCGAGCCCAGCATCCTGGTCCCTCGCTGTTTATTTCTTACCACAAAATAAACGACGTTTGTTGTTGTCTTTTTCCAGATGAGACTTTCTGACAGTTTCACAAAGTCAAGCCCAAATAGTAATTTCTACTCAGAATGATAATCGCCATTTTTTTCTGAGATTCACAAAAGATTTCTTGTGATCCGGTGCTTGTTTTCGTCCACAGACGTCCATAGACATCCTGACCACGGTGGTAAGAAACACCAAACCTCCTCTGTCAGAGATGTTGGTGTGCCAGGCCTTTCCTGTGGTGGCTCAGTGCACCTTACGCACCGACGACAACACGATCATGCAGGTAAATAAACCAAGCTTTATGTTCTTCTTGTTTGCATTCTCAAGGACTTGTTTTATGCAGAAAATGTAAAGAATAAAAATGCCAACGGTGCTGATTAAATACAAAAGTATGCAGTTAATGATTTGCCCGGCGTATTTGTCTGAGTGTTGCCTCTTTCCTCCTCTCTCCAGAATGGCGGGGAGTGTTTGCGGGCGTACGTTTCCGTGGCCCTCGAGCAGATCGCCCAGTGGAGGGACGAGCAGGGCAACAGTGGCCTCTGGTATGTCATGCAGGTGGTCAACCAGCTGCTGGACCCCCGGACCTCTGAGTTCACGGCCGCCTTCGTGGGCAGGCTGGTGTCCACTCTGATCTCTCGGGCGGGAACTGAGCTCGGCGAGCAGCTGGACCAGATCCTCCGAGCGATTCTGAGCAAGATGCAGCAGGCCGAGACTCTGAGTGTCATGCAGGTAGGAAGAAGAGATTGTAATATTTATAATTTATACGTCGGGTGTGACTGTACACCTGTGTGCTGTTTTCAGTACGGGCCTTTTGATTGAATGCAGCCACTGCTTATGGGGAATATTTTTCTCCTTTCCGACCAAGAGCACAGTGCAGCCTCTGAATTATAGTAAACACAGACCAACTAGCGCTTAAAGACCCTCCACTGTAATTAAATTCTGCTGCTTGGGAGTATTTCTCTGTTAGCTACAGTGACGATGGACACGGATAACAAGCAGCGCAGGTGTTTCTATAGCAGCAAACATGCAATCATTCACTGTTGTTTAGAGTAAAGCTTTTAAATACGCACTGAAAGCGGTGAGGCCCTGTTTGAAGTTCTCTCTCATCTGCATTTTAGCCAATAAGTCATACTACGAACAAACATATGTTCAATTTATCTTCTGGCTCTGCTGTTGAATACAAGTACACTGTAGTTTAAGTACAGGTCTTTTTTTAATGCTGCTTTTAACCCTTTAAGACCTACCATTGTGCATCCACCGGGACATATTCTTACATTTTTACATACTGTAGTGCAATTTTTTTGGGGTGTTTTCTTCTCTTTATATTTGTTTTACATCAATATAGCCCTTAAAATCCCAAATTTTAATAATATGTATTGACTTATGTCTTAACTACCACAACAAATTGCTTAAAAGTACAATAAACCTAAAAAATTGAAACCATTTTTGTTATTTTTTTTCACATATATTTCAAAGTACAGAAATTGCGTAGCTGTATCCCTCAAATTTGTAAATGTAGAAAAGCTGCATAATATCCCGTGGTCTGGTTTATAAAGTTTTTTGTTACGTGTGCTTTATTTTGTGTTTTTGCAAGCTCATCACTGCAACAAAAAAGTGCTCTGAGACATGATAGATGTGGGAAATGTTAGTGTAACTCCTCAGATTTTATATGCAAAAAGAATGATCGATCTATCTTATCT
Organism: Acanthochromis polyacanthus; assembly: GCF_021347895.1. NCBI lineage: Eukaryota > Metazoa > Chordata > Actinopteri > Pomacentridae > Acanthochromis > Acanthochromis polyacanthus. The sequence continues at coordinate 7,619,664 of NC_067117.1, read as the reverse complement.
GGTATCAAATCTACCTCCAGTCAAAAATGAAAATGCAGTTGTAGCTCTGTAAGGTTAATGACTGTTTAATTAAGTTTTTTTATTTATGAGTGAATGTTTTTATTAATTTGCTTTTGTAAATGAGGCTCTTTTTATTATTAGGCAGCAGCCAGTTAGACTTCTTTGAAGAAAGATGCAGCCAGTCTGTTAAGTAAACCAAAAAATAAATAAAAATTAGGAAGCAGTGTAATGTTTTCTACCTTTTTTGTTTTTGCCAAACGAAATTGTGATTGATTTTTATGCACTGTACTCCCCTAATCAATGTGTCACAGGATAATGCGAATAGGACAGAGCCTGAATCATGCCTTCTGATGTTTTATAACCCGGGTTTTGTTTTTATTTGTTCCCTCCACCACCTCACTTGTTCTCCTCCTGTAGTCCCTCATCATGGTGTTTGCACACCTGGTTCACTCCCAGCTGGAGCCGCTGCTGGAGTTCTTGTGCAGTCTGCCGGGACCGACGGGGAAACCGGCCCTGGAGTTCGTCATGACGGAGTGGATGAGCCGGCAGCACCTTTTCTACGGACAGTACGAGGGCAAAGTCAGGTCAGAAGGTTTTCCTTTTTATCATTTTACATCTAAATGCTAGAGTTTTACGTTGTTTATCACGAAAGCCAGTGCTATTATATTCACATTGCTCATTTAGACTGTAGTTACCACTGAAGCAAATAAAATAAAAGCTATTTTAGCACATATTTCCCTTTTACTATTCAGTCTTACATCAACTGTTAATTTGAGTGGAGGAGAAAAACTTCAGTTAGTCATTGTCTGCTGGTTTTTGTAACTTTCCTAAACCAGCAATTCCACATTCACACCCACTTCACACAGTGATTGACCATCTGTCTTTAGGGAGGATTTGTACTTTCTCAGTTCTTCAGTAATTTATACAATTTGTGCATCGTGCAAACACTCAACTATGAATGCCTTTCAGAAGAGAATTTACGCCGTTTTCCTGTATTTAACACATTAGTGCATCTCTTCCTCCTCTATAACAACTGGAAGCTATAAACACTTGCGCCTCCTAATGAGTTGAGGTGAAATATCCCATAATAACCCGACATCACCCAGCCCCTCTTCCTAAACTGTGACTCGTCGACACTGGCTGAGTCTGGTTTAAGAACTATAATGTGTGCGTTTACGCTGAAAATGTTTCTTTCGTTTCTCTGCCGTGGCCACACTTTTCACACATCTGTCGTCTATATTTGCCGTTTTCTCCCTGCAGCACGGTGGCTCTCTGTAAGCTGCTGCAACACGGTCTAAATACAGATGACAAACGTCTCCAGGACATCGTGGTGAAGGGAGAAGAGCTCTACAGCCCTGAGGACGGCATCCGAACACGCTCCAAATCTGCCAAGAGTAAGACTCTAAAATAGCTCCTTTATTAACCGAGTCGCTCAACAGAGTGCAGAGGAAGAAACTAGAACTGACTGATATGGATTTTTGAGGCTAATGCTGATTCTGTTATTTGGCCGAAAAAAATACCGATCACTGATTAATCGGGCAGTTAATTAAAATATTTAATGAGTAAAATAACTTGTTTTTTGTCCCTTAATGCTTACAACAACAAAGATATGAACTACAGGCAGAACTTCACTGTTTTACAATACTTTGTCCTTTAGTATTTGTTTAACTTTACAACAGAGAGGAATTTTCATAAACATGCAACAAAGCACTAAACCTCTGGGAAATTATATAACCTTAAAAAGTAAATCTATAAATGAAAATACATCTTCTCTTGTACTTCTTGTTTCTGCAAATTAGAGGTAGGTTATTTAGATGTATGTGCTGTATAGAAGCAACATAATGAGTGAAGTTACTGATAAAACATCATTTCTGCAGCCCTCTGATGCCCTTTAACGTTAAATCACATTTCCTCTACTCCATTATTTTCTTTGCCATGAAGTCAGGACTCATATGAACCAAAAGAAAAACCAGAGATCCTTTCGCAGATGTCAAAACATGTAATCTTTGACAGAGTTGTGGTTTAGATATTTTATGGTAACAAACAGTCCGACACTAATGTTCCTCCATAACAACACAGTGCGTTGCTGTTACAGCCTGTCATGCTCTAGTATTTAAGAGAAAGTAAAACTGAGAGTGACATTATGATGGTTGCTGAAGACAGACAGTAATGTTCATCATTTTAATTTTTTGGGCCTGTACTCTCAGATATTTTGTTCACTTGCGTTATTTCTGCCGTTACTTACTGGCTTTTAAGCCGTTAGCTAATGCTATGCTAGGTTAGTTTAACTACAGCAACGTTATTGCTAACATAAACAGCCTGTTAGCAACTTAAGCTAGGTTAGCACAACTTTAGCAACATAAATGAAAAGCAGGCGTCACTCCTCATGACACATGGCAAGGAGAGTTAAACTGAAACGGAAGGCATGTTGAGTCATTGTTCTTTTCACCACGTCGTTTTTAACTCAGCCCACTCCTGTAATGCTACCTGGCTGTAGCTTCCTCCTGTATGTTACTGAGAAGACAGGTGAGACTGAATGGAGTCAGAGCTACACGTATTGGACAAACGGCGAGAGGACATCATTCTGCGTCACTCCGACACTTAACGGCGTTTACTGTTTATTGAGAAATTTACAATATATCAGCGTTTAATCGGCAAAACTCCGGCCGATGACGATTATTTTGAGAAGGGCTATAATCGACCAGTTAAATCGGTCGGGCTCTAGTAGAAACGCAATGTCAGGCCGAGAGAGGGTTGAATGTCTAAAGGTTTCAACAACTGGATTACAATCTTGTGTCTGTTTTTATGATCTTAATGGTGTCTTATATTTCAACAGACCCAGAGCGTTGGACCAACATTCCTTTGCTAGTGAAGATTTTTAAATTGATTATTAACGAGCTGTCGACGGTGGTGGAGGCGAACACCAGCAGAGCGAACGCAGCAGACTGGAGCCAAGGTGAGCAGAAATGGGACAAATAGCAGTTAGACTCATTCAGCTGATTCTCTTCTGTCAGGTCCATGTTTGGATCTTATGAGGGACACCATCAACAGGATCAACCGTTCTCTGACCTCCGCTTTTGTGTGTTTGTTGTGGGGCATTTACTCGATCAGATCTACGTTTGGTTTGACTCCTAACGAAATGGAATATCGGGATAATTAGATTTTTAAAAGAAGCCCTGATGATCTTGTAATAAATTAAAGGAGAAGAGTTGGTCTCCCGCTGACGACTTGGAAAAACTCATCTATAAGAAGATGTGACGGTCTCTCTTGGTTTGTGTGAATTGAATTGTCCTATTTGGCAGATGAAGCTCGCTGACTCACTGACAGATCGCAGATTTGTTGTGTTTCCAGTTAGAACTGCTCAGTCCCATGCCTGTGAAATAAAGACTGGGCTAGCAGACATCTCAGTAACCAGCCTTTGTTTGTGTTCCTCAGATTCCACTGGTATGTGGGAGGAACAGGAGGAGGACGAGGGGGAGGATGATGATGAGGAGGATGAAGGGCTGGCAGGGCAGCTGCTCTCTGATCTCATCGCCTCCAACAAATACGGTACTAGTATCTTCCGAGTGTCTCGGCTATTCCTGCCTTCATACATGCAGTGCTCGTTTCTTCCAGTGTTTACTCTGCATCACTGTCTCGTCACACAAAGTGAAGTTTTCCTGATGGTCCTCTGTGTTGTGTTTTTGTTTTCACAGACGACGATTATTATGAGGATGATGAGGAGGACGATCCAGATGCCTTGAAAGACCCCATATATCAGATTGATCTGCAGGTAAAGCCTCCTGAACTTGTGTAAACATTAGTGGCACAGCAAGGTGGGTTAATGACAGGTGTGTGCTTTGGAAATGCCTCTAAATTACTTCACTTACAACAGGAGCAGCTTTGGTAGCATATTAAACAAAAAAATATCCCTGAAAGAAGAATAACACCCCATCTTTCAGTTTCTTGTGCTTCGACCTTTTGTCCTTTTTTCACTCCGACTACCTGCAGTCTGCCTGCTGTTTTTTTTAAATTATTTTTTTTTCCGCTGCATCTCTGGCTTTTATTTCCTGCCATTTTAAACTTGGTGAGCTCACAGTGTTTGTGTTGGGACGTTCTGCATGCAAATTACAATGTTCCTATCATAACAGGATGCCATTATCTGTTTTCTTTCATTAGTGTTGCACAGTTAATAATGCATTGTCGTAGCACATATGGGGGTTTTTCAGAGTCGCCTCACATGCTTTCTGGGAAGATCCAGCCCTTCAGAATACAGCCATGGCCATAAGTTTGGACACAAGTACCATGACGCTTGTGAATCTTAGAAAATACCACAAAATTGTCACTTACAATACAGTACACAACTCCTGAGAACTATATTAAGTTTCATATTTTAAAAAAACATCAAAAGAGTTTGGTGTCATTTTGTTATTCTTACCAAATTCGGTTGTGAAAGTACTGCATTTTTTTGTTATTTTCTTCTAATATTATGTTTTGGGAACAAAGTTGTTCCAATTGTTGGGATTTATTGATAATATTATATCCCTTGTTGATTTGTTGACTAATTAAACTGGTGCTGTCAAAAAATATTAGTTTTGTTCTGTAATAGACATCAAAACAGACATAGTAAGTCATGCTGTGTCCAAACTTATGGCCATGGCTGTAGTTGCTGTCATCGCTGCAAGATGCAGCCGTCGTCTTGGCCAACGTTAGAGAGCGTTTCCTGGCCTAGAATGTCAAGTCAGATCAGAAGATGCTCCAATTATAAAGAGGCTTTAGGGTGAAATAGTGCCAGCCTTAGTGGATTAGCCTTAAAGAGTGAAGCATGCAATTTGCACTTCCAGCTGCTGATAAACAGCTGTTATTTGGATGTGCAGTACAACTGTCAAGATCAAGATTGTAATGGGAATGTCAACGCTTTCAGATGCGCACCTGGTTAATTTGCCTGATATTGTTTGGTTGTTTTGAAACTGTAGATAAACTATAAAAATACAAGAACTCTCACCTGAAAAAGAAAAATGATGTAAATAAGTCGAGGAACTAAAAATGAAAAGAAAAGTGGATAGGTGCAAAAGCATATGAAAATAAATGTTTTGTACAAACTGAATAAATTTAAAAGCACTTAAAATTCAGGTTAATGCATTTAAATTAACCCCTCAAACTTCAGTGTACCGCCGGCGGTACACCTACTAATTTGCATAGGAATTTCAAGAATGTCCGAAGGCTGCAAATGCGATTATACAAACACTATACACCGATGGAAAGCTTAGATTCTCATGAATCCACCAGTATAAACCACTTTCAGATGTGATTACCACAGCAGGTGAGAAAAACACATTTGTCCGACAAAAACGAATATTCGTCCATCCGTTCTCTATACACGGCTTCAATGCACACAGCGCGACTCACATTTCCGGGTTCATTATTACACACAGATGAAAATATTCCACAAAAAACGGCCATAATCCAACCTTTTACATCCAAACGACACAAGCCAGTAAACTATTTTATCCAAAACATGTCCTGAAGTTGGTATATAATCCACGAATCGGTCATTTTCAAGGAAATGCACCTCGCAATGTGCGTCCAATATTCCCTGTTTTTTCCGTAATTTTTTTTATTTAAAAATAGAATATTAGCGATTTTTTTGTACTGAAAACGGCTGGAATTGACTGCAGCTTAAAGGGTTAAGAACATGAAGTATATGTTCAGTTAAAGATTGAAACCATAGTAATTTACCCTCCATGATGGAAGGCTTTTAGGTTTTGCGCTTTGATTGAATTAATTTTTGAGTGGGAAATATACAGCACTCTCTATAATTATTAACACCTCTGGTTAAGATGTGTTGAAAGCCTTAAAATAAATTACATTTTTATTGCAGAAGCAAACTCTCACACTGGAAATTTTAGAAAAAAGTATTATAGGAGAAGATTAGGAAGTATTAACATCAGGGATGCTAATAATTTTGGCACACATGATTTGATGTAAAAGAATTATTTCTTACTGTGTGATTTTTATTTTTTTATTTTTTTTTTCTCCCCACTGAAAAATGCATTTGAATTAAAGGTTGGATTTTCTTCTTTTTCTCATTGTGATCCTATATTATTTAGGAGAAAAACTGAATTTATTAGAAGCTAAAGAACACATCTTAACCAGGGGTGCCAATAATGATGGAGGGCGCTGTATTCCCTCACAGATGGACAGTGGTCTCCTGCCTATCTGATCCAAGCTGGTCTTTCTGCTCTTCTCCTTGTGCTCTGACTAACCTAATGGAGGACTTTTCCTCTGATTTTTAACCTCATGTTTCACCTGTATCATCCGTCTCCTCCTCAGGCCTACCTAACGGACTTCCTGACACAGTTTGCCCAGCAGCCATGTTACAGCATGTTCTCAGGCCACCTCAACACCGCCGAGAGACAAACCCTGCAGTCTATAGGCCTCTAGCCTCGCCGTCTGCCGCTCCAACCACATCATCTTCCATCTACAGCACCCAAAACGCTCCTCTATTGCCCCATCACTTAATGCTATCATGATCACGAAAGGAAGGGAGAAAACTTGGGGTGTCGGCGGAAGTGAGCGGGGTGGGAAGAGACTGACGCACTTATGGTTTACTTCCGTTTCTTCATACGTGTGACGAGATGAAGGACACTGCAGACACTAAAGTGAGGAGGAGGATGATGAGACTGCACAGGTGTGAAGGTCAGAGGTCACGCTGTTATAGAGGAATTTCAAACTAGACGAGAGGATTCGGTGAAGATGTCGAGGCTTCACAGAGAGGGACAGGTGAGCCAAGACGGATGAACGGACTGCTTCGCCACGTCCCGTTTGTAATTTAGCTCATTATTTTTGTGTTCTTGTATGAACAGAACGAACATGGAAGACACTTCCAAGAGACTTTACATTGATTGAAGAAAACAGAAGCAAACAAGCATCATGATGTTTGAGAGAGAAACATTGGCGGCCTTATATTCCATTAAACATTGACTGTTTCCGACAGGAAATGAAAGCTCTTAGACCAGCTGTCATGTCTCGGTGTACGGTGGGTTTTTGGGAATTCACACTGTTGCCATGGTGATTCAGAGCCTTGTCATTTCCTTGTAACCATTGACTTTGCGATGGGAAAATTTCTAAATAAAAGTCCCAAAAGGACAACATTTCCAGATCGATTTCCGGATTCCTTTTTTGTTTCCTCAAGGATGTTCAAACTCGAAACAGATTCTATATTGATGAATAATTGTCAGGGAAAATGACACCGAAAATCCTGCAAGTTGAAGTGATTGGTTCTTGACTTTTGATGCATCTGAACCCCCAGATGTCTAAATCTGTGTTTTTGAGACGTCACTGAAGTGCTGCAGGATCAAGATGAAAATGTTCAGCCATCACTTTGACTGCTTCTTTCATTCACGATGCATCTTCTAGCAAGAAAAAAACCACCATGCAGATAAGTTAACAAGGTGAACAACTGGACTTTCACCAGAGGTGGCCTTTAACTTCAGCATTAACTCGGATATTACAGCTGATGTTCTTTCTGTTGTAGAGATACTGTACCATGTGTTGAAATAAGAAATACTTATTCCGATATGTTAAATAGAATGAATCGAATTTAGTCTGTTTCTGTGGCTGCTTGGAACCTGGAGAGGAATAGAAACGTTAAAAGGGAGAGACTCGCCACCCAAACGCTCCCAAATAGAAATGTATAGGTGATTTTTTTTTTTTTTTAATGCCAAAGATGGCGGCAATCACTCCTCCTTGAAAAGCTGATCATCTGCTTTGTAACAGCTAAACTGGGAAACATTCAGCTAGTTATGCTGTTAGGCTGTTGAAAAAACTGCATATGAGCTGCAGGAGTACAACCTGTATACTCTTCAAACCTCATTCAAACTCAAAAGGATTATTTTAAAACTGATTTAATGGGTGATTGTATACATGTAGGTTTTATGTCTTCATAACATTTAGATTGGGGCCTAGCCTTATTTAGCTGCCTGGCCTGTTACTGAGCTGGCAGCAGTGACGAGTCTTACCTCAAAGGAAAGGACTCTTGAGAATATGGTTCACTTTTGTGTTGCGTCTCCACCGCTAGATGGGTCACAACACCAAAAATCCTCATTCTTCAGTTAGAAAAGTTTAAAAACGTAAAGTAGATCCAGTGAGCTGTTTACTTTTTAGAGTGTTTTTGTGCAAAAATGGAACTACACATAATAGATATTAAGTCTGTAGGACAGATGATGAAATTTGCTGGCTTATAGCATATTTAATGTACCTATTGCCTTTATTTCCAAATGTTTAACATCTCCCAACCCATTAGGTAAGGTGAAGCTACAAAGAGGCTCAGACAGGTGAGTGAAAACACCTGTATGTGTGGACCATGAATGTGTAATAGTGTTTTGGACTGCACAATGTACAGATATTTTTCATTTTTAGATGGGAGACACATTCCGATGCATGCAAATGAAGGACGTTTAGCAAATTTTTAGATTTTCCACAAGAGGGAGCTGGTAGCAGCTACTAATCCACAAATGTACTGCCTGTTTCATCACAGCCAAACCAGTCAGATTGGGTTTATGTGGCTCAATTTTAATCCCTTACATATAATAGATTTTTTTTTCTAAGTTTATGATCTGGATATGATCCTACACTTCATGCTCAGTGTTTGACATGAAGAGGCGCTGCTGTGTTTCCAGGTATACATGCTAACATCCTCACCAAGACAAATCCTTCTTTCTCCATTAGGGCGGGGCGGAGCGGGAGGGGGTGATGCATTCCAGGCTGTTGTAAAATCCGAGCACTTCGTAGGCTACTCAGAGATAAGTGATAAAAGCACACTAATACATCAACAATTACCATCTGATAACATGTTGTGCATTTTTCTGAAATGATTTTTTGTAGATAACGATTTTTTTTCTGTTTCTGTAATTTTGTTTGGTGCCAGCATTTTTGTAGCTTCATTTTTTTCTGATATAGATCACTGACTAATGTGGCATAAACCAGGGACAGACTTCCATTGAAGATTAATGACAATGTTTCCTGCAAAGTATATATTTTTTTGAATATCAGTATAAAGTGTACACAAGTATTTTGCTTCAGTGAGGTATTTAAGAGACCAGTTTAATCATACTTTATAAGACACTTTGAGCAATAATAAAATATTCTTTAAAAAGTGTCAAATGCTGATGTTGCACATACGTAGATTGTAAAATAAAAGTCGTGCACTTACTGAAAATGGCTTAGATTTTTAAAACAATTTGACTATTACCAATTCATTGATAGTGGCGAGGCCTAGGACAAATATTATAACTTTATTAATATTAGCATAATGACATAAAAATAATGCTAAATAAACAGGGAGTTTTACCAACAGTAGCAACGAATTCAAGCTAGCTAGCTAGTGCTAATGTATCACTAACACTGTTAGCTTGGCATAAAGTAAACAGACAATTAGTGCTAATATAGCACTAATACTGTTAGCTTAGGACAGAGTAAACAGATAATCATAATAATAAATTGTTAGCCATGTTGGCTAACTTGCCAGTAAGCTAACATTAGCAAGGGTAGAATTATTTTGAAAATCATTGATGTCCATGGGGGGTTTCTTATCCTCACAGGTGGTTTTTGTTTGTTTGTTTATTTGTTTTGTTTTTCAAACCAGTGGTTAGTGTGACTTATTTTAACGGTAAATAAAAGTTTGTATGCGTATTTTAAAACACACAGGGAGGCTTAATTTGTAGTGTCAGGATATTACATAAGCTTATCTAAAACATTTCCTTTAATTCCCTTAAACTAGTAAAAATGATTTGAATACTGTTTAAAGATTCATAAGAAAAGAAAAGGCCTGACATTATAAATTCTTAGACCATTCTGTACTACACGAATGGTTGTATTTTACTCGATAAAGGATCGATGGCTATTAATTCCGACTCTCCAAGCAGCACCTGAAAGCGGCATCCTCCTCGTCCCGGGTGAACGGCGTCACAGCCGCGATGTGTCATTTCGACGGATAAATTACCGACCGTCGAGTCCGTCCCGTCTCCCGTGCTGTTCCCACGCCAGGATAATGCCCGAGAGGAACCGTTAGCGGCGACCATTTCTGCTCGTTTCCGCCGATGAAAGCACCTGCTCAGTAAAACAGCCTCTCTCGGTTCGTATTCAGGATGGGGATGGTCTCTCCGACGGGCAACATGTCCCTCATCTCGTTGACTTTGGCGCTGCTGGTCGTCGTCCTCTGCACTTTCCCGGGTAAGATTACGGCTCTGCATCCAGGCCGCGCCGCTAGCTAACGGTTTCACGGTTCATCCCGACTGCTGTTTTTTCCTACCAGAACGGCGGCTGTTTTTTCCCCAGCTGTTTATAACCGCAGAGCACCGCCAGCTAGCAGCCCGCAGCAGCCGCAGCGGTCTCGTGCTGCTTTCCGGCTGTTCCCTGCCGTTAAAACCCCAAATCTCGATGTTTATTTCAGGCCTGGATAACTACAACTAAACCGCTAACCGTTTACTGTCCGGCTACTTTTGGCTTCCAGCGGTGCGGTCCTCTGTCAACCAGCTCTACCGGCATTTCTGCAGTTATTTTTTGAGTATATATATATATATATATATATATATATATCAGTATGTCTTATTTAGTTAAGCTAACGTTAAGTCGGTAAACATGATGCTAGCTAATATTAAAATCAGCCTGACGGTTAGCTACTAGCTTTATTTTACAACTCTAGCTCAGGGATGTTGAACTCATTTTAGTTCAGGGGCCACCTTCAGCCCACTTTGATCTGAAGTGATCTGAGCCGGACGAGCAAAATCATAACATAGTAACCAATAAATAACGACAACTCCAAAATTTTCCTTTTGTTTTATTGCAAAAAAGTACATATTCACATTTAATGAACTGTCATTTTTACACCCTGCATTTTTTGGTGCAATTTCTTATTTACATTGCAACTTAGAGATCACAAAGTATCTGCAAAGGCACAAAACATTTAGTCACAGGTATCTGGAACTGAACAATACAGTATTTTACAATTTGTCGGAATCTAGAAATTATTTTAAATTTACATTCATTTCCACATCTGTGTAGTAATCCTGACACACCGCACAATTTAAAGTGGGAACTAGTAAGGAAGTGGTTCGTTTGTCCCCTTGCATTGTAAATGTTTGAGATTTATTTATAAAAAATGCATAAAAGTTGTGGCAGTGCATCAACAACAGGGTTACACCAAACCAAACTCTGTCGTACTGAAGCTGCTGACTGACATTATACTGCACAGTGTTCTATGTCTTTAAAGGCTTTCACAGTAAGGATTCGTTTTGACTTTGCAAAGTCGTCCTGTGGGCTGGATTGGACCCTCTGACGAGCCGCTTTTGGCCCGCAGGCCGTTTGTTTGACACCCCTGCTCTAGCTGTCACAGAAATTAAATTTGTATAGCAGCTTTATATACAAAAAAATTTACATTTGACTGACAAGCTGATATGAAGTACAAATACAAACAGAACAACATTAGGATTTATACAGATAATTTAAAAGTAATGTGAGACCAATGTTTAATAAAGTAGGCTTTTGTATTGACTTTGTTGCACCAATTTTGGCATAAAAACCGTAATATGTGTAGTAAAATCATGTCACACACGAATTTACATCTAAATTTGAGTTGATACCCTCACTACCCAGTTTGTTAGATCCACCCCGCTTAAACTGACCTCAGTCCTGCAGTAAGTCTCATGTTTATTTAAGTTATAAAGTTCAGGTTTTGTTGTTGTGATTAAACTTTATGGATATTTTCAAGGCTGCAGTTTGGGTGCCATTGAACCGCATTGCTTATAGATTCGTTTGATTCATTTCCTGCTATTAGATTAAAGCTACTTTCAAAATCAAGTAATCAATATGAATCTTTACATTTTTAATGAACAAAAAGACAAGACATTTTCTGATTCTAGATTCTGAAATGCAAAGATTTTCTCTTTTCTTTAGTCTTCTGTCACATCAAACTGACTATCTTTTGGTTCTGGACCAAGCAAGACATCTAATGATGTTATCTTGGGAAAACACTGAGTGACATTTTCCGACATTTTATCGTCCAAACAAATATTAAATTAATCAAGAAAGTAGCCACAGATTCAGCGTCATTGGAGAGAGGTGTGTCTGTTACTTGGCCTACCTGCTTTTGTATTCTGGGAGTGGAGTAAACAAAACAATAAAAAAAACCTGCCAGTATCTGCGACACACTCGACCACGAACTGCAGCCTCCAGAGTGACGATAACATTGAATCCACACCTCTTTAAAACGGGTTCACAAACAGCCACTGCAGGGTTGTAACGTTACTTGTCAAATTCAGATCTTTGGCAAAGACAACAATGTGACACACGGCAGCTGAGATGCATTTTGTGTGTTTACAGCAATTAAACAATACTAATATTAGTAATTGTTTTTAACTTGTATCAAAGTGCAGAATACGTATTGTAGATGCCAGCACTTAAAGGTCGCCGTCCAAATTTAGAGTTCCCAGGTTCAGGAGCCAAGTCTATATAGGTCTTGGCTCAACACTGAACAGCCTCTGATGGATTTTCCATCAGTTTAATACTCAGCTCAACAAGGAAAAGCAGCTCTGTGAAGATAATGAATAATATTTACTGCATTTATGCAGATTGTGTGGTCTAAGTTGTTGTCACTTTTCTCCCAGGTTTTAGAGGAAAGCTTCCTTAAATATACTAAACAGCGCGGCTTTTAGCAGCCTGCACACATGCGGCTGTCGTCAGCAGGCTGTAATTTAATGTTGCCTTAAATTACATGTTGTGGAAAACGTAATCATGCATGCAATTTTCAGCTCAAATAAGAGCTCACAATATGTTTATTTTTCAGTCGATGCATGAAGTATAATCTTTCAAACCCAGAGACCGCACAAATGGAACATTTGGGAATAATTTTGTTTTCGTTTGTGTTTTTCTTCAGGTAGATAATCATGGTACAGATTTTCCTTTTCACTGGTAAAAAAAAATAATTAGAATAGATCAAAGTTGAAAAATTCATCATTTGACAAAAAAGTAAATCATTATTTTGATACTCAGTTAATCATTTAGGACATTTTTCAAAGAAAAATACCAGTGTTGTTTGTTCCACGTCTTTAACCCTGTAAGACCCAAGTATAGAAAAAAACATGCAAAAAAAATAGATACGTAACCCCAAATATAGAAAAAAATGAGCTAAAGAATAAAACTGTCATTTGGGGCTGTAGTAAAATGTGGCAGGCAGTTTTTTTTTGTCTTTTATTGCCCACAGAATCAGTCGACCGACATAAAAACATAAATTGCAGATTCCTTGATAGTGACAATGATCCTCCGTTGCAGCCATGTGCGTCCTTTAAATCTCATGGGTGCCTCAGGATACCTGAGTCTGAATCAGTTTTCAACCTCTGCGACGTCAAAGTGTTGAATAATACATTGTGTCTGTGGTCTGGAATAAGAAAGATGTAAGTAAGAGGCACCAGTAAATGTTCCGAATAAATATTTATTTTCTCCTGAAGGCAGAGCAAAGCTGTAGCTGTAAGTGAACATTCAAGACTCCTCTCACTTTGAAAATGTGATAAAACAAACAGCATGTCAATAGAAATGGGAGGCAGTGAGAGGGAGAATAAACACTTATGAGAACAAGCTGAAGTCGACCTGCTGTTTCCTTCATTTCGCTGCGTCTTTCTTTCCCTCGCGCTTTTTGATCATCTTCACTGTTGTGTCATCCCGCCTAATGCTTTGTGTCGCACTTGTTTTGCAGTCAGCGGGAATGAGGACTGTCTGTGGTACGTGGATAAAAATGGCACCTGGCACAATGGCTTCGACTGCCCTCTCATCACGTTCTGCTGTGGGAACTGCCACCGGCGCTACTGCTGCCTGGACGCCTTCAAGATGATCACGGAGCGGGAGCAGAAGCGCTGCATGCTCTTCCAGTTCAGGTGAGGGCAGGCGCAGCGTCGACAGAGTTTGGATCCAGTTAATTAATGATTCATTTACTCGACGCCAAGAGTCAGTGTCTGTGTTGGTGATTCAAGGCTACCACTGCGGGATCACGTAGCCTTCATTTCCTAAAAGCAGGCCGATGCTTTGTTGTTTTCAAGAGGAATTTCTCACAAAAATCTCTTTCCTGTAAGATAAAACCTTGTACATCTACATATAAATCCATGCATACGAAAAAACACTTAATGTTTTTTTTCTGTGTGTTCGAGATAAATTAATGAAATAATTAACTGATTAGTGTAAAGGTAGTCAATATCAGTTCTTTTGATGAGTTAATTTTTTTAAGCTTATTATCAAGCGAAAATACCAAAGATTTGCTGGTATGAGCTGATAGTTGAATGAAACCAACAATCTGAAGATGTGACGTTAATATTTTCTGATATTTTCAGACAAAACGCTTACAAACATTCAGCACCATACAGAAGTCTGTGAACAGTAGAGTGAAACTGATGTTTGTGCAAATTAAACTCTGTTCTTTTAACAGTAGCTTGATGATTTGCTGGACTACTGACTGACTTTTTGTTGTGCAGACAGGGCTAACATGTCATTCCAAAACGCCCCATAGGTGTTCATTTGGATGTAGATCTGGTGAAACACAATAGCATATGTTTTATAGAATTTTCACACTCGTCACACCATTCTGTGACCCCCCCGTACTCTGGATGAGGGCATTGTCATCTTGGAAGTAACCACTCTGATAGGGATAGAAAGGTGATCGCTCAGAGCAACTTTGCTTTGATTTGTATTGACCCTTTTCTCAGAGGGGACAAGTGGATCCATACCATGACAGCAAAACACCACGCTACGACCACAGTGGATCCCCTCACTGTAGAAGTGGAGGATTTTTCCTCTAATTTTATTTCTGCCTGTGCCTCATTTTGGTCTCAAGCTCAAATGGCAAAAACAATAGTTTCCACTCTTACTAGTTTGTGCATTGTAGTATGTGTAAAAACTGGAAATCAGTGACTAATTAAAACCACTTTTTAGCTGAGGACAATTCATTAAAGATGACAAAATATTGTAAAATGGAGAATATTCAATTCAGAATTGGTTTTTAATGAGTTGCTGTTTCACGTAATAAAACAAGTGGAGTAGAACGTGCTGCTGTGTTCTTAATTCCCGAGTTTGTGTGAGTGTGTGTTTATGTGGCTTTGTATGTGTGTGCGTGTGTTTGTTTTTATATCTCTTATATTAAGTGCTTTTAATTGTTGTATTGTTTTTATGTAAAGCACTTTGAGCTGCTCCCTGGCATGAAAAGGGCTTTATAAATAAAGATTGATTGATTGATTGATTGATTGATTGATTGATTGATTGATAGAGCCCATCTTGACTTCTGAGGGACAGAATAATCTTAACTCCTCTGGTCCACTTAATAGCTTTTTTGAGGCTTTAACCTCCTTCTCATTGTCTTTATCAGCTCAAAGTCATACTACCGAAATTAACAGCAAGAGGTGATTGAAAGAAGCTTAAAATGTTTTATTTTCTCCCACGAATTCTTTGCAACATCATGACTTAACTTCAGACTTTTACCTAATGGATTTAGGAGTTGATTTTGTTATTTCAATAAAACATTCACATTGAAATCATGTTAAGCAATTAAATGCAAGTATTTTGTCATGGAATAATATGAAGTAAAATGAATGCAGGGAAGCTGAAGTGTGATAGTTGCAAAAGCAAGGATGCTAATCTTATAATCTAAAATGGTATACACATTATGAGCACCTAGGGTTAGTATGGTATTTAGATTAAGGAGGCAGTAATAGTTTCTATAGAAAGTGATTTAGATGGGTAGAAAAATTGATTGGCATTTTATAAACACATATAGAAAATATTCAAGATATATATATATATATATATATTCAAGAAAGTCTTTGTAAAAAAAAACCCTATAAACTCGACATTGGTACAGAGGCATGTTCCCTGAATTCAGTGGTTGCATGTGACTAAATCACTGTAATATGTTCTCATTAGTGGTTCTGTCACATCAGCTATCTGTGCATTCAGTGGTGTTTAAAGCCAGGATCCCCCATGAGGGAATGTGATAATGCTGGAGTAAGCGAGCTTCTACCTGAGAGGCTGCAGCATGGCAGTTTTCCTCTCCAGCGCTGGAAATCATCCATCACTATCCAGCAGCGAACAGACAACCTGCAGCTTATTAGGCCTGCCGGGAGATCAGATCAGTGGGTGGCCGAGGCTGGGATGAAACAGAGAGCTTTGTTACTTTACTGAGATTATGAGGTGATCGAATCTGGCGGAGGCCAAGAGACACAGAGTGTACATCATTTACTTGGATGTGATATCAGGGTCAGTCTTTGGTAAAGAGTGTTTGATTCAAAAGCCTCACATCACAACCGTCTCTCCTTTCATCCTCCCTAAAGTGAGTCATAATTAGCAGGATAAAGGGGGAGGAATTATGTGAGGCAAAATGATCAAAGTCTGAAAGGGAACGCATTGTAGCTGAAATTCTTCTCTCTCCGCTTCCTCCTTCTTCAGCCCCACCACCTTAGCTGGAATCGCCTCCTCCATCCTCCTGTTTGTGGCCATCATTGCAACTATGGTCTGCTGCTTCATGTGCTCCTGCTGTTACCTCTACCAGAGAAGGCAGCAGAGGGGCAGGACACCTTACGATGGTAGGACCTCTTCTCTTTATGTCTATGCAGACTGCCATGGGGTTATAGTTCCCCTTTATAGCTGTCTGTACTTCTCTGATCCACAGCCCAGCAGATCCCCATGGCCAGCTACCCAGTGGAGCCCATGTATGATGCTTACGGAAAACCGCTTGGACCCACCGAGTACCCACATGCAGGTTATCCAATGGCGCCTCAGTATCCTGGCATGCCCCCACAGTACCCGATGATGCAGCCCGGTCCTTACCCACCACACCCGATGGATCCTGTGTACAGCCAGGGTGAGAGCAACATAACCTTCCTCACAGTGTGAGAAAGAAAATGTTAGAAATTGAGCTGTAAGGTTTGGTGGCCAAGACATTTTGTCCTCATTTTGTGCGACTGCCACATGACAGCAAAAACATGTTAAAAAAATAGACTTTTGCACTTAAATCTGCAGTTTTTTCCATTAGTTGCACTGTAGTGCCTACCGTCTTCATTTAATTGCCCAAACACATAAATAAAAATGTCACCAAATTAATAAGTGTAACCAGTGAGCTTCTGCGAGTTGTTATGAAAAGGATGCTGTGACACACCATGATCGTTTGGAGGTAATCCCTGTAAGAAATGATAAAGAAAACCCCACCATGTCATTAAACGCCAGCTCCAGCTCCTCTCCCACGGGAGAAGAGTGTAAACGGTAGTGTGTACCAACAGTGGATGTCGAGCAGTCAGCAGGGACAAGTGATGCGTTTATTACTGTCTGGTCAGCAGTGCATTCATAATTACAGGCCGCTACTGGCCTGCCCCTCCCTGAGCTAACAATCTGCTGGGTTTGCAGCAGGCGTATCAGAGGAGATAATGTTGTGTGACAGCATGAAACGGCCAGAGCACTGCAAGTTAACAGATATATGTAAACACCATTGCCAGAATGTGTTAACACCACAAACATGCAAAAAAGGACGTTAAAACATCCAAAATGTCACTTTGTAAATCACTATTGTCTCTAATAAGGCAAAATTGAGTCGGCTAAACCATCATGTAGTTCTCAGCTTGTATGCGCTAAAATATCATGAGGCTGTAAGCAGAATGCCAATCTGCAGTGACTTGAACTTAGAGGTCGGACAAAACCTATAGAAACGACTCTGACTCACACTGACACAATATAAGCAGCTAGCAGGAGCAACTTACAGGTCTGTGATGTAATGCAGAACGTGGGTGAGAAATGAAAATAACGCTATAAACACAGAGAGAGACCTGCTAAAGTGAGACACGCTGGTATGACCAATAAAGAGGTTGATTTGCAGTTGACAGATCTTAAGTGCTGATAAACGTATCTTGATAAAAATCAGCACCCTGCAGAGCTTTTAGTTTGACTGCTGACTTAGTTTTTCTCACGACCAGTCGGGCTTTACCTGCAGTTGAAATGTCAGTATGTATGTGTGGTTGTTGTCCGTTTCAGGGCCAATGCCAAAGCCCTGAGCTCTCATAATACATGGGTTTCCAAACTGACAAAAAAAATGTATCAAATTACAGCAAAGAAAATGATATTTGGCAGTTTAGTAATAACTCAGTGACAATACTCTGAGGATTTGACTTTGTTTTCTGTTTTTTCCTGCTTGTGTTTCAGCCCCACCGCCGTACTCTCCACCTCAGTATCCCGGTCACTGATGGGCTCATCTTCACACACACACACACAGTGGGGAAACAACTGCAACTGAGAGAAATGACTGTTACAAAAGGAGAAGGCAGCAACACTCTCTCACACACTCTCACACATACACACACACACACACATACAGTCAAATAAACACTCAAATGCTACAGCTTGACTAGCAGTGGTTTGCCTGTGAAAGAGAACAGGAGGCACTTTAAGTTTTTTTTTCTTTTTTTGTTTTGTCGTCGTTCATTTACAGCGTCGTCCTACTTTCCCACTGTACTAATGTAAATCAGATTCTGTCCCGCAACCTGACGCCTGACTGCCCTGGGCAGGTTTCACAGCAAGCGGCGCATGATCCTTAAAGCGACGAGGTATCCGTGTCTCGACGCTGCGCTGCCACTTCTGCTCTGACACACTCACCTCGATGACTAAAGAGAGGCCTCATTACCTTACAGAGAAGCGAGCAGAAGGGATGATAATGCACTCCCTCTTTATTCGTGAAAGGGAAAAATGCGTTGCTTCCTACCTTTTCTTAAATCTGAATAAACTGATTACTGCCAGTGGCTACATTCCAGGTTATTTCTGTGATTGATCCACATCCTCCAGTAATGATAACTTCCGTCTTTATATCTGTATTTGATGTTTCTTTCACCAAGTGGTAAAAGCTAAAATGCGAAACAATTTTGAAATAAGGGATGCATGATCAATTAAGACGGTGATATGTTTGGTTCGTAGGCAGACGGCTTTTGGTTTTCTGGTACCACCAGTGTTGTGTACGAAGCCTTTCGTCACCCGTTAGTTTGAACTTTGTCTCGTCTTTTTTGTATCTGACTTGAGTAAATACTTCAAGGTAGTTTATTAGTAACCACCTTTCTCATGTACCATCTCAGACTTCAGCATGCTACCCAGTCAAAGTTACCTGTCCTCTTCTGCTTCTTTTTTGTGGTTTTAAATAAATTAGAGATGAATCTTACGATTAATCCCATCATACCGGGTAGGATGACAGTGAAATTAATGTTAAATGTTTATTTCTTGTAACATATCAGATCAGGGGAGCTGCAGGTGACGCTGCTTGATTGAAAAACAAATGTCCCGCCTTACAATAATTAACCGTGGAAAAGAAGAGATTAACTATTTACATACCTATTTTGTAAATTTGTTCTTCCGCTAAATATTTTATGATATTGTAACAAGTTCTTTTAAAACTGTGTATTGCTATTGTAACATAAAATACGATGTTTTGGCATCTTTCCATTTAGTATTTATTATTATTGAGGTTACCTTTTACTGTGAATGGGTTCTCACCTTCTGGACTAAGCTACAAAGCCAAAAATGACTACTGTTGAAAATTTTTGTTGACCACCTCATGATAAAGGATTCGTGTGACATTTTGGGAAATATGCGTTCTAGCAGAGAAGATTGATCATTCTTTTACACGTGTGATGGACCTATGTTAGCACCAATACAAAACAGAAATATAAAAGACTGAATTTAAAAGTTTTAGCTGCAAAATGTACCAAAAGTAACAGTCGTCATTGTGCACAGTGGCTCATTTTACAGTAATATATATATATATATTATTCTACTAAATTGTAATTATTGATGCGCAAATGTTCCAGCTGATAAAAATAAGCATAAATTAGAATTCATATGGTGATTATTTTATATCAGTAATGAAAAACTGCAACTTAACTAATAACCTGTTAATGTAATGAAGCAAAAAGTATGATTTCCCCCTCACATAATGGCCCAGAAGTGCTAAGTAGCAAAAAATGAAATTAGTAAAGTAGTCACAATTGCATTTGCACCCATTGGTCCACAGTTTTCTAACACTGTAATTATAAATATATAGGTGCAACCAGGAGCCTGTTAGCCTTGCTTAGCATTAAGAGCAGAAAGAGGAGAAATGGCTCGTCTGGCACTCATTAAATGCAAACATCCTACTAGAGCCGAGAATTTGTTTTAAAATGTGGAAGAGAATGTTGTGCAGCTGCTTTATCAAAATACTGAGCTGGAGAGGAAACTTTGGTTGGGTTTAAGGAAGAGCCAGATACTGTTATCATTGTTTATGCTAAGCTAAGCTAATGGCTCGAGTTTGAGTCCAAGGTTTGGGGTAGATGCTTCTTCTGACCATAACCTCAGTAGCAGAAAGCCGATGGGTGGATTTCCCAAAATGTCAAACCATTCTTTGAGATGTTCCCTTACAGTTTGGGCTCTGGTGAGGTCAGAGCTGTGAGCTGTAATGGTGGGTGTAGTTTAGCTTCCTGGACAGACAACAGCAGCCCTGAGCCCTTTGTAAGAGGTTTATACTGTACGACATGATGTTGTGTTGTCTGTCTCCTAAGAGGTGATTCCTGGGTGATTCAGGTTTGGTGTATTGAACAACTTCAATGTCGAATGAGGCGCATATTTAAAAAAGAAAACATCTGATCAGAGAAGCGCGGGCCTGAGACTTACTGCTGTGTCTTGTCTCACTTCTCAACCGTGCAAGAAATCAGACGAGAACTATAACCGCTACTCTACAGCGTAAATGATTCACTCCGACGGCGGCGTCCACATGTACAGATTTGCTGAGCCTTTGTAAAGCACAAGGAGAGCGCTGGGATTTTCTTTGTACACATGTAGTTTGACATAACATTTGCTTAATGATGTTTCTGTTCATTTGTGCTTCTAAACCAACTCCATGAGTGTGTTTTAATGAAACTGACATCAGGTGGCAAAAATAATGTGTCTAGATATGGCTTTTTGTCCGTTGTCATATGGATCGTATGACATTGTAATATAAAGTGAGTGAAAAAATTTTATTTCTATTAACATAAAATTTAACTTTGGAATGTAAAACACAATTGTCTCCTGTGTCTATTTATGTTTGACTGGTTTTGATTCCAAGAAATCTAATTATATAACTGAGTAAAAAAAACAAGGTCAATATGAATTTATGATGGGGAATTAATGATTTTGGCCACTAGATGTCCATGTTAACCTCCAAACAAAATGTAATGTCATCAGATGTTCAACAAAATGTGATTTATTTCACTGTCGATGCACAAAACCAGCATTTAAAGAACATATTTTACATTATACTGAAAAGCTGCACAGGCAGCTTACACATTGCATGAGTATACACTACTGTGAGGTACATTAAGCATGTAATTACATTTTTTACCCTTCTTGGAATATCAAAATTTGCCATAAATCTCTATTTTTAATTCTAAATTACAGCATATACAGTTTGGGAACAAAAAAACACTCAAAACATGACAGTGGAAAACAATGAAACATAGCACAAAGGTGTCAGCTGACCTTTTTATGCTTTTGCTTTATACAAAACACAACTTATTGGACACCAAAAGTAGCATAACAAATCACTCTATCCCTACTATACCCATACTAACATCTTCTCCTGACTATAAATTTTATTTATTCCTCTTTTCAGTTGTTTCAACTTTCAATTCTTCACTGTAATTGTTCCATAAATTCAGCCCTTTATCCAAAACACAATGACTTTACATGATTCCTGTATACGGTATTCATGTATATTCTTCTCAAAGCTTTCTTGGAGTGATTTGTTTTTGACTTAATACATGATTTGTACTCTTTTAAAATCTTTATTACAAACAGTAGGATACAATCACCATAAAATTGATCTTCTTCTAATCTTGTTGCCTGACTAGTTTTAAGTGCTTCCCTCCAAAATGTTGGGAATATGGTTTTTTAAAATCAGAAATCCAGGGAATGTTTACAAATAAAATACATTTGTCACTGCCAGATATTCTAAAGTGAAAAGAACCTAAATAAACAACCAGAAACTGGCCTCCAATATAAACACAAATTGTGTAATAGGAAGTCTGTGTAAGTCTGCTCTGGCATCTCTATAAACTTCAGCCCTTCCCATTACCTTTAAAGGAGTGTGTACCCTGAACTAAATATGGAAATGCACTTTCACAGGATTTCGAAGAATGTCCCAGCCTCACAGTCCACTTTGATGATGCGAGTCTTTTGCAGTTCGTCACTGGTACCCCTCGCTGCAAGACTGTGAGTCCAGCCTCTTTGCACTGGGATTGATGCCTCCAGTGGCTTTTTGGTGAGCGGGGCGCGACAGGACAGCAGGACGTCAGCTTCGGCCCACAGGAATACTCGGCTTCTCACCTCAGCAGAGAAATCACACGACATCCTGACTGAAAACAAAAGGATTTACTTGCTAACACCATCGCCGTCTCCGAAGAAGCCAACCTTCACTGTTCTTCTCCACGGGTGTAGCAAGTTTTTGAGGCAATCATGTCCAGGAGAAAGGTGAGAGGCCTGACCCGTACGGGCCGCCAGGTCAGCGAGGACCCGGACCTGGACAACCTGCTGTCAACTCTGTCCCCCGAGGAGGTGGAGCAGCTGGAGAAGGACATGATGAAGGTGCCAGACCTCAACCCAGAAGATGGGAAGATCATCTTCCAAGGGGACGGTCAACCCGGCCAGCCGCCCATCAGCAACAATGTCCGGGACGCGACAACGCGAAGTGATGCCAAAGGGAGGCTCAGTCAGAGGGAACAGTCGTTTGAGGTTAGTGAGGACAAAAAACACTTTGATTTGCATGTTTTTAAGACACATGACTCTCTTCCTGTCTTTAAAATTGAGCTGCAGCAATATGACTTTGGATCAAAAACATATATGTGACTGATAGATTAATGCAGTACATAAAATCCACTGTTCCTGGCTATTCTAATCACAGCTTTTATGTGCTACTGTTTAAATTTCGCTTGAAGCAACTAGACTTCATGCACCCTGAGTCCAACAGTTCAAAAATAGTGGTCCCCAGAGTTGGCTTCTGTTCTAGGAAAAACATTGTTTTACCCTCTGAGGCTTTCTCACATCCTTAATCATCTTTTCACTAGCAGAGACGCTCAGAAAAACATACACTGGCATCTCTGTTATTCCCGTGATTTGCTATGAAAGTTATGTTGCCAATAGAAATAGAAAGCTCTTCTAGTTTGAGTGTCGGGGAGTAAAATTTCAAGAAGTTTGTGTGCTTAAAAGAGAGGCACTCCAGTGGATGGAGCGGCGGGCCTGCCGAGCTTCTTAATCCAGGCCTGATGGAATTCCTTGGTTGATTGCTCCTACGCTCACTGCCTTTTAAGGATACATCTGCCAGGGCCACGGCCTCGCACAGCAAAACAGATGGAGGCTCACAAATCAAACACTTAGCAAACTACTCGCTGTAAATGCATCCCTGCGCTTTAAAGGACGGTTCCTTCTCCTTTAGCTGACTGTAAACACACATGCCATATTGTGTCACAGAGGATGCGTGTGTTTACAGTGAGCAGATGGAAGAGAAGCTGATACACAGTGAGGAAATGCAGTATATGCTCAAATATTTGTACAATTAGATGTCATGCATACTGTATTACACTACACATGTCATTCAACATAGACTGTGTCAGTAGAGCAGCTTCTGTTATGTAAACTGTATACTAATGCTGTAAAGATGCAAAACACTTTCTATTAATCCTTGCAGTTGTATTATGCATGTTTGTGGTGTTATCATATTTGTGTATTTGCTCTCTCCATGTCACATTCTCTCATATTTGTTCTTCTGCAGGGTGAGCCAAAGAAACAGAGCCGGAAGCAGGAATACCTGAGGAAGATGGGCCTCAGCCAGGAGGGGAACGACGACGTGAAAGGAGGAGCGCAAAAACAAGCTGGTGTCTCAAGTGAAAGCGATGTCAAGGTGGAAGACAGAAACAGCAAAGGCCCTGAAAGTTCGAAAGAGGAGCGAAGTTGGAGATCGAGTCGAAACTGGAGGCAGGAGAGCAAGGAGAGCGAGACCAACGAAAAGGAGAAATGTGACGACAACAGGTTAAGAGACAGAAGAGAAAACAGAGAGAGCACTGGGAGCAAAACGAAGGATATGATCTCCAAGCTGCAAGAAAAAAAAGATGACAGCAAAGAGAAGGAAAGGAAAGAAGACTGCAGGAAAAGAGACGACAGCAAAACCAAAGACATAATCTCAAAGCTAAGAGAAAAAAGCGAGAAGGATGCGGGCAAGGAAAGGGAGAGGAAATCTGAGGGTATCAGGACGCAAGGGCTGGTCTCTAAAATGCTTGAGAAGCAGAGCAAGGCATCAGAAAGCCAGGCTCAAGAGAGTAAATCAGAGGAGACGAAGCCTAAGGAAGAGGAGAAAAAAGCTGAAGACAAAAAGAAACTCCAGCGACAACCATCCGAGAAGGGTGAGGTGCACGTGAAACATGACAAGGCAGAGAAAAGAACAGATAGAGAGGAGCTGGTTAACCACAGCGACCATGTCAAAGAGAAAGATAAGAAGATAGGCAACGAGAAGAAAGTCGAGGAGAAAAAAGGGAAAGAGGAAGACAGGAAAGTTAAAAACGCTGCTGAAACTGAGAAGCTTGGAAACTGCGTGGCCAAAAACAGCCCCAAGAGCAAGGCGAAGGAGCAAACGGAAGAGGACGAAGACTCGAGCATGTTTGATGAGCTGATGCAGCAGGTTCGAAGCAACGACCCCACCCTCACTGAGCTCAATGTCAACAACTCAGAAGTCATCAAAACCAAAACACTCATCGAGTTCGCAGAGGCTTTGCACAACAACACCCACATTAAGGCGGTTGCGCTGGCTAACTGCCGTGCCGACGACCACGTAGCGTACGCCATCGCCGGCACACTACGGAGCAACAAGACCATCACCAGCATCAACCTGGACTCCAACCATCTCACTGGCAAGGGCATCCTGTCTCTTATCCAGGCGCTGCAGCACAACGCCACGCTGACCGAGCTCCGATTCCAAAACCAGCGCCACATCTGCGGAGGGAAGACTGAGATGGAGATGACCAAGATCCTGAAAGAAAACACCACCCTGCTCAAGCTGGGCTACCACTTTGAGTTAGCAGGACCCAGGATGACCACAACGAACATACTGAGTCGCAACATGGACAGACAGAGGCAAAAGCGCCTGCTGGAGCAGAAGCAGGCCCAGGCCAACGGGGAGAAGAAGGGGACATTGGACGTACCCAAACCTGGAGGTGGAGGATCTCTGAGGAACTCACCCAAGGCTTCCCCTAAACCCTCCCCCATTCCTTCACCCATGCCTTCACCAAAGCTGACTCCCAGAAGAGGAGCTGGGGGTCCACCGCCACCTCCACCTCCTCCTGGGGGTGGACCTCCACCTCCTCCACCCCCTATGCTGGATGGCGACCGCTCAGGTGGCAGTAAGAACTCAAGGGACCAACTGCTCGCCTCGATCAGAGGAAGCAATATTAAACAACTGAAGAAGGTACGTTAGAAGAAGTTTATGGAGAGCTTTGCTCGGTCGCACTGCATTCAAATAACTACTTGTTTTTTTTTCCGCAGGTGCCGGTGCCAAAGTGGCTGCAGTAATAGTTCCTGTTGGAATATAAAGTGACAAAGAAGAGCGAGGGAGAACGGACATCTCACCAGGTTCAGGTTTTCTACAAGATAAACTCGACATCCCTACGGCCGCTTGGAGAGCTGTGCTGTGGGACTGACGGAGAAAGTGAAACATGAGATGGTTGGATGACTAGCCCTCACTATGAGTTCTCCCCTCAAAACACTGGACCAAAAGGACTCTGTGGAGAATGAGTGATGCAGGGCTCTCTATAAGAGAGAGCGCCTTGAGTTAGTGGCTGTTTGTCTTACGCTCATACTGACGCTTTGCTGGTTATTTGCACTAGATAATATGAAGCCGATCATATAACATGTTGGCTTGTATAATGCATCTGAATGTGAGCGTGGTGGAAGAGTGCTTAATGAGAGATTCAAATAACTCTTTATAAAAATTATTATATACAAAAATCTATCATTGATATAGTGAACATTAATTTGACCATTTATTTATTTGTGGAGAGGGAATCCACCTTATATGTGTCAGTTGTAAATCTGTTCAAACTGGGAATTTTGAAATGGCAGAAATATCAGGGAATTAACTAACATGGCGGCCTGACTTAAGAAAATCTGGGTAAGACAAAAACAAAAAGGTCAAGTTGGTCTTTGATTGTGCGTCTCATTGTCAAATCTCAAGACATCTCAGGCAGGTTTGGAAAGCAGCCCAGTGGAATCCTGGTGCGTGACGAAGGATTTTTAGCATGGAAATAATTACATAATGCATTTTTTTCAGGAAGTGCAAATGGCTGTCCTTCAGTATCTGATGTTGTGTTTTGTACAGAATCATTCTAGCCTGGGTGTTTGACCATCTTACTTAACTTTTGTGTAATTCAGCTACATGTCTTAACCGTCGGGGGGGGGGGGGGGACCAGGCCTAAAGCAACCCTCTGGGTGATTCATGCCATACTTTTAAGTGAATGTCATTCCTAAAGGAAGTTCATTGTGATAAACAAAAATCAGAGTGGTGCAATGAAGGACACACGTCTTGTTACACATGTCTTTCTTACAGAGCCTGTATGTCTTCAATAAAAGATCCTGTTATGTTTGCATGTGCAGTGTTATGCCTGTTTGATAGCAAAAGGGGAATGGCGTCAGTGTATGCTAAGAAAAAAACACAGCTGATTTTTTATTTTTTCAGTAAGTTAAATCAAGTTATGTGTGTGTTAATCCATCGGCCTGCCATTAATTTCTGCCGGTTTATGGTCTATATGGAATCACACGCTGTGAATAATATACTGAGGTATTTCCACAGTGTACATTCCTCTCCAGATGTAGTTGTTGCTAGGAAAACATAATAGTTACAAAGCCATATATAGATATGTATCCATAGCCAACACCCAACCTGAACTATAAATGATATTTTAAGGACTTACAGTCTTGACACCTGACTTACATAAAACTCAGAGATGTGTTTACCTATTGTTGCTGTACCAAATGTTGTATTTCAGAGTTTGACATTATAAAGAGCTGTTTTCATTTTTACACGTTCCTTAAATCTGAGTTTAAGACGTATGCCTGCAAGTTAGACTATTTGACATCACAACTACTTTGGAGGCCAGTTGTGGTTCAGTGCACAACTTGTAGTTTAACTTTTCAAAGAAAGAAGCCTTTATTGTCACAAATGCATTTTGACAGCACTGTGAAATTGTTTTTTCATGTATCCCAACTGGGGTCAGAGTGCAGGGTCAGTCACGGTACAGCACTTCTAAAGCAGGAAGGGCTAATAGGTGCCTTGCTCAAGGGCCTGACAGTGGCCACATCAGGGTTTGAACCTCTAACCTTCAGATCAGTAGTCCAGAAACTTACGCATTGCACGGCCAGAATGAATGTTCAAATGAACAATATTTGCATATTGCCAGATTTCTGATTCTACAACAGGGACTTGATTTAATTTGAAGAATTTTTGGAGGTACATGAACATTTTTTAGAAGAAAAACATGTCACAAATTCAAGTCACAAATGTTCTATGTAGAAAAGCATTTTAAAAAATGTTTGGAAGGTAGTTGAATTAATTTGAACAATTTATAATCACCCATTATTATCTTTGCACAGCAGGCAAGGAATAGCTCTTCCAGTATCTGTTGCTTTTTACATTACTTGTTTAAAGCTGCATGGAATCATTGATAGTTTTGTAACATCTACCCATCGGCTGGAAAGGTGGCCGTCATCCTGAGTGTTCAGAGAAAAAGAGGAGAGCAGCAGCAGGTCAGTTTATCTCACCATAGCCTTGCCTCAGTCTCTGCATCCATGAAATGCCTATATTTGGTCATTTCTAAATGAAGGCTTGCTCTTGCAAGTCATTCCTTTCTCCTTCCTAATAATGGGCTGCAGGCCAAATGTCTTTCTCTCAGCTGTAGCTGCTCCTCTGACCAACAGCACTGGTCTCAGTTGGAGGAAAAAGAGGGGAAGGAATGAAAATGTTGAGATTACTGGTTATTCGGTGCCAACAGTGGGGCTCTCAGGAGAACATGGTCATCGTTTGTTTGTAGAAAAGACCTTGGTTGACAAAGTTTAATATAGTTTTAAATGTGTCTTATGGCTCACTGCCCTTGGTTGCATGGCTGGATTATTTAGCGTGTCACCACTACCCTTTCCTCGAATAGGACATGAAACCAGATTTGCTTTGTGGCAGTCTGATTCAAAAGAAATGATCTGAGAACAGACACCACGGAAGGAGCTGATATCATTTTGAGCCAGGATCAGAAAATAAAGCATGCATCTTTACCTGTAAGATGATATTTTACTTTCGCCAAATAAATTAACAATTAATCACAGTACAGCAAACCAAACGCCAAACTTTGAGGCTGGGTTTTGATGACAAACTAACTGCTATTTGATCAGTGTTGTTCAGTTACTTCTTTGTTCTTTGTCTACATTGATCCTACAGTTTTGTACAAGGGATAAAGTCAGAAATAACTGGCTGAAACCCGAAACAGACAAATATGTGCCTTTAAACAATATAGCACTCATCATCCACTCCTTCCAAAACCAGCCAACTAAATAAACAAATAAAAATAGATGAATATAAAAGGAATTAATTAAATCAAATAATACAAAATCCTGAGGAATATTTTGTTGATCAAACCACTGAATTCCCTATAAATAAAACACAGTGGGGGCACAGCAGTGTGCCATTTTCTTGCTTGGAAAATCTAAGTTTTTTTGTCCAGTGCTTTCATAAAATTTCATGAATGTGCTATCTGTTTTTCCTCCATTTTCTTCTCCTTTTTCTTACTCCATAGGAGGTTTTATATTGCTTCTGTCGACCAAAATGTAAACACATTGCACAGTCTAGCTATCTCCATGACAGATTCTGGCAGAATTCATGTTGATGTCATCACCAAATCTTTGTTATTTCAGTGTTGTTGCTCCTCAGATCTGGAACAGCCTTCTGTAAATTATCAGGGAGGCCGAATCAGATATTATATCTCAAATTCCATTCATTTTCTTCCTTTCCTCTAACTTTGAAAAGTGATTGCCTGCCTGATAGATCTATGATAAGAAGATCAACTTTACATTTAATTGTGAAAGCATGCCTTGCTCTTGCCTTCTTTGACGTACAGGTTTATTTCCATGTTAGGGCTGATAAAAAATATTACTTTCAGTGTTGATAAATCAATTCATTTTTTTCTCGATTAACTGATTGTTTGGTCTACAAAATGTAAGAAACTTATTTTTAAAATTTCAGTGTTTCAAAAGCCCAACAGGATGCATTAATGTATTGTTTTGTTCATCCATTCATTTATTTTTATCCATCTGCCAGCAATGCTTTCCAGCTCCTTCTGGGGACCATGGCCAGATAAGATATGTGATACCACCAACAAGTTCTGGGTCTCCTCCCAGTTAACCTTCAAACGGTTTATTTTGCCCCAGTGTCATTTATTTTACTGTCAAGGAGGAGAAAAAAAAAACAGAAACCTTACATTTTTAGAAGCTGGACAAAAGTGAAAAGGCAAAATAGTTGGTGACTAGCTGAAAAATAATCAATAAAGCTATTAATCATTGCAGCTCTAGTCTTTGTCCCCCATTGAACGTTTTCACAGTGGGTACTGTGACTTGTGATCAATGGAAATTAGCCATCATTACATCTGTGTCAGGCGTTTTTTTTTCCAATAAATAAAGGAATATGCCTTTTAAGTTTATATTAAAGGAATAATAATGGCTATTAAATGTGGTGTCAAAAAGTTAGTAAAAGTAGTCTTTTGAAAAATGATTTATTTATTGCCTAATTTATTTACCAGGATTTATTTTTGATCCATATTTCATTGTTTCATTCAAATGATTTATATATTATTTTTATATATGTAAAGATAAAAGAAAATGACATTTTAATTGTTTTAATTAAAAGTAAAAGTGTCTTTCATGCCTTGAAAATGTTCGTTTTGTTGTTTTGATCTCTGACCCCTGCACTACTGGTGCTGAGTACGGAGGCCGCGGTGTTCCAAAAATGTTGTAAACTCATATCACTAACTGCATAACAAAATTAAAAGCTGCTTCATTGTAAGGTATTGTCCTCCAAGAAGACAAGTTCTCGTGATATATCGCGCTGAAAATTGATCTTTTACGTGGAGCTTCTTGAAAAAACACACGAAATGCCTTTAAGCCGGCACGCTGCGTTGTTACATCAGGTGATCTAAAAGCGTTACGTCAGTGGTAACAGCGAAAGAACAAAATGGAGGAATATGCCAGAGAACCATGGTGAGTCCTAAACACAAAACAGAATATCAATTTTAAGCAGTATTTCAATTTGTCCTGTCTGTGACTCATTTTAAGTAACTTCAGTGTGACGTGTGCGTCGCTATTTTGTTAGGTTACAACACGCGGCATGATCCTAAACACCTGAAATCCGGCTAGCTGACTTACCCTAGCATAAATGCTAACTTTACATAGGATTGCATTGGCGCTGTGTACTAGCATCAGACCCAAACGGCTAAATCACGTTGTTAGTGACCTTGTCGGCTTCGTCGCCCACATGTGGCACATTCAGTTTACTTACTCCAATGTCTGAGTTTCTACAAAGTTATAGACGATCTGCAGTGAATGTTATAGGCCTGTGTGGCAGTTGTATCTGGTTGGGAAAAGTTAAATCAGTCTGTCCGTGATATGGCTTTACCGCATTGGTAAGCTAGCTGGATTAGCAACCTGTGTGCTATCTGTTGGGGACAGCCTGAGGAGTTCACAACAACCGGAGAATGATACTTAGAACCAAGTCCAGTTTATCGGGAAACTGAAGCAGACTGTAGAAAATTCTAAATATAGTGTAAATGATGAGTTATGGTAATTTATTTTGCCCGTAGTTTCACGCTGAGGTTTACTTATTACCAGTCCCAGTGATACATTGTGTAATAACAAGCAGATGATTAAAGGGAAGTCCAGAAATCTACTCTTTCATCTTATGCTTAACTGGGACTGAACAGTTAATCAAAATGTTTTTGAAATCACAATATGGAAAAGTGGAATATTCAAAACGCAGGATCTTTTTCCTAAACGTTAAAGGTATGAAAACGTGCTACTGTAAATATAGCATTGTAGTGCTACAGAGATGGCCTGGCCTGTAAATCATATTTTACATATGTACAACAGCAACTGTGTTTTGTGTGGACTTCAGTAGTGACTCATATTGCAATATCTGCCATAATTTTTTTGTACATCATTCAGCCCTTCCACTAGACGATGAGCATAACTTAAATAGAAGACTTGACTTTGCATATATTTGCTGTGTCCTGTATATATTTGTATTTGATAATATTAAGCAAGAATAAGCCAGTACGTGTTCCTCTTCCATTGCTTGTGGTTTCCCAAATCATCTATGTATACTAAGAATTTTCAGATGTTGTTATGTTGGCACATGTAACTTTATGCTGTGGACAGTGTGGGATAATAATCTTTACTAATTGCTGTGATCTGCTTTCAGCCCCTGGAGGATTGTGGACGACTGTGGCGGAGCTTTCACTATGGGAGCTATCGGAGGAGGAATATTTCAGGCAGTAAAGGGCTTCAGAAATGCACCCTCAGTAAGTTCACTCATGCGATTTAAGGATGTGCTTTGCTGCCTGAAGACAATATTTATGACATCCTTCTACAAATCATACTAAATACAGCATATGACAGGTTTGACACATGTGCTATGTGGCAGGGAAGCCATTCAAGGGACTGGGTGAGAGGTTCAATGTCTTGCCCAAGGACAATTCAACATATGACAGAGGGACCTCGTCAGTGTTTGGCTTAAACTGAGAAATAGCTTTTTAACACACATAACACTGGAAAACTTCTGTTTTTCTAGTTTAGAATAGAAGATTCTTTACATTATTTTTTGGTTTAGTACACTTTTTAAAATTCCAGGAGTTATGACATAATTCCAAAGGTCTTTACTGACAATGACTTTCCATTGATCTGTGTTTTCACCGGTCTGTTTTGTAGGGGATGAGCCACAGAATGAGGGGTAGCTTGACTGCCATCAAGACCCGAGCCCCACAGCTCGGAGGTAAGAAAAAATGCCAAACTGCTGGATAGATCATTGTTTATTCATTTGTAATGGGCTGTAATCAGCTTGTTGTTAACAATGTTTTAGAATCCTGCTGTTGGTAACTTTTAGTTGATTAACTAAGCTATTCAGTCTTTTTTGCTGATGTCTGTATGAAGTATATGAAGAGTTCTTTTGCAAAAACAGATAACTCCGTTTTGATAAATTGTCAGAAAACCTTATATTTTATTGTTTGCTTGAGATAATATCAAACTGAAGATTTGACTCAGTAGAAAAATACATGACAAAATATAGAATAAATAAATTATTAGTGTTGTTATTATTATCTAAAGTAAACAATAAAAAAATGAGTTTTCTGAAAATTTATAAAACAGAGTTACCTGTTTTTGCAAATGAACTCTTCATATTAGTAGGGCTGAGTACCGAACTTCGGTTCTTTAATGGCACCGACCGAAATGTTTCGGTACTAATGAGTATCGAAATAAGCCTCGTCTTTCGGTTCCATGTTCCGGTACTTATCACGTGATTATGATAAAGCAAACCTGTGATTGGCTGTAACATTACACGTGATTGCGGCAAGCCGGAAAAAAGCATGCTGCCCGCTCACAGACAGGTTTCACGTTAGGTACATTGAATTTACTGCAGTTGTTTAGCATGTCGTCGAAGTGGGAAAAGATGCCTCTGAGGTCTAAAACGTGGCTCTACTTTTGTAAAATGGACGCTGTAACAGGAGAACCTGTCTGCGGCTCTGCTCAGCACAATAACCACGGCAGTTCGGCCAATGCAGACAAAAGTCTTTTATTCACCACACCGTCTCAATGTAAATAAAACAGTCTCTCTTCCTTGCCCGGCGCTACACCGGACCTCGTCCGGTAAACAGTCTCAACGTCCGCCGGTTCTCCTCCGGTAAACAGTCTCAGCGTCAGCCGGATCTCCACAGGATCTCGTTCGATAAGCTGCCCGCTCCACCGGACCTCGTCCTGTCCGCTGTCCTCCACTCGTCCGTTCCCCCGTCCTCTCTGTCCGTCTGTCTTTTGTCCTCTGCTTCAGTCTGTTACTGCCGAGAGAATCAGGTGAGTCTAATTGGTGCCAGCTGCGCTAATTAACCTGACGCTGGTTCCACACACTCTCCTCCACACCTCTCCCCTCTGCAGCTGAGCTCTCCCACGCCCATCGCCACAGACGCCAATAGTGCGCGGTGCAGTATATGCCAAAGCGGGTGGTAAACTCCATCTAAGGCTAAATACCGGCACGAGACCGATAGTCGACAAGTACCTTAAGGGAAAGTTGACAAGAACTTTGAAGAGAGAGTTCAAGAGGGTGTGAAACCGTTAAGAGGTAAACGGGTGGGGTCCGCGCAGTCCGCCCGGGAGATTCAACTCGGCGGGCCAGGGGCGGCCGCTCGGTGCGGGAGGATCCCCTCGCGGGACCTCTCACCGGGTGCGGGCCGTCCCCCGCCTGGCGCATTTCCTCCGCGGCGGTGCGCCGCGACCGGCTCCGGGTCGGCCAGGAAGGGTCCGGGCCGAAGGTGGCTCAGAATGTACTGAACTGTACATTGCTTGCAAATGTTCTTTTGCACTGGAAATCACTGGAAAATTAAACTCAAGATGTGAAAAGTAATGTGTAATGCAATTTTCATTCAGTTAGAGTATATATTGTAAAACTGGTATCGAAAAAAGTATCGTTTAGGAACCGGTATCGAAGTGAAGGTATCGGAATTGGTACCGGTATCGAAACTTTTAGATTGATACCCAGCCCTACATATTAGTATATTGCAGTCAGTCAAAACATGGAGAAATATAAAACTTCAGAAGCCTTTCTTTGAGCACAGACAGAAGCTGTATGGAAGCTTTGATGCTGTTTTCTACTTTGAAAATATGGTGCTATTGGAAATCCTCTGTAATGTGAAGTATCGTTTTGAGTACTAGTTAACAGTTTTTTATTGAGGAGATAACAGTCACTGTTCAAATGCTACAGTTTGGGAGCGCCTATCAAAGTGTAAAGCATGTCTTAACTGTTTGTTTACTCCTGTGAATCTTTGCTTGGGTTGCAGGTAGCTTCGCAGTATGGGGAGGCCTCTTCTCCATGATTGACTGTGGTTTAGTAAAAGTCAGAGGGAAGGAGGATCCCTGGAACTCAATAACTAGTGGGGCCATGACGGGAGCTATTCTCGCTGCAAGAAGTGAGTAAACGCAGAGGAAGCTGCCAAATGACAGCAGAAAGCAGACGCATGCCTCATATAAATGGCAAATGTTGCTACTGTACAACTCAACTTGTTGCAATTCCACCGGCATACATCCTAAAGACTAGTCATCAGCTGAGGTTTCACATTAGATAAACAGGGCTCACAAATGAATTGCATTAATACTGGATGATGGCTGTATTTAGGAAAGTGTCTTTGCTGACTCAATAACATCAGGAACTTTCCATCTCAAGCATAGTGAAGCAATACACCAACAGTTCAGTACCCTGACATCATCCCATTCAAAGTGAATGAGAACAAGGCTTTGAAGACTGACGCGTCTGCTTCTTGCTTCTACCTAAGTCTTTGCTAGTCACGTTTCGATGTTATCAGTACTTCTAGAGCGCTTGCACCTGCCTATTGGTGCAGTTTCTCCTTCTTTTAATTTGGTGAAGATGCATTACAGTGCTTCCCCTTAAAAATCAGATGTTCTTTTCAATTACACACGTGGACAAAATTGTTGGTACCCCTCAGTTAAAGAAGGAAAAACCCACAATTCTCACTGAAATCACTTGAAACTCACAAAAGTAACAATAAATAAAAATTTATTGAAAATTAAATTATCAAAATCAGCCATCACTTTTGAATTGTTGATTAACATAATTATTTAAAAAAACAAACTAATGAAATAGGGCTGGACAAAAATGATGGTACCCATAACTTAATATTTTGTTGCACAACCTTTTGAGGCAATCACTGCAATTAAACGATTTCTGTATTTGTCAATGAGCGTTCTGCAGCTGTCAACAGGTATTTTGGCCCACTCCTCATGAGCAAACAGCTCCAGTTGTCTCAGGTTTGATGGGTGTCTTCTCCAAATGGCATGTTTCAGCTCCTTCCACATATGTTCAATGGGATTCAGATCTGGGCTCATAGAAGGCCACTTTAGAATAGTCCAACGCTTTTCTCTCAGCCATTCTTGGGTGTTTTTGGCTGTGTGTTTTGGATCGTTGTCCTGTTGGAAGACCCATGACCTGCGACTGAGACCAAGCTTTCTGACACTAGGCAGCACATTTCTCTCCAGAATGCCTTGATAGTCTTCAGATTTCATCGTACCTTGCACACTTTCAAGACACCCTGTGCCAGATGCAGCAAAGCAGCCCCAAAACATTACTGAGCCTCCTCCATGTTTCACCGTAGGGACAGTGTTCTTTTCTTCGTATGCTTGGTTTTTGAGTCTATGAACATAGAGTTGATGTGCCTTACCAAAAAGCTCCAGTTTGGTCTCATCTGTCCAAAGGACATTCTCCCAGAAGCTTTGTGGCTTGTCAACATGCATTTTTGCAAATTCCAGTCTGGCTTTTTTATGAGTTTTTTTCAGCAGTGGTGTCCTCCTTGGTCGTCTCCCATGAAGTCCACTTTGGCTCAAACAACGACGAATGGTGCGATCTGACACTGATGTACCTTGGCCTTGGAGTTCACCTTTAATTTCTTTGGAGGTTGCTCTGGGCTCTTTGGATACAATTCCAACGATCCGTCTCTTCAATTTGTCATCAATTTTCCTCTTGTGGCCACGTCCAGGGAGGTTGGCTACTGTCCCGTGGGTCTTGAACTTCTGAATAATATGAGCCACTGTTGTCACAGGAACTTCAAGCTGTTTAGAGATGGTCTTATAGCCTTTACGTTTAAGATGTTTGTCTATCATTTTTTTTCGGATGTCCTGGGACAATTCTCTCCTTCGCTTTCTGTTGTCCATGTTCAGTGTGGTACACACCTTTTCACCAAACAGCAGGGTGACTACTTGTCTCCCTTTAAATAGGCAGACTGACTGATTATGAGTTTGGAAACACCTGTGATGTCAATTAAATGACACACCTGAGTTAATCATGTCACTCTGGTCAAATAGTTTTCAATCTTTTATAGAGGTACCATCATTTTTGTCCAGGCCTGTTTCAATAGTTTGTTTTTTTAAATAATTATGTTAATCAACAATTCAAAAGTAATGGCTGTTTTTGATGATTTAATTTTCAATAAATTTTTATTTATTGTTACTTTTGTGAGTTTCAAGTGATTTCAGTGAGAATTGTGGGTTTTTCCTTCTTTAACTGAGGGGTACCAACAATTTTGTCCACGTGTGTATATATTCCATTTTCACAAGATTTTTAACCTTCAGACTTTAGTGGGTTCTTATAATAGTTTCAAAAAGACAGTGTTTCAAGGTGTAGGGTACATTTCAATATATGTGTATAAATCTTATCAATTCAGTTTTAGCTGTGCAGTTTTGAAACATCAAATGTTATCTGTTGGGATTTGTAGAAATGCATTTTAAACAGCCAGAATGTGACTTCGGTAAAGGCTGCCAAACTGGACGTGGACATGACTGGCACTGCTGACTGTGGAACATTTTAAGCTGTCACAGAAAAGCTTTTTTTTTTTCAGATTTTCCTTCAGTGAATTAGAGGAACTGGAGTTTGTGAGATGTGTTGTGACTGAGCTCCATAATTCACTTTTACTCATTCCCATCCATTTTTAATGGCCTCACAATGCCTAGCAATTACCCACACAGGTGTTCTTTTTTCTTTTTTGTCTAATCATTCCTCTACTCAGCACTGTGTGAGCACAGAACAAACATGATTTATGTTTTTTTATTACCCATCTGTTTATTTTATTGCAGTGAAAAGGGTGACAGAACGTACAGCTTATTTGCTTATGGACTTGAGGGAGCTCCTGTAATTACCAGGAGCTATTGAATCTACATCTTATCTGATATGTGGATAGTAACACACTGTTCCTGTGTAGACGGACCAGTTGCCATGTTTGGGTCTGCAGCCATGGGAGGTATTCTGCTGGCATTGATAGAGGGCGCTGGAATCCTGCTCACTAGGTTTGCCTCTTCACAGTTCCCAACTGGTGAGTAAACTGGAAATGGAAAAAGAACACAATGTGATAAATCACTATATTTAAGTCATTCTCCTTCATATAAAGTGACTAAATTATGTTCATCGGCGTAACTCATGTGGACAAAGAAACGTTTTAGCAGAAGGCAGGTATACATGTGATGTGCTAGTTGGAGTGAAAATATTTTTTTTTCACATTTCATTCAGAACTAAGTAAACTATCCAGGCATAAATGAGTCCTTATTTGAAAGATGATGTCTGCTGTGGCAAATAAGAATACTGATTGCACAGCAGCTTCACCTCTGGTTGTCATACACCTGACCTGTTTGTTTTTGTTGACTGTACTGTTCTGTCATTAGTCACAGCACTACCTGCTGGCTTGCTTTGCACTAAAATAGCATCCAGTCACCATGCCGTAGTAATATGAATTATAAATACCAGATCTACTATGTTAACTGTGACAGAAGTCCTGCTTGAACAACATGTATTTTCTGTTTAACCGTTAACTTTACAAGCAAAAGTGTAATTAATGGCCTTTCTAATGGAACTGTTCTATTTAGGACACTCGGGTAGCACAGTTGAAGTGTTTAGCTGTTGTGCTTTTCCTGCTAGAACAACTCACAATGTCTGCTGTCCCAGTTTGATAGCGCATATTAATTAAATCCTACTTTATAGACTGTATTTGCACAGGTAATACCACACAGAAAATGTATTACATTAGAGGGTTGATACAGTGTTGTGCTAAAGGAACACATGAAGACATCTCACCAACAAAAGACCTAAATCATTTGCAACCAAAATACGATTTTGTGAATGAATTAAAGAAAAGGAATACATTAGCACAGCAGACAAAATCAATTAAAAGAAAGATTGAAAAACATCAGTTATATTTTGCAACAATAAAATAAATACAAACTAAATGGTTCACTTGCTTAAAGCGGGTTTATTTCTAATAAAATATATATTTACTAAGGAAATGTGAGGAGAACTGCAATGTGTGCAGTAATAGTTAAGTCCTTGCAGTCAGCATGCACAAAATCAGTATTTTCGTATGTGCGCTGTCACACATGGCTTTATATTTCCATTTCCACGTGAACTACACAATGACACAGGATATGTTTTTTTCAAAATTTTACAGTCAGTTGTAGTTTTTATGGCACTGTGCAGCTCTTCCACTACCTTTGTGTTTTGCGTAATGGAACAATAGCACACATTTACATCAGTTCATCCATTTTAAAATCAAGTAGTTTTTCTCTTGCATACTTTTTGTCAATAATTACATCTGAATTATCTTGTTGATTGACAAAGAATATCTATAGCAGTTCTCATACATGACTAGAGGAAATAGTAAAATGAAAACAAAATGTGAAATTTGACAGAGATTGCTTTTCTGTTGCAAATTTTTCACTGGTAGATTGACAGTTAATCTCAATATTGGCATTTTTAAAGAATATATTCTATAATAAAATAGAATAAGCACACCATAAATGACCATACTCAAAATCTGCTTAGAAGTGAAGTTAGCATTAATGTATTGCTTTAGTTGTTCTTTTAAACCTACAGTTGCCTCTCATTTCATTGTTTTTTATGTTTTTTCCTTTTCTCCAGGGCCTCAGTTCGCAGAGGAACCTGCCCCTGCCCCCATGTCTGCCCCTTCCTTTGGAGACTACAGACAATATCAGTGAGATTACTCCCCCCTTCTTTATCCACTAGGCCTTTTTGAATTCCTTGCTGAAGTTACAGAGAAGAAATGGTGATGCAAACAACACACGCGAGTCAAAACTGCACCCAACTCTATGGACTGTCTGAGAAGTGAATGACAAAACACATCTTCATTTTCCTTCTTTGAAGAGCCATGTACAGATCTGCCTTTTGCCATTCTCAGCCTTGTCATGTGCACCAGTTTCA
Organism: Acanthochromis polyacanthus; assembly: GCF_021347895.1. Taxonomy (NCBI): domain Eukaryota; kingdom Metazoa; phylum Chordata; class Actinopteri; family Pomacentridae; genus Acanthochromis; species Acanthochromis polyacanthus. The sequence continues at coordinate 7,580,555 of NC_067117.1, read as the reverse complement.
CCCAACGGTAGTTAAATACAGACATGTGATGAGAGTTGCTTGTGGGGACGAGGTGTGCTTTCTTATTTTGCTGACATACAGTGTGTTGTGCATGTATCCCGACAGTCGAGCTCTGGTAGTGTTGAATATAGCAACAACTCACGTCACACATGGAACATAATGAATTATATGATGCTTCTGTCTTTATACAGTAAAGGATTTCCGCTTGTATTCAGTTATGTTAGTCGTTATTTGCCTTTAATGTCAAATATTAAAGGCAGCAAACCTTAGCTGGCTTTTGTATGTGATTTTATTCAGACTCATGAAGGCAAACATCCATCAGACACATTGTCATTCCCTCATTATTAGTTTGTTTTAAAGTGATCTATTTATTTTATATTGTAAAGAGTTGTGTCAGATTGTTCTATTTTATGTGACGGTGATTTTACATTCAACAAAGGTGTAGAAAAGACTGTGGGATGGCACAGGCAGTTCAAATGAATGGAGAAACTCAAGCAAGGGATTGATCCATATTGTATAAAATCTCTATGACAGATTGTACTATGGTACAATAAAGAAATACGTTGTAAAGTGTGTCTGTTGGAGCCTTATGTATTTATTTATACCATGCGTAATGGTGTGGATTCTGGGCCCAGAATTCATGCTGGATGAACAACATCGACTGTCCCCACTAGAGGGAACTCCTTGCAAAAACATCCACACCGGTCCTGCTCTCTTTCCTCGCCTGAAATTTCACAGCTGACTCCACAGAGATGTTTACAGAAGACACATAAGGTAGCACTTTTCTCTCACATTCCTGTATGTTTGTGTCACACACCTGCTGTCTCTTAACTCCGTGCACTTACGGGTGAAGGACGAAAAAGTGGCCGTAAAAGGACCGTGATGCCACTTCAGCCAGTTGATGTATGTGAGGGATCAGGGATTGTTTACTCACGGCAGAGCTGTACGCTTAAGTCACTACAATGAGACAATCCTCTAGTTTTGATGTCATAAATTCCCAGAACAATAAATAAAGGTAAAGAAAAGACAGCACCAGCAGATGTTCATTACCAGGTCTAGTACTTTGAATTATTATTGTTTTCTTTAAGAATGAATCATTTGGTCTGTGGATTGTGAAAACTTATGTGAAAGCATAGCTATCACATGCTTATTTGGTCATACAGTCTCAATGCCACCCAAAATCTGTATATTTTCAGTGAAGAAAACTGCAAATTTTCATATTGGAGGAGCAGAAGTATATTTTTTGACATGGTTGCACTTGAGAAAAAAATCACTTCCTGAATGCTAAATCTGTGTTCAAACTTGTTCACGATTAATCACTTGTGTCTCTTGTTAATAAATTCAATATTAACGGCTTTGAAAGAACTTTAAGAGAAGACATGAAGCTGATTTGAAAGGTTTTTTTATCCAGACAAGTGACCTTACTTGGACTTGTGCAGTGACAACACGTGTTAAAATGTGAAGCAAATGCGCACACGTGAGAACCTGAAACTAACAGATGTTTAGGTTTTTTGCTTTAAATGGAGTGTTGTGGTTTATTAATTAGACTTGTTGGAGGTTAACTGTATCAGCTCTAACTACAGTAGGTCCTTGCTTTGCAGTATTCAGACTTTTAAAAAAGGTGCTTGCTCCATGTGTAAACACACCAAAATCTAAATATATTCAGTATAAAGAATTGAGAAATTAGTAAATATTCTGATTAGAGGAGGCGGAACCAATTAATGTAGAATGTAACTAATCATTTAAGCTCATTACTATTTGAGTTGCAACTAAATAAGTGTAAGAATCGGCATGAATAAATGATTCTTAGGGTTTTTTTTTCCACAAATGACTTAAAACATCTGCAGTTTGTTATCCAGATGACTAGTGCTCACTTCCCAAGTAACAAAAAAAAACATTTTTAAAAAAAATTATTGAAATTTATGTTCATTCACAGATTTTTACAACCATGAGAGTAACAGATCTTGGAAAACTATCCCATGTTTAACCCTCCTGTTGTCCTGCGGGTCAAAGTGGCCCATTTTAAAATTTGAAAATGTGGAAAAAATAAATATGTTCACAGTGAAAACTTGTACAATTTCAACATTTTTGAGGAATTTTTGAACATTTGTTGGTGCAAAAAAAAAGAAAGGCTAAAAAATTTGTTTCTTTAAGAACATTCAGAAAATATCTGAATGTTCTTAAAGAAAATATTAGAACTTTTACTGACATATGGAATCACTAGATATTTTTAGGATTTTTTTGGAAGACTTTTATTCATTTTTTGAAAATATTTACTTTTTCTGTTTTAAAAATTTTATTTCTTGCCAAATTTGGGGATTTAAAAAAAACACAAAACTTTAAAGGGAAACTTTTAAAGAATTTTTGAAAATTTCTTCCTCAAGATTTTGCTTTTTTTTTATATATAAATCTGGGGAATTTTTTGCTGAGTTATTTTTATTTTTATTTTTAGACAAGGGAACCTTTTTTTTTTTTGGCCGTAAATGAAAACTACAGGAGGGTTAAATATAAGTCGTGGAAGAAATGTGAAGCTGCGAATAATGACTAATTATAATAAATAAATCCGGTGTGTTGCGTGCGTTTATGATGACATTCGTCGGCCCTGTGCAGCCCCGTTATCATGCAAATGATGCGGGATGATGTGTCATGGCCTTTTAAGAAAAATGAGAAATAGTCAGGAGTGACGTCTGCTGCGCACAGAGGCCGGAGGCAAACTGACACTTGCGGAGCGGCGAGAGACAGCGAGCAAGAGACGGTGAGTGCAAATGCCAAACTTTACTACGTGCTAAATGCGGTCAAATAAGTCATTTTGCGCGGGGCCACGTAGCGTCCACACTTGAGGGGCGGTAAGTGGCCGCAGCACAATGCGCGGCGTGGGTTTTATTTGTCGGATAAACGAGCGGAATTGTCCGCAAGTACGAACCGGAGTGTGCACTCCCATTTTAGTCAAGGCCAGGCGGAAGGGCAGGTAACGTTAGCTACGGGCTGTGTCTTTTCCCGGAGAAAAATACGTCGCGATGCGGGTTGATTTAAAAGCTGCCGTGTCCACTGGACGCTTGAATTGTGAATTGAGCTCGTTTGCAGCGCGTTTCTGACCAGCTAGCTGTGTTTTGGTTGTACGCCGAGGGAGGAATGTGTCGGCTAGTTAGCTCGCTTGCTAACGAGCTGCGGCTAGCGGTTTGTGAAGTGTCGGCGGCCCGTAGCAGCAGTTAAAGCTAGCTAGTTAGCGGCATTTTGCTAACAAGCTTGATAACGGGACTTAGGGGTAGTTGCTGCTTTGAAGCGAGATTGTTTATGAGCAGATGCTGGCCCCACTTGCCTGGATTATAGATTATGGCATTTTAAGGATTTATCTGTAAGCGGGCTTATGATTTGAACAGAATTTGATTAATGTTATGGTGGAACGGGAGCTAATACTGTAATAATCACACATCGACGGAGTGTTGGCTACTGCCCTGTGGTATAGTAAGAGCCACAGATTGCAGGGACTTAGCATGACCTGGAGTGATAAGCATATGCTGCTGCCGTAAGCAAATTAGGTAGATTCACAGTGAGATAACCCAAGAGCTCAAATGACTTTCTCTTGTCTGGGTCCAAGCTTTATGTGAGCCACAGAAAAGGTGTGTTCCCCATCTTTAAACTATAAACACACAGCAGGTCAGCTTTATTAATAACAGATCATCACCGTTTTCTAGTGAAGTAGACCTTCCTGCAACGAGTCTGGCTGTACCAAGGGTGCACGCTTTTCACTCCGCGTGAACCAAAATGACACATTTGTCTCATCCTGTGCCCTGAATCTCACCACAGCCCAGGTGTTACAGATGAGATACTGTTGAGGTGTAAGCCATGAACCCCCCTCCCTCCCTCCCTTCTTCCCTCTCTTAGCAGTCCAGCCTGCTGTCTGGAGTCGTGAACAGGAACAGAGACTGGAAGAGGTTATTTTAGTAGGTTGCTACTCCTTTTCCATCCTATCAGCATGAAGCCTCCTTGCGCTTTGGAAAGAGGATGTGGTTACAGGTCAAGGCCTCAGCGACACAGATGCATTCAACTGACAGTGTTTGTCAGTTACAGGTCTTTGTCATAATTAAGTCACAGCGAAGTTTTGTGTGCCTAGTTGCAGTTTTGCTCTGACTCACGAGGGCCATTCAAGTTTGCAGTGGCTCTGAAAAAGGCATGCAAGAAGTGACTGTGATTCTTTCTTAGTAGGTGTAATTTATCAGTTGGCTTCAGAGGGGAAGAAATCGCAATATAATAAGAACATCTCCATTCAAGGCTGATACCAGAATCATCTTTGTGACTCAGAAGCCTTGATTTCCTAAAAGGAAATTGGTACGTGCTGTATATCAGACTTAAAGATCTTCTCTTACGGAAACACCACTTTCAAAACCTAGCATGTCTTTTTTTTTTTTTATCTCCTGTGGTAATGGTTTATTTTACAGCCTTGTAAATTCCCATTTTGGTAGAGAAGGTTCCCTGGAAAGAACTATTTAATTTGGCACTAATTCTAGTGAATTAGAGACAGAGTTTAACAGAAATTCACATTAATTTATTCCAATTGATTGCTAATTTGACTTATAAACAGCAACACATGTCAGATGTGTAGTTTCCGTACAGACAGACAAGCAGTTTAACATTTAGAAAGAATAAAATATGTTATGATAAATTGGCAATGAAACTTTTGTGTGGTTTAAATAGAGTTGTTCTTTCAAGGAAATTCTTTTTGAACTCTGCCGTTGTGCTTGAATGTAACACAACTAAATGAGCTGACTGAATGCTCTCAGGGCTGTTTTCCCTTACAGCAGTGTGTGTTAAGTAACATAGTTGTCTCCACTAATATGTATTTTTAGGAAACAGTAAGGATTGTCTGTCTTTTCCTTGACAGCTTTTCTACTGTCAGTAGCTTGTGAGTTTTTCCCCTGAAGAAAACGGGGACTTTTTTTCTTCTTTTTGCCTTAGCTCAGTTTGAGCAAGTGATGTGAACTGCGGTCTTGCTGAAGGTAATGAGTAACCAGAAGCTTATCGAGTTTTTTTTTTTTCTCTACCCCTAAACCTCAAGTAGATGTTTTCTACACAGCGTAGCTCCTGTAATTGGCATGTGGGTCAACAAGAAGCAAATGCATGCAAGGGTGGGTATCGTGCTGCTAGCTTAACCAGCGGATGTGTGCATTTTCACCATCCGCACAGGGTGCAAGATACAGAGGACGGCTGTCAGTCATCCCATCCTGCTGACTCAGTTGCTGTGACAGCTTCATTGCTGTCAGATTACTCTCAGCAGATCAGGAAATAGTGTATCCTGAATGTTGCGGTTTAGATGTGAAGCCTCCTCTCCTCTACATTTAGTTTTACAGTTTGTCCAGGCTCGCATTCGCTGCGTATTCTCACTACCAGCACCACCTAATCCAGTTTCCAGCCTTAGATGGATACATACCTTTGGCTGTAGAGGGTGAGTGATGCAGTGATGTCATGGAGAAGCATGTTTTCTGTGGCATGTGGCTTTCCCTCGCTCCTTATTTGCTGGGGTTACTACGAGAGCAGAGGAACAGCAGTGGCGTGTTTGTTTTGTTGGGAATGACAGTGTGTAGTTGAGGGCAGTGGAAACGGAGAGAGGTTCAGTTTTAAAGACTGATGGCCTTAAATGGCCTTGTGTTTGTGTGCGTTGTGAGTGTTTTGGCAGGCGGTTGAGAGAGTACAGTGTTGTGTGTAAGACGTCCTGGTATAAAAGTGTGTATGCAGACACGGGGAAGAGTGTTCAGTCATTCTGGTTTACCCTTTGGTAGAACAGGCTGTAGTCGTGTGTGGAAAACTCAATAAGAAAGGAGACAAGTGTTGCTGGCTAATTAAATATCAAGCAGAAATTGTTTGGGCCATAATCAATAAAGTCATTTGAGATGGGCAGTGCGGTATTTGTGACTTGGCAGGCATCAAGCTCAACCACTTTGCCAGTTTTGGGTGCATGAATTAACACGCTGGAGCTGAGAAATGTTGTCTTTCTGTCCTGCTTGAGCCCAACAAGACACCAATGCTCACAACCTCACTGATGTGTTTTAGCTTCAAAACTTGACTGTCTTTATTTCTATCCGTGTACATCACCTGAACATCTTCATGCAGTTTTATTGCGTGACGGGATGGACGTGGCGGAAAGTTAAAAGGAAAACAGAAGATGAAACTAATAGTGCCAACGTTGCTAAATGCTTAGACAGGAACTGGAGAAGAGAACTCACTAAACATTGACTGTCACCCATGTATGTGGGTTTTTTATGTTGCTGTTTTTGCTGCAGTAAGCAACCACATTTACATAAAGACAAAACTATATATGTCGGTTCTCCTTTCCGATGGTTACTGAACATCTGAAAATGCCAGTAATATCACACCAAACTCCCGTCCCAGTGTCAACACAAGTTATTTGCATAAAATCTGTAAACGTGGGGCATATTTACAGCTTATATTTTCTATCTCTGTTTAACAGAGCATGGCTACATTACCGTGTTTGTTTAAAAATGGTGAAATGGGATAAGATGAGAAATAATAGTTGTGCAAGCTGCGAGTAGTATTTTTAAAATCAGATTTTGCACATGCTGTCCTCACAATTTCCCCATTACTTTCTATATCTGTACACATTCATGACCATCTTTATTTTTTAACTGAGAGGAATGGCTTTTTGTTGCAGTAATTCATAGTAAAGGCACCATCCTTCTCCTGAAATAAGATGTGCCTCCACTAATGCCAGAAGAAATAACTGTATACTGTATACTGTATACCAATTTACTGTACAAAGCTACTCCATCGGTTAAGAAATGAAAACATTTAGCAGTAGACAAACACAAGCAGTTGGTCCTTTTGCACAAGTTGCAAACCAAGATCCTTATTTACACAGTAAGGTTGATGCATCACGGTGTCAGAAGTATAAGAATGGAAGTGAACAGCTGGAGAACATGCATTCTCCATAGCAAACTCTGAATCAGGCCCATAATAATCCGACTGTCACACATGAGGCTCCTGATGTCAGCTGTCATAGCAGAGGTCAGTCCAAAATGTTCAAACAACAAGCATGACATGGACATGACATGCAGATAGGTGACAAGCGAAGCCCAGCCTAATTCTAAGTATGACATTGTCTGACACTGTGCATGCACTTGACTCTGCCTGAATGTTTACATGTGAGTACAGCAGTGTGTGTTCGCTACAGCCCTGTTCTGTTTCTCCTCCATACCACGTCTCCTCCCTAATCGTTCAAGGAGAACTTCTCTTTGTGTGTCAAGGATTAGGAAATATGAATTATTCACAGTCCCGGCTTCATGTCCCACATGGTCATTGCTTGTGATTGAAGCTGGAGGTCCTTAGTCCTTTGCCCACCCCCCCTTGAGAATTTCAATGGAGTGTGCTGTAAAAAGAACAGTGTAGGAGGGGATCATCTGCTTCCCAGAATGGCTGATGATTAGCTTTTGATGGTTTGCAAAAAGGGTTGATTATCAAGCAAGTCAGTGCCGTCGTCTTTGGGATCTGATTTTTAACATGAGCTACTTTCTGATTTTCAGCACAGTCTTGATGCCGCTTTTTAAACTCATGATCCAAACGTGTTCTCTAGTGTCAAGTCCGAGGGTCATTAAAACATAAGCTAGCAGTCCTCTGGGGTGTATTTGAAGAAACCGGTTGATGAAGTGTGTTTTTGCTGACAAAGTCTGAGTATAGCATGGCCACAGCTCAAACTTTTATCAGTGATTGTGGGTCCAGAGCTGAAACAGTTACTTGATAAACTGAAAACATTTTCCAAACAAAAAACAAGTTTTGATTTGACCGGTCTTTCCATTTTTTTTTACTGTATGTTAGACATTTCTTAGCCCGCAAGATTTTTTGACAAGGTTATTGAATACAACTCAGTGTTTAGAATAATAGTATTTGATCTGAAGTTTGGTTGGTAGACGAAGAATTAGAAATCCCCCCTTTGCCCAGCTACAACTAAACTCCAGCCTCCCTGTAGCTCTGTAGCCCAGCCTGTAGTGACCCAGTTGGCCAGCCTAACTGACTTTGCGCCACAACGTGTGCCAATGATTCGAAGCCTCCACATCCCTTAAAGGGATATTCCAGTGATTTCACAATTTCCCCCCATTGCAGTTTCCACTTCCCTCAGCTGTTTTGTCATTAGTCAAAGAGACAGACGCCATATTGCATTTAACAAAAACCCAAAAATGAGAGTGACTAACAAACCTGACAGCAGGGTGTGTTTTGGTGTGTGAGTGCCAGATGATTGTGTCATTAGGAGGAATATCTGCCAGATCCATGTATCATCTCCCCTTCAGTCCCCCCCCCACACACCACAGCTGGTTTCTGTTAGAGAGGGGTCACATACTCTTCACCTCCTCCACCCTGAAGCAGCTCCACTTATGGGTGTTCCCTCCATTGTTGTGCTGCTTCTTGTCCATAACCTCCAGGAATGAGTAGAATCCTTCCTTTCTGGAGTGGAAAAACTCAGAGACCAGACTGGCTGGGAAAATTCCTTTGTTTTGCTTGAAAAGAAAGTTATTCTGAGCAGAACTTAGATTTTTGCTTTGTTTCGCTCTCTTTTTACACGTTTTCTCATTTTGTTTGTCCATTTTTTCCTCTCCTTGTCTGTCCAGTGCAGACTGTTGGCTGTCCAGTGAAGCAATCCCGCCATGCGTGAATACAAGCTAGTGGTGTTAGGCTCTGGAGGTGTGGGCAAGTCCGCTCTGGTGAGTATGCCTTCCTGCCCCCCCTTACCTCTAACACCCCTGCAGTGCGTTTCCTAAAGACTTGGTAGATAATTGTGAATGAAACAGCAAGACGCTCTGCTTGCTTTTGGAAGAAACTCTGTTAAATGAAGGCAAGGCAAGCCAAAGACTATTTTTGTGGTAACAAACTAACACAGATGGAATGGTCCTTTTGTTATGTTTCTGCTTTGAGTATTTGCTTTTGTTTCCTGACAAGTGTCCCCATCTGTGGTCATATTAGCCAGTTGTTTTTAAAAAAAAATGAATTAGCTACCTCTGTATTTTTGTGAAGAGTTGATTGGTATGCCATTTCTCCACTTGTTCATGGTTCCAACTATAGAAATTATGGAACAGTTTACAGTAAAACAACTGAAACCCAACTTCAATAAGTGCACATTTAACTTTTCCTTTTTCTGTCTTCAAGTTTGATAAAGAACAGAAACAAACAAAATGCAAGTGATGTGTTTTTTTCTAATAGCAAATTTGTCAGGAGACTAGGGATGCCTGTGAAATGTTGTTTCTCCTGCTTAGGTAACTTTGACCAGGTGCTGAAGTTGGGTTAATCCCTCAACAGGCAGGATTAAGATGTTATCAGATAAACTTGGTTAACTCCTGATGTAACCTGTCACGAAGCACAGTGCTTTATAAAGCAGAGTCCAAATTTTGACTTTTCATTTGCACGTAGGCACGCATGTCAGTGAAATTCAAGCACTGGAATTGAGTCCTACTCTTTCACCATCTTTTCTGGACCACCTTCATGAACATCCTCATCCTGGATGTCCTGTCTAGTTGGGATGATTGTAGACAGACGTGGTGCTCGGAAAAAATCTCACTTTGACTGTATTTACTGTTCTGGATGTTTTGTACCTGTGGTCTAGGAGGTCACATGATTCTGACGTCTGCTTTCTCTGTGCCTTTTCTTACAGACAGTTCAGTTTGTACAGGGAATCTTTGTGGAAAAATATGACCCTACAATAGAAGACTCATACAGAAAGGTGAGTGTCCCATGAGAGGGGAGAGGGAAGGCAAACTGCTGACTGTTAGCAGCTGCTCTGCAGGTTCACGTCATGATATTGTGAATTCTCTCATTCAGCTTCCCTCACCACCCTGTTCCTTTCTCTCATATTATTAGTTTTCTCTCTGTCCCTTCATTTCTGCCTTTATGCTGTACTTTAGACTCTTGATTTGTCCTTTTCTCCTCTGTGTTAGCCCTCTTAGCCTTTAGTGCTTGGGCCATGATATGCTCAGTGACCTGAAAATAAGCAATACATTATCTCATTCTATTGCCGTATTTCTTTTTCTTACAGCAAGTGGAGGTAGATGGGCAGCAATGCATGCTTGAAATTCTCGACACAGCCGGCACAGTAAGTGAACTCCATGCCATTGAAATCTATGTCAATACCCAGCTTTGCTGTGTATAAACACTCCTCTGTCACTTTATTGGCCACTAACATTTGTGGCGATTTGGGAAACTCTGTCTTCCAGAGTAGTTATTTATTTTGTAGAAAGATAAGTTAAATTTAGTACAAGATATGACTGTATGGCAGATGAAACATTTTATTTAAATGCTGAATGAATGAGCAGGAATTGCGTTCAGAGGTTGTTTTTACGTTAGATGCAGCCCAGTCACTATATGTTTCTTGCCCACATAAATGTAGCGTGTCCTCTTAATACCGCCACATTTATCTTAAAGTGGTGTGAGTAAGGTTATTTGTTGATGGTGCACAAGCAGCAACCGTGTTCCTGTCTGTTTTTAGTTGAAAATCAATTGGTGCTTGTGTGTGTGTGTGCAGCCAGCCTACACTACACAATACTGTGTACCTTGGAGAGATCCAAGAAGTGCATTGCATCATGTTGACTCTGTATCCATGAAAGCTTTTTAATCTTTCAACAGACAAAAAAAATGAATGTTATCTTTACCAGAACCAGTGTGACATTTTCAAATTGCTTTCATTTGTGACAAACAGTCCTAAACCCTTAATAAAGAAAGACAAGCAAAACATTCATCCCTCATATTTGACTAGTTTTTTATCAACTGATCCTTACTTATTATTTCAGCTGAAGCCTCCAGTGCATGTACTGTATGTCTGATCATATGGACTTTAGTAAATTGGTAATCGGCATAAACGACAAACAAAAACGTCAAAAGGGGTCTGTCAGGTGTGAGGCAGAACTCATGGCCTGCCCATCCTGTTTTTCCTCGTATCTAGGAACAGTTCACAGCAATGAGGGACTTGTACATGAAGAATGGCCAAGGGTTCGCCCTGGTATACTCCATCACAGCGCAGTCCACCTTCAACGACCTCCAAGACCTGAGAGAACAGATCCTACGAGTAAAGGACACAGAGGATGTGAGTATACTGTGTGTACATGTGGGCTTTCAAGCATGTTCTTATCCACTCATTTCAGTACGTTTTTCATGGTTGTAGCAGCAGATGTAGTGGAAAATAGTACAAATAAACCTCTGTACTATTTTCACGCCCTGTGTCCGTGGGCTCAGCCGCCTACATTGTTCAGGGACCTGATCACACTGTTGCTATGGATACCATTCAACACTGTAATCAGTGCCAGTAATTACAAATTTGTATTACCTCAACATAATGCAGGTGGTGTCATTTGTGTTGTCTGAACGACGCTCTGTGCAGTTCAGCCTTGGTTATATGAACATGATGCATGTCTGTGGGTTTTGTTAATTTCATCGGGGTTTAGCACAGACAGGGACTACTGGTACTCATTTAGCTAAGAGTCCATTAGAAAGTAGATTATCTTTGTCTCATTTGGAGATGTTGAACCCTTGCTCTTGGTTTTTAAAGATGAAGAGACTTTATTGTCATTGTGCAGAAGTACAACGGAATGTATGGAAGAACACAACATTTAGCAGCAGTGCAAATAAGAAAAAAATAGGTAAAAATGCTCTTTAAAATAATAAAAAGAATCAAAGTACTATATACAAAGTAAAATGGCCAAGTGATGCAGGACTGAGAATATTAAATGGTGCAAAAAGTGGAAGGTCAGTTCAGTTTCTTCCTTCAAGCCTTCTGCTCGGCCTGGATCTGTAACACTGCAAATTAAAGGTCATGTCATGTGCCACAAAAGGCTCATCTCATTATTTTCCAAGTTTCCTGTTTCTGAGCAGCACATTTCTATTTTTCTGTATCTCCGGTAAATTGTGGGGCTGCTGGAGTCGGTCCGCTCTCCATCCCCTTTCTGGTGGAGCCGATAGTGCGTCAGCAGTATCTAAGATGCCCTTTTTTGGTGATCTCTGGAGGGAGCGAATGTTACCATAACCCTCTTGCTTGCTCTTTCCTTCCCCCTCTCTCTCTCTCTGTTCCCCATCAGATGTCTATAAAGCCCCTCTGTACAATGATGCAGAAGTTTGCGTCAATCTTTTCTTTCGTCCTCTAGCTCCTTTATGTCCGTGTCTGTGCCAGTATACTCGTCTAGTTTTTGATTTGACTGGCTTTTTCAGCGCCTGTTGCTTTGTGCTCCCCCCTCTTCTCTATGGCCAGCCCTGTGGTCTTACTGTGGTCTGGCACACTGTGTGGGTGATTGGACTGTCAGGGATGATGTGCAAGGATGGCCTCAGCTCATCAAAAACACACTGGATTGTGAGGCTGTGGTGCTTTATTAGAGCGTCCGTGGTTTGGATACTGAGGTTAGCCTCAGGCTACCAGATGGATTGCAGGATCAGTGGCCCCTCAACATGCAAGAAAACGGCTTTTCTTCTGGAAGTGTGTTCCTTTTGAATACATCCTCCACTTTAAACAGTTTTTCTTATCTGGCTCTTAAGGCCGCTCTGTCAGCTATCAGTTTGGTGATGATTTCAGCCTTTACCTATGATAGCCGTGACATCTGTTTATCTTTCTTTGCCCTTTCCAGGAATGCACAGCCAAAGGAAATGCTTAACGTGTTTTCTTCTTTTTTTTTCATCAAAGACCTCAGATCTTATTTAGAGAAGGCTTTCAAGCTGTTGCAGAACTAAAGCAGACAGCATAGTTGCTGTTACAGCTGTTCTTATTCTCAGCTCTGCGACGGACCATTTACTGCAAAGCTGGAAAAATGTACACATGCACTTAATACTGCCAGGCTCAATTAAAAGGCCTTTTAATGACTGTACATTTAACACAGCGGGGTCATATTCCATCTCCGTAAAGAAGTCATTACGAGTGAAAAATAAGTAAGTGAGCACCCACCAGTGTATTAAAAGCTCACTTCTCTAACTTCCTCTACATTTCTTATGTAACAGAGGTCTTATGACTTTTCCGGGCCATCTCCGTCTCTGCTTGTGTGACTAGAATGGTACTAATGCTTGTGACTCACTACTCAATTTGCAAGGATTGGCTGCATTCATTGCGCTATTCTATACTCTCCTGTTCTGTGTTCCCTACAATCCATCTCTAGCATGCCATTGTGGGCGGGATAGGACCTGTCTGTAGCATGTTAACAGCGTCTCAACAGAGCCTCTTTGGGCTGTGTGGATTCTTCAAGAAGGCTAATGCTTCCTTGTGTGCTGCTGACACTGAACATTTTTTTTCTTCCCTGCATACCTCCATCCTTCCACCAATCTCACCGTTCTTTTTATCCCGGCTTGGCTCGGAGTTTGTGTTAGCAGGGCATACCACCGGTTCTCCCAGGACCCCTGGGAGAAATGTCGCTCAGCAGTCCAGTGTGAGGGCTTGTTTGGATATCAAACATCAAGCAGCAACCTCTGTGGGTTTAATCTAAACATTTCAGTTTCCTGTTGTCTGTCCCACAGAAAAAGAAACCTTGAATGCTCATCCTATTCCTCACAACTTCTCAAGAAGCGTGGCCACACTGCTCAAATAGCGATCCCTTAACAGTAGATTTGAGGGTGAAAAAAAGGTCTCGAGTATGAGCAAGTTGGTGCACGTCAGGCTATTACCATCTTGCTTACAAATATCCAGTTTTTCCAGATCCGCAAGACATGACTGGGGTCCCTTTCTGGAACGGAGAAGGGAGTGAAGGCAGGATTTCCCATTCATAGATTTATTTGTTGCAGGCTCACCACAAATAGATTTCCCCAGCTGATGGTATTGGCGCCTGTTGTGCTGCATGCAAAACTTTCCACTAGTTGATGATGTTTGTTGCTCGCTAAGCCGTACCACAAGTACAAATATCCTGTGAAGCCTGTGACAAAAGCCTGAACTCTCCCTCAGACTTGCTCTTAAGCCCTTCTCTGGCGTCGCACACTTTTACAGTGAGTGGTCTATTGAACCAAGTTTAAATGTGGAAATGCACTGCACGCCAAATGAAAGCACACATGAACACACACAAACGCTCTCGTACTATCATAATTCCAGAGAGCAGCCGGAGCATGGAATCCAGCTGAAATTTTCGAAAACATTCAGGAAGGAAGGCGATGTTATCCCGGCTGGGCGGGGCTGCCATGACTTCCTCCGGGCCAGTATTCTCCCTAGATAACTGGTCAGGAAACAGCAGGCAGGATGAGACGCATCCCGACACCCTGACAGCCCCGGCTCTTGCCCACTGTGACAGTCAGGGCTCAGGTTTTGCTCAGAATATTCTCTTCCTCACGAGTTTTTGTTTTTTTGACCTTGGTGGTTAAAATATCTGACTGGAGGCTCAAAAGAAGAAGTGTGGCATGTTGGGGAGATTCCACATCCAGCTGCACTTTGTGGCGCTGGTTTTGCTTAGAAATGATTTCCTTTCTAAAGAAACAAAACTAAGATAAATTACATTCCTTGCCTGTTCATATTGATCATTTAATCTCTTTTGTCACTTTGTGCAACCTAAATGATTTTCTTTGCTCTCCCACAGGGAGGGATTGATTTTCTTGATAGTCTTTGTGACCCTCCCATCCAGGCTTCAGGGTGAAATTAATAGACTTCTTAGCTGTTAATCTTCTCCACTCTTAGTTTGGGGATTCACAAATGCATAAATGAGATGCATAAATTGAGCATTTGTTAGAAAATGTTGTCTTTTTATTCCCAGGTACGTCCTTTGCACTGAAGCCTCAGATGTTCATGTTGCAATTCTGTACAGCAAGGAGGGCTAAACTGTAGATTTACTTCTGTTGTGGTTTAATGGTTTCAACTTAATATTTGGACTTGAATGTTGTAGATGGGAGTTATGGTAAATTGCAAGGAGGACGTGTTGGAAGGATTTTATGGTTTTGAAGGGGCTGTAAGTGAGGGTAACCGGGGCACCTGCTTGGATTCAGACTGGAAGTGCTAGCTGGTATACATGCCATGCCAGTGTGAAAACAGAATGTAGCATCAGTTTATTGAGATCCATTTTTGTCAGCTTTATTTGTGTCTTCTATTTGACTCCTCCTGCTCCACCCCAAGGAATCATGACTAACAGTTTGTTGCATTACTTAACATTTCTGTGAAATTCTTCGTTTTTTCCACACATGTTTGCAAAGACATCATCATGTGAAGATTGTCATCTCTAAGTCCATTTCCAATGTCTCATTTTCCCACTCAGAAGCCTTTTCTTTTATTAATATCCTTTGTAACTCATCATTTTCCTCTCTACTTGACCCTCCCTGTTTCCTCTTTTCTTCAGTTTATTTTTCTGTGCTAACTTATGAACCTGTGGACATTATGCAATGTGAAAAACATTTGATTAGCCTTTTTTTTCAAATGCATCACATCCGTAGTTTTTCTCTCTTAGTGCTGATAACTTTCCTTTTGTTAATGCATTCATTTTACCTCAGTGTTATGTAAATAGTATTTTTGTATTAGGTGGTAGAATGGTGTGGAGGATTGAAATTGTCATGGGTCCATCTTGTGCTGCTGAACTACTAAATTCTCTCTCCTTTATTCGTAGCTGTTTGAAAAGCTAAAATTCCTGCCTAATGAGTGTGTGGTTTAGATGGAGTACCCGTTGCTACGTCACATCATAAGCATGTCAGTGAAGCTTTAGCATGAACCCGCCTCAGTGCTACTCTGGCAGCTTATGTAACTTATGTAGTCTTCCAAAACTGTCTAGAGGATGGAAATTTGCACCAGGAATGGCTGAAATTCTTCTTTGCATTGTCAGAAAATAAAGTGCAGAACCTAAGCTAAGGGCGTCTGGCTAAGTTGTTACAAAATTATTTTAGCTTTTTTGGGTTACTCAGTCATGGAACTGAAATTCTGAAACATCCTGTAGGAATGCCAAATGAGCAATAATTAGGTTCTTCTCCTTCCAAATCAGGATTGCAGGCAAGTTCCTAGACACAACACTTTTGTCTCAAGCTGCAGCCATTACTTGATTATTGACACATTTTTAAAACGGTTTCTTTCTGGTGACAATCAAAGCTTGAAGTACTGCCAGGAAATCTGTGTGAACTCTCCATCATCCTAAATATGCAAGTAAATCTGCACTATTGGGGATTGAGCAGTATCTGTTGAATGTAGATATCTGGTTGGGTGTGTCTGAAATGTATTATATATTTTATATTATGTGATATTTTTAATCATTTTTATTCATTTATTTTTGTTCTATTTAACTTGCTTTGCTCTTTAAAGATTGCACTTAATTTCATTGTACAGGTTGGAATTACAATAAAAATATTGACTGACTAAAACACACTTATTTCTCAAAAAGGACAGAATATCAAATCTTCAATACAGAATGAGTTTGATATGATCTGTGTACATACAGACTTAACCTTCTCTTGTCTGTCCTCAGGTGCCGATGATCCTTGTAGGGAACAAGTGTGACTTGGAGGATGAGCGTGTGGTGGGGAAGGAGCAGGGCCAGAACCTGGCCAGACAGTGGAACCACTGTGCCTTTTTAGAGTCCTCTGCTAAGTCAAAGATCAACGTCCTTGATGTGAGTATAGCAGAAACAAAGCACCGAGGATCGTGGGCATATTGTAAATAAACAGAGTCAAACGCCAGCCAGAATGTTACGTTTATGTCTCAGGGAATTACTTCAAATCGCAATTTAGATTTTTAACAATTACAACTGGATGCATAAGCTTTGCCTGCATCAGAAGAAGGATAGTTTATCTAAGCTGTAGGCAATAATGAGCTGAGCTGGACTGTACCGGTTAAACCTTCTGTATGTAAATGTAGACGTAAATCCATTTAGTAAAGAGGTTCCTTTTTGGGGTACAACAGTGTGATTAAACTGCTTTGCATGAAAGGGGTTGAGTTTGCCAATGTGACATAACTGATTTTTTTTTTTTTTTCCTCTTGTCTTTTCTCAATTAGATCTTCTATGACCTGGTCAGACAGATAAATAGGAAAACGCCAGTGGAAAAGAAGAAGGCAAAAAAGAAATCCAACTGCGTCCTGCTTTAAAGACCCCCTTCCCCCTCGAGCCCCTGCAGCAGCTCTGAGCCAGGTGTGTGTGTGTCTACAATTTCAAAACAGATTAGTCATAAATACCCATGCAGCGGGCATATTCATGAGGTCATGATTCATAGGAAAGCTGTCAGGTTAATTAGTGTTGTGTAATAGCTTTGATCTTCCTGTGCCATCTCACATGATGTCGACTACATCAGTTGTAGTTCACCGTTCATCAGTCTGTTAGGAGGTTGTTGTCCTACTGCCAGAGTCAAGTCAGTTTTAGCTGTATAGCACAAACATACTTAATCAACAGTGGTATGGCCCCTTCTAAAGAGCCTGAGCACATAAAGGAAATAGTAAAACCTTGGGAGATGCAATTCAGAGAGAGAGCCCCCCTCCAGGCAAGGGGAGGTAAAACGGGCTATATGCGGAGAAAATGGGTTACAAAAATAGTTTCTACAATGGAAAACAATGTAGTGTTGTTGATCAGGTGTCAGAAACGTCTGTTCAGGCCCTGATTAATCCTACTGGACCCAGTATGAGTAAATTTATGCAGTTTTTGCTGCTGACTGACTGTGATCGAATGCGTCTTCTGTACTCATAAAAGTGTAGTCTTATTCCGAAGAGGAACTACTCCGTGTGACAGCAGAGGGGGGGTCTAGTTACCTTCTATAAACTACTGCAGTTGTCATCCTGTGAAAATAAATAGAATTTGAGTGTTACTGATGAGACACAGGTCCTGTAAACGTTGCTCAACATGCCGACATCCCTGAGTCACCCTTCGGAAGTGTGAAGTGCTGTCATTAGCACTTTTTTTTGCATTTTTATTATTGTTGAATGAATGAGTCACAGTTTGAAAGCTGGATTTCGATTTCAGACTTCAGCAAACCACACCAGCTGTTTGTGTCTGAGAAAATCCTGACCTGTCATGTCATTTCCCAGAAAAATGAGAATCGCTTCTCCATTTTTTCTTAGTTTTTCCCCCCCCCCAACGGTTTTTCTTTTTTTACAGTTTAGCCGGATTTCTGGTAAAGAGGAAGTCTGAGAGCTGTCACACTCTGTGAACCAGACTGTTTTATTTTGTTGACCCTTCTGAGCAGACAAGATTAACCGCCATGTATTAATTAGTCTTCATGCATAATATATGTTGGATTGCAGCTTGAGAGTAGTCTAGAGTCATGAAACCCTTTTTCTAAACACTCGTAATTGCATTTTCTATTTTATACTGTCAAACTTAGGACATTTTATTTTAGAATTACTGAAATATATACTTTATTTTTTTTAAACCGGAGCTGGCATTGTGAAGGCCTTTAGTCCAGCGTTACCATAAAGCAGTTCTGGTTGTTTTACTATTATGTAGCACCTCGCTATGAGCAGAGTGGGAAGCTCTCCAGGCATGTATATTTAACGTATACTTGTAAAACTACTGTATACTTAAGACTATCTTTTTTACTAGCCCCCCACTCTTAGGTCAGAGTTCATGTTCACTCTGAGCTCCTGATAAAACTGAAGCCCAGGTCACTCTTCCGTCACCAATTTAGCAAAGTCAAGGTAGAGAAAGTTTCCTTCAGAAGACGTCTTCAGGGAAGGCAGTTGAGGCAGTTGTGTGAGATCTTATGATGTGCACACACCCTCACATGGAGATTACTTGAGCCGGGTCTCAGTGTTTCCAAACATTGAAGGTAGTGAAGCCTAAAGGATTCAGTATGCTTGAAAGAAACTGGGGCTGTGTAATGGGTCATCTGACCTTCTATTAAAGGCCTACTCCAGTTCTATTAAAGTGTTTGTGCCTGCCTGCCTTTGTAGGCGTGAATAAAGGCAGCATCTCCTCAAAGGCACTTGGATGTATGCGCTAAAGCCGTGTGGACGGTAAGAGCTTGGCAATCCTGGACAGTCACTATGTTTGGAGACGTAATTGTTGATTCTGTAAAGTTACAAATGATGTTGCTCTTTTTTTTTTTTTTGCGCTGGTTCTCCTGTGGTTGTTGCTGGTACAGGAGCCTCTTTTTGAGACTGACATTGTTGATCACCACTGTGTTTGTTCAGTGAAAGTGATGGCGTGAACGAGTAATGAGGATTTTATAACAACAAGCTAAATGTCAACAAAGCTGAAGCTTCCTCGAGCAAGACTCTGAACCTTTAGATCAGAGAGTTTAGGCTTACTCGTATGTTTCCTCCCCACTGCCTGCTCAAAACTATTAGCATTTTATCTAAATGTGTTTCCTAACAGTAGCTGCTTCTGCTCAACGTGCTGCAGTATGTCTGTGATTTCCAAGCACATTATATATAAATCACACGTTAGAATGTGTGCATTATGTGCATCTTGGAATTATGTGCAAAAATAAAAAGCTTAAGCAATTTTTTATCATTGAAAGTTAGCTCATGGTGTTGCGTATGTGCAGACGTACTTAAAAGTGTACAGATGTGACATGAAACAAGGCGGGTTCAGTGTCAGTAGTACGACTTCTTTGTTGTGTAGAAATAAAATGGGGTGTAGCTGAACAACCCAAAGTTTACACGGCTGTTATTTCAGTGTTTTGCTCAGAGTGCAGCCCCTTAGCAGAACTTCTGATCTGTTAACACATTTGGGCAGTACCATTAGGCGGGGAGGGGGAAAAAAACTCTTTCCAGACCAACAAAGCACAGCCAACAGCAGAGAATTTCCATCTACCTTCTTCAGTTACTTTTATCTTGCAGGGTGGGTGAATGAAACTTTGATATTACCGATAACACCGGATTAGCGAAACAGACAGGACCATTGTGCCCGGCCCAGACAGCACGGTTGCTGAGCCACCCACTGCGTTCCTCGTCTGAATCCATCTGTGCTGGTCAGTTAGAGGTCCAGAGTGTATGAGAGTGGGGCCTCTGTCAGCAGAGCCCCGGGGCGGCGTCTGCACCCCCACCCCGTTCACACGCCGGCCAGCCCAATGAACCGGCACTAACGGGATTTCAGCCTCACTGTTCCACCGCTCACAACACACCAGCTCATACACCACAACAGACAGAGGGGTTCCAGTGCCAGCCACAGACAGCACACACAGAGGAGGTTAATGGGACATTTCACTCTGTGACCGTTTTCCAGCATGCTGACCTCATGAGCTGTGAGCAGGTTCAGTGGTCACCGTGCACCGGGGCAGCAGCGTTCAGGAGCTGATATCTGATATGAAGCTTTATTGATTCACAGACTGTTAGCACTTGAACTTGTGTGGTGTTTTTTTTTTCCCACTGGTTTGTGGTCAGTCTTTAAGCTGTGGCTTTGTTTAACATATATACAGGAAGTGTTTTTTTTTTTTTAAAGATTCAGTTGATTCACTACAATTTAATAAAACTCTGAACAGTCTTTAACCCTTCTGTTGTCCTCATTTACAGGCACCAAAAAATAGTGTTTCCTTGTCTCAAAAAATTCCCCAAATTTCTCCAAGTTTGCAAAACCTTCAGGAAGAAAATTCCAGTAATTCCTTAAAAGTTTCCCTTAAAATTTTCATTTTTTTAAAAAAAAAACCCTGAATTTACCAAGAAAATTATTGTAAATATTTTCATAAAATGAGTAAAAGTCTTCCAAAAAATCCTAAAAATATCTAAAGTGATTACATATATCGGTAAAACTTCTAATATTTTCTTTAAGAACATTCACAAAATAAATCGACCAAATTCACTGGATTTTGGTCGATTTTCATGTGAATGTTCTTAGGAAGCATTTTTAACATTTCTTTTTTCCCACCAAAAAATGTTTAAAGATTTCCCAAAAATGTTGAAAATGTGGACATCAAAGTTTCACTGTGAAAATATTTTTTTTCCCCCCACATTTTTAAACTTTAAACTGGGTCAGTTTTGACCCGCAGGACGACACGAGGGTTAAAAGTACATTTCTAGATCTTGCTGCTCCAGCAGGCTGCTGTCGGTGTGTTTCTGCACAGTGCTGAGCCAGATGTGCCCACATGTTGTTTTATTACCACAATATGTGTTTGTAGACTTGGTAATTGAGTTTTGGGTTGTCTTTAAACTTTGAAACCTAGAAGTTAATTTGGATGTTTTCCTGGAGGGAGGCTTTGTATGCAGCTCTGTCACAGACTTCAGATAGGCCTTTGTCACAGCAGTGTATGTATGTGTATATATATATATATGCACATAAATACCAGTCAAAAGTCTGGAGTCACTTAGAAAGCTCCTTATTTTTGAAAGAAGTGCAGTTATTTTTTTATTTTTTTTTCAGTGAAGGGAATATCTCCACAGGGGTACAGAGGAACATTTCCAGCAACCATCACTCCTGTGTTCTAATGCTACATTGTGTTAGCTGATGGTGTTGAAAGGCTCATTGATGATTAGAAAACCCTTGTGCAGTTATGTGCATGAATGAAAGTGAGTTTTCATGGACAACATGAAATTGCCTGGGTGACCCCAAACCTTTGAATAGTAGTGTGTATATTTATTGCATGGTCCTGTGCTTGAAACAAAGCCATCATTAGTTTTGTTACCAACAACTATAGTCCATAATTTCACTACCCAGAGACCAGTCAAATTGCCTCGCTGCCTTCTCAAACCACATCATGCCCTACAACTGAATCGCTAAGCTGGTAGTCATGGTGTCAGCTGGTTGTAGAGTGGCAGGACTGTGCAAATGCTCCGTTGTATTCTCCCTTCTGTAGTTACAAGGCTAAATGGAGCACAGGTGTTTGAACCTGAACAAAGATGGCATTACCACCATTAGCAGGTGCTGCCCTAAAAACAGAATGAACTAAAACAGAATGAACTACAGAGACTGATATTTTCCACCACTGTACTCTTCAAGCAACCCTGAGGAGCTCAGCACACTCCTCCATATGCTTTCTTTTAGTATCGGTGCATCGGAAGGTTTGGTTCCTTTGATTGTGGCTCAAGACAGCTTCTCAGAAGTTATGAACAAATTAAGTGATGTTTTCTTAAGCTTCATTTTGCACTGAAATCGTTTCTGCTGGCCTCACTTCCTGATGTCAAACGCATTTAAAGACATTAAAAAGCAAGTCATGGTCAGAAATACGTAACAACCTTTAAATTCAGTACGTATTTGTCTGTTTTCAGATGCAAATTAAACATTTCTTCAGTTTTTTTAAGGTCTTGGTTGCAATGCATGAAACTGTAGATAAAAGCATTAAGGGCAACATTATTAAAGCTTTTAGTTGGACTTTGAATGCTAGCTGCAGTGCCGGTCATCACAGCCTTATGTGCACATGATAAAAACCAGCACCTTTGCTTTTAGGGCTACGGTAAATATGATTTCCCTTTTTGCTTACATTTCCACCAACTCAGGTTTGTGCAGCCGGATGTAATGCTATTCTATAACCACTAGAGGGCACTGACAATTTGCAGATTGTTCTTTATGAGAGGGTATGTGCGCTGATGCTTCAAAACGAGGACTTAACCAGTGTGCTGTCTTGCAGAAATGCTGTAATGAAGAACTGTTGCCCTGATTGGAACGTGCCAGCATTCCAACAGCCCTGCCCCCTCCCTCCATCAGCCATAAACGGTGAATCAGCTGACTGAACTGCTCCTATCAAAGACGAGGATGATCTGCACGAGAGAATAAGAGAGAAAGAAAGACAGTAAGAAAGCGAGAAAGAGAAGACTCTGGTCTCTCGCCTCTGAGGACGTTCCTCTGTGTCAGTTTCAGTGTGAACCCTGAACGGACAGTCTCCACTTCTGCACCAACAAACAGCACCACAAACTGATGATAAAATGCAGCAAAGCTTCTGAAAGTTTAAAAAAGAAAAGAAAAAAAAAAAGAGTGTCCATGAGCCGCCTACGTGGCCAGAGAGCAGCCCCTTGTTTTCGTTTATTTTTTGACAGTTTAACAAAAAGAAAAATAACAGCGTCTAAGAAGGAAAAGCAAAGATAGAACTTGGATTCAGTATTTTTCATCTTTTTCAATATTGTATTTGAAAGACATGGAAGTTGACCTCTTTAGTTGTATGATTATAAATATTCTTCAAAAACGAGCATGAAAAAATGCATCAGTTATTACGTGTAGATGTTTTCAAGTGAAATCAAGTGGAAAAGTGAGAAATTTTTTATAGCCATACACCTATTCTCCATGCCTGTCATGTCAGTGATGATAGATCAAGGTCTATAATATGTATTATTATTTTATTATATATTTTTTTTCCTTGTTCGCCCTGTTGTTCATGGACTTCTCTTCTGCAAATAACTCTCTCTGATGTGACTTAATTTTATACTCAGTCACTGGGATTTCATAGCTCCCATAATATATTCTAATGCCATTTTTTGCATAATAATGCTTCAGAAAAATGGGTCTTTTATAGAAGAAATATGGGGGAAAAAAGGATTGATTTCTATGTCTCTTGAAGCTGAAATATATTATACTAAACCAACTCTAATAATGCTTCTTGTGTTTTTCTGTCAATGATGTTCCAGCTTTTATGGATTATTAAAGTACATTTTAGTACATTTTCATTATACTGGTCGATGTATTTTTGTGAATTAAACTTTTATTCAAAGTGGATTTGACTTATTTGAAATCGAAAAAGGGTAAATTAGAAGGGTTTTGTATCTCTTTAAATCACTTAAGAATTGATTCTATACATTGATTCTGTACAATACACCAATCAGGTGATCAATAGAGTCAGATGGGTGTTAGTGTGTTTGGTCTGTTTCTTTAGATGACCAGTAGGTGTCAGTGTAAGAGCAGAAATGGGCTCACATGGCAGATAAATGTGGAAGCGTCACTCATTGACAGCTGCATTCCCAGCAGCACCTTAACCCTGGTGTCGTCCTGCAGGTCAAACTTGACCCGTTTTAAGGTTTAAAAATGTGGGGGGGGGGAAAAAATTTCAGTGAAACTTCTGATGTCCACATTTTCAATATTTTTGGGAAATCTTTAAACATTTTTTGGTGGGAAAAAAAATATTAAAAATGTGAATGTT
Organism: Acanthochromis polyacanthus; assembly: GCF_021347895.1. NCBI lineage: Eukaryota > Metazoa > Chordata > Actinopteri > Pomacentridae > Acanthochromis > Acanthochromis polyacanthus. The sequence continues at coordinate 7,556,648 of NC_067117.1, read as the reverse complement.
CTTAAAGAAAATTGAAGTTTTACTGATATATACTTTTAGGATTCTTTAAAAAGATTTTTACTCATTTTTTAAAAATATTTACAAGAATTTTCTTGCTACATTTGGGGGATTTAAAAAAAAACTTAAGGGAAACTTTTACGGAATCATTGGAATTTTCAGAAATTTGGGCAAATCTTTTGCTGAATTTTTGGATTTTTTTCAGACAAGGAAACGATATTTTTTTGGTGCCTGTAAATGAGGACAACAAGAGGGTTAAATAAAGTTATATAATGCCACAATTGTTCAAAATCAAAAGGGTGCATCTTTAACATAACTCCTCACTGGGTAGAATGACATGCTTCTCCTCCACCGTGTACGCTGAGCCCCTGCGGCTTGCTCCGTAATCCTACTTTCTCACCTGAAAGACAGGATTTTCTGTAATCTCTTCTCACTGATTTCCAGCGCAAAGGAAAGCGCAGGGATTTAAACGTCGAAAGAGATAGAAGGTTAAAGGCTACACTGAGGTGATGAAATGGCACGAGAGTATTTATTTCAGGAATGTGAAGGAAACGGCCAAGTGAATGCTGGTACAACGGTCTAACTGTCATGTTATATAACTGCTTACAAACCTGAGCTTGACATTTCTAACCAGGAAAGGGATTTTGGACTTTTATGAGAAGAAAAAAAAACACATCTGAGATCCCTAAGAATGAAAAGTGAGTTCACAGAGTTTATTTCCTCCTTTGCACTCAGAGGTTTTACCTTTTACAGCCTTGCTTGTTCTAGTAGTTGCTTAATGTGGTTAAAGGTAGTTAATGTTTGCCAATTTCAGCTAGATTTTGCTCTACTCTGACAAGATTTGCCATGAGGTTGCGTTTATCTCTTAGGATCACAGTGGCTGCTGTTTAACCCTCCCGTTGTTCTCATTTACAGGCACTAAAAAATACTGTTCACTCGTCTGAAAAAAATCCAAAAATTCAGCAAAAAAAATCCCCCAAATTTCTGAAAATTTGCAAAACATTCAGGAAGAAAATTCCAATAATTCCTTAAAAATTTCCCTTAAAAGTTTGATTTTATTCTTGTAAATATTTTCAAGAAATTAGTAAAAAAAAATCTTCCAAAAAATCCTGAAAATATCTAAAATGGTTACTTATATATCAGTAAAACTTCTGTTTTCTTTCAGAACATTCACATAAAAATCAACCAAAATCCAGCGAAATTCGCTGGATTTTGGTTGATTTTTATGTGAATGTTCTTAAGAAACATTTTTAACATTTCTTGTTTTCCACCAAACAGTTAAAAGATTTCCCAAAAATGTTGAAAATGTGGACATCAGAAGTTTCACTGTGAAAATATATTTTTTTGACATTTTCAAACTTTAAAATGGGTCGATTTTGACCCGCAGGATGACACGAGGGTTAATGAAAAGCTGAACAGTATCCACACATTTTTACATCACATACGGTTGTTACCTAACTCAGAAAACCCGAGCTGATGTCTTGAAATCACTTCAGCCCAAATAATCGAATTCACACTAAAGAAGTACTTTTAATGAGTAGTGAATTGTTGATAACATGACAAATTTGTTCAGATTTTTTTGGCAGATTGTTTAGGATACAACCAACAACAAATCCAAACAGCCTGCAGCCCAAAAACACTCCCTCAAGTGTTTTTTTTTTCCTCATGGGAGAGAAAAAAAATGCTGCATCATCTAAGCTCCTTATGTCTTCGAGGACGACGTGAGTGTCAAGCAGAGGAGGATGCTAAATGTCTGCTGCTGAGGACGGCGGTGGGGGGATTAGAGCGTGTGACTCACTACTTCTTCTTGTTTTTGACTCTTATCACCGACACTGCAGCCTTGATCAGGCCCGTAATCCCTTTAGTGGCTGAGAAGCGCAGTAATACCAAAAACACTTTTGCATTCATCATCCTCTTGGTGGAATAATGCTTTGCCGTCATCCTCATGACTCCTACGGTCTGAGGTTTCTTCGGCTTCCGCGAGTCCCCTTGAAAGGGTAGAAAGACTGTTATGGTACCAGGTGGGCTTTAGTCAAATCAAAGCATCCTCTATTTGATTCCTATAAAATGTGATCAGCCTTGCTGTGGATAACTTTGTTAATTTGCATAAAACACAGTCAGTTACATTACCATTCAAAAGTTTGGGGTCACTTAGAAATGTCCTTATTTTGACAGAAAAGCATTTTTTTTCAATGAAGATAACATTAAATAAATCAGAAATACAGTCTAGACATTGCTAATGTGGTAAATGACTATTCTAGCTGGAAAAGGCTGATTTTTAGTGGAATATCTCCATAGGGGTACAGAGGAACATTTCCAGCAACCATCACTCCTGTGTCCTAATGCTACATTTTGTTAGCTAATGGTGTTGAAAGGCTCATTGATGATTAGAACTCCCTTGTGCAGTTATGTTAGCACATGAATAAAAGTGTGAGTTTTCTTGGAAAACATGAAATTGTTTGAACAGTAGTGTATAGGATCATAATATATCTGTGGTTGAGACTCCTTGGACCTCTCAGCGTTGTGCTTCTACCTTTGTGGTGAAGGAGAGCCGCTGATTGAAACCAGGTGTGCCTCCGTCTTTGTACTTGGAGACGTCATGAAAAAGGATGATGCGCAAAAACATCCCTCCTGACGTTGGCCGAACAGTGGTCTAAAGGCTGTGAATGTTGTTTAGACAGTGTGGAGAGCAGTGCGGAGACAGCTGTCACCTCCAGAAGTTCTCCGATGACACTGCCATCATGGGGGAATGACTGTGAGCACAGGAAGGTCATCATGGACTTTGTCTACTGGTGTGAGCAGAACCACCTTCAAATGAATGCCAGCAAGACTAAGGAGATGGTGATCGATTTCCACAGGAAAATGCTCCTTATTTCCTGGGAGGCTAATAAGTTTGTCTTTAACTGTATATGTCTGAACTTGCCTTATTGTTTGAAGAGCTCCAGTAGATTTCCAACACTGCTTCAGATCTTTAATATACAACAGCAGCGCTCTGCCCACAATAAAGTGGTGAATTCTTAAAGAGGGATTCCGAAAAACACCAAGCTCTCATCCACACAAGGTCCCTGAACCCATTATAAAAGATTATATATTTCTGCAGTAATGTCATCCCTCCAACCCCCATCCACTGTGCACACACACACACTTCTGGTTTCCCTAGCCAGATCAATTAACAGATTAGTGGTTGTGTGGAATAGATTGAAGGCGCGGGTCCAGGATATCGTCTGTGTCTAATGCATTTTCTGGAGAGGGAGTGAACATGAGCTTCACTGTCAGGGGAATATTGACAGTTTGGAGTGCAAGGTTACGTTCGCCCTCCAAGGATTCATGATCTGCCATTTCCTGTCTGCGGTTTATTTATTTTGATGACGTACTCTGATGGTGTACTGATGCTGAGGTAATTCTCTGGAATACCACAAGTGAAAGCTGGATTTTCCACTTTGATGTGAGAATTTTTTGCTTGTTTCACGGTAAAGCACACGTAGACTAACTTCACTTTCTTTTCCCTTTTTTTCTTTAAATTGAGCCAGAAAACATTAATGCTCCATGTATATATTTATGTACTTGTGGTTGAATCTTCTGGATGGATTCCGTTTTCACAACCAAGTGTCCTCATTAACCCGCAGACTAAATCTTTGCTCTGCTTTATTTCCCTCCACGCATATCATTTTTCTATTAGCATGGATAGTCTGTCTGCCTGTGATTGCAATCGCACAGTTTTGTAATTAAAATGAAGGGCTTCACTTCCCATTATCAGGCCCCTAATTGAAAATGGATGGTGATTTTCCCTGTGGTGTTCCTTTATGTTTGCACGAGGAATAAGAGGCAATTTGTTCACAGCAAATTCCACCTGTATTTACATAGGCGGCCATGCAGCATAGTCTCTGTTTACACACACAAACACACACACCTTCCCCTCCAGGTGTGGTAACTAGAATCTCCTCAGTGTGGGTGATCTGCGTGTTGCTACCGATGATCGTCCACACCAGCAGATAGCCATCTTTAGACGCTATCAGAAGATACTGTTCCTCACACCCGACCTCCGTCTGAGCACACGCACAGTTTCGTCATTGGACAGCAAGCAAACTGCTCTGAGACCTGAACGAAGTCACAATTGAGGAAATTAACTACATAAAAAAAGTCAGCATCTTAAGTTTCCAAAGCCTGTAAAAGAGAAAATCAGGTCTCGGTTTATGAAGAAGGTCCTGAAGATAAACCCTCCAGCACAGGAAGGAACCTCAAAATCCAGATTAACCTCAAGTTCAGGAAGAGCTATATGGTAGCTGTATACACAAATGGTAATATTAGTCCTTCCCCAGACATAGTGGAAGGATTCACATCTGTAACAAAAGTACTAATACCACACAGTAAAAATACTTCAGTCAAAGGCCTACTTTGATCCTGTAAAGAGTGCCTTATTTTAAAGTGGTTTCTGCTCTTTTCAAAATGTAAAACATAAAGTAAGGCACATTCAGTTCGGCCTGATTCATGGCCTGTGCAGTCTGTGATGACAAGAGCACGCTGTAAAATCAATGGTAATGTGTTTAAGGACCAGAGTGGCAGCCGATCTTCAGGGACCTTCCTCTGTCTGCAGGCTTCGGTTCCAGTCAATTACTCTTTGGTCTCAGCAACTGTGTGTCTGACTGTAGATTAAACTGATGTATCACAGCTTCGGACTGACAGTGAATGAAAACTAACTCACAGTGTGTCGACTGAAGAAGCTTCATCACGTGTACGAGACAGATGCAACTTTCAGGCAATATCCAGTCCCTATTTAGAAGCCAGAACTTTTAGATTTTTAGTCAGTTCGGTAAAATCTTCTTTAAAGACGGGTTAAAATCAGTCACAGAAGCATGCACACAAAGTTTTAAATAATGCAGTCCAGCCATTAGACCAGTTGTGCTTTGATTGAAGCTCCCAATCTTTCTAGCAGACATAGTATATATTAAATTATTTCAAATTCGTTTTCAAGCAGCTTTGCAAGTTGCATTTTTTTAAAGAAGTAGTTGAAGAAGAAGTACTTTCATCCTTGCTACTTTACAGTAAAGGACACATTTGACCAAAAAAAATATTTGGTCTGTTTTATTTGCATCTTAATATGTGATGTTATAGAAAAAAAAACTAACAAATTAGTATGTTTCCGTCATGTTTTTATAAAAAGAAACAAAAGCAAAAACATAGATGGATAGATAGATAGATAGATAGATAGATAGATAGATAGATAGATAGATAGATAGATAGATAGATAGATAGATAGATAGATAGATAGATAGATAGATAGATAGATAGATAGATAGATTTATGCTCTCAGAAACTATTCAGTTCACCATGAACAAGCCTACAGATTCACAAATCCAGAGTTGACTTGCTGAGTTAATACCCAGCTTTGTAAGACCTCTTATTCTGACTACTAATGTTGGGGTAAATGAAGCCAGATAACAAAAACATATCCTGTGTTTGTTGAACCTGCTTTGTAGTGCAGACCCCAGGTCAGCTGGCAAGGTGCCCCAATGGAGATCCTTAAGGCAGTTAGCAAAGTGCCCATTTTGTCTCTGTGTTAGTGTCCAGTGGCTCAAAAATGATTGATTTTTTGCAACTGCTAGTTCTCCCAAATTAGAGATCGTTAAACCAAGCATGCTCCATAACACTAACTATAGACACATAACATGAACAAAAAGGATCTCGGACTAAAAGTGATGTGATTCACAGATTTTACATCTGTTAACTATGAATATCTGAACATAATTTCATCACAATACATCCAGTAAATGTTGAGATATTTCAGCCTGGATGAATGTAAATGAGCAACTGACTAACAATGAGCGACACTGCCTGTATAGCTAACAACCACAAATGCATGTATGACCTAAAGGCTGCTGATTGTGCCACAAACAGCAAGTCAAACTAATGAAAATACACTGTAATCTCCAATAGCTTCTAAAAGAAGATACATAAATCCATAGTTGGGTTAAGAGTGTTTTAATGTATGCACAAAACAGTCGTTGGATTTAAAAAAAAAAACCCATAAAAAAACATTACTGATATTTTGCTGTTGCACGTGCTGTGTCAAACCTCTTCATCTGTATCACATATTAGTTAGACAATAGGCACGCTAACCATCATAAAACTGTGATTCTTGTGCTGTAGAGTTCAAACATATTTGCCCTTATGAGATATTTTTATCAGTGTGCCGTTAGTTCAAATGTATATTACATTTTTACAACATTTTGGGATTCAGCTCTTGTCACACAGAGTTCATAATATTATCATCTCATTATGTCTTTCCTCCTCCATAATGCAAGACTTAGTTATCAACCCCTCCATAATTTCATTTCTGCTCCCCGATCCTCTGCATTTGTCATCAAATGTTCTTATTTTAAGCTTATACTAGTGACTCAGTAAGCGTTTTTTCCCCCCTCCTGTATCTACATGTCAGTGTTTGGAGCATCTTTTAAAATCCAATCCTGACTATTTTCTCGCAGGCGGGCCACAGTCTCATGTTTTTCCAATCCAGCCGCTGAGCATGCACCCCGTAAGTCATCATCTGAAAATGTCAATAGCTCATTAGATGAGGCTCTCCGCTCTTCTGGCTTTTCCACCATTACCTCATTCTCCAGCTCCCACATGTCTGCAGCACAATGTGTGTGTGCGTGTTCATGCGTGTGTGTGCTTGTGTCTATGTGCCTGGTCATTATGGAGGAGGAGGTGACGGCTGCAGAGGTGTTAGTGATGTTTCAGTGTCCATTCACTCCATGGCCCTGCTCTCTGAGGCTCCCCTTCTTTGCTAATCTAACCTTATCCTCGCCCCTCCTGATATAGCAGCAGGTCACTGGCCTGCAGTGTTTCATGGAGGTGGAGGAGAGAGCTAATGGATATTTTGTGTCCCCCCGTGTGTTCAGGGTTTTTAATCAGCAGCGATGTTATGTATGCACGTCTTTATTTTGGTCATAATGTGTAATCATCCGGTTATCGCTCGTTTTATTTCCAAGTTTTAAAGCCTACAGTGGTGGTGGAGTTAGGCTGGTACGACGTGTCAGTGTTAGAAAAATGTGGAACTCACAGCATGCATTTATGACACAAAATGAGAGTCCCCGGGTTCCAAGCAGCCACAGAAATAGATTGTTGACCTGCAGTTCATGGCCCACCAACCTCTTTGGTTTTTATTGTTCTCTAGTGCGTTGTCTGTTTGTCTCTCCCCTTCAACCAAGTAGTTTCCTGCTCCTGTCACATTTTTACTCGTTATAGGTTCATTTTTACAGCAATGGATAGAAGTAGAGAGAACTCAAATAGCTCTTTTGTGCAGTTTGACAGTCCAATAATGTTCTAAATCATAAAAAAACATACTCCAGTCTTACCAATACTGAAAGAAGTGACTTGAATTATGATATTTAGCGACTTACATTAAGAATTTGTTTCAGTGCTTGTTACCGATCTGCTCTGTGTAAATCCTGTCTGCAGTTCAGCTGAAAAAAGGCTCCATGATCGTGCCAGAACACTGCATTTTTTCCTTTTTTAGTGAATTTGGTTCGACCAAACGGTTTATTTTTGAAAAGTGTCGAAAAGAAACATATGGAATAAATAGATTTTTAAGAACTACAGTGAATTTCTGCAGCAACATCTCTTGCTGTAATGACCTCACTGCAGGGCTGCCTTTATTGGCTTTTACACGAGAAGATTTCTGAAAAATTATGCAAAGGTTTTTATTGCAAACTACACTTTAACCGCAGCCGCCTTGAACTGAAGTGTTATAAATAATCTAATAACAAAATGTGTTAGATAATAAACTTAATATGGAACAATATATTACAATAAGTTGATAAATAACAGTGGACAAAACTAAACCAAAGAAATAAAACACATAATATGAACAACAATTCCATGAGCTAATAATAAAAAAGATGAAAAATGCATTTATGCAGCCGCTAAAAGAAGTTCAAATTAAGCTGATCAAATAAGCTTTAAGCCAGATTGTAAAGTTTGTGACAGTGAAAAACTGTGAGTAAAGGTACTAGATGAGGCTTATACATGTGCTCATATATTTTTTTAAAAAGACATTACGTTAGCTATATATGTATTTTGGAAATAATGAGAATATTGAGTAAAGTTGATTGTTTCGTCAGACTGCTTCTTTAAAAGATCACCATGAAATTGATGGAAATCTGCTGTTGACTACTGTTGTTGCAGCTACAAATAAAAATAGGATTTTAGTCATAGTCAAATGTCATAATAAATCCCATCAAGGCATATAAACTGCAGCCATGTTGTTAGGTCGGATGTTTTTTTTGTTGGTTTTCGGGGCACACATGGAGCCTTCCAGGTAAGATTTGAGTTTTGATTGTGATGTGATTTTCAAAGACAGGAGCACGATCTTCACGAAGCAGCTGCTGCGAGCCAGAACGCAAAGTCCTCTATAAGATCTGACAAAAAAAGGAATAAATTGAAGTGACACATTCTATAACAGTTAGAGAACAATGCACGCTGCTGCAGGAAAATTGGTAGACCGTGTTTGTTGAGTCTCAGTGCCATTACCCACCAAGAACTGGAGTCCCGGCGCTGATTTAACCCTTGTGTTGTCTTGCGGGTTAAAATTGACGCGTTTTAAAGTTTGAAAATGTGGGGGAAAAAAATATTTTCACAGTGAAACTTCTGATGTTCACATTTTCAACATTTTTGGGAAATCTCTGAACATTTTTTTGGTGGAAAAAAAGAAATGTTTAAAATGTTTCTTTAAGAACATTCACATAAAAATCAACCAAAATCCAGCGAATTTGGTCGATTTATTTTGTGAATGTTCTTAAAGAAAATATTAGAAGTTTTACTGATATATGTGTAGTCACTTCAGGTATTTTTAGGATTTTTATAAAAAAAATATTTTTACTCATTTTTTGAAAATATTTACAAGAAATTTCTTGTCAAATTTGGGGATTTTTTTGAAATAAAATTTTTAAGGAATTATTTGAATTTTCTTCCTGGAGGTTTTGCGAATTTTTAGAAATTTTTTTGCTGAATTTTTGGATTTTTTTTCAAACAAAGAAACAGTGTTTTTTGGGTGCACGTCAGTGAAGACAACAGGAGGGTTAAAGCCCTCACAGAGGAGCAGAGGGGAGCTCAAATTACAACACGCCTTTATATTATAGAGATAGAGGAGCATTTTTCCTCATGGATGAAAACACATTAAGGGCACACCGCACACACACACACACACACACACACACACACACATGTTTGTTTTTCTATACCGGTGGGGACTTACCATTGACTCCCATTCATATCTAACTCCTAACCCTTACCCTAACCCTAACCTTAACCATCACCAAATCAATGCCTAACCCTAAACAAACGTTTTTGCACTTTTACATTTTTTATTAACAACAATATGGCCAAGAAAACGGTGTTGCCACCCGTGGGGACCTCATTTTAGGTCCCCACCGTAAGACAAGTCCCCACCTTTATAGCAAATAGTCAGGTCAAAGTCCCCACCGGAATAGCAGAAACAAGTACACACACACACACACACACACACACACACACGATGGAAAATAGAGCTCTTGTCTGGTGATGAAACCCCATCCCTTCCCCAGCTCATGGAGGACAGCTTCTCCCACTGGGTGTGATGGCCACTCTCTGCCTGCAGTTGCGTTTGTGGGCCGACATCGAGGAGAAAGAAAAAAAATAAGGTGGGACAATGGAAAAACAAGGGTGGGGGTTGGTAGGAATGGGTTTCCGCAACCAGGAAAATGCAACTTGGAGCATGAAATCAGAGCCACTAGAGATGGCTGCTCTCTCATTGTGTCCTTCTCCTGTTCTGCTGACTTGGAGGTTTGTGGCTGTAATGGATATCTTGCCTGGGATTGTGAAGGCTTCCCCGGGCTGCTCTGTATTCAGCTGCAGCTCAACATAAGGTAGACTCTTTGACTCCGCAGATGGATGGTTGGATTTGTTTTTTATTTTTTATTTTTTCTGTTCTCCCGCGTGATGAAATTCATTGCTTGTGCAAAACGGGCTTTATAGTGCGCTGGCTGGGTTTCATAATCTGCTCTCAGTGCGCCATGGAGATAAATCAGCCCCCGAAGAAAATCATTTTGAGCTATAATTGCTCACACATCCAGTCCTCACCTGGGGTTTTCCATTTAGCTACGCTGCGCCTTCGGTGAAATAAGAACAAAAAACGCCAGCGAATGTGTAATGCAATAGAAAATATCTATTTACTTTATGGGTGTTATTGATTCACGAGTGTTTACCCTTCGGGGTATAAGGGTTGCTTTCAGGATTGAGACTCGTTTTTTTTTTTGACAACCATCAATGAGAGACTCTTTTGCAATAAGGAACTCTTTCATTTCTAACCCTCAACATATTCTTGACTACTTTCAGTTATTGCCTCGAGCTGTAAAACTCCGCCACCACATGCTCCAGTCTCGTGTGTAATCAGTTTAGAGGCGGGTGTCTTTCCAAAAAGAAGGGCCACAGGAGCAAAACATGAGCTGCAAATGTTAAAATGTCCTGATAACCAGCTCCACTGACTTTAAGCATCGTGAACATCTGTGACCAGGTGGCATTTCGGGTTATGTTAAGAAACTCCTGGTGCAAACACATCATAAACTACATCCTACTGTCTCTAAAAGGCAAGATAAGCATGCAAAAGATACCTAAGCTGGTGAGGATGCTAACTCTTTAGGAAGCAAGTGCAAATTTATGAACCTACTTATGAATCCTACTACAAATCAACTGCTGCGGACTTATCGGGACTTATCCATCAGAAAGGATACAAGGAACAATCGATTAAATTGTGGGGGTGTTTCGGAGTCCCGTCAATTCCCGCCGCCCGCTACATATTTAGATCATGCGATTCGGTATTTGTACGTAATGCACATATGTATAACACACGCCTGTGCTCAGCATGAGGTCATTTTGTTTGTGGGTACATCTATATTAAATGGCCACATTCTATGTTGCCGTGATTTCTGATCATCAATAACTAATAAACAAATGCTGCATTTGCTTTCATTTCTGGGGAATGAACAGCCTTGGTTAAGTACTGCGCTCTGAGTGCTTTTCTTGTTTGTCATGTTGTGGTTCTCCTTCTGCTACTGGAGGAGGCCATTGAAGTCATGTGGTCATGAGGCAGTGAACATTGTTTGTAACAGTGCTTAGGTGGGCGGTTCATCCACATGAAGGCCACAACATAAGGTTTCCCAGTAGAGCCATGTAATGTAACATGATCAACATAGGTCATGGTTTTAATGTTGTGCCTGGTCAGTGTATGTGCAACAAGGATTTTGAGGGTTTTAAGTTTGCTTCTACAAAGTTCTTTGTAAAGTGTTTGTCTTTGTAACTACAAAACATAAGAAAAAAGGAAAACATCTCACTTCGTCAAAACTCCAGAAGCAGTGTGAAGCAAATTAAGACTCATCACGAAAAAGTTTGAGCTGTTCATCAATCATGACTAGTTGAGAAGTCAGAGTCTTCATGGTGATACCTGATTTAATTGTCTGTCCTGTGGAGGAACTCTGTGGAAGCAGCATGAGCTTCAATATCACTGTCAGTCAGTGTGAGGTATTTCAAAATGCGTCATGTTAAACACACAAAGTGTTCGCTTGTAGGAAGTGATGAAAACATTTACAACAGAAGGTGTAATGTAGCTATAGATACATGAAACAAGAGCCCCAGTTTTTAGCTTGTATTTGTTTACATTTTGGAAAATTAAGTCGATCAAGTTTGCCATTAATATTTAAATTTCTGTTCCGTATCATTTATGACGACTTTTACAGAATGAATTTTATTCTGCAGAGATCCCGTAAGAATTATGATTCTCAGTCAAGTTTGAGGCATCCCCATTCCTTCCCCATAAGTATAGTTTACAAATGAGATCCTCAAGATAATGAGATCTTTAAATTATGGAATCTTTTTTTTTTTGTGCGACATTGAATCACAGTTACAATACAAGGTCTCCAAATTATTTTTCTCTTTTCACTGAAATGTGCTCCTGCTGAAAACAACTGAATATCATAACAAATAAAGTGACAACAGAACAATGTTTTTCATTATCAGACTGCAGAAATCCGTTTATATTAAATCTGTCTCTGGACTCTTGTGTCTCTGTCGCTTGTCAGAGGATGGGAGGAGGAAGAGAGGTTTCAGCC